>NC_081356.1:93930616-94569991 GCF_030684315.1 Stegostoma tigrinum
TACAAATCTTCCACACTTTTTTATTTTTTCTTAAATATGAACCTAAGTAGTGTACCAATCAGAAACATTGCTTTTCTTGATGGGAACACACCAATTTCTGTGAGAGATGTAGCTTAATTTACATTGGTTTGAGATGTGACATTATAGAGTCTAGTGTTAATACTGAAAACTAATGTGGATGTCTCATGCTAACGAACACTTTTAAAAATAATTTAACCTATTAAACCTGTGTTCTTAATAAGTGATAAAGACCAATCTCACAGCAGCCATTTAGCTTGCAATCACATTAGTTACACAACGCTGTTTGATTCAACACAGTTCACATACCGTGCCACATAATCTCTCGTGATATACTTACCACTGTCTGGATCAAGGCTAAACTTGTAGCCTCAGCTGTATTGTGAAGAACTTTTAAAAATAATTTATTCATTCATGGATATGGGCATCACCAACAAGGCTAACATTTGTCACCCATCCTTAATTGTCCTTGAACTGAATGGGCCATTAAGAGTCAACCACAATGCTATGGATCTGGAGTCACAAGGTGAGGATGCTAGATTTCCTCCCCAGAAGGATAGTAGGACAATCAGATAGTTAACATTACCAATGACAATCTTTACATTCCTAATTTTTATGAATTAAAGTTCACCAGTTGATCTTGTAGGCTTTGAACATGGGTCACACCTTTGAATTACAAGCTCACTGAATTTTTCACCACATTGTAGATTAATTCAAAGCCTCATTAGGACCCTGCCAGCCCACATACTGCATTGGATACACAGTTGACCGACATCACTCCTTTTATCCTAACTTTCTTTCTGTGATTGACTGTCCCTGCAATTCTCCACCCACTACACTCAGGATGACTAGTCCTTCCCACTTCACTTTTTGACATAAAATCGTACCAAATGTGAAGCTCCCAGAATTTGTGACTGTGAGTAATTACTTTGAAACTTTGTTATTAATAAAAGTCAAAAATATGATATATGAGAAAAATAAGGAATACCCACAAGTTTAAGTTGGATTACTCAATTAGGTGGCTCATCAATAGTGATTTGTTTTAATATAAATAAACTTAATTGACATTGCTTTTGTACTTTTTCTTGCTCGATGGTTCATGGTAATACTACTTTGAAACAGTAACATCAGTTACGTTAGGGAAATTATTAAACATTGGTTACATGATTTGATCAGCTTTACTGTAATGTTGATGCAATAGTAAAAAATAATCAGCTGAAAACTGAGAGACCAAGGTGTAGAGCTGGATGAACACAGCTGGCCAAACAGCATCAGAGGAGCAGGAAAGCTGAGGTTTCGGGCCTAGGCCCTTTTTCAACTGAACTTACCTTGAGTTCTATTAAACGAACCTTAAATGTTTGCATTTATTGCTGTTAAAGCTACACTTACTTAAATGTAAAAATAGTTTTGTATTAAAACATTCTTGTTTAGGAAACAAATTCAACAAAACAAACTGTTTGTCATACCCTTTCTGGCATCATGCTCAGTCGATACATACCTTAATATGGCAAACACTGTCCATTATAGAAATGTGTTTACAAAAAAATAATTGCCACACTATTTTTCATAAATCCATTCCCCTTTAAGAGCATTTCTGTATGTTTATATTTCATTTAAGGTTTAACAATTTTGGAATGTAATTTGGGTCTTTTGTAACAAATCCAAATTTCCTGTCTTTCTTGCAATACTGTTAACACTTGTCGGTCAAACCATTATATACCTAGAGCTTTCATGACTGAAATCAAGCCTTTAATTGTTAACGCATGCCAAAAAAGGCTGCTGCACATTGCTTTGCTGATATTCAGGTCATTGACAGTGCTAAGCACAAAGCACTGCATTTTTAAATCTTTATTGCAATCTTTGCCCTGTAGCTTCTTTTGCTTTAAAAAGACCTTGATCTGAACCCTCTCTTCTACCAACTGCACTTACAGTAGTTCACAGATGTATTTCAGTTTACAGCAGTTCAAATCCAGCTATTGTTGTCTCCTCACCCAAGTCTTCAATCTTCCTGACCCGCACCTTCTTTAGCCCAAGCCACTGTCAATGATCAGTGTTTCTGTGCTTTGCTCATCCTTTCTAATCCTTGCGTATTATCAGGATACATAAGAACTGTGTACATTTTATTCTGGAAGTGGAAGAGTTACATCGACCTCCTGGGAGACAGAATGAGCACTTAAATAAAAGAATGGTATCTGAACAAATGTACACGACTGTCTGTTAAGATTATGCAAAAATAGAAACTGGACACAACCATACACACAAACATAGAAATATGATCGACTTTCTAATTTTTTTTCCTGTTTGCTCTGTAGATGCGTTCAATTTGAAAATGTGACTACTCCATCAATAGTGAAAATGCGATTGACCGTGTTGATGTACAAATGTTAATGACAATTGTACCATATTCTTCTCTCTACCTTTTAACAGAGCACATTGTATCCCAGAGCAAAATGTTTCTCCAACTTTTCACCAGGCTCTATCCTGCTTCTGGATTTTACTCTTGCCCAGTTTCCTTGGTTTTGTCCTTTATTGGGCTTGGAGCCCTACAAATAAAGTATAATTGCCAAAAGCTGAAACTATGACAGATAACTGGGAAAAAAGTGTTACAATTGTTTACTGACTAACATCACTAGACATTGACTAATAATAGTTTTAATAAAGTGCTCAGAAACTAGAAAAAATTGAATAATTACATTCCATAGCCTCGATTTTTGTCATTGGGAGGATCTCATCCTCCTCCAGCCAGAAATAGAACATCTGATATCCTTGTTTCTGATCATGTTTCGTGTAATTGAAATTTTAATCACAAACATTTTTATGGGGAAAGTGAATATATGTGATTACACTAGAGGTGTAGCACCTTAAATTTACATTCATCATTTCTTTGATCAGGTTTACAAACAGTGTAGGCAATGAAATTCAAAGTCTTTGTTTTAGCCCTGCCTCTTGACTTTTTGTATGGTGAATACACAGCAACACTATGTGCCTAAATGTCTGGCTGCGTTGCCCTTGTTTTATAGGTGGGATACCAATGCTTTTGGGTCAAAAATGGCAGGTATGCATCCACACGTTCAACACAAGAACTGCATGCCCATCATATTGGTAAGGGCTGCTCAGCTGGTAATATAATGATGTAGATTTTTAGGTAGGTACGTCCATAATTGCTATACATTCACAGATTGAATATGATGTTATTGGTCACATGAAATTTGGGGTATTAGTTGATAAAGATAGACCTACTAGTAGGATTTTTCCAAAGTGTCTATGCTAATCTTCTAATAAAGAACTCACATTATATTCAGAGATAATAGAAACTGCAGATGCTGGAAATCCGAGATAACAAGGTATAGAGCTGGATGAACACAGCAGGTCAAACAGCATCAGATGAGCAGGAAGGCTGACTTTTCGGGAATGTAATATAATAACATCAGCCTTTCTGCTCCTCTGATGCTGTTCATCCAGCTCGACACCTTGTTATCTCACATTATAATTCTACAGTTCTACCCAAGAGACTGATGAGTTTGCATTGCAGATACGAGGGTGGCACAGTCACTCAGTGGTTAGCCCTGCTGCCTCATAGCACCAGGGACCTGGGTTCAATTCTACCCTCAGGCTACTGTCTCTGTGGAGTATGCTCATTCTCCCCATTGTCAGCATGGATTTCCTCCAGGTGCTCTAGTTTCCTCCCCCAGTCCAAAGATAAGCAGGCTCGATGGGCTGGCTATGCTAAATTGCCTGTAGTGTTCAGAGATGTGTTGATTAGGTGGGATATAGGATGATGGGCCTGGGTGGCATGCCCTGTGGGCAGTGAGGACTTGTTGGGCAAAAGGACCTGCATCCACACTGTGGGGATTCTATGTCCTATACAGTAGGAAACACAATGGACACTTTCCTCAACTGAGGTTAGAGTGATCATATTTGGAAAAGGAACCCCTATGCTTAAAGCTCCTATCGCCAATACACTCAGTGAATGCCCACATAATGTGCTAGGCATCCTGAGATTACTTTCTATAGCGTTCACTACCTAACTGGGCCTAATGGAGGCAACTGTCAGAAAGGCAAGTTTCATGTAGTGTTTCAGTGTTTGCAAATGCTGGAAATCTACAAAAAAAAGCAGGAAATGCTGGAAATGTTCTGAAGGATTGGCAACATTTACGAAGAAAGAAACTCAGTTAACATTTCAGGACTTTAGGAAAGTTTTATTACCAGGGAGCAGGTGACACCAAGGCATTTTCCTACAGTCTCTAAGATGTTGGCTGTTCCATGTGGGCAAAGTAGGAAGTAAAATTGGCTGGGGCTCTTGTTAATATCAAACAGATGGCTACTGGCTACTCAATGACACTTCGTTTAACTGATTGCATTTTGGATGCAATTTAAATTAAGCCAGTGTCGCTTAGAGGGCAGGTGCTCTTTGGCTATAGGCGATTAGAAGACAAGTTAATTCTCAACATGGCGATTTAGGAAGGAGCATCAACAATACTCCATCGAAGCACTGTCAGAAAGTGTCAGTATCATGTGCTTGGCCAGAATTCACATTTGTCTCTAAAAGTAAATTGACATGAGCATACTTTGAAAGCAGAGGTCCTGAATGAAGTGTTGATGTCCTGGTACCTCGAGATACTGCAATTTTCAAAGAATAGGCAAGGTTGGACAGCGAGCATCAAGAACAGGACCAACTCCAGTTAGCTGCTGTAGAGTCCTGGGAAGGGAATCCTCAAATGCTAAATTTCCCAACTTGTACAGCCTGCTGCTCATTAGTGTTCAGCTATTAAGTACAGAGAATAATTTAGTGCTTCACTTTTAGCAATATTTTTGGCTCTGTCAGAATTTTGTTCTGCATCAAGCAGCTTTTGTTTCGCCACTTTGCCACGTCTGTGCACAAGGGGGCTAATGGTTCTCTGGTGTGCTTCCTCCTGGTTGTGCATCCAAGACAATGCACAACAATCCTGCCTGTTATTACTGCACAGGTTCTTCAGTGCCAAATTACCAGCCGTCAGTCTCTATGGCTTATCTTGTTTTTTGATGCGGAGGTAGCTTGTCATGTTGAGAGCTCTGAACAATCAAGGAGATGGATATATCTCTGCATGACACATTATTATTTAATGTCATGCCTAGGGTATGTACCCGCAGCTTATATGGCAAATGTTCTGAATGTGGTTCAATAAAATGCACCTGTTGGAAAGTCAAAATGGATGTAGTCTGTCCTGGTAGTTCTAATAACTGACCTGCAGAGACTGGGTACTGGCTTATGTTAGTTTGCTCAAGTGAAATTCAGGGGCAATATATTCTAAGCAAGGTAGAACAGCTGAGAATCAGAAAGGAATCCAGAGTTGTACCATTTTGTTTGCATATACATCTTCATTATCCAAATTCCAATTGTGTTTCACACAAATGTTCATTCTAAGTTATAAGTTATAGGTTATGATTAATATCTTCTTCATCCAGTCAAGGATCACTTAAGCTCATCCTAACCTGATATGTTTTGCCCAATTTCTTATAAGTGTTTGTCTATTTTCTATCTCTAAATCCCTTCTGGCTCCGAAGCCTCTCTGTTTCCTATTTACTAATACAAGCTCTCTTTGTTAAATGATTGTCTACAGGTTCTTGCTGACCCTTAGCGTTGTGAAGTTTCAATTGGTACAGGGTATGCCTGGGAGTTGCTCACTGCTGCAGAAAAATTGCTATTTAATCCATACGTTCTACTACCTCTGTCAAGTCCTTAGTGGGGTCAAAGGCGAACTAGCATTGTCTACAAAATGTTGTCTTTAGTTGTCTACAAAATCATGAGGGGTATAGACAGGGTGGATAGCAAGAAGCTTTTTCCCAGAGTGGGGGACTCAATTACTAGGGGTCATGAGTTCAAAGTGAGAGGAGGAAAGTTTAAGGGAGATATGCGTGGAAAGTACTTTACACAGAGGGTGGTGGGTGCCTGGAACGCGTTGCCAGCGGAGGTGGTAGACGCAAGCACGTTAGCGTCTTTTAAGATATATTTGGACAGATACATGGATGGGCAGGGAGCAATTGGACACAGACTCTTAGAAAATAGATGACAGGTTAGACAGAGGATCTCGATTTTCGCAGGCTTGGAGGGCCGAAGGGCCTGTTCCTGTGCTGTAGGTTTCTTTGTTCTTTGTTCGTTGACTGTTAGGAGATGCAACCATAGCCAAGGGACTCATCCATTTCTAGCCCAAGGGTTGGTCATGGCCAGGTAGCCAAGGGACTCATCCATTTCTAGTCCAAGGATTGGTCATGGCCAGTTAGCCAAGGGATTTATCCATATCTAGTCCAAGGATTAGTCATGGCTAGTTAGCCAAGGGATTCATCCACTTCTAGTCCAAGGATTGGTCATGGCTAGTTAGATGTTTTGACTTACCAGAGTCTGGTGATTCACATCTTTTCAGTCCAGAGACTGACCTTGGTCAGTCACATAAATCAAATGCAATCTGGGGATTACAGTTAGCGTCCTGTGGAGACATCACTGTGGTGGTGGGAGATCTAGGCTAATTTTTCCTGCAATGAGACAAGTGGAGATATTGATTATGATGGAAGTGAGTGAAAGAGCAATTCATGGTGATAAACAGGCACAAGAGGTGGCAAAGCGTTTCCAGTTACAGGAAGCACGGAGAGTAGGAAGGGTTAGCAGTTTGGAAGGATGAGGCAGGTGAGCAGACGTAATGTCAACCATGTGTGGCTTTGGTGAGAGGTCTTGATGAGAGGTGTGGGTAGTGGCAAAATTAGAGTGAATAAAGAACATGTGGTTATGAGGTACTGAGCAGAAAAGATGGTGCCACCTAGCCTTGTAGAGTGCAGAAGACCTTCCTCCCACACTGCCACATGTTCCATTTCACCTGGGACACTGCATTGACCTGGACTGCTATCTTGGGCCAGATTGCCTGTGTTTGGTGGTGTGACCTGCTTTACTAGTCCGTAGGATAGAGCACTGCCCTCCTGTCAAACACACTGTCCGTCTGCAATTCCAATTCCCAGGCAGGGAAATGGAGGAGCCACCTTGCCTACCTCAAGCAATTCCTTCAAGATGATGGTGCAGTATCACAATATGAAGGGCAGTTCCTGACTTACAGTGCCTGAGGTACTGTGCAGATGGGGTTTAAACCCAGTGCCAGTGGCATTAATGTTGCAAAAATCCAGCATCAACTCCTTCCACCTCTCCTGCCACAGAATTCCTTGAGACATGTGATGTAGAAGCTGTTTATGTAATTAATAAATGAAGAGCAGAAGATTACATGATGAGTTGCCATGGGTCATGGATTTGGTGCCATGAATCACTTGTAAATGCACTCTGCCTAAATATCAAAAAGAGCTGCCCATAAAAAATAGTTTATTTCTATTCTTATGAGGAATTCCTCATATTGGTAAGAAAAAGAATTGAAGAGGGTCAATCCATATCACATTCCTAAGAACATCAAGCTCCCATTCCCATATCAAGAATGATCTTCCTAAGAAATAGCATGTTTAAGAAACCTAAAGGAAGAATAAATAGAACTGTATTGATATATGACCGGAAAAGTTACAAACCTTTTCACATAAAATGAGCTACTTTATGTGTGGGACTATTATCAAGTCAAATTCAGCAGTCATTTTTGGTTCAGCGAGAGCTAATAAACAACAATGGGTTGAATGAAACATTAATCTGTTTGTCGAATGCATAGTGTTGCCCAGGAAACCAAGAGACCTCTCTGCTCTTCTTTGAGAAAGAATGGTGAGTGAAGAAAACCCATAAAAATAAACAAAGAAAAAATGTTCTTCAAAGGAATATGACATATAACTTCAATTAAGCACAAGCTTTCATTTGGCAGGAGTATATAGGGTAACAAACAGACCTGTGATCCAGCTTCACTTGTTTCACAGAGCTTTCTGTATTTTCTTTGTCTATACAATGCCATTGAATTGCAGAGTGAATTGCATCCAAAAATTAATACACTATAGCAGTAGACATACTCCTCATGCTATGTGCAACTTTAGTGGTATGCCTTCTGTGAAATTACAAGAATGCATATTAACAGAGAGTACAATTTAAAAACATGATTTCAAGCTAAACTAAAGAAGTCTTGAGACACAGCACTCTGTTCTGGAGCTAAGTTGAAGAAGCAGTGACAAAATGATCAGTCGTCCTCTTTCCTCTGTGCACTGAAGACACTAGGGTCTGTGTCTTGGAGCATTTCCTGTTCTACATTAGAATCCACAGACTGTGTGCTTTTGTCTTTGTTCTATAATGATGCATAGCTTTCAAAGCCCAAATTAGGATAGACTGGGGCTTTAGACTTTCTATGCTAATTATTGTTCTGAATCGTCTGTACAAAGAATTATTTTACTTCATCGTATGAGTTGATATTATGTAATTTTTCTGAGAAAGTTTATAATCTGTTTTTTCCAGCTATAACCAGCTTGTATACATGAGGTATTAGTAGTTATAGAATGAACTGTAGCTTTTTTTGGAACAATATACAAACTTTGTACTCTTTGGCTTCAATCCAATATTTCAAAGACTGTGTGCTCCACACAGATTTAGTTCCATAAAAATATTGTATAGTGGAGGAGGGAAGTGACTTTAAATCTATATAAGTGCAGTTATAAGCCTTAGATTTTCCTCTCAATGGGGAATAATTTCCTAAAATGAGTTCATTGTGAAATTTGCCCTATTGGATGCAACCAACAAATTACTGTCTGCCCAATAGATTTGCAGCAGGAACAGAGTTATCAACAATAGAAAAGAAATCTGAAGCAAGCAAATGCCTAGCTTTCAAGGAGAGGAGATAAAAATAACAACCACACATCTGAATAAAAGTAAGGAATGTTGGAAACATTCAGCAGGTCAGTGGGCATCTGAAAAAGTAGAATATTGCTTTAGGTGTGATTTTTCATCAAAATTGCAAGAAAGAAATAGGTTTCACATGTTCCACCCTGAAAGTCATCTAAGCATATGGTTAAAGTGCTGGCTTGCTGAGGACAAGGCTCCTGCTGAGTGCAACAACTTACAGAAAATACAATTCAGTGCTGCAACAGTAGGGGATAAAATATGGAGTAAAATAAAAATGCCTTTTACACCCATTCAGCTTAAAAAGCCAGTACTATCTATCATCCATGTATGATTTTTCTATTTCACAACATTCCCACTTGCTATCATCCTTTGACATCTTACTTGAAAGGTAAAAAGAAAGAAAATTGCATTTATATGGTGTCTTGCACATCCTCATGTGTTAAAGCACTTCATATCCAATTAATTATTATTGAAGCATAATCATTATTTCCCTGCAGACAGCTGTAACATGCAAATTACACGCAGCTAGCTCCTGCAAACGACAAATAAGATTGACAAAAAAATAATCTACTTTGTTAATACTCCCCAAGGGATAAATGTTGACAAGATAGAAGACACATTTCCTTGCTTGCCTTCAAACGGTGACATGAATTTATTTTTTATACTGCCTAAACAGTCAGACAAGACATTAGGAAAATAGGAACAGGAGTAGACCATTTAGCCCACCAACATTGCCCTGCCATTCAATACAATCATGGCTACTCAACACCAATGCCCCTTACTCACCCATCCCCATAACCCAGTCTGCCATTGGTCATCAGAAATCTGTCAATCTCTATAACCTTAGCACTATCAAAGATTGACATTCCATAGACCTCTGTGGTGGAGCATTTCAAAATTTCACAACATTGAATAAAACATTTCTCTTGATCTTGGATCTAAGTGGCATCTCTTTTATTTTGCAATTGTGCTAATTGGTTCTGGATACCTCAGTTTGGGTTAACATCTTACCTGCATTTACCTGTCTATCTGCCTAAACATTTTCTGAGTTTCGAAGAAATCATATCTCATTCTTTGAAACTGTAATAAATGCAGGTCTGTTTTGTCCCATTTCCCTTCATAGGACAGTCCTGCCATCCAGGGACTAAGTCTAGTAAACCTTGGTTGCATTCCCTCTATGGCAACAATATCTTCCCTGAGAGAAGGAGCCCAAAACCGTGCACAGTACTTCAGACGTGGTCTAACAAAATTATATAGTTGAAGCAAAACTTCACTATTCCTGTACTCAAATAAACTTGTAATAAAAGGTAACATTGCATTAGCCTTTCTAATATCTTGCTATATCTGCAATGTTAGTGTTCAGTGGCTTATTGACAAGGATGCCTAGAGTGCTGTGTACCTTTACACTTTCCAATCTCATCATTTACGAATTACTCTGCACATCTATTCTTTCTATCTAAGAAGTAGACAACATTATATTCCATCTGCCATGTTCTTGCCCACTCACCAAGCCTGTGCAAATTCTTCTGAAACCACCTTCCCTCCACTTCACACTACACATTCTCAGATAGCTTTATATCATCTGCAAATTAGGAAATATTATATTTGATATATATTGTGAACAGCTGAGGCCCAAATGTTGATCCATAGCTCTCAGCCTGTCAATTTGAGAATGAATCCTTTATTTGTACCTTGTGTTCTGATAGTCACTCATTAATCTATGCCAGTACATTACCTCCTATCCCGTGTGCTTTCAGTTTTATCAACTACCTCCTGTGGGGAACTTTATCAAAAGCCTCTGAAAATCTATGTATATTCTGTCCATCTGTTCTCCTTTATCAGTTTTGTAAGTAAGATCACAAAACTCTAACAAGTGTCTCCCATTTGCAAGTCCACGATGAATATGCCCAATCAGATCATTATTAACTAGGCGTCTATTTATCCTATCCTATATTGTGGATTCTATAATTTTCACTACACCTGGTTCAAGGTTAAAAGGGCCGTAGCTTCCTTTTCTCTCGCTCCTTTGTTGAACAGTAGTGACATTTGCTACCTTCCAACATACAGGATTCATTCTATAATTTATAGAAATTTGGAAGATAATCACCTCTATAGCTACGTCCTTCAACATTTTGGGATATAGGATACTAGTACTTGGGGATTTATCAACTTTCAGCTCCATTAATTCCTCCAAAGTACAATCTTCTGAAACTCCATGTCATCTCTAGTCACATTAATTCTGGTAGAGTTCTGTATCTTCCATGAAAACAGAGGCTATGTAATCATTTCGCTTTCTTCCATTTTGCTGTTCCACATTATAAATTCCCCCGACCTTGCCTGTGTAATATTTGTTCATTTTAGCCAAATGCTTTCATTTTATATACTAATAGACACTTTTACAGCGCATGTGTTTATTTGCTAGATTGTCGTCATATACTATTTTCCCTTTTCTTATCAGTTTCCTGATCCTCCTTTGTTATCATGTATAAACTTCACAATCTTCAGAATTATTCTATTCTGGTAAAATTATAGGCTTTTTAAAAAAAATTATACAATTCTGAATTTAGCACTTTGAAGGAATGTTTAATTCCCTGTAAGTTACATTATAGTTCTTTGAAGTCTATCCATTGCCTACATACAGTTATGTCTTTTAATGTATTTTCCAATGACCTTCAGCCAATTTGCATTCCACTTATTCATAATTTTCCTCATTCAGATTTACCAACCTGCCTTCTGCAAGAAGGACTTCATTTTTAATCAGAATGTCACATTCGATCATAATGTGGTCACACATCCTGGTCCGTTTTTAACAAATTAGCAGTTTTTGATTCTATAGAATTAGATCTAAAATAGCATGTCCTCAAGATGCCTCAACATACTGCTCTAGAAAACCAATCTTAATCATTCCAGAAACTTGTCCTCCTTAGCTTTAATGCTCAGAATATACCGAGAATATGGGAAGATTGAAGTCACCAATGACTACTGCGTTCCTCACGTTCCAAGCTTCACCCATTTCCTTATTAATAGCATGCCTACACTAGCACTACTATTTGGCAGCATATAAATAACACTAGTCATTGTTTACTGGCCCTCACTGGCTTTTTGTTCCACACAAACAAATTTCACATATTCCACAATTACCCTAGATGCCATGTACTTTTAACTTCTTTATCAGTCCAGCACCAGTCCAAATTCAGCAGAAGTCTGATCAATACTAGCATTGGTAAAAGAAAGTAAAAGCACATGGGGATCCAGGATGAATTAGTGGGGAAGGGGATACAGAGCATTGGTACGATAGGGACAAAGTATGCCATAGCAAATGAACCAAGGCAGAGAGAGTTCAATCTTGTTGTGTTTCAAGGGAGTAAGATGAGACTGTATGGCCTCTAATGCCAGGAGTACAAAAAAATACGTAAGAGAGGCAAATTAAGGGCATGTGTGGAATTCAGATGTTGTTGCCATCACAGAGTCCTGGTTGAGGGGCAGGGTGAGACTGGTAACTCAACTTTCCAAGTACAGGACATTCATGGGTGGGTGTAAAAGAGAAGATAGTGTTACTTTGTTAATTAAGGAGTGAGGTGCTGCAGTAAGGAGGTACTGCAGCAGCTCCTTATCTTGGAAGGGTCTTCAAATCAGGCTTTGTTTGTAGAGCTTAGGAATAAAAAGGGAGCAGTCACATTGTTGGGAGTGTATTACAAACCCCCAAACAGTCAATGGGCAATAGAGGAGCAAATGTGTATATAATTCACCAAGATACATAAAACAATAATAATATGGTGATTCTACTGGGGGATTTCAACTTTTCCAATTTTCCAACATTGGGATTGTTATAATGTAAAGGGTTTCAAGTGGCTGGAATTCTTGAAATGTATACAGGAGAACTTTCCATGTCAACATGTCGAAGGTCCAACAAGAGACGATGTAGCGCCGGGCCTAATTTTGGGGAGTGAAGCTGGATGGATGTTCAAGGTGACACTGAGGAACATTTTTGTGATAGTGGCCACAACACAGTATGATTTAATTTTGTTATGGAAAGGGAAAAAGATGGTCTGTAAAAGAATGGCTTTGGATTGAAGGAAAGCAGGACCTGGCCAAAGTAGTTTAGAACCAGCTTCCTGTTAAAAAATCTACGGCAGAACAAAGTGGTAGCATTCAAAAAGGAAATGGGGGAAGTGCAGGCCCAACGTGTTCCCTACAGAGTGAAGTATAGGAGCGCCCTGGACATCTCGAAAAATTTGGGACTCAGTAAGAAGGAGAAGAAAGGCTTTTAGCAGGTAGAAAGGAAACAATTCAATGAGCACCTTAATGGACTATAAAAAGTGCACAGCTACTTAAGAAAATAATTGAGCGAGCAATGAAGGAGAAGAAAAAGCACTGTTTGGTAAAATTTATGACAATACCAAAATATTCTGTAAGTATATCAAGGGGAAAGAGGATAGCCAGGAAAAGAGTGGGCCCATTAGAGACCAAGGGGATAGTCTGTGCTTGAAGACAGAGGACATCGGTGGGTGTTAAATAAGTGCTCCGCATCTGTCATCACTCAGAAGAATTCAGCAAGAGGAACTTTAGGTTCTTGAGCAGATGACATAGAGAATAAGGAGTTATTGAGGGTTTCAACAGGCTTAAATCCCTAGGTCCAGATGAGTTATATCCTAGGCTGCTAAGAGAGTTGAGGGAAGAAATGACAGGTACTATGAGCCAAATTTTTAATTCCTCTCTGTCAACAAGGGAGGTGCCAGAGGACTGGAGGCCAACTAATTTTTTTCCAATTTTCAAGAACGGCAGTAGAGATAAAACAGGGCAGCACAGTGGCTCAGGGGTCAGCACTGCTGCCTTACAGCACCAGGGACCCAGGTTTGATTCTAGCCTGCTTCAGTATGGAGTTTGCATGTTCATCCTGTGTCTGTGTGGGTGTCTTCTCGGTATTCCTGTTCCCTCCCACACTCCAACAATGTGCAGGGTAGGTAGACTGGCTACGATAAATTCCCTCCTAGTGTCCATGGATGTTCACCCCTCGGGGATAGGGTGGAGGGGCTAGGCCTGGGTGATATGTTCTATGAAGGATCAGTGTAAACTTGATGGGGCAAATAGCTTTTCTCTGCACCATAGGTGTTCTATAATTTATAGACCAGTAAGCCTCACATCAGTGGTAAAGAAACTTTTGGAGAAGGTGCTGAAGGAGAAAATTGATCTCCACTTGGAGAGGCAAAGCTTGATTAAGGATAGTCAGCATGGCTGCTCAAGTATGCAGATGGGGGTAGTATAGTTATTGAATTTGATACGGATTTTAGCAACATCTTTAACAAAGTCATACACGGAGACTGATAAAGAAGGTAAAAGCACATGGGATCTGGGATAACTTGGCAAGTTGAATTCAAAATTAGCTTAGTGGTCAGAGACAGAGGTGGTTGTTTATCTGAAGGCCATTATCCTGTGGCATACCATAGGGATGAGTGCTGAGCTCCCTGTGGTTCATGATGTATATGTAAATTATGTAGGTGAAAATGTGGGAAGGAAATGCTGATAATTAAGTTTGCAGATGGCACAGAGACTGGCTGGCTGGTTAATGGTGAGGAAGAAGGTCCTCAGTTACAGGAAGGTATAGTCAGGTTGGCTGGATGGAAAGATCAGTGGCAGATGGACACTAACCCGGCAAACTGTGAGGTGAAACACTTCGGAAGTAACAAAAGATGAGAATGCTCAATGAATCACAGGATACTAGGAAGCTGAGATGAATAGAGGGATCTTGGTGTGCATGTCCAGAGACCTGAAGGTGGCAGGACAAGCTAATATTCTCATTAAGAAAACATATAAAACACTTGACTTTACCAGTCATGCCGTAGATTATAAGATCATAGCGATTATGTTGGAATTGTACAGAGCTTTGATTAGACCACAGCTGGATAAGTGTGAGCAGTTGTTTGCCTGACAGTAGGAAGGATGTGATTCCACTGGAGGGGGTGCAGACAAAACTCACCAGGATGCTGCCCATGATGGAGCATATTCGCTGTGAGAAAACACCTGGGTAGGCTTGGATTGTATTCTTTAGAGCAGAGAAGGTCGAGAGGGGCCCTGTTTGATGTGTATAGGATTATAAGGGGCATTATGAGGTGGATCAAAAACAACTATTCCCCTAAATTACAGGGTCAGTAATGAGGGAGCATAATTTTAATATTAAAGGCAGGAGATTTCGAGGGGATTTGAAGAAAACAAAATTCACTTGTTGTGTGGTGAGAGTCTGGAATATACTGTGTGGGAGGTTAGTAGAGGTGGGGCACATTACAATTTTTTAAAAGTATTTTAATGAGCACTTAAATTATCAGAACATCAAGGTTAGGGGCCAAATACAGTGAGGTAGGATTGTTCTTGATTCTGCGCACTCTATATCAGCTGAAAGGTCTCTTCTATGCTGTAAAGCTCTATGAAATCCTCAGCCTTTACACCAGGCAATCAACAAATTGTGCTGGAGTCACATTAATTGTGACAGAAATGTCTGACTGATCCCATGACTATGAAATCCTATATAGCTATTGGTGTTCCATCCTTCTTCCTCCTTTTTTATACTGCTGAGATATCCATGATACCATGGGCTTGGCTATGGTCGCACCGATGAGGAACCATCAACCTCACCGATTTCCAAAATGGAATACCCATTAGCAAGCACAATATACAGGACCTATATCTACCTGCTGCCTGATAGTCATCGATTCCCCCTGTAGCGCTTTGCTACTAGTCTACAGTGTGACACCCTCCCTACATGTAATATTCGTGCTGCTCTCAGCCTCATGTACATGTAATGGTGACTCCAGCTGCCATTCAATTTTTGAAAGATGGAGCTCAAGATTGTGTAGCCAGTGACATTTCCAAAGCTATTTGCCAATTAGCTGCTTTCCTGGTACTTGTGAGAGGCATCATCCTGCCGTTGGTCTCAATCCACATTTTATTTCCTCTTCTGCTCACCTCTCACTCCGAGGACCTTGGTTTATTTGAATAAACCCTAACTTAAAGCGCCTTGTTACCCCATGCCCCAATTTCCCATTTTGGAATAAATTTCCATTTACTCACTCTCTTTCAGTCTCAGTCATTCTGACCATCCTTGGATATGCAGATGGATGATGATGGGATAGTGTAGGGGGATGGGGTTAAATGAGTTCATGGGCCGGCATAACACCAAGGGCTGAAGGGCCTGTTCTGCACTGTATTGTTCTATGTTCTATGTTCTTTAACATTTGAATAAGCCCATTTTATATCGAAAGGTCTGATAAGACACTTGTTTTTCTTAACTTCTTTTTTTAATGCTTAAAAAGGTACATCATTATCAAAGATTTTTATTTCACAGTAGGCAGAACAATTCACATAGCTGTGCAGCTCAGTAAGCCTGACTGAAAATCCTAATTTGATTGTCAGCACAATTCCTTGCAAATCCTGTATTTTCCAGCAAATGTCATTCCATAGTGGAAACGGATCTAATGTTGGACACTGTCATGCATTTTGCGCGTACAGGCAATGTAGATACAATCAGTAAATTGCTTATTGGACATTAATACCTTTATCAAGGATTAGGTATAATTCTGTGAGCACATTTAGATTAGATTCCCTACAGTGTGGAAACAGAGCCTTGGGCCCAACAAGTCCACACCACCCCTTGAAGCATCCCACCCAGACCCATCCCGCATAGCCTACACACTCCTGAATACTATGGGCAATTTAGCATGGCCGATCCACCCAGCCTGCACATCTTTGGACTGTGGGAGGAAACTGAAGCACCCGGAGGAAACCCACGCAGACACGGGGAGAATGTGCAAACTCCACACAGACAGTTGCCTGAGACTGGAATCGAACCCGGATCCCTGGCGCTGTGAGGCTGCAGTGCTAACCACTGAGCCACCGTGCCGCCCTGTTTGGCATAAGATAATGTTTGAGCTTTATTTCTGGGAAAGAATTAAATCCATTATCATTAATAAAATGTCATTGTTTAAAACCTGTCAAATTATGGTTGGAAGCATAGAAACTGGGAGATGGAGCAGGATGCTCTACCATTCAATATGATCATGAAGGATGGTGTATTGCAATGTTATATCCCCACATTCTGCCCATTGCCATTGGTGCCTTTAATAGCTAAAGAAAATTCAATCACTTCTTGAATATATTCAGTGACTTGATCTCCACAGCCTCCTGAATGAATTCCATCAATTCATTGCCCTTTGAGTGAAGATATTTTACTTCTAAACTCATTCTGAACTGTGTACCCCATATTCTGAGACTCTGACCTTTGATTCTAAACTCCCTCACTAGGGAAAACATTCTTGCTGCATTTAGTATATCCAAGTTTTAGTATGATAGAAAATTATACATTTCAATCAGATCCCTCTGATCTTTCTAGACTGTCTTGAATACAGGCCCAGTCAAAACAATCTCTCCCCATAGGAGAGTCCCACCACTGGTATCTGCTTACTGAATCTTCACTGCACTCACTCAGCGATAAGTATATTCTTTCTTTAGTAGACAAACCAAAACTGCACATGATGCTGCAGGCTTTGACTCACTGAGGCCTGTATAACTACAGTAAGCCATCCCTATTCATGAACTCAAATCCTCTTACAATGAAGGCCAACATATTTTTTCTTCATAATTTTTTTTTGTGCAGCTGATTTATAAGGACACACAGATCGCTTTGTAAACCATTATTTCCCAATATATCACCATTTAAGTAATGCTCTTCCATCTTGTTTTACACAGAAGTGTACAACTTCACATTTAGCCCTATTGAACTGCAGCTGCAATGTGTTTGCCCACTTACTTAACTTTTCTAAGTATTCTTGCAGTCTTCTTGCATCCTCCTCACAACTCCATCCAGTTTCATCTCATCAGCAAACTTAGAAAGGATGCATTTGGTTCCCTCATCTGGGTTATTTATATGTATCGGGAGTGGCTGGGGCCTAAGTATTGACTATTGTGGTACCCAACTAGTCACTGCCTGCCATTAAGAAAATAACCCATTTATTTTCACAGAGATAGTAGGAACTGCCGATGCTGGAGAATCTGAAATAACACGGCGTGAAGCTGGATGAACACCGTGGGCCAAGTAGCATCAGAGGAGCAGGAAAGCTTGACGTTTCTGGTCAGGACCCGGAATGCTGAAGAAGGGTCCCGACCCAAAAGGTCAAGCTTTCCTGCTCCTCTGATGCTGCTTGTCCCGCTGTGTTCATCCAGCTTCAGATCGTGTTATCACATTTATTCTCACCTTTTGTTTCATGCCTGTCAATTAATTCTCGACCTATATCTTCTAGCCCACTTGCCTAATTATGTTTCACGAGAGGCCATATCAAAAACCTTCTGAAAATTCAAATTCACCGTATTCTCTGGTTCGCCCTCATCCTTTCTATTGTTACACCCTTTAAAACTCCAGTAGATTGGTTAAGCATTATTCACCTTTCATAAACGCATGCTTTGTCCAAGTCCATTAGTGTTTTTCAAGTACTGTTTTGTACAACTGACTCTAGAGTTTTTTCTCATTACTGTGTTAAGCTAATTGATCTGAAATTTCGTGCTTTTTCATTTCCCCCTGTGAAAAAGTGGGGTTACATTAGCCACCCTCCAATCGATGGGAACTGCTCTATATTGGATTTGATGTAGTTCCTACATATGCATCACTACACAAAACTACAGTATAGCTGTTGTTTGAGGTTGTTGAATTTCTCAATAAGAATTCCACAACTCAAGTCTCACACCCATGTAGTATAATTGTGACTGATGTGAAGCTGTCTTTTCCAAACCTCAGAAATAATGTTTCCAAATATCCCAGATGGTTTACTGGGCCATCTTTGTGCTTACAATGTTATTATTAAAAAAGAACCCTCAAGATTGAAAGTACTTGAGAAACACTGGAAATGTCAATGACATTGAAGTGGTTGTGGCAGCTACTCTTGTTGGGAATAAATAAAGCTAGAATTCCTACCATCTGAAAGCATTTCACACAACGAGTTACAGTTGAAATGTTGTGGCTGTTCTTGTGGGAATAGAGGCAGAAGACATTCTGCACTATCATCCCACACATTACAAAGAGATGAATAGCTCTTTTTTATGGGTGGAGTTGGTTAACTAAAAGATGTTGATTCAAGATTGGATGCGAGTCATTATAAAATGCTTCCCTCTTCTTTACATGAAGAGTACAGGATGCTATGATAGGAACACCACCTGCAAACCTAAAAATAAGATGTTAAACTGGCGAGACTAAACCAAAGGAGTATTTGCACACTAATAAAAAAAGACAGCATATAATAGACAGGTAAGCAATCCCAGATATGCCAGATCACATCTAAACTCCAAAGTCCTACCACATCCTGTTATGAATAGTCAGAGTCACAGAGGTCTACTGCACAGAAAAAGCCCTTTTGGCTCATTGACTCTGCGCTGATCAAAAACACATACATAACTGTTTTCCAGCACTTGGGTCAAAGCCTAGTATGCCTTAGCAAAACAAGTGAAAAATACACAGCTTAATAGAGGATGAGACCCAAAAATATCCCCATCCTCAAAGATGGTTGAGCCCAATACATCAGTACGAAAGATAAAGTTGAAGTAGTCATTTTGCATCAGAAATGCCAAGTGGATGATGGCTTTCAATTTCACCCCCAGGTCTCCAGTATCACAGATGTCAAGTTTCAGTCAATTTGGTGCACTCCACATGGTATCAAGAATCAGCTGAAAGCATTGTATGTTGCAAAGGCTATGTGGCCTGACCATATTCTGGCAATACTGTTGAAGACATGTTCTAGAACTTGTCAGACTATGAACCAAGCTGTTCCAGATGTGGAAAATTGTCCTGATTACCAAAGGCATAACAAATCCAACCTAACAAGTAGTTGCATACCATCCATGAAGGCAATGACGAAGCATCCTGCTTGATTGGCACTTTAAACATTACTTTCAATATTCATTACCAATGTGTAGTGGCAATAGTGTATGCCATCTACAGAATGAATTGTCATATCACAAACCTGCAACCTCTACCATCTAAAAAGACAAGGGCAGCAGATGTATGGATGCAGGTACAACCTGCAAGTTCCCTTCCAACCCACTCACCGTTCTGGCTTGGAACTATATCACCAATCCTTCACTGTTATTCAACCAATATCTGGAACACCCTCTGAACAGATCTATGAATGTCCCAAGAATGAATGTGCTTCAAAAAGGCAGGTCACCATCACTTATTCAAGGGCAATTAGGGTTTGCTTGATGAATCCTCACTTGGTCAGTATTGCCAACATACAAGTAATAAATTTTAAAAATGCATTGCAGAACAATTCAATGTTCCATTGCATACAGCTGTGAGCTGCTAGCTCGTACAGCAGCAAACAGAAAATCATAATGTATGTCCTTGGAGATCTTTGTCTTTGGTTCAAGTCTCCTCAGATCAATCTGCTTCTCATCCACGCAACATCTGATATCAAATACATGATCGGCATTATGGAAGACATTGGTGAGCTTGACAAAGAATAACTTGCTGTGGAGGATTGACACTAACTTGTAGTCTTGTTTATATTCCATTAGTGACTGAGAATTGGTTGGAAGACTCACCAATATACAGAATGGATGCAGGCGTGCCATTATGGAAGTGACTGCGATAAATTTCTCCAGATAGTCAATTCACTACCTTTCAAAGGCCCTCTCAGTTTATGATCTCAAGGGCATTGGCCAAATCAGCAGAAGTGGTGTGGAGATGCATGTTCTGTACTTGATACTTCTCCCTCAACTATCCAACTGGAAACATCACATCAGTGGCTCTTTGATCTTCAATGAAACCACACTGACCCTCCCACAGCAGGAACTGGCTGAGACATTGCACTAAGCAATTCCAAAACAATTTGGTGAAAATTTTGATGATAAAGGGATTGATTGGCTACTTCTCCTCTACAATGGAGTGAATATGAAAACATATTTATACGCTTATAAAACAAATACAAAGTGTTGGAGATACTTAGCAGGTCTGGGCAGAAAGAAAAAAACAACTCACCAAGCCCAATGATCCTTTGTCAGAACTGGGCATGGAATGTTTGTGCTGTTTGTTTCTCTCTCTGTGGATGCTGCTGGACCTGATGAACTTTTCCAATGCTTTCTGTTTATGTTGCAAACTTTCAACATCCATGCTTCTTGGTTTTATTTTATATACTTATGGTTTTATTCTTGGCTCCCACATAGACTGCAACTAATCAATCAATGACTTGACTAGGTATTAGCCCCTAGACTTGTAGACTTTTTTTTCTGGGATATCATCAGCTTCAGAAGCTCTGCCATGAGACAGGAGTTTGATTGCCTCCTTACTTAATATGTGAGCAGAGTGCTGCAGATATTATAAAACTTCCATTTCTTTCTCAGCTTACCTGTTTATTTGGAATGGTTGAATATCTTTAATCAGTATAATTATTTTATACTTATTTCATTGATTTTCCTGCAAAGAAAATACTTCTAATGTGATCAATCCCATTCTACATTCAGAAACAATTCATTTCAATTCTGCTTCTGTTTTAATATTCGTTATGCTCTTTTTTAATGTCTATGTTTTATCCATAGTAAGTACAAAAGCTTCATTTGCCATCGTCCTTTCCTGCTGCAAATACATTAGCTGCAAAACCTATGTCTTATTCAACCAGCTGCCAATTACCCTGGTTATATCTACAGTCTCATTACAAATTCCTACCTTGCATTCTCCCATTTTATTCACGTTGTTGGGCACATTGCTGAACGGAAAATTTAATTATTAATCATATTTTATTTTTAACAATCATCTTATGACTTTACCGTTGAGCAGTATTTGTTCTGGATCAATTTATTTCTCCTAAACAGTACTGTTACCCAGATGGAAAAGTTGGGAAAAACAAAAAACAGTAATACTTGAAAATCAACATTCTGGACATACTAAAATGCCATTTTGAGGCATATGAGTCAGACCACCATGTGTCATTTGGAGGTTTTACTGTTTTTTTTCTTTCTGGGTTATTTGGTGTGACCTTTTCTCTCATTCATTTTTTTTTAATAGGCTTGATTTACCAGGTCCCTCCCCCTTTTTACTCTGTAATATCCAATAAAAATGGTCCTCTTTTTACATTCAGTTACCACATTGAATCTAATTTGATTCTGGTAGATCCGATCCTAGAACAATACTCCTTTCTGATCAAATACTGCTGTCAATGCTTGCTCACATTACATGTGATAGATGGGAATTCTGAAATTACAGCATTTTCTCAGTGCTGTGTTGGAATATCAATCAAAATATAGTTGCCATTTTAACCCAACACATCTAGCAGTAAACAAGCAGGAACCACTGGAAAAGCACAGCAGATCTAGCAGCAATTGTTTTTGAGAAGGTTTGTTGTTCGGGTTGTGTTTGAGGTTGTAGGTTTGTTTGGCGAGCTGGTGTGTTTGATTGCAGACTTCTCATCACTGTGTTGGTTAAATTCCTCTGTGTGCCTCCAGTGAAGAAATGTCTGCAGTCAAACACACCAGCTCAGTGATAAATCTGCAACCTCAGGCCTAGCAGCATCTATGAAGGAAGAACAGAGTTAACGTTTCGGATCCAGTGACCCTTTTTCAGATCTGTTCTGAAGAAGGGTCACTGGGCATGAGACATTAACTCCACTTTCTCTCTACAGATGCTGCCAGGCCTGCTGTGTAGTTTTCCAGCAATTTCTGTTTTTGTTTCTGATTTCCAGCATCTGTAGTATTTTTTTGGTAACTAACATGATTGGATCAACCATCCATTTTATTCCCACTGAGTTTGTTTTCCATTGATATTGGTGAATTTGTTTGTCAGAGGTTTGACATGACAGCCCAAAATACTGTCGAAAAAAATTGTAACCCATGCTTTCCTCAACAATTTTTTCATGGGAAAGTCATTAATCCATACAAATTAAAACCTCTTTTAACACAAGAATATCATAAAAATCATTCCAGATTCCACAGCAGACAAAGGGAATCAGCAACACATGGGACCAGGGAGAATTTTTCCTTTTATGAACATATGAACTTCCTTTTGACAAAAAATGTCTCACTTTCAATAACTGATTAGTGCCAAGTTAGCTCTTATAAGTGAAAATGGTACTGAAGCATTGCAATTGGCCAGAGTTTTAGAATTGAAGTGAGAGCGAAAAAGTAATAGGATTGCTATTAAATGATTGCTGCTGTAAAGTGCTACAAGTTGAAGTCAGGTAGGATCAGTTCAGCTGTGATGCCCCTGGTTTATTCAAAGACCAGGAATGAATGATAACCATTTGATTAGATTCCCTACAGTGTGGAAACAGGACCTTCCGCCCAACAAGTCCACACCGTCCCTTGAAGCATCCCACCCAGACCCCTTCACCTATAATCTGCACACCCTGAACACTATGGGCAATTTAGCATGGCCAATCCACCTAGCCTGCACACCTCTGGACTGTGGGAGGAAACCGGAGTACCCGGAGGAAACCCACGCACACACGAGGAGAATGTGCAAACTCCACACAGACAGTCGCCCGAGGCTGGAATTGAACCTGGGTCTCTGGAGCTGTGAGGCTGCAGTGCTAACCACTGAGCCACTGTGCCGCCCCTATTTGGTAAGAAGGGCAGATTAATTCTTAGGAACCTACTCCTTTAAATACAAAATATGCTTGTACTGCAATTGCATTAATCAAAAGAACTACAGAATTCTATTGTTAATTACCCTGGCTGCAGTGAAAATATTAGGAGTTCTTTATAACGGTACAGTAACTGTGCTCATGTCAAAGTAGTTTGCTTATTTAACATAAATTTGAAAGGAACAACTTAACTGCCTTGAGCTCAGCCAATAATGAGCAAGGTTTTGGCACGACAGCAGGTTTTCTGCCAAAAGGGACCTTAATATGCCAACACCTAGATAAATGTGTTCTATTGAGTTCACTGTTGTATTGCAGTGACCCTTGGCCATATGCAAGTGAGAAAATTTAGTCTATTAAAGAGCAGAGTTAATTTCCATAATATTTTTATTTTATAGCAATGGATCATTAGGTGGGAAAAATGCCACCTTACTGCCAAGCACTTGGCCTGAGTACAGCCGTAAGTTAATCAGACATGCTTAATTTTTTTTGCAATTGAGCATCTGAAAATGGAATGTTTTTTTCTCTTTCGCATAATATGATTGTACACCTAAGAAAATACAGTCTGGCCATGCTACATTTAGCTGTTCCTTTGTTGTTGTGTAAGCACTTGGATCGTGAATGTTTATCTTCAGAATCATTTTTGAATATGTTTTATTTATTGTTGATTAACTCCCTAAATCTCGTTAAAACTTCAGATGAATAGATCAAAACAAAAGAAGATTCTGAGCTGATTAAGCAAACACATTTAAAACAACTGTTAATCAATTCAAAGCACATGTAAATGCTTATTGATTTTATATTGTTGTTTCCTTTTAAGACATAAAAAAATATCATTACCCCTTCAACCTGTGTATGGATTGGTCCATTAGTGGGAATAAGCTCCAAGAGCTTTTCAGGAAGTTCACAAATCAACATGGTGCCTTTAAACTTTAAAACTGCTTTCTTTTGTTGGCTGAACACAATTTTTTGAAAACTGTATGGTACAGATTTTCTATCTGAGGTAAATTTAGTATGCAAATAAATTGCTACAGAGATAGTAGGAACTGCTGATGCTTGAGAATCTGTGACAACATGGTGTGAAGCTGGATGAACACAGTAGGCCAAGTGGCATCAGAAGAGCAGGAAGGCTGACATTTTGGGTTGAGACCTTCTTCAGAAACACAAATAAATTTGTTGAATTGTGAATGTTGTATTGTTGAACAGATCTTGGATTGACATGCTATCTTTAAGATTGCTAGGTAATGTCACCACATGACACATATCAATGCAGCTTCCATTTTGCTCTAGGTACATTGAGTTTGTTCACAAGCATTCGGCCAGACAACTTTATGTATCATGTGATAGCTATTGAACTTAAACGGATGATAAAAACAAATCTGAGACAACATATTATCAGATATAGTTAGTTCACAAAGTTCAGAAGTCCGACACAGTACACATTCATTTCTCTATGGTATATATGTTAGGTGGGTTAACATATAGAAAGCTACATTACATATTTACTTTCCACATAAATTCACTGATTTACAATCACCACTTAGAGATAAGATAAGAAAAAAAGCTCAACAGCAATCAGAATGGACCAGTTTTCTATATGGTCTCCAAGCTAAGTATTTATTTCTTCCATCACTGGTAAAATACATCAATCTCATTGATCACAGCAGTGATTACACTAAGTATGAACAAAAAGAGAAGTTGCTGGAAAAGCTCAGTGGGCCTGGTGACCCTTCCTCGGAATGTTCTGCGTGAGGGTCACCGGACTTGAAACGTTAGTTTTGATTTTTCTCCACAGTTGCTGCCAGACTTGTCGAGCTTTTCCAGGAACTTTTGTTTTTGTTCCTGATTTACAGCATCCACAGTTTTTGGTGTTTTTTTCTTGTAAAGTAATAATTGAAAGCATTGAAAACACTTTGATACTTGTGCCTCCCTTGTGATTTCTCCTAAGAAAGAATGGGGATCGATGCAGTAGGAACATCATGGCAGAGCAAAGAACAAAGAAAATTTCAGCACAGGAACAGGCACTTCAGCCCTCCAAGCCTGCACTGACATGCTACCTGTCACAACTAAAACTCCCTACTCTTCCCAACCTATTCATGTATTTGTCAAGATGCCCTTTAAATGCCACTATCGTATCTGCTTCCATGACCTTCCCCGGCAGTGAGTTCCAGGCACCCACCATACTCTGTGTAAGAAAACTTGCCTTGTGCACCAACTTTAAACCTTGTCTCTCACACATTAAACCCATGGGCCCTGGGGGTAACTGACTCTTCCACCCTGAGAGAAAGCTTCTGACTGTCCATGACCTTCATAATCTTGTAGGCTTCTATCAGGTCGCCCCTCAAACTCCGTAGTTCCTGTGAAAACAGCCCAAGTTTCTCCAACCTCTCCTCATAGCCAATGCCTTCCATACCAGGCCATGTTCTGGTAAATCTTTTCTGTATTCTCTCCAAAGCCACCACATCCTTCTGGTAGTGTGGCGACCAGAATTGAACACACTATTCCAAACGTGGCCTAACTAAGGTTCTATAAAGCTGCAACATTACCTGCCAATGTTTAAACTCAATGCCCTGGCTGATGAAGGCAAGCATGCCATATACCTTGTTACCTACCTTCTCTTCCTGCTTTGCCACTTTCAGTGGACTGTGGGCCTGTACATCCAGATCCCTCTGCCTATCAGTACTCTTAATCTGTGTGAATTCCTACCAAGGCACACACCATCCTGATTTGGCTGTTTATTGCAATCCCTGTGCCAATATCACCGACCTAACATCGATGTGAGTGCCCTGTAATAACATTCTGAATTCCTTCAAATTTTATAGAGGGATTTTGCAGGTCTAGTGGGTTTCCTGGTTGTATCTTTCTAAACATGTCTCATTAACTACATAAGTCATCTAAATCTTGTCCCATCTTATCACACACTATTCCTGAAACAATTCCAATTCAGTAGATATCCCGGAATTTACTGGTATCACTTGTGCCTGAAACAGACTGAAATGCAGCCTCGTTCATCCCATGAGGTAGGTGTGTGCCCCTGAATACAGTGCCTTTGCAGCAGCACTGAAGTGCAGAAACATCCTGTAAATTAGTCAGAGGTGTGCCATGAAGGATCTTCGAAACCAGCTCTTGTCGGATGCCAATGTCTGTGGACATTGGGCATATGTAGCTGATGCCCATGGAGTATGTCCTGAGAAGCAGGTGCCCAGTTTCCAATATGGAGGTCCTTTGGAGCAAATGGCAATTTGAATTTGCCAAGTACCTGATCTGTTAACAGTATTGAGTTCTGTCAATGTCTGCCTTGTGGGCGGGTTTGTAAGATAGAATGCTGAATGATAATGAGGTGAACTAGGCCATCAACTAAGCATTTAACAAGATTTGGTCACTGTCAATTGGCAACGTGCTGCTGTCTAGCAAGAATCCTGCCAGGCCACGTGTTAAAATGTTTAAGAAAAGGTGCAAAGTGCTCCTAATGTCGAAATACACCATGGGCACAAATCCCACCTTAGCCGATGATTTAATTCAAATTTAAATCTGGAATAAAATAAATGGGGCAACCATCAGCCACAATATATTGTAATAAAAATCCATTTGGTACTCTTCAGGAAACGAAATTTGTCATACTTAGCTGGTGTGGTTACATGTGAATTCAGACCCATAGGAATGTGATTGTCTCTCAACTGCCTTCTACATAAATTGGATGAGCGATGATGTTAGTCTATCCCGTGATGCCCACTTCCCATGATTATTTTTTTTAAAAGCAATTAGCATGTGTGTCCATAACATGGTCTGTGAACTCAATTAATCTAGTTCATTTAGGCAATTTTTTGATTTATATTCATTTGGATTTAAATAGACCAGCAATCAAGCTTTTTATTAACTATGACTGAAGGATCCTTGTGAATAAAGAAATAAAATTATGAACTAAAAATTACAAATATCAAGATTAAACAAGCCCAGGTAACACCAAAGAATACTTAGAGGGAGAAATTGTAGGATATAATTTGAGTTTGTTCTTAAACTCAAATCCAGCAGCTATGCTCACTTCTTAGTTGAATAGTGGGGTAATCTTGTGAAAATAGACACAGAACATCAGTAACGTTTGGAAAGAGAGACTCGTGACTTCAGGAACTGCAGGAGTGGTACTTTTGCCTATCTACTTTCAGCAGCTCATTAGCTGTTGTGAAGTGCCCCTTTCTCTGTTGAGAGTGAAGAGTTACTTTCAGATGGTTCAGGATGAAATCTCTTTTTCCTAAAATTCCATTGCATATCACTCTCAGCTGGCAAGCTAAAGATGGCTGCGGTTTTCAGGTTACCCTTGCAAAAGCTGAGCCAACTTCGACAAAAGACATTGGGGTTCCAGGAACAGCCCTTTTCCTGCTTGGGTTCTTATCTTTTATTCTGGTCAATGTTGAACTTACATCCTAACACTCGGTTGAAGTATTGCTGTCTTCTGGGCAAGGTTCTTTACATGTCTGGCTAAGTCTCCTTATGACGCACTTTGCTCATGTAGTTATATAGTCAGATGGCCTACAGCAGCCATGCTTATGGTTTCTTGAGTCCAGTAACAGTAAGACTAACTTCACTTTTGCAAAAAATGTAGTCTCTAAAGCAAGTTATTTTCTACAAATTTTTGCAGAGTAGCTATACAGTAGGAACTGTATGTTTGGTACAAGACTGTGAGGACATGCAAAGCACAGTAGAGTCATTGAGTCATAGTAACACTGAATCCTGGAAATGTCTGGAAGATTGATGAGCATCTGAAGTTTTTTTTTGCTTGTACTGGTGCCTTTGAAGATGACAAGTTTTTTTAATTGCAAAAATATATTGTATTCATAAATAAAAAGTCAATGAGTATGTACAAAAGTATATGAAACAATTCTGCCCAGTCTTAGCAGAGTAAAAAAAAACACACTGGAATTTGACATCCCTCAGCTTCCTGCAAGTTGCAGAAGAAAGGCTTTTCCTACTCATCTAGGAAATATTTACATTAATTTTGAGTTAACAAGAGCATCTGAGAAGCAAACACATACTCGTTACATTTAGGCAGAAATGGTACAAACAGTGATCTTTGCCCACTGTGCCTTGGCAGCAGCTGTGTTGAGCTTTAATACATCTCTCAGCACGTAATCCTGAACATTGTAACATGCCAGTTTACAACACTCAGTCATGGCCAACTCTTTAAACTGGAAGACCAATGTGTTTCAGGCGGATCACAGGGAGTCTTTCACTGAGTTGATGGATCTCCAGGCATAGCCAATGTTTATCTCAAAATGTGTGTGCTGGGGAGCATTACCATAGAGCAAAGTCCTGCATCATGGAAATCTTCAGGATGAACTTCAACAAAAACCTATGCATCTCTTTCCAGTGATAATGGGAACTGCAGATGCTGGAGAATCCAAGATAATAAAATGTGAGGCTGGATGAACACAGCAGGCCCAGCAGCATCTCAGGAGCACAAAATCTTCTTTCCTGGCCTTCTTTAGAAAAACACAATCCAGAAGGAGCTGTATAACAGTCCGCCCCCTTGCCACTGCTTTAAGGACAGGATGTGGTGGTGCAGAGAATCCAGATATACATGAGCAAACTGACAGGCAGTATCCTTCTCACCACCAGCCAAGCTATGTCTTGATGCTTGTTGGTAAGTTCTGGTGATGATGGCAGCCTGTAAGTCGGTGCTGAACTCAGTGAGTGTCTGAGAAAGTAAAGTGAAATTTACAAGGCCTGGTTGCCTTCAAATAGGAAAGACCATGAGGGTCAAGTGAGCAGGCTAAGAACTGTAAGAGGTATCCTACATGGATGAATAATATGCATTTATATTCCAGAGTGCAAAGCAACTTGGCAGAAGCATTAAAGTCTGAGATTTTTCTTACTGATGTTGATTTGAGTGGGTTTACAGCCATGAAGAGCAGTGGTCAAGAAAAGGTCAGGAACATTGTTCTGAAGCTGCAGTCGTCTGCTGGTCAGGTAAAGCATGCGGTGAGCTGCATCGCTCAGATTTACACGTTGGGAATTCTACTTTTTGTAGAGGAGGGTAATACTGGAAGTAATGTATAAACAAGGCAAGTTGGGATTAGTTACAAATGCATGTAAACAAGACACATGCCACTCAAAACGAAGATTCTGAAATTGCATTTAAGTCTGAGGGGAAAAACAGAAAAATAATTCTCCACATCAAGAGATAATGGGAACTACTGACGCTGGAGAATCCAAGATAGCAAAGTGTGGAGCTGGATGAACACAGCAGGCCAAGCAGCTTCTCAGGAGCACAAAAGCTGACGTTTCGGGCCTAGACCCTTCATCAGAAAAGGGGGATGGGGAGAGGGTTCTGAAATAAATAGGGAGAAAGGGGGAGGCGCATCAAAGATGGATGGAAGAGAGGACAGGTGGAGAGGAGACAGACAAGTTAAAGGGACGGGGATGGAACCAGTAAAGTTGAATGTAGGTGGGGAGGTAGGGAGGGGATAGGTCAGTCCGGGGAGGATGGAGAAGCCAAGGGGGCGGGATGAGGTTAATAGGTCGGAAATGGAAGTGCGGCTTGAGGTGGGAGGAGGGGATAGGTGAGAGGAAGAACAGGTTAGTGAGGCGGGGACGAGCTGGGCTGGTTTTGGGATGCAGTGGGGGGAACGGAGATTTTGAAGCTTGTGAAATCCACATTGAAACCATGCCAAGATCCTCTTTTCTCACGGTCACTATGATTTCTTGCCATGCCTCACACTACCCCAGGGAGGGATATCTCCACCCATATTCAGTCCAGGAAGGAGAAGACATCTTACGCGCCAATTTATTTTCACCTCAGTGGTACATTGCCTCTCAAGGCACTGACAAAAATCTTCTTTCAGTATTGTTTCTATTTTCCCAAATTTTTCAACATTGCCCATGCCTCTAAAGGGAGTGGAATGACCTGCTCTATGTTTTTAACTCTTTTTTTATGATGTCAGTTCCATGATCCTTAAGGATTCTTTATGTTGGTGTGTTGACTGCATTAGTGCTATGCATCACCTGTACTGATGCAGCATTGTATATTCAAATGTTGTTGCAATGACAGGACAACACATGATTAATGGACTAACAAAGGCTGCATTAGAACAATGTCATCAGTTGTTAATCAACTAATCATGTAATTAGTCATGCTATCCTGCAAAGTTAATGGCTACATCTCTTCTTTGGTAAGAGGAAAACAAAATCCCTTCCTAATAACAAAGGGAAACCATTCCAAAATGTATTGTCAGTTGATCAATCAACATAAAATGATCAACTACCATGACAGTGTTTTCTCTAACATTTGTACATTTGGAAATGCAACATCAAATTCAAATGCAAAACCAAAAAAAATTACAGGTAAGAAACAAATGAAAAAAATGTTAACACAATAAAAAGGTACAGATACCTACACGAAGTGTAACCAGTCTGACAAACCAAACTCTTAGGTCTACCCTGAAATACAATGCTGTTCAATTCAACAAGAAACACTCTTTAAAACTTGCAAGGATATAAAGACAATAACCACCGTTCATTCTTGTTTCTCTGACTTGCCCATTTTATTATCTTTTTATATTTTCCCATCCTGAATCCCACACAAGCTACTTTCTTTAATTTGTTTCTTAGCTGTTGTTCATGATTCATTCCTTTTTCACTTAGAATACCACAGCCTGGAATCCCTGAATGAGTTGTAATATATCACACAGCTCCAACATATGTTGGAGCCCTGTTCTCTTAATCTGCCTTGATCCCAAAAGCCTTATCCACCTGCTACAGTACCAACCGCTCATTATAGCAACACAGATTTGTCCTTACCTGTCCTTTGCCTAAGCTCTTCAAGGTTAACATGCAACAGCAACTGTCATTAAATGCATGTAAGAGACAAAAGTGAAAAGTGCTCTGGGCACTGCTGGCAAGAGCCACTGGTGAAAAAGGCTGGCGAGTTTCCCAGAAAAAATCTGTCACACCCAATGTTGATATAACAGCAGTAAAACTGTTTTGCCTTTGTACTACCTATCTGTGGTTGGAAACACACCCTGGACGGTATGGTTTTCATATTCATGATGCCCGGTTCTTGCACTTCACAATTGGAGGCAAAAAATACAAAGTAGAAAATTAAAAATTATACAAAATGCTGTCTTATGACTTAATTTTAGCAGAAGTGTGTACTTCACACAAATCCTTTCACTGAATCCATTGTTAAATTTCTATACTGATTGAAGATATTCAGGAAAAAACAAGAATGCGGTTAAAATATTAAGTGGGCTTTAAAAAATATATTCTCTTCTTTATTTCATGAAAACTGTATTTACATTTATCTAATTGTTTCCACATATGAACAAAATTTAAGGTCTAATTTTTCAGTGTTATCTTCTAGATTATTCACAACTGGAGCTAAATAATTTGAGTTTTCTTCATTTAAATGCACCCAGAAATGAGGTTTGATTTTGTTAAATGTTGATAGATTTTGGTAAAGTAATGTCAGAATTTGCAACACCCAACCATATGTTTAGTCAACAAGTTGGTGGGTTTAGTAAAAGGCCTTTTTACAACTTGGAAAACAAATAACCAAAAAATTAGGACACCTTTTGATTTGACACACTGCCATGAGTCCCCAGTTGGCTGATCTGGTTGCTGAAGTTCTTGTTGAGATTACTAACTGTGGAAATTTACTTCTTGTTATAAATACCTTCAATGTTGGATAAATGGAAAGTTCATGCATGTCTCAGTCATAGATACAAATTGAGTCATATTTAACAAGAAAGCATAAGACACAACAAAGTCAATAATTTCCAACATAGAGTGAAAATTTTCACCAACACAAAATATCTTTTGTTGATTTGCCAGGTTACAGTTAAAAATAATATGAACAATAAAAAGAATTAGTAGCATAACTAGACCTTAAAACATATGGGTAATTAGTACATATTACTTCCATGTCTTTTTTGAAGTCGTTCAAGTCAGGAAGTGTTATTGCAGCTGAAAAGTAAAGTTAGTAAATTAATTTTTAATTTACTTAAAATTTAGTTATTTAATTAGATAGAAGATAAATATCTTCACAAGTGATATGTTGCAGCTTTAAAAATAAATAACCTGACACACCATTTGAATAACAGGTATTCATGGTGATTTGAGATAATTTAGAGCTGAGGGGGTACAAATGCAGCTTTTGCTCACAAGTTGATTGGTCTATGGACTTGCAACCAATTTGCCTGTCTAGAACTGTGAATAAACATTTGGGTAATAATAAATAAGACTAGAGAGGGAAATGTGGCCTTTGATTGGTATGGGAGAAGTGGGTTCTGATTCACTGGCACTGGTATTCAGGCACCAGTACTCGAATTGTTCAATTGGGATAGACTTAATTCAAACCACGCTTGGTGGTAGGCAGAGCTTTACACTAATTATTGTGTGTGTTGGGGGCAGGGGAAGAGTACAATCTAAGGGATGTTTAGAAATAAAAAAAAACAAGAGAGTGGAGGTAGAAAGTCATTGTGATGCTAAGCAGTCAAAGAGTGGCAGGGGTGGTAGAAAATCTAAGCAGAGGAATTCAATAGGAATCAGACAGAAGAAGTAACCAGGTTAATAAGTCAGAGCATAAGCTCTTTATCTGAATGTATGAAACAATTCTTTCAGGATGGAGGGATTGATTGCACATAGAAAAATAAATCAGTATTATTTGCTAACTATTACAGAGACGTGATTGCAGAGTATCCAGGACTAGAAACTTCATATCAAAGAGTGTTTATTGTTCTGAAAGAATAGGCTAAAAGGAATACTTTTCCTCAAATAGGAAGGTAGCAGTATGGTGGTTTGTTGAGATATAAGTGCAACAGGCCATGGTGCAGAATCAGGTTGGGTAGGAATAAAAGTAGAAAAGGAAAGAAGCCATGGTTGGGAGTTGTCTACAGGGCCCCAAAGAGTTGCCTCACATTAATAATTTATTGTGTAGTACTTCATCAGTTGCTTTTCTGAAAAGTCAAATATACTATGTACTTTTCACTTCATTCATATTACGAGATATATGCTGAAAAGATAGCAACAATCTGTCAAACATGATTTCCCTTTCATAAACCCACGTCCAATCTGCATTTTTGCATTATGATTTTTCTAGCTACCCTGCTTTCATATTTCACTTCATAGACATAATACTAGAATCTACTACTGATGTTGGGCTGACTGGCCAATAAATAGCTGCCAGCTTTTTATCTCTCTTCCTTCTTTAAGTAATAGGGTTATGTTTGCTATCTGCCAATTCTTGGGTACAGTTTGAGTATAAAAGGCTTCCCCAATAAATCTGGAATGTTTCTGTCTTTTCTGGTGGAAAGATAAATGCAAAGGTTGGGATTTTGATGGGGAAGCAGGGAAAGCCCTATTAATTCTTTGGGAGTGAGGGTGGCGATCCAATTTAATCAAGTGCCTCTCATGCACTTAAATAGACACTTCAATTTTCATTGCAATTGAAATTCTCCCCAAACAGAAGAATAGCACCTCTGAGAAAGGGTTTAGCCAAGGACAGGGTTTGTTGTATGACCTTTTAAGGATTTGAGATGAGCTCCTAGTAAATGAGCTCCATTTACGTTTTGCTACCAGTGGGCAGGAATCCCACATCAGTCCCTTCCACCATTTCAGTTCATGGACTGAGATTTTGCTGCCATTGAAAGACTGAAGCTGACTTTCACCCATGATTATGCAGCCAAGCCATTGTATTTCCATCATAAAAGCTAAACTAAATTCCCCTCCCACATGTATTTAATCTCTCTGTAATTTCTTTATTCCCCATGATATTTTCACCTTTGCATATGTTTAAAGGAGCCAGGTTTCACTTGATTCTTTTTTTCCTAATTCATACCTTTAGGAATGCTTACAAGCAGTTCATGCGTCTTTTGCTCATCTGTCCTCCTATTCTTTCATAATCATTTTTAACACTTCTTGTTTAATTCTAATGCCTACTTGATTATCATGTTTACTGTTCTTACTACACTTATGATTATGTTTTAAGCCTCTTCCTTTAATCTAATACCACCTTTACCATATTTTGGTAACGTTTTGTGAATGTTTTGTGCCTTAAATGTGCTTTTGTTGGAATTATAAAATAATCCACTAAACATTACCATTGCTTGCCTACTATAACCTATGGATTTAGTTTCCCAATCTACCTTAACCATTTTATCAATCATCACATGGATTATTTTGTTTCAATTTAAGACCTCTGCTTCAGGCTTAACCAAATTATTTTTAAACGCAATGTTAAAACGTACCATATTATGTTCACTCTTCCCTGGAAGGGAATCTTGTCTAAACCAGTTCTATGAGCATTTTGTCTTAGTCTTAATCTCCAGTCTTTTCCCCAGCATGGACACCATAAATCCCATTTCAATATCCCTCAAAACTTTTGCTTGCCTTCTCCAAATGAATGATTATTCTATAAATATCAAATGGTTTACAGCACACATTAAATTGCTGATTTCATTCCTTGATAAAATAACTTAGCACCCTTTTGAAACAAGAAAATGTCTAAACTTCTTCATGACTTTTGCTTTCTCCTCCCCCCACATGGTCCTTATATATATGGGTATTCCCATTTTATATTAAATCTAGGTTTTGCTGGACAAACTCATCAGATCCGACAGAATCTGTGGAGATAAAGCAGAGTCAATACTTCATGTCCAGTGACACTTCCTCAGGTCGTTTTCCAGTTCTGATGAAAGGTCACTGGACCTGAAATATTAATTCTGACTTCTATCCACAGATGATGCCAGATCTGATGAGTTTCTCCAGCAATTTGTTTTTATTTCAGATTTGCAGCATCCACACTTCTGTTTGATATCTTAAATCCATATTGTCTATGACTAATATTTTTACTCTCTCTATTTAGTCCTAAATTCATCATAATTCTGAATATCTCTATTCCCTGCTCTGGAATAACACCAGCTTCTCAAATTTCAGGATGGAACTAAAGCCCATCAAGCCAACTGTGTTCCTCTGTTCACTCTCAAAGCAAGTGATGCTCAATCATGGAATATGAATTATGCTAACAACCAATCTAAAATGATCAGTCAGGCTCACTTGCATTTGTTGGAGACTGCATATATCCATGTGCAGGGTCCTGTTTTGAATCACAGAATCCCTACAGTGTGGAAACAGGCCCTTCTGCCCAACAAAAAGCCCACACCATCCCTCAGTGCATCCCACCCAGACTCATTACCCTATAACCTACTTAATCTATGCATTCTTGAGCATATGAGCAATTTATCATGGCCAATCCACCTAGCCTGCACATTTTTGGACAGTGGGAGGAATCTGGAGCACCCGAAGAAAATCCACACAGACACAGGGAGAATGTGCAAACTCCACACAGGTGGAAAACAAACTCAGGTTCTTGACGTTGTGAGGCAGCAACGCTAGCCACTGAGCCACCATGCTCCTCTGCAGGATAAGGAATATGTTCACACATTGTAAAATTTATAAACTGGAGGGCTAGAGGCAATAGTTTCCTGGAGTTTTGACTGTGCCAACACCTTGCCCAGTCAGTATTAGCTTATAAGCCAATCCATAACCTTTTCCAATGCAGTACAAATTGCTGCTCCCTTTGAAATTTGGTATTTTTGCATCTGTCCTGGTGCTGCAGGAGGAAAGAGTTTATCACCACATCTGTCTTTTCAGTAATGTTTTAGTGTAATATTACAATTGTCTCTTGACAATTACTACGTACCTTTTTTTCTGAAGTCACCCAGTTTGGCACAGGTGAAAGGAAGCTGTAAAACAAGGTAACTAAAATGCTTGGGGTTCTTATGGTGCAGTTGTAGAGTCCCCATTTCTGAGCCAGGAGACTCGGCTTCAAGTTCCATTTGCTTCAGAGGTGTATTATAGCATGGCTGAACAGGTTGATTAAAAATACCTCAAATTGAGATGCTCAGGATCCAAAAGGGATTAAAGGATTAAGATGATTAGGTGAAAGGTTAAAGTTAACTGTAATCATTGGGTCTCATTATACTAATGGACTCTATTCAAACATATATATTGAGCAATTAAGAGGCTACTTAATGTTCAGTTCACATGATAATGTAATCAACTAACTATTCATTGTACTGTGGATATTGCCAGGCTTTGTATGAAGAAGTTGAAACGCTTCAGAATTTTGAATCTAGAAGCTCATCTGGAGCTCATTGAGAAATTACATTTAGAAAAAAACAAAGCTCGCAAAAAATGTATCTGCAAACCTGCCCCACAGACTCGGGGATTCAAGTGACATATTACATCATAATGACCTCTTTGTCTCCATTATTCATGTTTCCCAATTCATTTGCTTCTACTGCGTTCCCTTTGCGTTGTCTTTCTGGGATGCTCGTGCTATGTTACTTCATGACACCCGTAGCTATCTATTTATTCACTCATTTACATCACTGTCAGTACTTCCTGCTTCTTCCTCATTGGCCAATTCACTCAACTATTTTTATCCTCTCATTCCCTTAATCTTAATTATTAGAATTTCTTCTGTTCTTCCTTAATCCCATTTGCTTCTCAGTCACGGATAGTTGCCAAGAGATCAAAGGCCTAACGATCCCTTGACTCCACTTAATCTTACCCTTTATGTTTACCTAAAATTAGTTTTATCTGCTTTGAAAGTTCAATCCATTCTTTTTCATGTGACTAAATCCTACAGGGAAATGTGATAGTCTCTGTTATGCTTTTTCTCTGCTGCTCTAATGTGGAAATAGTACCCACCGATATTGCATAACTGTGTTTGAATACAGTTGAGAATTAGAGGTTTCCCATTTGTTTCAATTTCACCTTTTATTTTTGAAAAATACATTCAAATGATGTGGCAAGATGCTTTTGCCAAGAAAATTCAATACTATTCTTTCTCTAATTTCATGTAATTATGTGATGAAGAGCGGAAGATTGGACAGACTGCTTTACCAAATGACGCCATTTCTGTGCCGAAGAAATATAGTTAGTATGACCCAATATCAATATGAGGGAACACTTTACAAATACCTGTCTGCTAAGATTGCAAGGGCAACAAGTGGATATTCAATAATTTTTCTTTTACTTCAAAATGTGAAATTACATAATTTCCTTGAACAGTAAATCCAGATTAGGAAAAAACAGGAAAACATCACATTATGGTATTTAATGGATGGCCTTGGAAGGTGAGTTATAAGATGAACTCCATTTTATAACAAAATATCCGGTCAATCAACTGTTTATCATTTTACAGGTAACAATGTGATTTCTTTCCCTCCTAACCTGCTTTGCAATTGGAGATGTGAACTGGCTACTATATAACTTCATAGGTTTTATTCATTCAAGCTATCTTTCCAGCAGACAATGGCTTTCAGCAGCCAACAATTTTTTGTGAGCTTTTGGTTTCCCATTGCTCAAATGTGCCCAATCAATATCATCAAAAACCAGTACCGCAGTGTGCCAACCTGTCAAAAGAATGCTATGTTCCTTCTCTATGCTTCACCTGATTCCTAACTGTCCATGAAGTGCTGTGGTTTACTGAGCATTATAACTTTTTCTGCCTGGCTATCTCATTGCAATGTCTCTTACACAGTATACAGACAACCCCTGTGTAAGAAATATTTTCACAGAATATCTTGCAAGCAATGGGGTAGTCAGAGAGCTGCCACAAATGTTAAACACAAATGTATTATTCGCAAAGCATTCTGATCATAATATCACACCAAAGGAAACCTGAAAACAATATTAATGTTTAATATATGACTGATATATAGATATATGACAATACTTCGTTAGAGCAGATTTATCATTATAAAGTGCCAAGGAACTTGCGCTACAATTACTTTGACCCATTCAAGGTGATGTCAAATGTACGCAGCTGACTCTTTTAAATGATTGTTACGTGCACCCAGCGCTAAGCATGCTGTACATTGATAGCTTTCATCAGCTCAGCTCTAAATTGTATGAAAGAAATCCCAAAGAAGAATCTTATTGGATTTGAAACATTAACTCTGTTTCTCTCTGCATAGGTGCTACTAGATCCATTGGGTTTCTCTGATACTTCCCATTTTAATTCCAAGTCATAACTTTCTCACACTAGTTAAAGCTAGCCTCCACTGCTAAATGCGCTGCCCATGTTTACACCAAAGTGGCATTCTGAAGACAAGTCATATCGGACTCAAAACATTCACTTTGCTGCTACCTCCACAGACAGTGTCAGAACTTGGAAGTTTCTCTAGCGCTCTGTTTTACCCCCATTCAACCAAGACAGACTTACTGTTAGCCCTTTGTTGAGTATTAATTCCATTTTCACATTCACATTTTCTTTTTAAATTTCTTCACGGACTCAAGTTTGCTTGTCTCTTTAATCAATCCCATCCTCACAACCTTCTGTGATATATTCACTCCTTGACTTCTGGTTTGTTGAAAATTATTGTTTTGAACCATTCCACCATTGAAGGCTGTATCTTTAGGAGCTAATGCCATAACATCTAGAATTTCTCCCTTAAATCTTTGCACCTCTTTGGCCTTCTTTTTGCCTTTAACACACTGTTTAAGCTTTTGAACACCTAATTATTATCTCCAAATGTTGCTTAGTGTCAAGTTTTGTTTTGAATGCTTGTATGAATCACCTCAGTTAATGCACTCTAACACTTATAACAATATTTGGTACCCCAAACATTTTATGATCACCATCTCTCACCCAGACTCTGCTCACTCCCCTCGCCCCCTGAATATGAAGAATCTAACTAGAGGGGGAACAAACTTTGAATAGGCATTGAAACAATGCAAATAAGAGAGAGATGATAACAAAATATGTGAATCCATTAGTTCTTGGAGGATATATTAGAGGCAAGATTTGAATAAGACGAGTCATTTGACATGAATGGACTTTAGCCAAGGCAAGAAACAAAGGTAATGCTCATGCCAGTTCACCAGAAAGCAAGGCTACACATGAGTTACAGAGTACTTAAATGAGCATTTTGATTCTGTAATCTACAGCAGAACACTGAACTGCATATCCAATGAAATGCTCATTGGAAAATACAACTTGGCACAGGCTTTCACTCAGAGCTTGTAAGACAACCATTCCAACTCCATCAGCATGCTTGAGTACTCTACCCTACTACCTCTACTCTACTGCATGTAATGATTGATGCCTCAGCTTCTGTTGTATCCTAATGTTTGAGTGCTACAACAAAGTCATATGAGGTCAGCTAGACAACACATCTTCAATGACAAAGCAGTCCTTTAAGGCAGCAAAGCAGTCTATCTACTATCTAACTGATTACTGAGACTTCTCCTGGGGAGCAGCAGTTGTTCAAAGAAGCATGAACCTACTATCCTTTCTCAAGAGGAAAAGTGATTGAGGAAGTAACCTCAAGGGTGCGTTTCTACTGAGGTTGTCTGTGAAGAACTCATCTGAGTGCAATATTCCAGGCACATGGAAATACAGGCATGGTTCGAATGCGCAAAGCTATTAGCTGACCTCTGTATGTATTATGGAAGGAAGATCATGAATAACTTTGGTTTTGAGAAAGTCTATTTTGTGTTTTTCTTAGTTAATGTTCTGGAGAAGCCCAAGCTTGAATGGGCAGTGACAGAAGGAAGATAAGCGGGACTGTTGGTGTATAGGAAATGGTGTTTGTGGTTATTTATACTGCACTCAGATGAGTTCTTCACAGACAATATTGGTAGAAAAGGACTATTAAGGTTGCGTCCTCAATTCCTTTTCCTCCTTCTCTTCTACTTGTGCCTCAAATTCCCTTGTCCCTTAGCTGCTTGCCTTATAAATAAGGTAAAGGGTTGTCACTTTGCAATGTGGTCTTGCTTTGGTAGGAGTTTGGTATTGAGGTTGCAGCAGTATACTACATCATTACTGAAGTGTGGATGTTACTTGCTGATTTCAGGAAGGCGAATTTCTCCTTGAGCACCTGAGATGTTGTCATTTACTAGAAAGATCCCTTGTCTCTGTCATAATCCTCCTCCTCCACCCTCTTTAGGCTTGCCTTGCCTTGCAGGACCGCTGCTCATTCTCCAAGTTATGCTGTATTTCAAGAGGAATTCTAAGTAGCACATTCATGCGTGACAGAAACTGGTTGTGCAAAAGTTTCATCACACAGCACTTTCAATACCAGTCCCTGCAAATGTTTGGAATTTCTGCAACTGCAAACTCTTGTAGAACCATAGCAACAATAAACAGAAATAATCAATCAGCAACTAACCTGAAAGCAGTTGTTGATCCTTTTAGCTATTATGGATGGAAGATTTTTTTCTATTATTATTTAACCTATTTTTCTAATCAACCTGCTCAGAAATGTTATCGCTCACCTCTGGGTCAGGGGGGATTTGAACCCACCCCTGTCAGTCCACTGAAGGGTGATGGATGGAGGATTTTTTTTTACTTAACCCACCTTTCTAATCAACCAGCTCAGATATGTTATTACACACCTCTGGAACAGAAGGGACTTGAACACAGGCCACCGGGCCCAGGGCTAGTAGCTCTAACTCTGCGCACAAGAGGACCCGATGGATGAAGGATTCTTCTTGCTACAGAAATGTGTTCAGCTGTGCAAGGTTAAGAGAGTTCATTAGTTGAAGTGTTGTACAGTGCTTGACATCATGTTCTGTCTGCTCTGCAACTTGTGGCAGACTCTCATTCCATTTACACTAATACCTTCACTAACATGGGATCTGGTGCAATTTGTTAATCAAGTGTTCATACACCATTTGGGATGCTTGTAGTGCTCAAAAAAGGGCAAAACAAATGAATCCATATCTCAAGATAACAAAGTGTGGAGCTGGATGAACACAGCAGGCCCAGCAGCATCTCAGGAGCACAAAAGCTGATGTTTCGGGCCTAGACCCTTCATCAGAGAGGGGGATGGGGAGAGGGTTCTGGAATAAATAGGGAGAGAGGGGGAGGCAGACCGAAGATGGAGAGAAAAGAAGGTAGGTGGAGAGTAGAGAACAGATGGGGAGATAAGGAGGGGATAGGTCAGTCCAGGGAAGATGGACAGGTCAAGGAGGTGGGATGAGGTTAGTAGGTAGGGGATGGAGGTGCGGCTTGAGGTGGGAGGAAGGGATGGGTGAGAAGCAGAACAGGTTAGGGAGGCAGAGACAGGCTAGACTGGTTTTGGGATGCAGTGGGTGAAGGGGAAGAGCTGGGCTGGTTGTGTGATGCAGTGGGGGGAGGGGACGAATGGGCTGTTTTTGGGATGCGGTGGGGGAAGGTGAGATTTTGAAGCTGGTGAAGTCCACCTTGATACCATTGGGCTGCAGGGTTCCCAAGTGGAATATGAGTTGCTGTTCCTGCAACCTTCGGGTGGCATCATTGTGGCACTGCAGGAGGCCCATGATGGACATGTCACCTAAAGAATGGGAGGGGGAGTTAAAATGGTTCGCGACTGGGAGGTGCAGTTGTTTGTTGCGAACCGAGCGAAGGTGTTCTGCAAAGCGGTCCCCGAGCCTCCGCTTGGTTTCCCCAATGTAGAGGAAGCCACACCGGGTACAATGGATACAGTATACCACATTGGCAGATGTGCAGGTGAACCTCTGCTTAATATGGAAAGTCATCTTGGGGCCTGGGATAGGGGTGAGGGAGGAGATGTGGGGGCAAGTGTAGCACTTCCTGCGGTTGCAGGGGAAGGTGCCGGGTGTGGTGGGGTTGGACGGCAGTGTGGAGCGAACAAGGGAGTCATGGAGAGAGTGGTCTCTCCGGAATGCAGACAAGGGTGGGGATGGAAAAATGTCTTGGGTGGTGGGGTCGGATTGTAGATGGCGGAAGTGTCGGAGGATGATGCATTGTATCCGGAGGTTGGTGGGGTGGTGTGTGAGAACGAGGAGGATCCTCTTTGAGCGGTTGTGGCGGCGGCGGGGTGTGAGGAATGTGTTGCGGGAAATGTTTTTTCTAATTTGCAGTGAATATTGCCATGGGAAAACTCCTAGTATCCATGCTATGGAAGTGAATTCGTCACAAATCACAACTAGGAAACTCTGTGACTGGTAACATTTGTGATACAGGTACTTCCAAGAGATTTTATATTGTCACATTCATTTCTGCTGAGCAACATGTAAAAGGTTTATTGCAGTTTAAAAGAATATAGTCAGGGACTGAAGATCAATGAGTTGTGAAAGAGGCAGAGAATTGATTTATCTAAGAAATGCTCGTTTTTCTCTGCATTGCAAGGGAACCAAATGTGCTATATTGGTTCTTTGTAGGGGTCACTGAATTAAGTCCCAAGAGCAGCTGGATATCTCCATGCTGATGTAACTCAAGCCAATCCTCGGACTTATTAAGGCTGCTAGGTGTCAGATTCACGGCTTGGAAGTTGAGGTAGTTCGTAGGAAACCAGGTACCACAAAATAATAGGTCAGTATATCTGGCAGTGATGGTTGAATCTTTGATGGTTTGCATGGCCCTTAACAGGCTTTTTTACATAGAATTTTTAAATTGGAAACATGGGTGACTTACTGGTGGCTGTTAACAGTTTTAAAAATATCTTGGGTAATTTGGTGATTGGAGAAAAGACATTCATCTATGTGTCAGAGCACTTCTGGTTAAAAAAAAGTGAGCGTAGAAGGCTGTTTTGTTGCAATGGTCGAGTCCCTCCTTCCGAAGGCTTTGGCGCAAGCTCTGTCCACCTGCACGTTGTGGTATAACATTTCAAAAGAGGTCAATTTATAACAAAAACTCTGATTGAGTGTCGAAAGGCCTATAAAGAGTGTTTGATTGACACATCAGCGCAAGATTAAAGCTCAGGAAATCACAGAATAGATCTAACTGGTTGATAATAATTGTTGGTGAAGACTTTGTATTTGTGAATATGCACTGAGGTGTAGCTTTAGAATTCAGAGGACTCAGGAAAAGAGTGTGATTGATCAGAACAGGAGTAGTCATGAAGGCAGTGTGTGACAAATGGGTCTTGAGAGGGTATTTCAAGGCCACATCAGCAAAATAAAAGATTGTGGTCCTTTGTGGAGTTTAAATGAGATTGATCTATTATGTCATTAATATTTGAGGGCAAATTCTGAAAAATCACATTCTCTTACCGATATGAATCTCATATTAATTCTGTGTTAAATTATAGGATGTACGTGTGTTGTAGGTTGTATTTCTGTTCTAACATTATATATTAAAATTTATTGCTGCTTCATCAAAACTGAAATCTGTTGGCTTTATTCTTTCGACATGTTCTCATGATCCCACTTTGTCTACTTTAGAAAATAACTATTAATGATCCCTGATCAGTTCACAATGTTGTTTGATATTCTGGGCAGAGATCATATCATAACTTTGGGGGTTTTATGGGATCTGAGTCCCCAGGGGCTGAGTGCTGGAAGTTGCTGAGTTAAAGATGTTCAAAATGTTCACTGTGTTTTACTACACTTAACCAGAATAGCTTCTGCCAAAAAAATGGCATTTCTATCCTTCTAACTTGTAGGTTCACAAAAGTATCAGAGATAATGGGAACTGCAGATGCTGGAGATTCCAAGATAATAAAATGTGAGGCTGGATGAACACAGCAGGCCAAGCAGCATCTCAGGAGCACAAAAGCTGACGTTTCGGGCCTAGACCCTTCATCAGAGAGCTCTCTGATGAAGGGTCTAGGCCCGAAACGTCAGCTTTTGTGCTCCTGAGATGCTGCTTGGCCTGCTGTGTTCATCCAGCCTCACATTTTATTATCCAGGTTCACAAAAGTGTCTGTTTTTACAGAGAAGGCAAAATCTTGTCAAAACCATTGTCTAATGTTTTATAAGGTGGGATTAGATGAGGGAGGGAGATGTTATATTTGAAGGGGAACTCACTCCATTTTTGTCCAAGAAAGAACTAACAAGATTGATATCCCTCCAGTCCAACACCTCTGCCTGAGAGATACTATTTGGTTCAGAGCTTATTGTTAGCGAATGTTTTGAACCTGTCTTCAGAAGCTTCACTGAAAGAAATGTAATAAAACAGGGTGTTGGTGAGCAGTGTGTGCTTCTCCTGTTGCGTGAGGTAAATTTTAAAATTATCTTGTGTCTTTGGAATTGTATATAAATTACTGATATTAAAAACAGTATGTTTTACATTTGGAAACAGTATAGAAAATTGTTGGGGTTTTATGCTACTTGCAAAGGAGTGCAGCAACTCAGAAATTGTTTATGAGTATAACCTCAGCTTGTTCATAAATGTGAGCCAACAATTAGGTAAAAAGATGAAGAGTTAATGTTACATATCAGGAATGAAGGCCATATAAAGACATATAGAATTCCCACAAAAGTCTTACAGTGCAAAGAACAGAAACAAAAAAAGTAACTTGAAGGATCAATGATACTTGTTAGAGTAAAGAATGGGCCAAAGGGTGAAAAGTTAATGATGCTATTCGAGAGCTGCATGAGAAAATAGATTGTATAGAATGTGCTGAATGGCCAAAATTGTTGATGATACTCGACAAGCTGCATGACCTTGGATGAGATAGTAGGAACTGCAGATGCTGGAGAATCTGAGATGACAAGATGTAGAGCTGGATGAACACAGCTGGCCAAGCAGCATCAGAGGAGCAAGAAAGCTGACATCTCGGGTCCTTTATGGGCTGAAAACGGCACCTGTTTTTCCGTTGCTGTGTTTTGTTTTCTGTATCTGCCTTCTTTGTGCTGGCTGGTTTAACACAGTACGAGAGAGAGAGAGAGAGACAGAGAGAGAGAGAGAGTTTCAAAGTGTGGGAATTTGCTTTGGCTCAGAATCATGAACAGTGCTAGGCACAACTTCAGCCTCTGGACCAGCCATCAGTCAATGGGTCTCTGGTGAGCCGGAGAGTGTGATGCTTGTTGCTTTTTTCAGAAGGGCATGAGACTTGTTGTTTACTTTCATTTACTCTTCTATTTATTGTTACCACTACAGTCATTATTATTACTTAATGAACATTCATATTAAAGCAAATTGCTGCAGTCAAGCCTTCCCTTAATTATATTTACCTGAATCTGAAAAGAACGGCTTGGATACACGCTGTGATCCAAAACAGTTAGCAAATCAGGAATGTTTGTCCATATTAAGACACAAAGTACAAAAGCAGGAAGCCAGGTAAGTTTTGAAGGGTTTAGGCCCGAAGCATCAGCTTTTGTGCTCCTGGGATGCTGCTTGGCCTGCTGTGTTCATCCAGCTCTACACTTTGTTAGCTAGGTAAGTCTGCAGTTTTCAAAAGGCTGTTCAAAGCCCCAAAAGAACTGTAAGAAGATAGTAGGAACTGCTGATGTTGGAGAATCTGAGATAACACGGTGTGAAGCTGGATGAACACAGCAGGCTAAGCAGTATCAGAGGAGCAGGAAAGTTCATGTTTCGGGTCAAAGGTTTCTAAAGAAGGGTCTCTACCCAAAACGCCAACTTTCCTGTTCCACAAGAATTGTAAGCATGTGGATTGTGAATTGTATGGAAGACTATACAATGGAACAGCAAATTAAAGGCCATAATGAGGAAATGATGAGTATTGCTGGAAAGAATTAACTAGCATGCTTTGAAGGGGCTCTAGAGGAATTGGAAGATATCAAGAGTATGCAGTGATTAAATTTGACAAATACAACATAATTGCAGTGGGGAAAAACAAAAGGATTTTGATTGGTAAAGAGATTAAGTTTTGATACACAAAGCATTTTGACCTTATTGTTTCAAAATGGGATATTACCTTGTTTCAGTTTGAAAAATTAAAGTTCAATTGCAGCTGACATTTGTGTTGTGCACTTCACTGAAAACCTCTTTGCTAAGTTAAACGTTGGTGCTAAATTACAGTTAATACTATTATATTTAAAAGCTGCTAATCCAACATGTTACATGTACTTTTTGTTTGTTTGAGTTCAGTTTTGAAAGTTTGTAAATATGCTGAGAGGATAGACAAGGATGACTGTGCAGTCTGTAACAAGCTACTTGTTCGGGGTTTATGATAAGAGCTTGTTTATATTTTCAAAGCCATTATAAAGAAAAATTTACTATCTTAAAGCTTTCTTTCTTCCAAGGGATGGGTGTGTTGCTATCCTCCAGTTATAGTGATTTGTTTGTATTGCACAAGCTCTCAATCCCTTACGAGTAATATTACTGGCACAGGGAATTCCGTGATTTGATAGATAAGGGGAGGGGCTTATTGCAAGGATTTCGATTGGTCACTTTGGGCAGTTTAGGGTCACTGAAGAACGATTCAAAAGATTACAGGTACTGAAGGTCAGTGAGTTTGTGTGTGAGAGAAAAAAACACAGGCTTTGTTACATGTTCTGATTTGTACCTGTATTGCAGGTCAGGCGGCATCTGTGAAGGAAAGAAACAGAGTTAACTTTACAGGTCCAGTGTTCTGAGGAAGGGTCACCGGACCCGAAATGTTAACTCTGTTTTTTCCCTTCCCAAGTACTGCCAGATCTGCTGAGCTTTTCCAGCAACTTTGTTTTTGTTCCTGATTTACAGCATCTGCAGTTCTTTCTGGTTTAACATGGGTTTTCTGTAGGGGCACAATGAGGTAAGTCCCAAAATCAGTTTTCTATCTTTGGACTCAGGGTAAGTTCTAGGTTTTAGACAGTTGGATGTTGCCATCAGGGCCTAGAAAATGTGCTGGAGGCTATGGTGGTTCACAAGCAGTTAAGTGACATTGCTTGGTCTGTGGAGCTGAAAATATGGATTGAAAAACCCATAATCTAGATTCAAGTTCAGTGAATAATATGGAATGTTGGATTTTGTTTCAAAGGAAATGGAATACATAAGTGTGAATGTTTTGCTAAAAATGTTCAAAGCACCAGTCAGGTTACAGCTGGAATATTGTGGGGAAGGTGTCGGAGAATGGTGCGTTGGATCTGGAGGTTGAAGGAGTGGTACATGAGGACGAGGGGGATTCTGTTTTGGTTGTTATTGCGGGGAGGGAGTGTGAGGGATAAGTTTCAGGAAATGTGGGAGACACAGTCGAGGGTGTTCTCGACCACTGAGGGGGGCCGGGCATTGTTGCGGTCCTTGAAAAACGAGGACGTCTGAGATGTACAGGAGTGGAATGCTTCATCCTGGAAGCAGATGTGGCTCTGACACTTCCGCCATCTGCAATCCAACCCCACCACCAAAGACATTTTTCCCTCCCCATCCTTATCTGCCTTCTGGAGAGATCACTCTCTCCGTGGCACCCTTGTCCGCTCCACACTCCCCTACATCCCCACCACATCCGGCACTTTTCCCAGCAGCCACAGGAAGTGCTACACCTGCTCCCATACCTCCCCCTCACCCGCATCCCAGGCCCCAACAAGACTTTCTACATCAAGCAGATGTTCACCTGCACATCTGCTAATGTGGTATACTACATCTGCTGTACCCGTTGTGACCTCCTCTACACTGGGGAAACCAAGCAGGCTTTTGGAGACCACTTTGCAGAACACCTACATTCTGTACACACTACACAACTGTACCTCCCAGTCACAAGCCATTTCAACTGCCTCTCCCATTCGTCAGACAACATGTCCATCCTGTGCCTCCTGCAGTGCCACAATGATGCCACCTGAAGGTTGCAAGAACAGCACCTCATATTCTACTTGTGAACCCTGAAGCCCAATGGTATCAATGTGGACTTCACAAGCCTTAAAATCCTCCCTCCCCCTACCGCATCCCAAAACCGGCCCAGCTTGTCACTGCCTCCCTAACCTGTCGTTCCTCTCATCTATCCCGTCCTCCCAACTCAAGCCCTACCCCTCTCTCCTACCTACTAGCCTCATCCTGCCCCCTTGACCTGTCCATCCTCCCTGGACTGACCTATCTCCTCCCTACTTCCCCAACTACACTCACCTTTACTGGCTTCATCTCCGCCTCTTTGACCTGTCTGTCTCCTCTCCACCTATCTTCTCCTCTATCCATTTTCCATGTGCCTCCCTGTCTCTCTCTATTTATTTCAGAACATCCTCCCCCTGCCCCATTTCTGAAGAAGGGTCTAGGCCTAAAATGTCAGCCTCCTTGCTCCTCTGATGCTGCTTGGCCTGCTGTGTTCATCCAGCTCTGCACCTTGTTATCTCTGGAATACTGTGAACTGTTTTGGATACCTTATCTAAGGAGAGATACACTGGCATTGGCAACAGCCCGAAAAAGGTTCAATAGGCAGATACCAAGTGTGGAGGGGTTGTCTAATGAGAAGATGTTAAATAAATTGAGCCTGTACTCACAGAAATGTGTAGAAAAATGAGAGACACTCTTATTGAAACATACAAGATTTTTAAAGCACTTAACAGTGTAGATATGGAAAGTCTAGGACCAGAGGGTATAATCTCAGAATAAAATCACAAATTTAGGACAGAGATAGTAGGAACTGCAGATGCTGGAGAATCTGAGATAACAAGGTGTAGAGCTAGATGAACACAGCAGGCCAAGCAGCGTCATAGGAGCATGAAGGCTGATGTTTCGGTCCCAGACCCTTTTTCTGATGAAGGGTCTAGGCCTGAAACGTCAGCTTTCCTGCTCCTATGACGCTGCTTGGCCTGCTGTGTTCTTCCAGCTCTACAACTTGTTATCACACATTTAGGACAGTTGAGGATAGAAATTTCTTCTCTCAGGGCATCTTTAGTCTGCAGAGGTCTGTTGAGTCTGCATCATTAAGTATATTCAAAGCTGAGGTGGACAGATTTTTAATCAGTTAGCAAATCAAGGTTTGCGGAGAAAGGCAGAAAAATGGAATTGATGATTATCAGGTCAGTTGTGATCTCTTTGAATGCCGTAGACTCGATGGGCTGAATAGCCTATTTCTGCTCCTAAGTCTGAAGGTCAAAAGCCACAAGATGCCAGATTATAGTCCAACAGGTTTATTTGAAATGGCAAGCTTTCAGAGCACTGCCAAAGGGCATCCCAGTCCAACACAAGTACCTCCACATCATAAGTCTTTATAAGCAATATTTTCTTGATGCAAACAAGCCAGATTTGAGCTTCAGGTACAGAAGGTGTCAACCAGAACAAGACTAGTCATTGAGGCTGACATGGTAGCAGGGGTCTTAAGAGAGAGTTTGAAAGCCAGATCAAAAAAAGTTAAAGCTATGATTTTTTTCTAATTTTATGGGGATTTGATTATCATTGTTTCATTATTACACAAGGGAATAAAATGCTTCCATCCACAATTTCAAAAAAAAGTGCTGGCTTTCATTAAAACAAAACAAATGGAATATTAATTTCTGTTACGGGAATAAGAATTTGACATGGAATCTTGAATACATTGATATATTTGTTGTTATTTCAATCCATTTGCTTTTTTTAAATCACAAATTGCTAACACTACAGCTAGAGATATCAATATTTGGAGAAACATTTATCACACATTTGGCAGATTGACAATTTATTTATTGATCAGTAATATAAATAAACGAGAGATTAGCATCTAATAATATGTGCATAAAAGTAAAACAAGGATAAGAAAAATAGTTTGAAAAATAAACTGTAGGTACAAGATGCCATTTGAAAATTACAGATATGTAAAACAACATAGAGGTGAATGAAAGAAAAAATGATTTGAGAGTTTCAGTGTCTGACATTTGAAAATGTAGCCAGATTTAGGTTTGATCTGGTCTCTCTTAATCTATATCAGGGAGTACTTTTAAGGGCTAGGCAGAAATTACTTTGGATTCCCTCTACTGAGAAAAGCAAAAGGTGAGGCTGTTACAGAGTGCATCCAATCAGTTCTTTTCAGATTCAGTTAAATGTAGTTAAGAGAAAGCTTGTCGACAATAAATTGCTAAAATATGACTGTTTATTAAGTAATGATACATGATATAGTAGTACTAATAAATAAATAATAAAAGGAAGAAAAAAGAAAAAAAACAAGTCTCTCATCCTTCTAGAAAAAGCATGCCCCGCTGCCCATGGGAACCCCTCAATTGATGGCTGGGCTGGAGGCTCCGGTTCATTCCTGGCACCGTTCACAATTCGAGCTGAGGCGAAGTCCAGCGACTGGGAATGAAACTCCCACTCTGTCTTATACAGTGTGACAAACGGCCAGCACAAAGAAAGCAGGTGCAGCAAGACAAAACTGTTGGCTGGTACAGACAAAACAAGATGGGAAAACAAGTACAAATGTCATCTTCAGCACGTAAAGGAATCATCATGGGAATCATTCAAGGTCTTGCAGCTTTTCGAGTATCATCAATAATTTTAGCCCTTCATCCCAACCAATACAATCTATTTTGTCATTCAGCTGTCGGATATTATCATTTACCTTTAGCCCTTTCAGCCCATCCCATATGTTCGACCCTGATGATATTTGACAGCATATGTTACATTTGCAGATGCAGATGCAAATAGTAACAGCCATTTAAGAACATACAATAAGAGTATGTAGCCTACACTAGAGGATTAAAACTACGATGAAAATAAGCAGCATCAACACAAAGAATACACTAATATGGAATATCAACAAATGAATGATCACAGTGGTGTCTGGGGACTGGCCGTTGATATATAAATATATATATATATATATATATATATATATATATACGTATATCCCACCCTTGATGTACGGTCAAGACAGTGAAGGAACCGGCAGGCCTTGCCACCTGATTGAGATGACCAGAATATCGTCTACGTTCTTTTTCAGTTTATTTATTTATTTAACTTGCTCTAAAATTCCTTATAATCCAATTCAGGTTCCTTAATTTGTGTTTTTTTTATATTCTCCAGTTCTTTATTCACGGATTTCGACACCACCTGTGTCTTAGTTCAGCCTTTTCTCACATACACTAACTGTCCCAACACGCTCCAGGTTCACCTATTGGTTTCGTCAACATGAATTTACGATATATCAGCCAAAGGCCATTTTCGCTCAGTGTACCATTACTCCTCCCAGAATCCATATTCTTTCATTTCTGTAACATTTCAAAACAATAGCCAATCACATTTTCTATTTTGATTGTAATTCTTTTTACATCCCTTTCACTAATATGACTTTCATTGTTTTAAAGTCAGTTTCTCTACTGGTTTTGAGTCAGTATCTTATTGTTTAAACTATGTTTTGCACTCTTCCAAGTCACACTAGTCCTTTGTCAAATATGTGTACATGTCTCAGACCCTTTCTTCAGTGCATGTTCTTTACCATCTCATGTTTGTTACCTCTGAGGTAACTTTCGCACACTTACATCAGTATCCCAAGACCATGTCACGCATTCCTGACTCCCACTTGATCTTATCAAATGCTCTATGAAGTTTTACTTGTCTCTTCATGAATGGTCCTGGTGTCTTTGGTAGTGGCTTGATCACCAAATCAGTTCTCTTAATAGGAAAGACAAGGACACAAACATCATCAACTGAAAGCTATCAGTTTCATGCTCTGATCTAAACCTCCTCTCACTACTGTAACATATTAACCTGAAATGCCGCTTCACCTGATTATTCCATTTTTTTGTGTTCTGCCACCAGCCTCCACCCTTAATTATTTCATCTCATCCAATTTTGCAACTTAAATATGACCACCATATTTAATTCCGTGGAGAGATTTGTAGTCCATGAAACATAATCTAACAATATCTTAAAACAGAAATCAAACATTTATGTTTGTTTCAGACTCAACATACTTTCTTTGTTCTTTCTCTAAGATGACCTACTTTTTTAAAAAGTTACTTGATGATTCATTCTAAATAGTTAGTATATCTTTATGTAAATTTGTCCAAATTCAATATTCTATTTACTCTCTTAAAGCCACTAACCATTTTCATGCATTGAGACCATTGAGAATGTGTACATGCACTTTATCATTTCCCAGAATCCCTCTAAATGTTCAGGTAGCTATTCTATTCAAATATTTTAGAATACCAGGGCATGTGAGTCTTAACATAGTTTTTGTCATGATGTGCTAAAGTGTACTCAGGCTCAATGGTTTTGAGATTCCTGGCACTCTAATTAATATTTCCACAGTACTTCCTCAACACTGAAGTGTGTTATTGATGAATGGCTTGATGGGTTGAGGATGTCTCGTCCATCACTGTATTGCGAAATTGAGATTCTGCAAAGGGGTTCAACCTTAAATGTCTCTAATTTCCAAAAAAAAACAAACCAGCTACATCCATTTCATGCCAAGCAGAATGAGTTAATTAGTATTAAGCTAGTACGGATTCAATAAAGTGGGTCGGCCATACATTCCTGCACATAAGTACATCAACTGTCTCTCCTCCTCCTTGAAGGAAGGGGAAGCTCACTCCTTTGTTAAATTTGCCTTTTCTAAACTCCTCACCCACAGAGAGTTGCATTTTCAACATTCCTATGTCCCAATCACTTGGATATTAACAATGAGTCATTCTTATCATCCAGAATTAAAGATTCACTCTTGTGATTAAACAATATTTGGAAGTTTACTTTGACCAGAAAAAAAAATTCCAAAAATGATAACTTCAGGGATTAAAATCTATCCTAGATTTATTTTGGCTTTATTTTCTTCCAATTAATTTTCATCACCTATGACAAATTTCAAGAAATGAACTTTAACATGTTTTAAGATACAAATTCTAGATCAATAATTCATTGCAGATTTTTGCTTTACACACCACTGATATGACATTAAAAGGATATGACATTAATCAGAAATGCTCCACAGAGATAGAGACACACAGCACACTTTCAAATCAACAGACATTCCCAAAATGCAAACCAAAACTTCAATGTATCCCCTGATCTTGAGCTCCAGGGAACAAAAATACATAAATTTTACAAGATGACATTTAGCAACTAACAAGCAAGTGCATTCAAACCAGGCCATCAAGAGTTAACACTTCTGCAAGATTCAGTGAACTTGTAGAGTACGGCCTCCAGTTCTCTCTTTTTCCAGTTATAACTGTCCCCATCCTTTCGAGGTTCCTAACTGTACTAACATACTAGCTACAGACCCAAATCCAAGTCTGCCGCATTCCAGCCTGGAATAAGGAAAGTCCCCAGAGCATCAGGTTGTTTTTCCCTTCTCTCACACATTTTCCTGAATCCCATCCTTGTCGCCAAAAATGTTTTGGATCACAGGGTGTATCTAAGCAGTTCTTTTCAGATTTGGTTAAACGTAGTTAAGAGAAGACACAACAATAGCAGGTTTTGAGAAGATTTGTAGCTCAGGTTGAGGTTCTGGATGTAAGTTTGCTCGCTTTGCTGGAAGGTTCGTTTTCAGACGTTTCATCACCATTCTAGGTAATATCATCAGTGAGCCTCCGGTGAAGCGCTGGTGTTATGTCCTGCTTTCTATTTATGTGTTTAGGTTTCCTTGGGTTGGTGATGTCATTTCCTGTGTTGGTGATGTCATTTCCGGTTCTTTTTCTCAGAGGTTGGTCGATGGGCTCCAAATCAATGTGTTTGTTGATGGAGTTCCAGTTGGAATGCCATGCTTCAAGGAATTCTCATGCGTGTCTCTGTTTGGCTTGTCCAAGGATAGATGTGTCATCCCAATCAAAGTGGTGTTCTTCCTCATCTGTGTGTAAGGATACTAGTGATAGTGGGTCATGCCTTTTTGTAACTAGTTGATGTTCATATAAATGAATTACTTGTGTTTTAACCAATATTTGGGGGCCTTTGTTGGTTGCAACATTTCCCATTTACAACAGTAAATACACATCAATACACACATAATTGATTGGAAAGTGCAGTGAGATTCCAGGACGGGCGCAAAATAAATCTAAATCCTTACTTTGCTTTAATCTAAAGGAAGTTTTTGAGAATTTTTGTTCTTGAATTTATTCTGATAATGCAACTTAATGAGAGAACCTGCTACCAATTCAGCATGAATTTTCACCTTTTATATGAATTATTCCAATGGCATCTCTGTGAGTTTAACAACTTTGTTTTAAACTGTGCCGTGAGTCTTCCCATTGGGAGCTGCCTTGTGACTGTCTATAACATATTTTAAGAACAACCGTCATAGCCAATAGTTGAATTAAGAGAGGGGGTTAGAAAACGAGAGAGAAAGGTAAATTTCACAGCATCAATTTGAACTGGATATGATTGGGTGCCTACATGTGAAAGGACATCATATTATAATACATCACAGTGCAAAAGGAAATTAAAATGAAGATGTCATTCATGGACAATCTCTATATTTCTTTTTGAACAGCCACATGAAATATTAATGGGACTATCAAAATTAACAGCAGTTAGCATTTGTATAGAATGTTTAACTTAGAAAACACCCTGAGGTGCTTCACATAACAGACTCTAAGCCTTAATGGAAGAGTTAGGGGAAGTGAATGAAAACTTGTTCGGAATTAATGAGTTTTGGCAAGGTTCTTAAAGGTGAGAAGGGAGGTAGAGAAGTATTTCGACTTACTAAGAAAAGAAATTAAACTATGAGTTCTGCCACCATTACTAAAGAGGAAAGGAAGGGACATGCACAGCTGCAGTCCAAGGTCTGGGAAAGCCAGTGAAGAGACGTAGACTGGAGGATGTTGCAGCGTTAATGTTGGCTGATGTCATGAATGGTTTTGTGCCTGGGGACTCAAATTTTAATTTTAATAAAGGAAGTCCATAGGTTGCAAACGTATTCCATTTTTGAGCCCATTTGCAAATGGATTTGTCCACAAGTTGGATCACAATGCAGGACTAAAATAACAATTCCTAAATACGGCAAACGCTGATAAGCCAGATGTTTAAAATGACAATCCTGAATTGGATAGCAATTGTAAGGATGAGCATTCATATATTGGAAGTTTGTAAATTGGGGACCCTCTCTACATTGTAGGAATAGTAGGCAGAATGACAATAGGCAAGTCATCTGTGGTGCCAATAAGAAAATGGCAACTCTCAAAGGATCTGGTGAGATATGAAGGAAAAGGTGACAGATCTTGAGAAGTCACAGAAAGCACAATTAAAGATTAGCTTGACATGTCCTGTCACCCACCTCAAGTAAGAATGTTTCAAAGTGATCCCTTATACTTACTAAGTCATTTTCTGGTTAACCGTGATAGCTAATAATAGAGGGTTTCCATGTGTAAAATTGGCATGAGATAAGTGGTGCACGTGCACAGTCTGAATGCAGCTTTAAAAAAAATGCAACCACTGCAAATAAAACAATGGTTGGAATAGGAACAGGAGGAGGCCATTCATTGAATTGAGCCTCTGAAGCATGTGGACAATGAAGAGCCGATTGGGAAAATGTGGCAATATTGGGAAAATTAGATTCTCACCATCGAGAAGATAAAATTCCAATGCAGCAAGACAAGCATCTTGTCAGCGAGAGGCAAGAGGCCTGTTTGCATGCATTGACATCTGTATTAATACCTAATCTGGCCTCATTTATTTGAAAAGTGTTACTTTCCCAGGCAGTAGAGAGAAACTGGAAAATGACAACGGCTGCCATGAAAGTATGAGCAGATATCTAGTGGCTGCACCTTGATGCTTACTCCTCCAGATTTCTCTCTCATTCCCCAGTATCTTCGGACATGCTCCAAGTCATGATTTGCCTGCATTTTTTTTCACAGAGATTCATATCGATATACACCATAATTTAGAAAAACGTGACGGGGCAACTTCCTACCTAAGAGTGGGAAATGAGAAAGTGTCGGTTACTGTACGAAAGGAGTCATCGATGGTCTAGCATCAGTGGGAGAACACATTGCACTTTTCTCCATAACTGAGCTGAAGGTTTGGGGCTTAGGTGGTGATGTTTGGAGATGAAGTCTTATAATGAAAAGGGTGGAGGAGAAATTGTGGAAACTCGGAACTGATCAGGTTGCAAGGAAGAAAGGAAGGTGAAGGTTTGTGAAGAGTGGAGATTCACCTGGATTAACAGATGGAGTTTGCAGCTTATCCTGCGGAGTGAAACTTATGTTAATTTTCATCTCCCTTCAAATCAAAAATACACATTGGATATACAAAATGGCTGCCACCAAACCCAAAAAGGTGTGGACTGAAATTTTCTTCAGTTTCAGGACATGGGATCTACTTGAAAGACAGGAAGCTGTTCAAGGGTGATTTGCATTAATCAGACACCTGCAGCCGTACAATTTAATGTACAACTTAATGCCTGTGAAATGAATGCAAAGACCGGGTGATGACCTAATGTTCCTGTCGCTGGACAAATAATTCCAGGAGTCAGGTAACACTCTTGCAGATGGGCTTGAATTCAATAAAATATCTGAAATCATGTTTAATAATGAGCATGAAAACATTGTCCTAAAGACTCATTCAGTTCACTGGAGGGAAGAAAATTGCCTTCCTTACCTGACCCATTCTACATTTGATGGCAGACCCATAGGAATGTTGTTGACTTTTAACTGCTGTCTATAATGATCTGTCACTTCTATTTCCTGCTGGAAAATCTCAAAAAAGAAATTAAAGTAGGCAGATCGTTTGGCATCAGTCAAGGTTTGGGAAATGGCAACAGAAAGCACAGCCCCGTTGATCCTGCAAAGTCTACCTTCTATACAACTGGGGGCCACTACTAAAACTGGGGGAGCTGTTTCAAAAACTATTCAAGCAATGACCTGCCATTAACATACTCATGGAATTTTACCTTACACGTAATTAGATTAGATTAGATTAGATTCCCTACAGTGTGGAAACAGGCCCTTCGGGCCAACAAGTCCACACTGCCCCTTGATATATCCCACCCAGACCCATTCCCCATAACCCACACACCCCTGAATACTACGGGCAATTTAGCATGGCCAATCCACCTAACCTGCACACCTTTGGACCATGGGATGAAACCAGAGCACCTGGGGGAAACCCACGCAGACATGGGGAGAATGTGCAAACTCCACACAGACAGTCGCCCGAGACGGGAATCGAACCTGGGTCCCTGGTGCTGTGAGGCTGCAGTGCCAACCACTGAACCACCGTGCCGCTTTCTTCCTCAGTATTTACGAAACCACTAATTTTTTGTGAACTTACTGATAAAACCTACAACATTCGTATCTCAATCGTTAATGCACATCACAAACAGCACGGCAACCAGCACCAGCACAGTGCAGTGTAGTATGCCACTGGGCTTAAGTTTTCTTTTCACAAAGTCAACATTCAATCTGTGCTTCCTGACACTAATCCAAACAGCCAAATTGCCCAGGATGCCAAGGGCTTTTACTTTCATGACATGTCTCCATGTGATGCTGGTGAAAAACCTTAGTGGAGTCTATGTAGACAACATCAACTTTGCTACCATCATCCACACATAAGGTCACATGTTCAACATGATTGGCTAAGTACATTTAAACAAAAGGAAATGCTGATTGTAATGTTCTAGATTACACCATCAATGTTCTAGATTACACCATCATTATCCCTGGGCATGTCCTGTCCCATGGCAGGACAGTCTCAGCAGGGGTGGCAGCACAGTGGTGTACAAACAGGATGGAATTATCCTCAAAATTGGCTCCGGATCTAAGGAACTTGCATGGCAGCTAGTCAACCATAGGCACGGAACCTCCTGCTGATTGTCAAGTTCTGCTCCCCACCCTTGGTGGTTAAAGCAATTCTGCTCCATGCTGAACACTTGAAGGAAGGACTGAGAATGGCAATGGGTCAGAATGTACTCTGGTTAGGGACTTAAATGTCCAAAAATCTTTGAAGCATTGAGCTCTTCTTTGCTGGTGAGCATTTGATAAAATGAACATGGCACTGCAGGGTTGTGGAATATATGCAATGTGGTGTGAAGTTGAGAATTTTATTGGATAACTCGCAGTAGAGCTTACAAGGCGAAATCCTTCATGAAATTCCCTGAAATTGATACCTGGCCAATTTTTGACAGAATTATGTTGTACATTGCTGAAGTGTTCTTACTTTGGAAACTTGCTTTGAATTTCCCATTGGCTCCTCTTGCCAGCTGATCCCTGTGCTAAAGTCCAACCCTATTTACATTTTGTTCATTGAGCCTCCTTTGATGCAATCTGTCTACTTTACCTCCATTGCTGGAAATGCCCGTTTACCAGATTCAAATTATCTGTCGATTTAATTTTCTTAACATGTCCCTTGTTTCAATCGTCACTTTCTATAAACTTTAACCTATCATCATCATTGGGTAGTCCAGCACGTTTTCTGGCTGATGCTTTGCTCTTGGGTTGCAGCCACTGTGCTCGTTTGGGAAGTGTGGTGTCAGACTGTGGGCAACAATCTTTCACAGATAATTACCTGATGATGACCAAATACTTTTTCCTTTTGTGATGTTGATTGAGGATCTGAAGACTGCACTTACCCTCTGTGCTGTTTGTTCCCATATTATGTAGCATCCGAGTAGTTCTGGATGAGATGCATGTTTATAATTTCAATTAAATACTCCCATTTATAGCTTGCATTATGTATCGTACTTCCTTCATTTAACTCATATGAATGCTGGATAGTTACATTTTATGACAAAGTTACTGAGTAACCATTCTGTCTGATATCCTTGACACAATTCCTGTGATTCAAATATCTGCTCAATTTTGTTATTAGTTTTACCACTCCATTTTTCAGCTTGCTCTAAGCAGGTTTTAACACATGATTCACGCCTGTTACAGAAACAGCCAACTCATAAATCACATGGAATTTTTGGTTAACCTATAGGGAACACGAGTGAACAACATATTAACAGCAAATTATGCAACTTATTATTGCGTGATGTGGCAGGAAGCCACAAGTTTGGTAATGCTAAGTGCCACTGACAACTTATGGAAAATCAAAGTTGTAGAACTTCAAGGTGATAACAGCCATAATCAGTGATCAGATATTTTTTTGAACTTTAACAAAGTCTGTGGCCATCTCCCAGTTGTACAATTTGATGAAAGGTCAACTACAAAAATACAGTGGGATAACTGAAAAAGCCAGGCTGAAAGGAAATATTTATTAACTCTTGAGTGAAGGATAGATTAAATACCTTCAAATACTGAGAATGTGCAGGGGAACCAAATAGCTAAAACTATCAAGTGCTGGCACAGAAAGAAATCCCAAATGCTCCATTGGGATCATTTATTGAAAAAAGAAAAATAAAGAGGCCGTGAATTTCCAAAGGCCTAAAACCGATTCTTAGCATGACTCTTCACAAAGATACATTGTCTTTCTTCATGAGTAAAAGCAAATAGTTGCAGTGCATTTGAAAATGAGACCTGGGATATCTCCACAGAGGCCAGTATCCTGTCACCAAGTCATCTTTTATTTATGTGTGCAGAGTCCTTGACACTAAGCCAGCTCTTTCAGAGTCAGCTCTCAGAGTGATCAGAACCTCTGACAGTATTTTTTTAATCTGTCAGCCAAGGATCCCTGATTGGACCAGATTAACAGACCTAATCAGGGAACTCATATTCTATGAGGTCCACCTGGCTGACCTTGTTACAATCACTACCACATCCACCTGCTGCAATGGAGTGTAACAAGATCTCTGAATAGACTGAAGAATTTCTGCAGAGATATACTGGAACTGAGATGACTGACCACCAATAATTATGATCATCTCCTTTTGAGCTAGGTATGATTCCAATCCACAAAGAATATCTCCCAATCATTCCCAGTGCCTCGAGCTTTGGGACATAGAGCCATGGTAGACTGGAAGAACCTTTTTCCCCTTGGTGGCAGGACCAATGACAGAGGCATAGATTTTCGGTAATGATAGGAGGTTTAGAAACAAGTGAGGATTTTTCTTTACACCAAGAATGTGGTGGGAATCAGGAACCAATTGCTCATAAGCCTAGTAGAAGCAGAAATTCTCATAGCAGTTAAGAAATATTTAGACATACACTTGCAATGCCAAGGCTATAGATCAAGTGTTGATAAATGAGACTAGAATAGTTGGGATGTTGTTTTTGGCCAGTGCACATTCAATGGGCCAAAGGGTCTTTTTTCTGTGTTGTTGACCTCAATAACTACAGGCCAGTCAACCTAGCCTCAATTTTAGGGAAATTATTGGAAGTAATTCTGAGTGACAGAATTAATCTGTACTTGGAGAGACAGGGATCAGCCAAAAATTATCAAAATAGTGATTTTAAGGGACATCACGCCTGACCAACTTGATGGAATTTTTCACAGCAGGCAATCAGGTACGTTAATGAGGACAATGCATTTGATGTGGTCTACCTAGACTTCAGCAAGGCTTTTGATAAGGTCCCACATAGGGAGTGACAGCGAAGGTAAAAACCCATGGAATCCAATGCAATTTGGTTAATTGGATATAGAACTGGCAGAGTTGCTAGAGGTAAACAGTAATGTTTAAGGGGTGCTTTTTGACTAAAAACCTGCGTCCAGAGGGTTCCACGGGGCTTGGTGCTGTATATCGTGTGTATATAAATGATTTAGATTTGAATGTAGGAGGCTTGATTCATACATTCACAGATTATTTGGCAATTGGAGTGTCAAATAGCAAGGAGGGTAGCTTTAGACATTGGGAGAAATAGACAGGCTGGTCAGATGAACCGATCAGTGGCAAATGAAATTCAGTCCACTTAAGTGTTATGTTTTGCACTTAAGTAGGACAAACGAGGCAAGTGAATATGTGATAAACAGTAAGATACTGGAAAGCACTGAGGATCAGAGGGAGCATGGTATGAATGTCCATTGGTTCCTTAAAGTATTAGTGCAGGTATGTAAAGTTGTTAAAAAGTCATAAGGTATAGTTGTCTTTATTAGCTGAGGCATAGGTTTTTACAGCAGAAAAGTTATTTAGGAACTGTGCATAAAATGTTTGTTAGGCCATGACTGGACTATTGCATGCAGTTCTGGAATCCACGTTATTGAAGGGGCATGATTGCACTGGAGAGGATGGAAAGGAGATTTACCAGGATGTTACCTGGGCTGAAGAGTTTAAATTATGAAGAGAGATTGCATAGACTGGGGCTGTTTTCCTTGGGAGAGATGAAACTGAGGGAGATCCTGATTGAAATGTATGAAATAATGAGAGACAGATTCAGGTTAGGCTGGAAAGAACTTCTCCTCTTTGTAGAGATATCAATGAATAGGGGCATAGATTTAAGCTTAGGGCAGGAATTTTAGAGGGGATGAGAGGATAAATGTTTTCACCCAGAGGTTAAGGGAACCTGAAACACATTGCCTACAATGCTAGCTGAGGAGAAAACATCATAAGATTGTAAGAAGTATTTAGATGTAGTCTTGTGATGCCAAGGTATACAAGGTTATGGACCACATGCTAGAAAATAAGTTTAGAATAGTCAGATGGCTGTTTTTGACCAGCACAGAGTCAATGGGCTGAAGAGTCTCTTTTTAGTTCAGTACACTTCTCTTTCTATAAAATTATAGTGTACCAAGCTTGGTTTCATCCTGGGATTTAACTTGTCCAGCATCACCATCAGCTGGGATCTGAATATGTCAGCAATATCCACCTTTATTTTGCTTTGTAACCTGGATATACCTGATTCAGTCATGATGAAATTTCAAGTTTAAATACAATCATCTTATGCTGTGAAATATGTTCTGTCAATACAAACTTTACTTTTACTAACTTCTTCATCAAGGAGGATAATGTTGCTAAGTTAAGTGAGAAAGTAGGGAAAATTTTTGCAGACTGAATTTTTCCTATGAGATCTTTGTTTATCAGATATACTGTAAAATACAAGAATCAATGCATTTTAAGTTGAACATAATAGCTGGTCCAGTCGAAGAGAAAAGTTTACAATTTTGTTTAGTTACAGAATGTTCCAGTTAATTTAAACCCTGAGTTCAGACAGTACAGATAAACAATTAAGGGCTTCCTGAAAAGCTTACAAAAGAGTAATTTTTTAATGTGATAGTCTAGGATTTTACAATGGTTTATGGAATCATAAAATTATTTAGTACAGACAGAGAATCAGTCCTGACTCTTTTAAAGATAGGTCAGTTTTTCTCACATACCAATTTTCCACAACTCTTTTTTTTTGATGGCTACTTTTGAGCTTGTTTCCAGCACCCTATCAGGTAATGCTTTTCAATTCCTAACAATTTCTTCCTAAAAATGTTTCTCTTCATCTTATCGCTTTTCCTTTTACCAAACATCTTTAAAACTGTGCCCTCCAGCTTTTGTTTGTTCAGACATTGGATTTGTATCTAAATATTTCACAGAATCATTACAGGGCCAAAGAAGGTCATTCAGTTCATCATGCCTGCACCGGCTCTATTATCTATTGTCAATCTCCCAGCTTTTCCCTGTGCCCTTGCACACCATCACTATCCAAATAACCATCCAATGTCCTCTTGAATTCTTCAATTGAAGATGCCTGCACCACATTTTGAGGCAGTGCATGCATCCTAACAACTCACTGTGTGAAAAAGCTTTTTTTCTCGCATCACCTTTGTTTAATTTGCTAGTCACTTTAAATCTATCTTGTCCTGTTCTTATTTCTTATGCAAGCAAGGACAGCTTCACCCTATCCACGCTGTTCAGCCTGCTCATGATTTGAAAAGCCTCAATGAGATCTCCTCTTAGTTATCTTCTTCCCACAGAGAACAGCCCCAACATTTTCAATGTGCTCTAATAATTGAAATTTCGAATTCTGGAACCATGGAAGTACACTGTTTCTTTACTCTCTCCAATATGTTCACATCTTTCCTGTAACATAGTGCTCATAGCTCTACACAATACTCCAACTGAGGTCTGGCAAGTGTCTTATACAAGTTCAAGGTCATCTCATTACACTTGTATTCCATGACAGTATTAATAAAGCTAAAAGCATTGCAGCTTTATTAAATGCTCTCTCCACCTCTCCTGCCATCTGTGATAATCTGAGCACATATTCACCTGGTTCCCTCCACCCCTTCATCCCCTTTTTAAAATTGCACTCCCTATTTTAGAGTCTTCTTCAGTGTTCTTTCTACCAAAGTGCATCATCTCATCATTCTCTGTATTCAACTTCTTCTTCCACCTTCTACCCACTCCACCAAATTGCCAATGCCATTTTTTAGTTCCACAATGTCCTCCTCGCAATTTACAATGCTTCCAACTTCAGCGTCATCTGCAAACTTGAAATTGACCCTTGCACACCAAGGTCCAGCTCATTAATACATGTCAGAAAAAGGAAGAGTTCCCTGGGGAACGCCACTACAAATTTTCCTCCAGCCTGAAAAAAAATGTGCAATGATCATTGCTGTTTTATATCACTCAGCCAATTTTGTATCCACATAATTTTAAGCATTTCTGAAAAAACCTTTTTAGCCTTCACTGTTCTAAAGAAAAATGCCCCAGCTTCTTCAGCCTATCTACATAAATTGTATTCTTCATCTGTTTAACCGTTCACGTAAAGTTCTTCTGCACATGCTCCAAAATATGTTGGCATATCCCTCAATGTTACTATTCTTCGAAAATTCACATTATCTGTACATTTGCAGAATTTTGCTCCACAAACCATTTGAATAAACTTGAACTTCCCTACTTCAGATGATACAGAGCCTAATACGATTAACTCTGTGAATTACAGGCTGACAAAGGCCATGAATAGACATTTGTGGAATCATGATGTTGGTATCACTGAATTCACCAAATTATTCCTAACTTTTTTCTTTTTATCTCCTCCATTTCTCCTAACTCTGGCACTGAAATGTACTTAGAAAGTCAGTATCTTCTAGCAATTTCATCACAGTAATTATCACAATTAAACCAAGTTCTGTTCGTTTTTATTTCTCTATTTATATGCTTTCCAATAGAAAACTGGATAGCAAACAGAAGCAGGAGCTGCAGATGAATTATTTGGACCCTAGAGGCACTGAAGTCAATTGTAGTGCTCCAGCTGCTGCCCTAGCTGAGCTAAGTTGGCTCTGAGATAATGGGAACTGCAGATGCTGGAGAATTCCAAGATAATAAAATGTGAGGCTGGATGAACACAGCAGGCCAAGCAGCATCTCAGGAGCACAAAAGCTGACGTTTCGGGCCTAGACGTTGGCTCTGCACTGGCTATATACTGAACATGCAATGTGATCTGTACAGTTCAATGCTACATTAATTATTTTCTTTTGCACTGAAATGTTAGAGAAGTTATATAGAGTCACTTTGCGTTCAACATGAGGTAAAATGTTTGAAAAATAAGGAATGGTGGAAAGGATCATCTTTCCAATTATTAAAAGGATATAGTATAACACAACTACTCAAGCATTTTGGGAAGAACTCATTTTACATGTGTTCACTCCTTTCATCAAAAAGGAACATAGAATATACATTTATGTTTTCAATGTCTTAGTCCTTTAAGTAATCAGGGCCATAACTGTTTGAAGGTTTTACAATTTTGGCCTCATTTTCCTGATTTGATTTATAAAAATACATACCCAATATTAATCTTTAGCATATTCAGAAACATGTCATTCTTTCAGCTAGAGATTCTGAAGTTCTAGACTGAATGAAATTCTTATTTTGAATGCAAAAACTAATTTTATTCAACATGCATTCACTACTAAAATCAAAAGCGATTTTAAAAAATGTTATTTTGGGCCTTACAATGAAATTATTAAAGAAAAAGAGGTGCAGGTGTGATTGGTAAACTTAGAATGTAAAAAGAAAGCATAACCAAAGTGATAAAAATATTAAAGAGTGAGAAATGAGAGAATGTATCTGATAAATAAGTTGATCGTGCTAATGGAATTTAGTGGTCTTAAATGTTATTTAACAATTTGCTTATTATTTAACCATTTTAGATTCAGGATGACAGTAATGAGGCTAAAATTGATGGCTTGTTGCTTTCTTAATGTTAACAGTACAACTTTTTCCATATTAATATATATCAATTTCAACTAGGAAATTGTTTTCAGGTGGCATATGTTGTTCACCAGATGAATTCAGCCTGAGGGAGAGACCCTTTATGAGTCTGTGCTCATTTCAAATTAATGGGTGAGCTATCTGTATGAAATATGTTGGCAATTGGACATCCTGCTGTTTGCTATGATTTGGAAGACCCAAAATCAACTCTTTATTGTCTGTTGCTTATAACGAGGCAGCAGAGTACTCAGGTTGAAGATCCCCTGAAGGCTGCCTGTGTACTGAAAGGTAAGACATGTTGACAGACAATGCAAAGATTTGATGATGACTTGCTTAATGTTTTAAGAGTGGTATTAAGGGAAATGTTGAATATTCTACTTGCATAGCTCTAGGAGAACTTACTTACTGATGACTAACTATTTAAACATATTATTATATTACTTTGGACTTGAAAGCAACGTCAGCAAAAGAATTAAGACCCTCCCCAGAGGTAGCAAGAACTGCAGACGCTGGAGTCAGAGACAAGGCAGTGTGGAGCTGGAGGAACACTGCAGGCCAGGCAGCATCAGAGGAGCAGGAAAGTTAACATTTTGGGTTGGAATCTTATTCAGGAACAGACCTTTCCCAACCTAATTTCACGTTAAAACCCCAGTCATAATATTATTATTCAGTCAGTCCAGCATCATTCATGAAAATGCCAAAAGTCCCCGCTTCCAAACTCGATTACCACCATTGTTAGGAACATACGTACAGATGGTGGTCCCACATCACTTTGTTATGAGTAACTAGAAATCTATCAATCTCTTCAATAACATTTCCTAATTATTAAGTTTCCATCAACCTTTGGCAGAGAGAAGTTCAAAGATTTCCATCTGAGTGAAGATGTTCCTCCTCATCTCAGTCTTAAATGGCTTGCTGTTCATGCTGAGACTGCATAACATGGTTCAAGACGCAACACACAGGGGAAACAGAGATAATAAACTGTGAAGCTGGATGAACACAGCAGGCCAAGCAGCATCTCAGGAGCACAAAAGCTGACGTTTCGGGCCTAGACCCTTCATCCTGAGACAGGGGTAACATCCTTTCTGCATCTACATTTTTTTATTCTTTCACGGGATGAGGGCATCGCTGGCCAGACAGCATTTATTGCCCAGCCCTAATTGCCTAGGGCAGTTAAGAGGCAACAACTTTTCTGTGGGTCTGGAATCATATGTCAGCTAAACCAGGTAAGGATGGCAGTTTCCTTCCCTAAAAGGCATTAGTGAACCAGATGGGTTTTTCCAACAATCAGCAATGGATTCATGGTCATCATTAGATTCTTAATTCCAGATGTTTTATTGAATTCAAATTCCACCACGTGCCATGGTGGATTCAAACCCGGGTCCCCAGAGCACTATCTGGGTCTCTGGACTAATAGGCGAGTGATAATACCACTAGGCCATCGTGTTTCAACAGTCTATTCAACTGTCTATTCCTTTAAGAATTTTATAAGTTTCTATCAGATCACCTCTCAGTCTTCTATATTCTAGGGAATATTAGCGCAGTTTCTTTAATCTTGCCCTATTCGATAGTTCCATCATTTCAGGAATCATTCTGATGAACTTCTGTTGTACCTCCTCCATGAAATGCATATACTTCCTTCAATAATGGAACCAGAACTACACTGTGTGTAGTCTAACTAGAGCTCTATACAATTGAAGCAAGACTTCTTTACTCCTGTATGCAAAACAGAGCTCAAATTTCATTTGTCATCTGAATTTGTTTCTGCACTTACATGCGAGCTTTCAGTGACTTACAAACAAGGGCAATTGGGACCCTTTGAATGTCAATACTTTCTAATTGTTCAAAATTTTAAAAATGCTCTGCACCTCTGTTCCTCTTTCCAAACTTACATTCCATTGACCATGTGGTTGCCTTCAAATTGTTGCCTGAAAGCTGGCTTCATCTTCCACATAACTCATATCTGTTTTAAATTTTGCATCATCTATAAACTTGGTGATATTATAATTAATCCCCATATCCAGTTCACTGATATTGATTGTGAAATAGTGAGATATGAGCACTGGTCCTTGTGTGGTACCCCACTGGCCAGAGCCTGCCAACCTCAGAATGACCCATTTATTCCTAATCTCTGCTTTCTGCCTGTTAATCAGTCCCAAATCCTAAATGCTTAAATTTTGTTCACCAACCTTCTTCCAAAGCTCCAAATGAACCACTTGTCTCACTTATTGGCTCTGCTTGCAAAATCTTTGAAAATGTTCTTCCAAATGTCAAATTTGATTTTTCTTTCATAAATCCATGATGACACAATCTAGTCCCAGAATTAGTTTCTAAATATCTACCAATTACATCATTTATAACAGTTTATAATATTTTCTCCTATTTACTGATGTCAGGCCATCAGGTTTATTATTCCTTATTTTTCTCTCCTTCGTTCCTGAAACAGTGGGGTTATATTTGCAGTTTACAAATCTGCGAGCACCACTGCAGGATTGATAACATTTTGAGGGATTGTCACAAAGGCATCAGCAGCTCTGTGGCCATTTCTTCACATTCTAAAGTGAAATTAATGGGATGTGTCAACTTTTTATTTCCATTTATTTCACCAATATTACTTTTTTTACAACTACTAATTTCCTTTCGTTCCATGTCCTCATCAGACCCTTGCAAGACAAGTTGTGAGGATGATGCAAAAATGTCTATAAAGGGATTTAAACAGGCTGTGAATGGCAAAATCTTAGCAGATGGAATGTACTTGGATTGTCAGAGGATTCAGCAAGCCATGGGCAGAAAAACGGCAGATGAAGTTTAACCTGGACGACCATGAGGTAATGCACTTTGGAGGGTCAAGTACCAGTGGAAATTATACAGTGAATGGCAGAACCCTTAGGAATATTGATGTCCAGAGGGATCTGGTTATGCAGGTCCACAGATCACTGAAGGTAGCTGCGCAGGTAGATACAGTCATAAGAAAGGCCTCTGGCATGCTTGCCTTTGTTGGAAGGGGCATTGAGTATTAGAATAGCAAGTTATGCTGCAGCTTTATAGAACTTTAATTAGGCCACACTTGGAATATTGTGTACAGTACTGGTCACTACAATACCAAAATGGTGTGGATGCTTTGCAGAGGGTACAGAAAGGGTTTACCAGAATGTTGCCTGGTATGGAGGATTTTAGCAATGAAGGAGGTTGGATAGACTAGGTTTATTTTCACTGGAATGCAGGAAGTGGAGGGGCAACCTGATACAATTTCATAAGATTGTGTATGGCATGGAAAGACTGTAAAGTATTAGTCCCTCCCCGGGGATGGAGGCAACACAGGTTCAAGGTGTAGGGAGAGAAGTTCAAAAGAGATGTGTCAGGTAATTTTTTTCACACAAAGGTGGTGAGTGCTTGGTACGCCATGCCAAAGGAGGTGGTGGAAGCAGACACAGCAGCCACATTCAAGAAACACCTGGGCAAATACACGAAGAGGGAGGGAATAGAGGGGTACGGATCCTACAAATGAAGACAGTGTTAGTATGGAAGGGCAAAATGTGTCAGTGCAGGCTTAGAGGGCTGAAGGGCCTGTTTCTGTGTTGTATTGTTCTTTTTTTTGTTTTATAATTTGAGCAGCTGTCCACTTTGGCAGGAAAAATAGAAGAGCTAAATACTATTTAACGGGGAAAGATTGCAGAAAACTTCAGCCTGGAGAGTCAATTGATGGTCCTTGTGCATGATTCACAAAAAAATAGCATCTAAATTCAATGAAAGTTAGGAAGGCAACTGAACCATTGGTCTGTATTTCAATGAAAATTGATAAATAGGGAGATCTTGTTAAAACAATATATGACACTAGTGAGACCATACCTGAAATATTATCAAAAGTTTCAGTCACTTTATCTAATAGAAGATATATTGGCATTGGGGGCAGTCCAGAGAAAGTTGACGAGGTTGATCCTGGCAATGGAGAGATTTTCTTAAGTGGAAGGGTGAGTCGGTTAGTCTTGTACTTGTTGGAGTTTAGGAGAATGAAAGGAGACTCAGTTGAAACATATAAGACTCTGTGGTCTTGACAGCGTAGATATGGAGAGGTTGTTTCCCCTTGTGGGAGCGTTTAGGACCAAAAGGTATAATCTCAGAATAAGGGGTTGCCCATTTACGACAGGGACGAGGAAGATTTTTATGAGGGTCATCAATCCGTGGAATTTTACTGCACAAGGCTGCCGATGTTCAATTGATAAATATAGTCAAGATAGACAGATTTTTAATCAATGAGGGAATTATGGCAAGAAGAAGAAGAATACTGGTGTTGAGGCTTACCAGACCAGCCATGATATCACTAAACAGTGGAGCATCTCAATTTACAAAATACCCTACTTCAGCTCTTGTGTCTTATGGATATTAATCATTTCTGAGGTTCACCCTGGTCAACCCTGGGTTCACCTAAGTGTCTGGGGACTTTCCAGTCTGATTGTCTGGAGGGCTGGGAGTAGCATTTGAGTGGTTGTGGGGATGGTATCAGTAACAATGCTAAACCAGCCCCCAGGGTCTTTCCGCCTGCAACTGGCTTCGTGGCATCTTGGGGTGAGGCACCAAGAGATGGATGAGAGCATTTCCTTTTTCAAAGAACAAAAGCAGAAGTAACCCACCAGTGCAAGATAATAAAATGTGAGGCTGGATGAACACAGCAGGCCAAGCAGCATCTCAGGAGCACAAAAGCTGACGTTTCGGGCCTAGACCCTTCATCAGAGAGGGGGATGGGGAGAGGGAACTGGAATAAATAGGGAGAGAGGGGGAGGCGGACCGAAGATGGAGAGTAAAGAAGATAGGTGGAGAGAGTGTAGGTGGGGAGGTAGGGAGGGGATAGGTCAGTCCAGGGAAGACGGACAGGTCAAGGAGGTTGGATGAGGTTAGTAGGTAGATGGGGGTGCGGCTTGGGGTGGGAGGAAGGGATGGGTGAGAGGAAGAACCGGTTAGGGAGGCAGATACAGGTTGGACTGGTTTTGGGATGTAGTGGGTGGGGGGGAAGAGCTGGGCTGGTTGTGTGGTGCAGTGGGGGGAGGGGATGAACTGGGCTGGTTTAGGGATGCAGTAGGGGAAGGGGAGATTTTGAAACTGGTGAAGTCCACATTGATACCATTAGGCTGCAGGGTTCCCAGGCGGAATCGACCCCACCACCCAAGACATTTTTCCATCCCCATCCCTGTCTGCTTTCCGGAGAGACCACTCTCTCTGTGACTCCCTTGTTTGCTCCACACTGCCCTCCAACCCCACCACACCCGGCACCTTTCCCTGCAACCGCAGGAAATGCTACACTTGTCCCCACACCTCCTCCCTCACCCCCATCCCAGGCCCCAAGATGACATTCCACATTAAGCAGAGGTTCACCTGCACATCTGCCAATGTGGTATACTGCATCCATTGTACCCGGTGTGGCTTCCTTTACATTGGGGAAACCAAGCGGAGGCTTGGAGACCGCTTTGCAGAACACCTCCGCTCAGTTCGCAACAAACAACTGCACCTCCCAGTCGCAAACCATTTCCACTCCCCCTCCCATTCTCTAGATGACATGTCCATCATGGGCCTCCTACACTGCCATAATGATGCCACCCGAAGGCTGCAGGAACAGCAACTCATATTCCGCCTGGGAACCCTGCAGCCTAATGGTATCAATGTGGACTTCACCAGTTTCAAAATCTCCCCTTCCCCTACTGCATCCCTAAACCAGCCCAGTTCGTCCCCTCCCCCCACTGCACCACACGACCAGCCCAGCTCTTCCCCCCCACCCACTGCATCCCAAAACCAGTCCAGCCTGTCTCTGCCTCCCTAACCGGTTCTTCCTCTCACCCATCCCTTCCTCCCACCCCAAGCCGCACCCCCATCTACCTACTAACCTCATCCCACCTCCTTGACCTGTCCGTCTTCCCTGGACTGACCTATCCCCTCCCTACCTCCCCACCTATACTCTCTCCACCTATCTTCTTTACTCTCCATCTTCGGTCCGCCTCCCCCTCTCTCCCTATTTATTCCAGTTCCCTCTCCCCATCCCCCTCTCTGATGAAGGGTCTAGGCCTGAAACGTCAGCTTTTGTGCTCCTGAGATGCTGCTTGGCCTGCTGTGTTCATCCAGCCTCACATTTTATTAGCTGAGAAATACTGATTTTTCTTTGTCCTCGACTTGTTTTTGGGTTTCTAACCAAACACTTATTGTAGGAGAGAGAAAGAAAAACATAGGTAGTGTAGAAAATCTAATTCAAAATAATGTAGGGTCTGTCAAGGAAAATACTTGGTTGCATGCTATCTATCATTGTGGTCTGAGAGGCCTGAGTCACAGTGAACAACAAAATAATGGTCCTTAAGCCATACAGAATCTCGTTAAACATACTTTTCAAAGAAGATTTTGATAACCTCCGTTACGACACTTCCAAGACTTGAAATGTCTATGCCTAGTACTACTGATATAGCCCAGATTAGCGAAGTTAGATTTTTCTGTTTGAATGCCCATCATGGTCTGTTAGTTTTGATTATACCTGAGGCACTTGGTGACTGGGCAGCCAGACTTCTTTGCACTTCTGCTACATTTAGGTGTTTGAAAATGTAAGAAGCGTTAACTTTCCCAAAAAGGATGTACAGGAGTGCAAAATTTGAGATTTGCCACATTACACTTGAAGCAACTTTATTCTAGATTGACACTAAATCAGTCGCCTCAGTACAGCAGCACACTGTTCACCAGTGAGACATTTCCAAAGGGAGAAAGCAGGTCATTATTTTAGGAAAAAGCACAGCAGCTGTGTCAATAACATTCAACAAATGCTAAATGAGAAATGGATTTTAAAACGCCTCCTCCACTCTAATTAAGGAATGCTGCCCATAATACACTGCTCTACAATTGTATACTTCTAGTAGCCACAGTGTCTCAGCCTCTGTATTTTACAGATAAATAGACTGCATTCATGTATAAGCATATCTAGATGCTGATTACTGAATATGGGTAATCAATCTGAAGATTACAAAACACTTGGGTTGAACTCTTCAGTTAGATCAAGTCAAATTTGATGATTTTTGGATGCATTGAGCTCTGTGGCAGAAAATCTCAAATTGCAAGCTTAATATTGCAGAATTGTTGCAGAGTCTCAACAGCCACAACTGTAGTTATCCTCCAAACAAAGATTTATTGCTTCTGGTTAATTAGATCCTTTGTCTACTGCACAGAATGAATATCATAATGGGAATTGAGTGTCAAAATCATATAGTCTGTCACAGAGGATATATACAGGCCCTAATATTGCCAAAAAGCAAGTCAGAGGGAACATCAACAGTCATGTGTAAAAAGAATTTAAAAAAACTTTGAATGAATCTCATGTTTATGCATCACTTGCAGAGGAAGTTAGAATCTAAAACCATATATTGAGCAATTACAATTTGGAGGCCATAGTAGACTCTTCCTGGTGACCTTATACCAGATAATTATCCAGTTTTGATATATACAAAGCTTAACTGGTTGGCAGACATATTTTAGATGATGAGATAGGGGAAAAAAATCAGCTGAAGCTAAAATCTTGCTGAAGTGTTCCATTAAAATATTTATTCTGGCTACAATACAGTAGCTTCCATTTCAAGGTGAGATGATCGAATTCTTTTCATAACTTGTGGTGTGGCAAAGGAAGCTTACTCAATGACATTGGGCTTTTAGTCTGTTCATGCTATTTTATTATATAGTTCTTGTGTTAAGCCTACCTTAGGTTGTTTAACAAATGCATGCTCCTTGCTTTTTACTATCAAATTTATGGATCATTTGAAGGACAATGGTTATATGATTTGTAGGATCATGTTAAGCAAGCAACTGGGCACGTGAACTGTCAGACGTAGTTGGTATTTGCATGGTTGAAACATGAGAACATAAACTTTACTGCATAAGCTACATTCTGAGCAAACATAAGAAACAAAGCCTGTTTGGCCATTTCAATTTGTTCATGACCAATCTTCTACCTAAATTGCTGGGTTAACCATGTCAGATTCACAATCTGTTGAGTGAAGAAATTTCCCTGCATCTCAGTCTTAAATGAGCAACTCCTTATCTAAGGGCAGTCCCCTCTATTTTAGTTCCACAGTCAAAGGAAACTGGATTGGAAATCCAGAATCCAGGCTAATGTTCCGGCAAGAGACAGTAGGAACTGCCAATGCTGGAGAATCTGAGATAACAAGGTGTCGAGCTAGATGAAGGCAGCAGGCCAAGCAGTATCAGAGGAGCAGGAAAGTTGATGGTTCGGGTCTAGACTCTTCTTCTGAAGAAGGGTCCAGATCCAAAATGTCAGCTTTCCTGCTCCTCTGATGCTGCTTGATCTGGTGTGTTCATCCAGCTCTACACCTTGTTATCTCTAATGTTCAGGCAACACAGATTTCAATCCTACCTTTGAAATGGTGAAATTTCAAAGCTCAGTACTGATAGACTTCACTGCTTCTGCTGGGAAGAAAAGAACATCATGGTTTGGGAAAAGGGAAGAGGAAAGGGTTGGGTGGGCAGGAGGATTTGATAACCAGAATGAGCCTGTGACTCACTCACTGCAAACTGTATTGCCTCCTATATTCATATGACTCAGAAATGCAGATTAGAATGGTTATGTCTGCACCTGAAGTGGCTGGAATATTTTATACATGTCAATGTCTTCTGTAATCATAGCACTCTGCCTGTGAAATGCATGCAGGATCCAACTGTGTGCGGTGCAAATCTTGATCACAATCAATCTTGACCATGTTATTGGTCGTTGCAGATTACAAACAGTCATCTCTGAAGGAATGATCACAAGCAACTTTAAAAGTGGCATTACTGGGCTCGTAGGCTGCACAAAGGCACAGGACAGATTTCCTCTCATTTGAACAGTAAGTATTCACCAATATATATTCAATGCTATTTAGGCGCAGTGGTTCAGCGGTTAGCACTGCCGCCTCACAGCTCCAGGGTACTGGGATCGATTTCACCCGTGGGCGTCTGTCTGTGTGGAGTTTGCACATTCTCCCTGTGTCTGCACGGGTTTCCTCCAGGTGCTCGGGTTTCCTCCCACACTCCAAAGATGTGCAGGTTACGGGGATTGGCCATGTTAAATTGCCCAGAGTGTTCAGGGATGTGTAGTACAGGTGGATTATAAGGGTCTGGGTGGGATGCTGTAAGGGGTGGTGTGGACTTGTTGGGCTAAAGGACCTGTTTCCGCTCTCTAGGGAGTCTGTGTACTTAGTCTGTGTTCTTGAGTGCTGCACAGGGTGAGAGGACAAAGTATCAGTTATCAGACAGCATCACTATATTTGTGCAAAATGGCTTGAGTTAGTTCCATCAGAATAAGGTCCCTGTGTCAAAGGTACATGTAGAGATAATCCATGGTCCTCCTTGGTTGTGTAAGAGTATGCTAAACAGTTAAGAATTAGATGCTTTTGAAAATGGTTAGTGTGAGACATTGTCTACCCTCTGAGACCATGGCTGATGACATTGTTATGCAAGCTCCTGATTGAGGCTGAACGTTAAAGAATGCCCTGTATTGTATCTAACAGGGTTACTGAGGATCAGGGATTAGGTTTGCTGCTGTTGAAATTCTGACACTTAAATCAGTCTGGGGGAGTCTCGAAGTACATTCCAGACAAAGTGCGTCCCATAATCCCAGTGTGCTTTACCTTGCAGAACTGGATCAGGCAAGAACAGTATGTGGTGGATTCTGAAAAGCTGCACCATCGCCTTCTGCATGATAGAGCCTGCAGCATCAAGTACAACAAGCCATGTAGAATTTGATTGATACCTGGTTCAAGTAGGTGACAGCTGGTTGCAGTCATGGCTCATCAACTGTAAATTTGATTTTTGGTGAATAAGTAAGCAGTTCCTCTCTGTTCATGAAGGCAAATTCTGCTTTTCTTTTTGTTTCTTTATTTGCTTATTCATCACTTTAACTGTTTCTAAATGAAAATGAATGGTTTCAATCATTTGAAATCATATGTGATGATCCCACGTTAAACATTAACAGAATATCCGATCAGACAGGGTTCTAAGATGGGATGAGCTCAGCAAAGGTGTGCAGTGTAGTTTGGTCCTTAAATAGCATCAGGTTTATGAATGTGCACTTGAATATGCAGTCAATTTTCAGCAGTGTCACTTATATACCCCTCCCAGTATGTGCGTTGTGAGGGGCAATTCCTCACTGGCAGTAATTGGTCAGATGCACAGCTGAGCTTTAAAGATGGTGCTATTGCCAGGAACCCCAGGAGATCCCTGTAGTGGTAAACACTTCTGCCTGCAGCAAGAGGGAAGATATGTCGAGCCTGGCACTCTTAGGTCAGTGATACATGCGCTGAGTTACAGAAAATAGCGTGAGAAGTCTCTCTGGGAGTCACAGAGGGAAACTCCATAAAGTTGTCACTTAGTCAATTTCTGAAAGAAGACTGCTCTGTGCCTCCAACAAAGATGCAAATAATTGAAGATAACAAAATGTGGAGCAGGATGAACACAGTAGGCCAAGCAGCCTCTTAGGAGCACAAAAGCTGACATTTCGGGCGTAGACCCTTCATCAGAAAAGGCTTTTCTGATGAACGGTCTAGGCCCGTAACGTCAGCTTTTGTGCTCCTAAGAGGCTGCTTGGCCTGCTGTGCTCATCCAGCTCCACACTTTGTTATCTCGGATTCTCCAGCATCTGCAGTTCCCATTATCTCTGATACAAATAATTCAACTGTTTTTTATGTGGCCCTTCATTTAGTTGGCCAGTTTTCCACCAGAGATAAATAAAGAACCTAATCAATATGACCTGGATCTGTTTTTTTGTGAATTCAACCATGACTGTTATAAACACAACCCAAATTGTAGGTCCTTTGAACAATGCATTTATCTTTTTTTCTGATTTCAGTATTACAGAATATACACCATATCAAAAAGAGGGAACAAAAAAAACCATGCGGAAAGATTTAAGTTACTCTTTATTATTTAATCTGTTGATAACAATTATGAATGATTCCTGTAGTGTTACCTAAGTTTCTAATTAAAATGTGCCCAGCAACGTAGCACTGTAACTCTACATTCACCCATTTTCAATTCTTGTAATTATCACAGTTACTTGAAAATGTCAGCAGAAATGGCACCTCCTCAAAAACGATAGGTCATTTTGCTGCATATGAAGACTTCATTTGCAAAGCAGCTGTTCTGCTTGTTACTACAAAATAATTACTGCTCAAGAAAGCCAACACTGATTTGCTGAAGTTACTGTTGGAGTGTTATGCATTCAGAATATTCATGAAGTATTTCTTCCTGTTGAAAAGATCACTGAAAGTAATCTATTTCATTTAAGCTTTTTCCTTTTAATCTTTTCTTTAAATCAGTTTATGACTGCAAAAGCAGATAACCAGAGATTTACTGGAGCTGCCCACAGGTGAGAATAGCCTGGAACACAGGGAAATTCAACTTGCAGGTATTTTCACTGAGGAGTTTTCCTTGCTAGGCATGCATTTGGAATTCTGGCCTGCTCCCCATAATTTTCACATGTACAATACCAGCAGAAACTGTGCTTGACAATTGTATACTTATGCAAAATTGATTCTATGAATTGCCACTTGATTTTCTCAAGCTGTATGCGAAGAGGCATCTCATTTTCAAACAGTGGGCTGATCAATGTGTTGGCAATCCACTTCTCCAGATCACTATTTAGGGATACTTTTTACTGATGGCTGAGATAAAATGAATGTTTCGTCGTGCTGAGAATTATGAACATGAACCAACTCCTACTGCTGGGTATTCATATACACCAGTGGGAATTCAGCTTTTCTCCTCTGAATATTTAAAACTCTGAAGTAAATTTCAAATTTAAATGAATGCTGTATGGACAAAAGGTTTGCCAATCGTGGTAGAGATACCTTTCATTGGCATGTTACATGGTGAAAGAATGACAACAGGACTAAGAAAATGTGATGGTCAGATATTGGACAATTGTCTCTCTATTTGTTGTCTTCTCTCTCGAGGACATAACATTTCAGCCAGACTTTCAACCGTTGAATCCACTGATGGACACATTGAGAGAAGTAGTATGACATTACCCAGAAATGTAGTGGTTACGTCATTCATAAGCATGGTTTTTGCAGGATTCTTCTCAAAGCTTTCCAGAAATTCAGAATAAAAGCAAAATACTTTGTACACAATTAAACCTATCTATCTTACAGTTCTGATGCAAGCTACAAATAGAATTCTGCAACCATAATTTATAGTCATTCATGTGTAGTACTCTACATTGTGAAGAATATGATTTTAGGTTCAGGTCCTACTTTATTATTGCTAACCTCTAATGGGATTTGGGTATCACAGACATTTGTTCCATCTCTAATTGGCCTTGAACTCAGTGACTTGCTAGGCCATTTCAAAAAGTGAACTCAGTGACTTGCTAGGCCATTTCAAAAAGTGGTTAAAAATTAATCACATCCTTGAAGGCCTGGACTCACATTTAACTCAGCCTTGATTAGGATGGCAGGTTTCCTTCTCTACACCAACCACCGGTAGTTTCATGGAACTATAACTGAAGCTACCTTTCAATCCCACATCAATTAATTGAATTCAAGTACCATTCAGCTGCTGTTGAGTGGCTTAATTGTATACTCACAGAGTTTACTGAATGACTAGTCCAAGTGGCATTACCACAATGCCATTAAAACTTCCGGAAAGATGGTGGCAGGGTAAGTCGCTCCATCTGGGGATCCATTTTGCTTGGCAGTTCACTTTCTCTTTCTTTCTTTGTCCTTTTTTCTCCACCCTTCTCCCCTCTCCCTCTGCAGTACTTATATCCCCTACACCCCTTTTAACTACCTACTTGAGGAGTCGCGAAGAAGCCCGGTTGTGACTGTGAACCACATTGTGGGAGCTGAACGTGCCAGTTGTGCCCTGCATTGACAGCGGGTCAAGCATGAGCTGGAGCGATGGCAGCGGATCAACAGTGGGCCAGTGAGAGTGGGCTGGTGAGGCAGCAGCAGCGAGAATGGGTCAATGAGGCAGCGGCAGCGAAACAGATCAGGGAGGCAGTGGCAGTGAGAATGGGTCAGGGAGGCAGCAGCAGCAGGAGCAACCCAATGAGGCAGCCGAGTGGGACACTGGCAGTGGCATGGTGAGGGCTGGAAAGCCCAGATCGGGGCTGCAACAGTGGAAAGGAAAGTTGGACTCTCTTATCTTCTTATTCTTATTCTTATTCTAAGTTAATGTGAATGGCACCACATATGCACAGGAATGATTCACACTTTTCATTGGATTTTTACATTGAATACACATGACAAGAAATGATTAAAATTGTTAAAAGTTCAAATCCCCTTTGGTTATTCAAACCTGTCATAAAGGGATACATTCAACATAAGACATTAAAATCAATTGTGTTGTTTCAATGTAACTTAGCTGCCTAAGCGGGAAGCTAACGTCAGTTTCTCACTAGGCCAACCTCTCGAAGAAATGGTTCAGGGTTGGAAAGACACATCTTCTTCTTTATCTTCTTCTCCCTTTATTTTCTTTCCAAAGTAAAAGGAGCAGGTGTGCCTCTCAGGCTCAGAAGGAATGCTCACCTTATGCAATGCTGCTGTGTTCCCTCCTGCATCATGACCCTAATTGTTGAACTGTCCTTTTACCTGCTGTTGTCGCGCAGCTTTGACTTCAAAAGAGTTTCTCTCCCAAAGCAGATGAGAAGTTTAGCCATAGGAATTTTTTGAGGCACAGGAGCTAAAATACTGTGTCTCATTTACACAGTGCTCACTTATCAAAAATAGCAAGGATCTAAATTCTGGCCATAAGAATTCTAGCCATGTAGAAAATAACTTAATTTAGTCATAAGTATGTTCTTTAATTTTAGTATAAAATCTTTCTGTATTGCCTGAGGAACAATTTGCCTGTGTAAATTCCATGTGGTTTAATCATTATTTCAATACTCTGTGATGATGCAATCATTTTAAGAGGTTACTTTGTCCCTGTTTGTTGAAGAGGTTGTAAGGCAGAGGTAATGAGCTTTCTCTAAGAAAGTAAACAATTTTTGAAGCCTTGGGGTTTTATTTTAAAGTTAGAGCAATGGAAGCAGCATGGGTGTGGTCAACTCCCACAAACCCTGCTTTCAAGTTTTTTTTGGTTTTGGGTTTAGTTTTAAGCAGAAGCAATTGGGGTCTCAAAAGAATGGAAAGCTTTAGGGAATGTCTCCTGGCTGCTGTACTGCTCTCTGAATCTTGTCTTGATTTTTTTTCTTCCTGGAATTTTCCTCCTGGATTGGAAAACTGAATGCGAGAATCTGTATCTGAATTTGCTTTTTTTGACAAGCGATGTGTTTATGGGATGTAATTATATTGGAATAGTGAATTAGTTATATGTACTGTATCTATTATTTGGTTTAATTTTCCAATAGTTGTTATTCCAACTTCCTCTTTCTTTTGCCTGTATTCTAACCATAATGTCTAAATAAATTGAATTCAGCTTAATGTCAAGTAGATTGGCCAGTCGCATTCCATCTGGAACATGACACTTCATACCACTTAAAATGAGGAAAAGTCAGTGTCTGGGCTGACTTAAAATATTTTGCGGGATTCTGGTCTGGGCCATAACAATTCAATATGTAATCACTGGATTATCCTTGAGATTAAAAGATATCACTACCTGAAGTTTGGTTCTTCATAGTTTTCTAGGAATATCGGGCCTGTTGCTGTCTTTTTATTTTCTGTGAGTCATGTATAATGATATAGTACATAGTCTAAGATTAAGCCATTTTGCCATAGTTTATATGTCAGAGGGCCACTTCCCAACTTCACAAACTGAGCTTTAATATCTGTGTTTATTTTTCCCCGAGTTCTTCTGGTGAAGTTGTCATATAACCCTCTGTATCTTCATTATTCTGGCCTGTATACCTATTACTTAAGCTGGTTGCAGTCCTCAATCATGAAATCACTTGTTAGGAGGTGACAACGCTTGTTCAGATCAGAAGGGTTGGAAGACATCATAACTGGAGCCAGAGCAAGAGGCAAAACACTTCAAAATTTGTAGCCACTCCAACTTCCTTGCAGTATATCCCTGGTGCACAATCAACTAAATTAAATCCCATTCCCAAGGATCATATGGTTTCATCATATAGATCATTCTGTCAATGCTATGTGACCTTCTGGCTTTACCATTGCAAGGTTCCAGGTTCAAAATCCACTTTACCCCAATGAGGATGAATTAGGAAGGAATGAGGAGAGTGAACAAGCAAGCACTGTTTATCACAGTGCCAAGCATCAGCTCAGAGAACATATCACACAGAATTTAGATATTGTTTAAAAGATTGTTATATTTTTCCAGGATCATATCAGTCAATAGTAGCAGCAACCATGCAGGTGGCACCAAGTTTATTTTATTTGTTCATGGGATGTTTTGGCTGGGCCAGCATTTACTGCCCATCCCAAAATGCCCTTAAGAAAGTGGTGGTGTTCTACTGCCTTCGATCACAGTTGATTCACAATGCCGTTATAAAAGGTGTTCCAGGATTTTGACCAGTGACACTGAAGAAATGACACTATAGCTCAAGAGCAGGAGGATGAGTGGTTTGGAGGGGAGCTTGCAACTGGTAGTGTTTTCATGTATTTGCTGCCCTTTGTCTATTGTAGTTGTGGGTTTAGAAGATGCTGACAGTGGAATGCAGAGTCACATTACAATTCTGTTATCGAGGAGTCAGATGAGAACCTCACATGGTGAAACTTCAGAAAAGTGCTGATCGGGGTTACAAACCAAAATTGTCTTGCAATAGGACAGTTTGTCTGAAAGCTTTTGGACTGTGATCGTGGAAATGAAGAAGCTTGGCTTCATTGTGGTCCTTGGCACAATAGTGAGATTGGAATCCATCCTTTCCAGTATGGATGGAATAACTAATTCCACTCAGTGATCTGCAGAAACTGACACTAAGCACAGCCTAATAACTGAGGCCACAGATTTGACTGCAAACATTACAGCTTGCATGGAATGGCAAATCTTTTGTAGTGGAAACTCAGCTGACTGACCTGGTGGCTTCAGGCTGTTTGTGGGCCTGGGTGTCTCCAAAGACCAGAACTCTGCCCTGCATCAGATCACTGTGTCAGGCTAGAGGATTTCGTGTAGTGGTGTAGGAATTATGAAAAAAAAATCTACTGGCTTCTCTTCAGATACTGGAAGCTGCTCCCTTATCCATCACTTCACCATTGCTTTCGCCATTGTTAATCTGCTAAGTTGTCTTGGAACATAAGATCCTTGGGGGTTTTGACAGGGCAGATGTGGACATGATGTCTCCTAATGTGGGAGAATCTATTAGGTTTAACTGTTTAAAAATAAAAGGTTTCCCATTTAAGAATGAGTGTCAGGAGCCTCTGGAAAACAATCCTCAAAAGGGAGTGATAGCAGGCTCTAGATATTTGTAAGGGGGAGGGATTGATAGATTCTTAATAAGCACAGGGACAAAAGTTTAACAGGGCTGGGCATGAACCTGCAGGATTCAGGTTAGTCATGGTGTTACTGAATGGCGGAACAAGTTGCAGGGCTTATTCCTGCTCCTAGTCATATGCTGATAACAATGGCCAGGCTGGAGGCTCATATTGAGTTTGTCTGCTGGAAGTATGTTGATTGAGAAACTATTTTCCCAAATTGTTCTGGATAGTAAGATTAGATCATGGGATCCAGGGGAACTAGCTAATTGGGTAAAATATTTCCTTGAATTTAGGAAAGAGTGGTTGGTAGTAGAGAGAGATAATGGGAACTGCAGATGCTGGAGATTCCAAGATAATAAAATGTGAGGCTGGATGAACACAGCAGGCCAAGCAGCATCTCAGGAGCACAAAAGCTGACGTTTCGGGCCTAGACCCTTCATCAGTTGGTAGTAGAGAGTTGCTTTTTGGGCTGGAGACCTGTGACCAGAGTTGTGCTGCTAGGTCACTGCTTTTATGATTTATATAAATGATTTGAATGTGAATATAGGAGGCTTGGTTAGTAAATGTGCAGATGGCACCAAAATAGGCAATGTAGTAGGCAGTGAGGAAGATAATCTCAGGGTACAATGGGATCTTGATCATATGGGCCAAGGAGTGGCAAGCAGCGTTTAATTTAGATACATGTGAAGTGTAGCATTTTAGTCAGACAAACCAGGCAGGACTTATTCAGTTAATGGTAGAGCCCTGGGGAGTGTTGCTGAACAAAGAGATGTAGGGGTGCAGGTGCATAGTTCCTTAAAAGTAGAGTTGCAGATGGACAGTGTAGTGAAGTGTCTGTTAGCACTCTTGCCTTTATTGGGCAGAACATTGAGCCTAGAAGTTGGGAGAGTTGCAGCTGTACAGGACATTGGGAAGGTTACTTTTAGAGTACTGCTCACAATGCTAATTTCCCTGTTACAGGAAGGATGTTGGTAAACTTCAGTGGCTTCAAAAAAGATTTATAGGATGTTGCCAGGACTGGAGGGTTTGAATTATACAGATTGGTTGAATCGGCTGGGGTTTTGTCCTTGGAGCATTTGCGGCTGAGGGGTCATCTTATAGAGGTTTATAAAATTGAAGGGCATGGATGGGGTGAATAGCCAAGGTCTTTTTCGAAAGGTGAGAGAGTCCAAAACCTGGGGACATAGGTTTAAGGTGAGAGAGGCAAAATGCAAATAGTACCCAAGGGGTAACACGGAGGGTGGCATGTGTATGGAACAAGGAGCCAGAAGAAGTGGTGGTGGCTGGTCTAATTACAATATTTAAAAGGTGTCTGGATCAGTGTACGAATACAAAGGGTTTAGCTGGATATGGTCCAAATGCTGATAAATGGGACTAGATTAGATAGGATACCTCAGCAGTATGGACAATTTGGACCAAAATATCTGTTTCTGTGCTGTATAGTTCCATAAATGCTTCAGTGTGTGGTTTGGTAATTCCCTGGTGAGATCATGGACATACCAATCCCCCTTAAAGATAAAATATTGTGGATGCTGGATATCAAAAATGCTGGAGAGTCTCTGCAGGACTGACAGCATCTGTGGTGATGGAAGCATTTTGGGTCATCATTTCAGGCCTTGACGGTTGAAAGGGCACCCCTTGAAACATTAGACTGAATTTAATCCAATGCTGTGTGACTGAAAACAGGGTGGCCATAGCACAATTAACCAAGATGTGACCAAACCACCTCTAACTTGCTTGGAAGTGGGGAGGTGCTGTCATGGGATTCCTGGTTGCTGCTGGCAGGATGTCAATCAGGCTCATTAATGGCTTAAGTGACACCCATTATCCCTGAGTCCATGATGACTTAATGCTGCCTTGGGGATTAAGTGCAGATGGTGTAGCTTTTCCATGTCCTCATGCCATCCAGCAAGGTTTATTGGGGGCACCATTGGCATCCTGGGTTAGAGAGGCGATAACGTTCAGCCAGGCCCTCTGTGCCTTGAGGGTCACATCAACAGGAAATAAGGGTTGCTGAATGTCATAACAAACTGAGGAGCTGGATGAACACAGCAGGCCAAGCAGCATCTTAGGAACACAAAAGCTAATGTTTCGGGCCTACACCCATCATCATTTTCTGATGAAGGGTCTAGGCCTGAAATGTCAGCTTTTCAGCTCTCCGGATGTTGCTTGGCCTGCTGTGTTCATTCAGCTCCACACTTTTTTATCTCAGATTCTCCAGCATCTGCAGTTCCCATTATCTCTGCTGAATGTCATGCTTGCTTCTAACCAACCTGTGCCTCACTCTTGCAAAGCCCCAACCTCCAATCCCCAATCTGCCTTCACTCACCTTTTTAACCTAGGGGACTCAGCTATCATAGGCTTCTGGTAGACATTTTTCTGCCAGCTTCCACTACCCCAGTTGGCAGTGGCTAGTAGGTAGTGGCTCCAGTCAGCAGCCTCTGATTCAACATCAGTTCTTGGCAAAGGGAAGTCACAGATGAAGACGTCAAAACTGAGGAAGATGTAAGGGTAGTTTAAGTGTCTGACCACATCACCTCTGGAATGGCAGTTTCCTGAGATTCTACAAAAAGTATCTGAGGTCCCAGTCAGCCTGACAGAATTCTGAACAGTAACTCTGTTTCTGTCTTTACAGATGCTGCCAGACCTGTCATAGGTTTTCAGCATTTTGAGCTCATGCCAATCTCTTACTTTGAATTAATTGTATCAGCTTGTTGCTAGATCCTTGAGGTTTTGAATCCTGGTTCCAATTGGTAAAAGTTTAGCTTTAATTCTAAAGCTTCGTCAGGTCAACTAGCCAATATTTCTTAGTGATAACTGACAATGCATAGAATCGGAGCTCTGCTGGTCTGCAGCATACTGTCTAATGATCTATTCACTAATGACATTGCGCTTTTAATGCTGGTAGGGTATCTCAGTGCAATGCTAGAATTGCACTCTAACAGTTTGTAAGAAATAAAAGATATATCAATCAATATGGAATTTATCTTGATATACTTAAACGTACCAGATATTTTAACTCATTACAACAGTTTCAGTCAAAAAAAATATACAGTAATACCATTTTATCCGAACTCAAATGAGCTGATATAAAACAAGACTGGGTTCCTGAAGGGGATGTGTTATCAGCTGGTTTAAATCGCCTCATTTTAACAAATTGAATAATCTACATTAAATATGGATATCTATTTCTTGTTGTTATGTTTTTCAGATATGATTTGCTTCATGTTTTGTAAGTCTGCAATTTATTGTGTAGTTGTCAACCTTATAAGGATGTCCTTACCGCACCATTTAGTGTTTGATTATGCTCTGCATGGAAAAGGTTGATAGCTCTGGAAAGATAAAACATTCTTTGCTTTTGATGATTGAAAGACTAAGAACTCTTAGGTCAAGTATATTATAGATGAGTAGTAAAGCTAAGAGATGTCAAGTAGGGCTGCTCACCATGAATAGAGAAATTGTATCATTGTAAATTTTATAGTCATTAAGTTAATGATATTTCAATCCTTAAGTGCTGAAGCACCCATTACAGGTTAACTGGATCATCTTAGCTCCAGCCATTAAACAATATGTATGCTGCAAATTACATATGCAGTAATGAGAAAATTGCAAGTTTACTTTGTAAATCCACCTCAGCTTTTATTTATAAAGACGTGTTTGATTCGCCTATTCTTTTATTTTCGTTTTTAAACTAATATATTTTAATTGCACTCATAATTTAAAATGAAAACCATTTGTCTGATCATTACTTGAAACATGATTTTCATACCAGGCTTACCTCACCTCCTTTCTATCTGAATTTTCGATTAATATTAACGATCAACTAGTGTCGCATATTTTCTAATCAACTTGCTGAGAGATGCTATTACGCACTTCTGGAGTAGATGTGACTTAAATTTGGGTCTCCTGACTCAGAGGTCGAGACACTACCATTGCTCTGCAAGTGCTCCTTTAACCAGTGGTATCCTAAATTGCCAATTGGTGTCATATGTACATCACTGATCTCTGGTTTCCATATTAAAAATGTTGATTGCCTAACATAGCCAGGACCCTTGACAAAGCCATGAAAAGCACATAAAATAAGAATAATTAAACTATTACTTTGAATGAGGCAGTACTTTATCCCTGAATAACACAGAATCCGCTGATGAAGCTCAACAAGTCTGGCAGTAGCTGTGGGAAAAGTAAACTTAACATTTTAGAATCTGGCGACTCTTCAGTAGAACTATTAGAAGCTAAGAGAAAGTGGTATTTATGCTGAAGATGAGGTTGGGAGAGGGTGGAGTGTTGGTTTGGATAGGGGGAAGGGGAGATGTGAATGGATAGGTGGTGTTGGAGGCCAGAGACAGAAAGCGAAAGAGGAAGAGATATGAAAGGGATAGGTAACAAGGAGATTATGGATGGCAGGCCAGGACAGAAGAAGAAAAGCTGAAAAAATAATAATGAGAGCCAAAAGTGGCAGAGAATGGGTGACCTATGATGAAAGCACCCTTATCTTAACAGAACTGGGTGTCTGGTGGGTATAAAGCATGGAAGAATGGAATCAGCCTCTAAATCTATTGTTAATTAGGCTCTAAAGTCTTCCTGTAAAGCTTCCATCCCATTCTCTCACTTCCTCCATCTCCATCGCCTATGTTCAGATGAGGTCAACTTCAACAAGGGAGCCTCTGAAATGTTCACGTTCTTCCTAAACCAAGGAGTGTCCAACACCATTTTTGACAGGGGCCTCAATCAGGTCTGACCTCTCTCCATCACCTCTGCTTTCACCCGTTCCCTCCTCTCCCACAACAGCGATAGCGTTCCCCTTGTCCTTACATACAATCCCAACAGTATCCATGTCCAGAAGAACATCCACTACCTCCAGCGAGATGTCACCATCAGAGACATATTCCCCTCCCCTCCCTTGTTCGCCCTCTTCAGGGACTATTCTTTCCAGGGCACCCAGGGTCACACTTCCTTCACCACTAACACCCCCCAACAGCCCCACTGTACCTTCCCTTGCAGCTAATGAAAGTGCAACACCTGCCCATTTACATCCTCCCTCCCCAGCATCCAAAGACCCAAACATACCTTCCAGGTGAAGCAACGTTTCACCTGCACTTCCCTGAATATAGTCTACTGCATTCGCTGCTCACAATGTGGTCTCCTCTACACTGGGGAAACGAAGTGTAGACTGGGTGACCGCTTCGCAGAGCATCTACATTTTGATCATAAAAAAGATCCTGAGCTACCTGTTGCCTGCCACTTTAATATACCACCCTGTTCCTTGGCCAACATCTGTGTCTGGCTTGCTGCAGTGTTGAAGTGAAGCTCAATGCAAGCTGGAAGAACAACATCTCATTTTCTACTTGCAGACCCTGCAGCCCTGTGGATTCAGTGTTGCTTTCAATAATTTTAGGACCTGAACTCTCCCATGTCCTAGCCCATGACTCCACACACCAGGCCTTGTTATCACCCACAAAAACAAAGTTACTGGAAAAGCTCAGCAGGTCTGGCAGCATCTGTGAAGGAGAAAACAGAGTTAACGTTTTGGGTCCGGTGACCCTCAGGGTTTTCCAGCAACTTTGTTTTTGTTCCTGATTTACAGCATCTGCAGTTCTTTTGGTTTTTACTTGTTATCACATAGCCTGCGAATAGACACTATCTATTGCTAGTCATTAATAGTCCCAATTCACAGCTATTCACCCTCCTAGCCAAATTGTTATCAACTCCGTTGTCTATCCAGCTGCTCTTCTCTTTCTTTGGGCTTTATCCAATTGTTTACTCCCCACCCCATCCCCTTCCCTACTGTCTGCATACAAACTAACGTTTTCCCAACTACCATCAGTTCTGAGGAAGGGTCACCAGACCTGAACATTAACTCTGATTTTTCTTCACAGATGCTGCCAGACCTGCTGAACTTTCCCAGCAACTTCTGTTTTTGTTCTTGGTTTTTTCTAAAGTTATTGAACTCAATGTTGAGTGCTAGAATCTGCAGTCTCCCTGAGCAGAAAATAATCCTTGAACTTACACTGAGGCTTGCTGAACACTGCAGCAGGCCTACAACAGAAATATTGTTGTGGTGAGTAGAAATGGCAGGCAACTGAAAGCTTTGAGCCATTTTTGTGGACAGAAAATAGGTGTTCTGCAAGGCGGCCACCCAAACCGTGTTTCATCTCACTCTATCTCATGTTCTCTTGGGTGCTCTCTTTCTCTCTTCCCCCTCCATGAGCTGTATTCAATTAGCTCACTTCTCTATTTTCTATGCCCCTTCTCTCCCAAACTTGTTTTAGCATAAACGCCATTTGTTTCCAGCTGCCAACAGTTCTGATGAGAAGTCACTGGACTTGAAATATTAACTCTGTTTTCTTCCCACAGGTCCTGCCAGACCTGTTGAGTTTCACCAGCAGTTTTTGTTTTTGTTTTGGATCACCAGCATCAGCTGTTCTTTGTTTTATTTTACTATTTTGGCATGCTCCTGCTATTGTTCTGTTGACTGGGATGTCTCTATCTCTCTAGTTACATTATTTTTAAATATAAGAAATGATCATGTAGTTTGGTTTTGATTTCATTCCAAACCTTTTCTTTTTCATTTTAACAGTTTAGAGTTTAATAAAGACCTGCCAATGAAATGATCACATTTTACTCTTTCTTTGACACCATTGTGCCATGAGAGTAATAAAGAGTGATTTTCCTGTGCACATTACCATGGTTTCAGTGCCTCATACATCTCACAAGTGCAGATCTCTGGAATTCACACTGAAGTCACTTATTAGGTAAACATCAGTTAAGAAGCTTCAAACAGAGACAGAATATAAAATGGTTGATTGCATTTGTGTGAGAAATATTAAAATTGCAATTGTTTTCACTGAAGTAACATTTTCACTTTTTTTTCAATCAGTGAGTTAGAACAAGTACTTTATATTGTAACCTTCTTCTCTTCCAAATACATGAAGGTCCAGATCCAAGCAATAAACACATGAGAAATTTAAAATGCTCCAAACATGAAAGTTGACACCATACGAATACTTAACATCAAGTCCTCATTGGAGATGATTCCCCAGTGCATAGGGATGCCACATTCAAGTCAGCGTGGAAGGGCTGCAGGTAGTGGAAATGCAAATTTGCTGATTTTTTAAAAAATATGTTGACAATATACCTGGTAGGCTGCAGCTCCAACAACACTCAAAAGCTCAGTGTCATCCAGGACAACGCAAACAACTTGATTGTCACCACATCCTCACACTCCACCACTGATGCCACTATCTACAAGATGCATTGAGGAAACTCACCAGAAATTTTTATTTCTTCCAAATGCATGACCACTAGCATCTAGAAGGGCAAGGACACCAGTTACATTGGAACACAACTTATAAGCTCCCCCAAGCCACTCACCATCCTGACTTGGAAATGTGTTAGCATTCATTCAGTGTTGCTTGGTCAAAATTCAAGAATTCCCTCCTTAGGTGCATTGTGAATGCAGCACATGGACTGCAGGAGTTCAAGAAGGCACTTCACCACCACCTGGGACAGGTAATAAAAGCTGGCCCAGCCAGAGATGCTCATTTCCCATAAATAATACAGTGAGATGAAAAGGCTATAGAGATGAGCGATGTAACAGATGTGGAAATAATTGTTCTTAGAGATGGTGTCCATATATTATCAGAACCTTGTTTTGGGGTCAAACATGACAACAAAGTTGTAGCAATTTGATTCATTCTCATTGTCACCAGGGAGTATAATGGAATTATTTGTAGTATAATGGAGTATATTGGACTGAATCTCATTAAAAGTCAATTGTAGAAGTCTGTTGTGGCATGAAGGGAAGTGACATACACCCATGTGAGCTATGATTGTCGGAGACTAAGCCTCAACACAGGCTGGTGAATGAAATTCTAGAAAAAAAAGTAAATATAAGATGTGCTAGAATCTATATCTCTGATGATCAAGTCACTAATCATACATGGTTGCCTCTGAAGTCTTGTAGACACAACTGGCTCTGGAAATACAATCTTGAGACAATCTTTCAAAAGAACAAATAGTTTCAGCCTATATTAACTCATAAAAAGAGCTTTCTTTGGGAAATAGGAGAAATCTCCTGGACAGTAATTCATAGCAAATATTTCTTCAACTCAACTTGTTCTTGGTAGATTCCCTGCAACTGAACCAGACAAAACAGGAAGGTCCACAGCCAATTACTATTGAGAACAGGTCCAGCCAAGTCTATATCAAAGCAATCCTGCTGACTATGTTTCCTCAAGATGTAGATTTAGGAGTGACACAGTGGCTCAGTGGTTAGCACTGCTGCCTCACAGCACCAGGGACCTGGGTTTGATTTCATTATCAGTTGACTGTGCAAACTCCACACAGACAATGTCCCTGTGCCTGTGTGGATTTCCTCCAGATGCTCTGGTTTCCTCCCACAGTCCAAAGATGTGTAGGCTAGGTGACTTGGCCATGCTAAATTGCCCATAGTTTTCAGAGATGTGTGTATTTCAGGTGTATTAGTACGGGAAATGCAGGGTTACAGGGAAAGTCTAGAGAGATGGTTCTGGGTGGAATGTTCTTTGGAAGGTTGGTGTGGACTTGTTGGGCTGAATAACCTGTTTCTACACGGTAGGGGTTCTGGGATTCTATGATTCTATGAAGCAGTTATCACCAGTCATGCAATATCTAGAAATCCTTGTTCAAAATAAAATCTCCAATTTGTCTGTTTCCCTAATATTTAACCAATTTGTTACCTCCTCAAAGAACTCTAACAAATCTATAAGCCATGATTTCCACTTTGTGATTCCATTTTAGCTCCTTTTGAACTTATTATGTATTTCTAAATGTTCTGTATTTCCATCCTTTGTTATAGACTTTTAAGATGCTAAATTGCAGGTAATGTTCAGGGATGTATAGATTAGGTGGGTTCTAGGGGATGGGTCTGGGTGGGATGTTCTGAGTGTTGGTGTGGACTTGTTGGGCCGAAGGGCCTGTTTCCACACTGCAGGGATACTATGAAATGAAATTCTATGAAAAGATATTCCCAATAACATGTGTTAAGCTAACTGGCCTATAGTTACCTTTTCTCTGTACCAGTTTTGCCTGTCCCTTTGCAGGATATGTGGAACATTCCTTGTTTCTGTTCGACTCAGGCCTCCAGGCACAGCTTTTCTGTGCCACACTGATCATATCATCAGAGTTGCCTCTTGGTCTCATCCCGAATTATAAAAGTTCATCAGTTTTTCTTTCCACTTCTATAATTTTCTCACCTTCACTTGGTCCATTTTTGACTCTTCTCTTCCCTCCATGACCTCACTGTTTCTGAGGATGGACTGTCTACCAATATAGGTTACAGGCCCATTAACTCCAGTTACCTTGAATATACATCCTCTCACTGTGCTTCTTTCAAGGGTTCAAATTCAATTCTCTCAGTTTCTTTGCCTCCATCTCATCTGTTCTTATAATGCCAGCTTCCCCTGGACAACCTCAGACATGTCTTCATTTTCCCTCCATCAAGAACTTTTCCTAAACCACACTTTTGCACTTATCCCTTTTCTCCCCCTCCCTCCCACAACCATGATAGAGCTCCTTCTGTCATCACATTCTACCTCACCGGATTCAACATTTAAAAGGATCATCCTCCACCATTTCTAACACCTCCAGCAGGAAGTTGCTATCAAACACATCTTTCCCTCCCCTGCACTATCAGCATACCACAAGGCCTGTTCCTGCTATGACACTGTGGTCGACTCCTCGGTCATTCCAAACACTGTGCAGTGTTTCAATGTTTTCGAGAACAAAAGCTGATTACTTGCAAAATCCTGAGAAAGGGTGTAAACCTGGAACATTAACTTTCCTGCTCCTTTGATGCTGCCTGACCTGCTCTGTTCCTCCAGCTCCACACTATATTGAAGTCCACTAATATATAGTTTTGGTTTCTTTTGACAGGGCAGAGGCTTTGCCACTCCAGCTCTGAGTCAGAGGTTTTGATATCATTAGTAGATGTCGCATGGACCAGAAAAGACACATTAATTGGCTGCCATTTCAAAATTATATGTTTAAAAAGGCAGTTGGATTGTGGAAGTCATGTGATAAAGACTCCTTGGTGTGGACAGTCACCATTGAGATGAAGATTTACGTTGCATATAACTAACTGCCTATGATCCTTTTCAGAGGGTAAGTGGAAAGGCATTAACACATCTTACAGAATTGGTGCAATTATTTTATGCGGGTTTCTTTTTTTGGAGATCTCTTTATCTCTGTGGCAACTTATAACACAGTAGCATTTCAAACACATCAGGGCATGTGAAGTTCTAGTTGTCTGGCTGATTTTCTGGAAGGTTTGGCTAAGTCCAGTCACATGACTATAGCTTGATGTAGGTTTTTATTTGATTGTGACGACATATATGAGGTTTTATTTAAAATGTTTTAAAATTGCCCATCTGAGCTTCTAGCTGTGGATTTCAGCTCTTTCTACAGTTTATATTTTACTTTAACAGGTTACTTTGCTCTAAGTCCACACCCAGCCTGAACAAATCAAGTACAAAGGACAAGAATAGAAATAGACTGTCATAATCAAATGTGGAATAATGAAAATTATGTTTTTTTGAAATTTGGCATTCTTAAATTTGTCTTGATGAGTCCAAAACAAAAAGCTTCAGCAATATGTGTGAGTGATAATGGGAACTGTTGATGCTGAAGAATCCAAGATAACAAAGTATGAAGCTGGATGAACACAGCAGGCCAAGTAGCATCTAAGGAGCACAAAAGCTGACGTTTCGGGCCTAGACCCTTCATCAGAGAGGGGGATGGGGAGAGGGTTCTGGAATAAATAGGGAGAGAGGGGGAGGCGGACCGAAGATGGAGAGAAAAGAAGATAGGTGGAGAGGAGAGTACAAGAGATCTCTCCAGCTGCAAGTCTCTTGTACTCTCCTCTCCACCTATCTTCTTTTCTCTCCATCTTCGGTCCATCTCCCCCTCTCTCCCTATTTATTCCAGAACCCTCTCTCCATCCCCCTCTCTGATGAGGGGTCTAGGCCCGAAACGTCAGCTTTTACGCTCCTGAGATGCTGCTTGGCCTACTCTGTTCATCCAGCTTCACACTTTGTTAGCTTCAGCAATATGCCTCTCTTTGCAGCAACATTCAATTTCTAAACCACCAAACATCTCCAACGTTGTAAAAATGAGTGTCTCTTCGAAGCTGTTAAATGCACTTTTAAGAGTGGTCTTTTATCTAACAAACAACAGAAACTCTGGTTAATTCCCTCTTCCCCTCACAACTTAGTTGGAGAAACTAAGATCATTTATGAGTTTGCTGATCTGCACATCTCAGCTATGCTCCAGGGACATCTACACATTGAATTCCATTGCTTTTAAGCATTTGTTTAGCTTCGGTTTTTCAATCTAACTCATCCCCCTCTCTGACTAATGTTCACCTCCCGCATAATTTAGTGCGCAACAAAATCCTGGGAACTTTTCTTCAATGAGATATGTTTAATAATAGATCTTACAAACAAGTCAGTCTTTGTCTGCTTTTGATCAAATTTTCTACAGTCACTTTGCAGTTAGACCTTAAATATTTCCAACAAATCAATGCTCTTTTCTCATATACTATAACTTGTTATGATTGTTTGAAACTTGGTATTCTAACATTGTCCTGATGAGAGCATGACAAAATGTTTCAGAATAATATCTTTCATTTCAGCAATATTCAAAATGATTCTTTGTATTTGAAGAGAGAGAGAGGATCGAAAGTGCATTATGGGATGTGTTTCACAGAATGAGTGGAAATGTGACAAAATGGATTGCATGTCATTTTGTTCCATGAACTAATCCAGAATAAAAATCTGACAGATTCCATGACAGGTGGGTATTTTGCTCTCCAGTTTACTGCCCTTGTATTAAGGATGATAATTTATCAATTTTTACTTTTTTTATCAAATGAAAACAATTTGAGTCTTACCTGCACTCCCTCAATGAAAAGTATGGCAAAAAGGAGGTTCAAGTGATGGAATTGTATGTTTGTAACTGGACCAGCTGGACTCTCGATCAAGATATTTAAATGAGAAAAAGAGCTGATCCTGTCCAATACAGGCATGCAATCCTTTTGCTCTGATTTCCGACACAGTGCCACATAAATCCAACATAATTCACCTGGCTAAAACTAACAAAAACAAATGTTGTAACTATTATTTTGGACAAGACATAATCCATCACTTTTCTTAGTCAGTTATAGTGTGCAGTCTATATCATTGTAAAATGGTTTCAGATCTATATATTGATATTCAGAATGAAATTGGGGAATTGTTTACAACCAATCCTTATGTACCTTCATTTAAAGGTAGGCTTTACAACTGCCATTAGCGAAATGCAAAATAAATTGTATATAAAAGACAATTGAAGTATTTTAATGTGACCATCAGCCAGCAGAATAGCTGAAAGATAAATGTAACCACCTTCCATATATTAACAAAGAGCATTCAGCACCTATATATGAGCGTACATGGACATAGCTGTATTTTTCCTTGCTAGGAAGAAGTGTGAACAAGTTTGGCTGTGAAATTTAAATCTGTCATCTCGGTGTCATTCACAGGCAGCACTGGCCTCAGCCTAATTCCTTCAGGAATTGTATAAACAGAACCAAAAAGAAGCTATTGGGAGACAGTTGCATAACTACTTTCAAAAGGCTTCAAAAAGGTTTCCAAAAGGTTCAGAAATCTATTTCCAAGTTAAATTCAGTCTTGCGTTGAAAGATTTTAAAAATAGTAAAGTTCTTTCTGAGCACTTATTTTTATTGTAATTCAAGATTATACAACGCACATTTCCAAAGTCTGATAGCTTCCATTGAAAGAGGTACAAAAGATAATAATAAAAAAAGACCTTTGCCAAAGTTTCGCACATTTCAATATGTATTCAGTCTGCGATTCTGAATGGTATTTTACTTTTGTTCAACACTAATTAAAAATCAGGTTTGCTTGGGTGTGTCGGGACATGGTGATAGATTTGTGCTTCAGAAGCTATCAGTATTGGAGAAAACATATAACTGCTTTGGACAGACTGATGTTTAAACAATAGCATAACTGTCTAGTCTCATTAGGTCATTGTATGGCTGGTGCACACACCATTCCTTGAAAAGTTTCATTGTTACTTTTAAGTTGAGCTGTGTCTAGGAAAGAAGGAGAGCTGACTCTTAACTCTGTTGTTTTTGGCCCAAAATTAAGTGTTTTCAACTTAAGAAGAATGTTGAGCCTTCGTTATGCACGTTCTGTAGCCAAATGTTGCATGAACAGAGCCCTCGTGTTAATATCATTATAATGCGGTTCTTAGGAAAATGAAAAGTAAGCTCCAGCAAATGTAGAATGTTTCTGGAGAACAGAACACTCTAGATAGTAGACATCTGCACATTATTTGAACATGCAGTGATCGTGATCATCTTCCAATTTTACATAGATAACAAGGTGTAGAACTGGATGAACACAGCAGGCCTAGCAGCATCAGAGGAGCAGGAAGGCTGACGTTTTGGGCCTAGACACTTCTTTCTGAACAAGGGTCTAGGCCCGCAACGTCAGCCTTCCTGCTCCTCTGATGCTGCTTGGTCTGCTGTGTTCATCCAGCTCTACACTTTGTTATCTATGATTGTCCAGCATCTACAGTTCCTGCTATCTCTGTTCCAATTATACATCTTTGTTTATGGTTGTAGCAGTTCATAGGTATATTGTCTTCACATCAATAGTTCTGAGCTGAATAAATAAATCTTCACTTACGTTTTATGAACAAAATTTCAATCATCGTATGAGATGCTTTAAAACTCTTGACTTTCTAATGGGGCAGCATGCTGCCTCAGAGGTCAGTACTGCTCCCTCACAGTGCCAGGCATCTGGATTCAATTCCACCTCAGGGTGACTGTCGATGTGGAGTTTGCACATTCTACCTGTGTCTGCATGGGTTTCCTCCCACAGTCCAAAGATATGTAGGCTAGGTGGATTGTCCATGCTAAATTGCCCATAGTGTTCAGGGGTGTGTAGATTGGGTGGGTTATAAAGGGATGAGTCTGGGTGGGATGCTCTGAGGGTCAGTGTTGGCTTGTTGGGCTGAAGGGCCTGTTTCCACAGTGTAGGGATTCTATGATCTATTGACATTAGTAAATATTAGATTGCATTGTTTCATCATGAGCCTCTACTCTTCATAATGAATTTCTGCCAGTTACGTTGTCAGAAAATAAAGGAGAAATTTCAACTTTTGTTGCAGGGTAAAAAGACGGGAGATAGAAAATTTACTGCTTGTTTTAACTGCATGTTTTTATTAGCATTGGCATCAATAGAAAAAATAGATAGACAAGGATTTTAAAAAAAATGAAGAAACTATTTATTATTCTTACTAAAGTTAAAATTCCCTTGAAAGAAGAGTGCAGTTTAATCCTCTTCTTTGACTTTTTATGGTTAAGTTTAAAATGAACTTGTACTCCCAAATTCAGAGCTCACCTTGGAAAGCTTGCATGATATTTGTACAAAACCTTTCAGTCATGAGAGCATTTGTTAATGTTCATCTTTAGTCTTCCTTTCCTTTAACAAACTACCACTTTTCAGAATCTAAAGACTAGTAATCCTCCAATCATGCATCCTTACTCTCTGATTCTTGTCTGTGCAATCAGCCTTCTTTTCACTCCAGTATTTGTGCATATGTTTTGGTTCCCATAATCTGAAATTCCCTCAGACCATTCTGCCTCTCTGCCTGCTTAAGCTTGTATTTTATAGGTCATGTTGCATGTTTGCTTATATATGACAATTTAGTTGTTTCTTGCTCCAGGTTTTTTGGTCGGTGTGGCACAGTATGTTACACAAAAACCCAGGGAGTCATTCCTCAAAATGTGCAAGAGTACACTGTACTACAAACAAAAGAGCCAATGTAATCAGCCAGGCATTATGACGCCTATAAAAGTCAGACTGGTTTTGTTACTCTTGCATATTTTGACTTCATCAATACTTTCGCAGAAAATTAACACTCAAAGCACTAAGATCAAAAATCCATAATAATATTCATACAATAATCCAATGCAGGGTTCACGTAACAGCTATAACTTAATTCACTCTTGTTGTGTATCTGGCTCTGAAAAGCTGATCCCTTCTTTTAGGCAAATTGTGTGAAACCTGCTCATACCGCAGAACTGTGAATTGAATTTCTTTGCTATTAATCACGGTTTTTTTTAATGTGTTGGGGAGTGCCTCATTTAGTTGGCCACAAATTACAATTTTCTCGCGCAATTTTGGTTCTGTTAAAAAATGTTTGGGACAAAGGATCTATTTTAGATGACAGAAATAACCATAAAAGAGGGATTGTTACAATAATCTGAAAGCTACATACTATTAAGTTGAAAATGTTCACCATTTATTTGTCTGCTGTACATTATGAGAGTTACTTTGGAAATGAATACACAGAGCCATGAACTAGTAAGGATTCATCTACTCTTCAAATATGTGTCTTTTTTACTGTGGCAGACATACACCCTGCCCAAATTACAGTGTAAATACACATAACAGTTATACATGAGCGGTATGGTACCAGATGGATGAAAACAAGCAGTTTTTCTTTTTAATTGCCGTGTTAGCTTGACATAGTTTGGGTGTTCGTAGCAATCTAGAAAAATAATGAAATTGGCCAACAACTTTAAATAAAGAACAATTCAAGACAATTAGTTGTACTGAAAATACAGTCCCACAAATGTTTTGGAAGTTAAGTCGGAGATATTGCTTGTATTAGTGAAAGAGAAAAATAAATAAAAATCAGAGAGAGATACAAATATTGAAAGCAAGAGGTTCTGTTCATAGAATAGTTGGGAATGCTTCTTCTCAGAGAAGTTAGGTTCTGCACAGAGATAATGGGAACTGCAGATGCTGGAGAATCCAAGATAATAAAATGTGAGGCTGGATGAACACAGCAGACCAAGCAGCATCTCAGGACCACAAAAGCTGACGTTTCGGGCCTAGACCCTTCATCAGAGCGCATCCAGCCTCACATTTTATTATCTTAGGTTCTGCACAATTTTTTTTGTGTGTTTTATCATGTTCTGGAGGTGGTTAAACTTTCCCTTGTTGAAGATTATCATTACCGGACACTTGTGCTTTCCTTGTGCTTTTCTCAGCTAAAGCTTGAATGCTGATCATTATTTTTTAAATTCATTCATAGATGCGAATGCCTGAGGCAGCATCTATTGCCCATCTTTAGTTGCACTCAAGAAAGTGCTGTTGAACCACTTTTCTGAACTGTTGTAAATCCATTTGGTGTAGGTGAACCCACAATGCTGATAGGGAGGGAGATTCAGGTTTCTGGTCCAGCAAAACTAAAGCAATGGCGATATAATTCCAAGTCAGGATAGCAAGAAGGCTGGAGAGAAAATTGCTGCCTTTGGCTTCTCGATGAGAGTTGTTGTGGGTTTGGAAGGTGCTATCCTGGAGCCTTGCTGAATACTTACAGTAGATACGGGTGGAAAGAGTGAATGTTTGTGGACAAGGTGCCTATCAAGTGGACTGCTTTGTCCTGGATGTTGCCAATCTTTTTGAGTGTTATTCAAATTACTGGCATCTAAATAGGAGGGGACTATTCTGCCACACTCCTGACTTTTGGATAGGCTTTGTGAAGTCAGTGCTGTAGGATTCATAGCCTCTGGCCAGGGACTGAACTGGACAACCGTATAAGTGTGCCTGCAAAAGCAACAGTAAATCCCAGGATGTTGGTAGTGAGGAATTAAGTGATGACAATGTCATTGAATGTCAAGGGATGTTGGTTAGATTTTCTGTTGTTGTAGAGGGTCATTACCTAGCACTCATACAGTGTGAGTGTTCCTTAGTAATTGTCAGCTCAAACTTGAATATTGTCCAGGTATCGCTTCAATCGTACGTGTACTGTTCAATAGGTGAACTGTTGCAAATGGCATTGAACATGATGCAAAAATGAATGAGCATCACCACTTCTGACTTTAATAGAGGGATGGCCATTGATGAAGCAACTGAAAATGGTTGGGCTAAGGACACCATCTTGATGTATTCATTCAGAGGTGTCCTAGAGCTAAGAGTACTGACCTTCAATAATCAAAACCATCTTTCCTTTGTGCCATATGTGACTAAATCTCCTCTTGGGAGCTTTTCTTCTTGATTCCTTGTACTCAAGGACTGCCTCAGTGTCTGATGAGTTATGAAAAGCACTGAAAACAATGCAAGCTTGGTAAACATCTAATTTCTGAGCTATGGTGGAAAGAAGGTCACTGATGAGGTAAACAAGTATTATTGGGACAAGGTCAATGCTTTGAAGAACCCTTGCAATAATATCCAATTGCTGAATTGCATGGTCTCCACCAATTACAACCATGTTTCTTTGCATTTGGTATGCCTCCAGTCTGTGGAGAGCTATCCCTCTCTTGAGATCACTTTTTGATGTCACGGTCAGTAAAAGATTGTTTTAATATCATCCTCACCTCGCCTCTTGAATTCAGCTATTTAATCCTTTTTTTTTGCACCAAGGCCACAATGAGATCTGGAGCTGAAAGTGGTCCTAGCAAAACCTAAACTGTGCATTAATGAGCAGGTTATTGCTGAATAAGTACCACTTGTTAGCCCTGTTGAAGATGCTTTCCAAATTTTGCTGATGATTGCGACTGAGCTGGTAAGTGGCCAGATAAGCTTTGTCCTGGATGTACAGGACATACCTAGACAATAGCCTCCTTCATCTGCTGGATTGCAGTGTTGTAGCTGGAATATTCTGGCTGGCAGTGCAATTAGGTTTGGAGCATAAATTCATTCTTGTATCTGGAATATTGTAGTCTTTATTCTTAAAGGTATGTGGAATTAATTGAATGACTGAAGATTTACATCTATGGTGTTGGTAATCTCAGGTGGAGTCTAAGATAGATCATTAACTCATTTGTCCTATGGTGATGCACTCTGGAATAATTAAGGATTAAAATATAAATGGAAATTTCTCCTCCACTTCTATTTATTTAATTGTCCAGGACCATTTCTGACTATGATTATGGCAGGACTGCCAAGTTTTTGTCTGATTTCATCGTTCACTAGATATTGCTTAACTTTATCTAACGTGTGCTGCATCCGTGATTTAGTTTTTACGTAATCCTGTCCAACAGCTCCATCAGACTAATGCATATTTTTCAGATATGCCTGATTCTGTTCCTGGCAAACCACTAAAAAAAATCATTCAAACAATATCCCACCCCTGCCTTAATAGTAATAGAACAAATGAAGAATATTTGGACCGTGAGTATGGAGATTGTGGTGAAATAAAATTCTGTTGCTGCTGTGGCTCAATGCACTTCAAGAGTGCTCAGTGTTGAGCAGCTAGGTCTGTTCAATTTATGATGACATTTTGGCTTTAAGAGATGTATTTTGTCCTTTTTTTTAATGAAGAGAGGTTGAGACAGAAGGAACAATAGAAGCAGCATGAAGTTGTGAGACCAAACTCCCAAAGAACCGGAATTTCAGTTCAATGTCCAGTAACTGTTTATGTTTGGAAGCTGCTCTACATCTCTCCCTGCTACAGCAAAACACTTGACTGCTGTATTGTTCTCTCACTCTCTCTCTCTCTCTCTGAGTTTTCTTTTGATGTTCTTTCCTCCTGGACTGGAGTAACATTACATGGGAGGCAATCTATTTTGTTGAATTTTCCTTTGCCAAGGGTGTGTTTATGAAATGTTATAGTCTTGGAACAGCTAATCAGTGGTAATTAACACATATGTAATCTTGTTAAGTATTTCGATAGAGTTGCAGTAAAGCTTTTTTTCTTATTTTGTCTGTATTTTAAATATATTTAAGAATTAAGTGTGGTTTGCTTCAAGCCTGGTAGTTTGTCCAATTGAATTGCTCCAGAATACAATGTCTTACACTTACCTTTAAAAATTAAAAAAGGTTAGGGTCTAGACCATCTCCTCAATATATTTTCAGAGAATTTGATTTGGTCCATAAAAAATTGTCTCCTTTTTAGCAAGTGGAAATGTCACACAATATGATGAAAGATTTCTTCATTTGAAAATGGAAATTTTGTCTCTATAGGACTTTGTGATGATCACACTTACTAATATTATCATGGTCAATGCATTCACTACAGGTTAATTGGTGATGTCAAGTAGGGTTCTCTCTCCACTTGCCGTAGTTTCAATTTGACACATACATGTTTTAAGGACTAGATTTGCTCAGGCAGCAATGATAAAACTGAGCCACTCTTGTTGATGGATATTGAATTTCTCCACCCCAAGTGCACTTGTCACCCTTGCTATCATCATTGCTTTTTTTCAGTGTACAGCATGGGGGAGGACTGACTCATCAGTGGAGGGAGGATGGTAAGTAGTGTTCACACACACGTATGCACGTCCAAACACACACACACACACACACACATGCTCTCACTTTCTCACTCACTCTAACAATCTCACACTCTCACTCACTCTCACACGCGCGCACACACACACACACACACACACACACACACACACACACACACTCTCTCACACACGCACGCTCACATTCTCATACACACACATGCATGCACATGTACTCTCACACTGTCATCCATGCACGCACACACTCAAGTACACGCTGACACATGTACGCATGCACTCTCGCACACACACATGCTCGCACACACACGCATGCTCGCACACGCACACACACGCTCTCATACACACGCACACACATGCTCTCATAGACATGCACATGCTCTTCTTCTGAGCACTGCTGGATGTTATATCGGCCCAACAGTTCCAGAAAAAATAGAAGCCACTGTTGGATCTACAAAGCACAAACCCCATGTAACCATGCTTAAAGGTAAATCAAGGCCTGGATTGATAGTCCTGGTTGGTTGGTCTGAGCTCTATAATGCCAGCTTCTACAATGTTATTTGGCATCATTGCCACAGGTAACATCCCAGTGCCAGTGAGAGGAGCCACTTAAGTAAACATGACTTGGCCATTTAAGGCCTCAACTGACTAATGGGTGAATAGGCAGCCCGATGCATCCCCACCATTGAGTGAAATTTCTGTGGATTTTTGTCTGGTTCCTTTTATTGTTGGTGGCATAAGCCAAAGCAATTGAAAGCAGCTGTACAATGTGGGCAGGAATTCTTGAGAATTCCCATCCAGAGGGTACAGCTGTGCTCAATCACTTTGACTCACAACCACAGCGACAACAGGCTGGGGGAGATGCTGAAGATGGCATTGGGTTAGGGTGTGGTGCTGTACAGTGGGAGAAGAGGTAATGTTTGTAGATTGGGGTAGGTGCATCTGTGAGATGTGGTGTATCGGGGATTGTTCAGAAAATTGGACCAGGCCTCAAGCTGTTGGCTGTCCTCAGTAAATTTGGATGGTTGTCAAATATGTGTGCCTCTGGGTTAGGCGATCATGGTTTCAAGCTCAACTTTCCAACATATAATCTGGATTGTTAATTTAGTATAGAAATGATTAAGGGCTGCACAGTTAGAAGTCCGGCCTTTCAGATCATATATTCGATTGAGATTCTGGCTATCCATTCAACAGTTATTAATGATGCTACGTGACAGCCAACTTCAACCAATATTCCCAAAATACAGATTGAATGGCTCTTCATTTTCATTATTGTGTATGGATTGTTGCCATGCACAAAAAAAAATTGGGTACATTTGTGAAAGAAATGGAAAAAAAAATGGAGAAATTTTACTGCAACTGTACAGGGCCTTGTTGCAACTGCATGTGGAATAGAGTGTGCAGGTTTGGTCTCCTTATTTGAGAAAGGATATAATTGTCTGAGAAGATGTTCAGAAAAAAAATCACTTGATCATTCCTGGGGTGAAGGGGTCACTTTATGAAGAAAAGATTAATGGGTTGGGCCTTTATGGGTTCTGAGAAAAGGTAGAATAGATTAAAATCAAGGCACACAGTTTAAGAATGAGGTCCGGCTTTTACAATGTTGATTAGGAGTACAGTTTATTTTTCTTTCAAAGGATCAATAATCATGACATGCTCTTTGTCAGAAAATGGTGGAGGCTTAGTTATTGAATTTGCTGAAGGCTAAGTTAGGAAGAGTTTTGATTGACCAAGGAGATGACCATTATAAGGGTAGACAGGAGAGTAAATTTTAGGTTACAACAGATTAACCATGATCTTATTGAATAACAAAGAAAGCTTGAAGGTCAAGGGCTCATTTCTTCTCCAAATTTCTGTGTTGCTATGTTGTTATACATGAAACAGATATGAGAGTCAGTGTGTATAGGTGCAACCTGTTTGGGTGATGTGGCTATCCTGATTGAATTGCTGACAGTATGTTCAAACTGAGATGTGAGTACACAACTTGCAGCATTGTTCAGTTTGTAAGTATGTATTGGAATATGAATGGTTGTCGATACAGTTGTGAGTGAAGGAGGTGCGCTGAATTGAGCAGTTTGTGAGTTGAGTGGCATTGTAAAGATATGGCGCTGGAAGATGAATTTGTTGTCAATGGCTACTTGTGTGAGATCATTAAAATTCTTCTTGCACTCTATCCTGATCCATTGGACAAAGGTTCGTATTGACAGCAGTGGTTGTCAGTCCCACTTCATAATTTTGTACGAAGGGCTTACTGGCTCCTGTGGATAGAGAAACTATCCCCACTAATCCAGTTCTTGCGCTGAGGTCCAATGCAGAGTCAGAAAATTTTGGAGTATGTTTTCAGGCCCGTAGCTCTACAATTACTCCCATCTTGCTCTGAATGTTTCTCCCAGCCACGTTCAACAGCCAGAATGCACATAGCATTCCCCAACCCACCCACTTTAAGAGCTGTATATTTGTTTTTAAGTGGTGCAAACTAGTGATGATGGCTTCATATGAACCTAGGCTGCTTGCTGAGGTGTGCAGCTAATCAGTGTGTGTTTAATGCCGGCTGCATGTGATGATAATTTAAATGAATAAACCGCATGAAGTTTATATGCTGTCTGCATTGGAAAGAACAGACAAAGGGCAATCCCAAGTAATAATCCCCAACCCTGTATATAAGTGCTATCAAATTTCCCCAGAAGAATTAAAACAATAGCTAATTCACAGAATCAGTGTACTGCTAAATCATTCTTCACTGTCTGCCAATCGACAACAGTTCACAAGTATACAAAATTTAAGCCATTTATTTTAAGTTTAGGGGAGTTAATTAGCTCTTGTTAATATTTAAAAAACCACAATTTAAAATAGAATTAACTGTGAAACTCTTGAAGTATATTTTCTAGGACTTCATAAATGAATTATGAGATTCAGTATCATAAAAATTGCAACATGTTAAACACAAAATGACTGATATAAATTGCCTGTAAAGCATATTATAAAACAATTTGCTTGTAGTTTCATTGCAAGTGTGTTGTATGATACAAAAAGGGAAGCACATCAAAATACTTAAATATACCTACATGAAATTATGAAATCCATATCAGCTCTTCTCTCTTTCAAAAAGAAGTTTCTATTTTTTAATCTCTTTTTAAATACATTGACCAAAATAACTTTGTTATATATAGAAGATACTTGAGTGTTAAAGTGACAGAATCCGAAATCTGTCCCATGAAACAAATAATTCTCTGTAAGAATGAATTGTAAATCTTGGGCTGTAATTTAGTGTTTGTTTATACTGCAATGTGTTCTGTATCTACATTTCTGCTGTGAGCAGATTTATGCAATGTTAATGATGATACACTTCAACTTTAATTTCGAGCCATTTTAAGTCAGGATAATTTGTTTGACTGCAGTAGCATACCATTAATCTCTAGTTTTATAGAGGCTTAAACATCATATAAAATCAGAATCATTATGTTCTTAAGTACACAAGAACTCAAACACAATCTCATGGCTTTGCTTTGCATAAATAAGTACACCACAGTTGTTTTATTTGCCTAAACAATGTTTTATTCCAGTTTGCCTGGTTTTCTGTTAAAGAGTGACTTTTAATTACTTGGTTCAATCCCCATTCATTCCATTGTTGAATAGTAATATAGTCAGAGTACCATGTTCGAGATTTTTTTTCCAAATTTAATCTTTACTCAGAGAGTAGTAAGGGCATGGAACGCTTTGCCTGCAACGATAGTAGATTCACCAACTTTAAGTACATTTAAGTCGTCATTGGACAAGCATATGGATGTACATGGAATAGTGTAGGTTAGATGGGCTTCAGATTGGTATGACAGGTCGGCACAACATCGAAGGCCGAAGGGCCTGTACTGTGCTGTAATGTTCTATGTTCTATGTTCTATGTTCTATGTTACTAGCCCGCAAACATGTACAAGTTTGTTCTGATTCAGTTTTGAAATCTGTGAAGGCTATGACCCCCTGCTGGAGGTGATTTAATAAATACTACAACACAGAAGTGAGATGCTATCCACCAGCCACTTGATATTCAATTGCAATACCATAATTGAATCCCTCATTATCACCGTCCTAGGGAATCACCATTAACCACAAACTAACTGCACTCACCATATAAATACTGTGGCTGCAAGAGCAATTCAGAGGCTAGGACTACTGCAGTAAGTAACACACCTCCTGATTCCCCAGTGCCCGTTCAGTGTGTAAAAAGTGCAAGCCAGAAGTATGATGGAAGACTCCCCATTTGCCTGGATGAGTGCAGCTCCAACAACCCTCAAGAAGCATGAAACAATCCAGAAGAAAGCAACCTATTTGATTGGCATCACATCCATAAGCATTCAATTCTCCACCAACTATGCTCAATAGCAGCAGGGAGTGCTATCTACAAGATGCACAGCAGAAATTCATCGAGGCGTCTTACACAGCAGCTTCAAATCCACAAACTTTACCAAGTCAACCATGATCTTGAAATAGAAATATATTACTATTCTGTCAGTGTTGCTGGGTCAAAATGTTGGAATTCTCTTCCTAACAGTTTTATCGGTCAACCTAGAAAATGTGGACTGTGGTGTTTCAAGAAAACAGCTCTTCACTACTTTCTCAAGGGTAAATATGGAGATGCAATAAGTACTGGTTCAGAGAGTAATGCCGACATCCCAAGAGTGCATAAAAGACAAAAATCAGGAATTCTACAGTGAGTAGCTCATCTCCTGTAACACCAAAGCCTGTTCAATGTCTACAGGTACGAGTCAGCAGTATGATGAAACTTCATTGTATGATGAAACTTCAACAACATTATAGAAGCTTCAAAGCATCTTAAAAAAAGCAGGCCATTTTGTTGGCAGCGTACCCACGATTTCAAACATTCAGTCCTTTCAAAACGAATGAACATTGGTTACAGTGTGTGCCTTTCTGTGAGTTGCATTGCAGTAACTTACCTAGGTCCCTTGGACAATAACTTTCAAACCTAAGACATCTACCATCTGGAAACACAAAGGCAATAGCTGCATGGAGGAAGTCCTCCAACTGCATGTTGCCCTCTAATCCACACATTATCTAGACCTGAAACTACATTGTTCATTCATTACGTATGGGTTACAATCCTGGAAGTCCCTTCATAACAGCATTGTGGGTTGTTGGTGGTGGTTTAAGAAAGCAGCTCACCAGCACCTTCTCCAGGGAAAATAGGGATAGGCAATAAATGTTGGTCTAGCTAGAAATAGCCACATCCCAAACACTAACGGGAAGAAAAGAAACTGAATAGGTGGTTTGAATCAATTGGTTCAATCTCTTGCTTCTGTTCACATTATAATGTCATTTTTAAACAACTACCGCATTCACTTAACCCGTGTTTCAAAAGTAACTTGGACAGGGCCTTCTAGCATTTGGTATTGCAACCATTTCTATGTGGGGACATTTTCCCAACATCCACGTTTTTGAACTTGAATTAACTTAAAGACAATAACTTCATTGGTTTATAAAATGTATGTAAAATGCTCTTAACTGTTTTCACATTATTGATTTTTTCAAATGTAGATGTCTGTGAAATGGATAACTTTGTGGAATAATTTTCTTAAATATATTTCAGGCAGCAGTGTAACTGTATGCTATATGCATTTGTGATATTTCATTGAACCTTCTGGGAAAATAGAAAAAACATTATGCATTTTCTGCTAAGATTTCTTGATCAGACAATATAAGTTAAAAATTGTGTCATTCTGATTAAGTTATCCTTTAATGTTTCAGGATTACAAGTAATAATTTTACAGCCGAATACATATTTTGTGGTAATGTAATAAAAGGGCATTTTGTTGTTTCAGACAAAATTATTGATTAAGTGTCGAATTACTCTTTGGGAGTCATAGGATATGAGAAATAATTCTCTGTATGATGTTACAAAAGCATGAGGTACATGCTTCAGAGGTGAATAAGTACAAGATTTTGTTTCCTGACATCACAAATGTCTTAGAATGATCTCAGTTATCCGTTATCTTGAGACAGTAAATCAATTTCTATCACTTACATTTTGTAAGTGGTGTAATAATTAAACAACACTTTTTTTTCAATTCAAAATATTGGTAATTCGGGCAATGGTAAAATGACTACAGTTGGTTGACACAGGGGAAATGACCAGTTATGACTTCCTGATTTCTGCATAATTTCTCTTGGTAGAAATGTTTGTGTGTGAATAGGTTAGGCCAGGAGAGAATTTAGCTGTGTAGCAGTACATGCTAAACAGGCATTTTTTTTCAACAGAAGGCTCGGATGTCTAGAGTTGAATAGAAACTTAGATAAGTCGCCAAATATTATTCGGGGCCACATCTCACATCTTTTTTGGCTAAGTCATAGTTATGTTGAGCTTTTAGAAGCCTTGTTGCTGCAAAGCCTAATCAGTTCTCCTGCCTCACCTTATCAATTGCCCATCCTGCCCCTAGTTGTCCCTTCCCTTTGATTTCTGCTCCATCTTTGAATACATCCTTCCTGGAACGACTCAACACTCTGCAGGTATCTGGCCAAAGAACACCATCCTTGGCATCCACACCATCTTTAAAATGCCACTCTACACTTGGATTAACACTGGCATTCTGAAGGGCTGCTCATTGAAGGACATGCCTGTGAGATTTCAGAAAAGGAGAAAATTGGCCATGGTTCACTGACAGGGACCCAGAGCTCTGAGTGGATGGGGATGATGCGGAAGAAGGCTGTCCTCTTCTCAAAGAGTGACCAGAGGAGGCCATATCACCAGCTTGGCCTGAGGTTTTTGCCTGAGTCAGTACTGACTCTAGGGTGCTGAGGAATGATGAGCAGTGCCACAGAAAGATCAATGATCTTCTCTGCTTTGCCAGGGTAATTGCAACGCTCTGCTGTCTGCCACCTCAGATGTCCTCTATCTATGCCATTTCACCTAACCCTGAGCAAGTTGTACCACTGTCATTATTGTCTGCAACATCTTCCCTCATCCTCTCTCCACCTTAGCCTCCTCCACCATTAACCCTGCAGATATTTTTTGCTGCTCCTCACTCCTTTGGTAATCTCACCCCTTTCCCCCTGCATAATCCAGCATTAACAACAGTGCCAGCCACTGTAACCTCACTCATACCCCCCATTTTTGTTGTTGCAGGAGAATACAGCCTTTAATGACAGTGACAGGCTGGACTAGTGGAGGTGTGCCTGACATTAGGTCCCCTTACCTGGATTTTGGCCCTCACACTAGAAGACTGTCAATGCTTCTGATAGGATGCTGGAACACCCTGCCAAATAAGTAAGCATTGCACTGCCTGCCACTCCCGCTGCTATAATGCGCAATCATTGGGTGCTATTGCCAACCATCGGATGGAATATTTTCTCTCTCTTTTATCTTGAAGGTTTCAAAAGCCTACCCTTTACGTCAGCATCAAAAGCCCCATCCTGGAGCCCTGACAATGAGAGTATAGCAGCTCCAAGGCTGTCTCCTGCACTCCCCACCTCAGATACCGACACCTTAGTGAAACTGTGGTAAAAAAGAACAATCTAATGAGCACCTTCCTGTGACAGGACTGAAGCTGGCTGAGGAAAAAATGGCCCAGACCACTGACACTTGGAGGACTGCTGGAGGCGAGCCAACTTCTTAAGCTCTTGGTAAGTGATAGCCTTCTATCATTCACGGACATCACACACAGAGAGGAGCAGCAGTGGCAGATGGGCATGTGGGATGTAAGGTCCTCCCTGCCCCAAAGCTGCAACAGAGCAATGAGTCAAGTGGTGCTCTGACCATCTCCATTGGCAGGTTGGCAGCTGATATCTGCTTTGAGTCGCTCTATGTAGATGCTGAATGTATTGTCGCATCATCCAACTGGCCAAATAAGAGTATCAGGAAGCACACGGATAACATGATAATGACTGGGATGATAATTGGTAAGGACGATATCCGTGAACTGCAGAAGGATATCAATGGAAAGGCCAAATGGTCAGAGCAATGGGAAATGGAATTTAATCCTGAAAAGGTGTGAATTAATGCACTGGGGAAGGCAAGAGATTACATTATGATTGGTAGGTCCCTGGGAAGTGTTAAAGATCAATAGGACCTCAGTGTGCCTATCCATAGATCCATGAACATAATTAGGAAAACAAAGACCAAAAATTTGCAGGTTAAGTGGATTGGCCTTGCTAAATTATTCATACTGCAGGTTAGGTGGATTAGCCATGGTGAATGCACAATCACAGAGATAAGGTAAAGCCTGGATCTGAGTGGGATGCTGTTAGGAGAGTCAGCGTTAGACTTAGAATACAAGAGCAAGAAGGTAATGCTGGAACCTCAGGAAGTATTGGTTCAGCAGTGACTGGAGTTTAGCCTGCAATTCTGGTTATAATTTACCGGAATAAAGAGGTTGCAGAGGAAATTTACCATAATTCTATTTGAGCTGAGCAATGGGGAATGAATGTATAGGCTTGGGTCTTTTCCTTGGAGTAACACACGTTGAGAAGGGACCTGATGGAGATGTACAAGATTATGAAGGGCTTAGATAGGGTGGAGAGGAAGGTAGTTTTCCATTAGTAGAAAAGTCAGTGATCAAACCAAAGTTTAAAGTAAGGATTCAAAGAATAAGAGGAGAGTTGAGAAGATTTTTTTTCACTTAGAATATTTTTGGAGTCTGGAACTCATTGTCTGAAAGGATGGTTGAGACAAAAACTTTCAAAACATGTAAGCAGTATTTAGGTATTTGCTTCAATGCCATAACCTCCAGGGCTATGGGCTGAAAGTTGGGAGATTAGAATAGCATAGTCAGATTTTTGTTGACCAGCACAGACATAATGACTCCCCAACCACTCAAATTACCCCTTTCTCTTCAAAGCTCTATTGTCTCCACCCTTGTGTTATTGAGTTGCACCTCTTCACAGTTGTAATCTTCTTTGCACCCTAATATTCTGTCTCCAATTCCCAAAATTATGTTGGGCATCTTCCCTTCCGCCACAGTGGCTCTTGGTAACATGTCCCTTGAATTTAAGTGATCAGATCCCCAGGACTGTGGCCCATTTCCTTGAGTGACTGAGGCAGACTGCTCCGATACATGAATGACCATCCCTTTGTCTGGTATTTGTGCAGCTGTCCAACTTATTTTCCCTTGATTCCTTGGACTGGTTCAGAAGGCTGAACGTGGCTCAGTCACTGTCTGTAGTGGAACAGACCCACTGATTCTGACTGCCCTGAGCAATTAATTGATCATGCCAAAGCACCTAGGATGATATTGGAGTCTGCCCTTGACTTACAGTGCCAGGGGCCCCTGTCTGAATGGTGCATTTATGGACTTGACTGAGGACTACTCCCTGTAGATTTTGAGACAAGGCTGTTTGCTTGAAACACATGCAATATGTTTGGCATGTAGGTATTTGGCACATGGTGCGTGTGTAACACTAATGTAGCACAGTGCTGTACAGCAACTTGTCTGCCCCCCACCCTGGCTTAAGACTGCTGAATACAATGACAAGCCACCTGGCTTTATGTCTACGTGAAAAAGAAACAAGTTAAAATTGTTAAGTTGTGAGCCTTTCACCCCTTACTGAGTTGGCAAAGTGCCAAAAGATAAGACAAGGTAAGGCATGGCAGGGGAAGATAAGGAAGGGAAGCTGTGAGCACCAAACAGTCACAAGGCATTGAGAGAGCATGAAGAGCCTTGAGATGCACCATAGTTCACTCTGTGTGTAAAATATCCCAGCAGGAGTATTGCAATAAGAGGCGCCAGTGTTCTTCAAACTGCAGCATTGAAGTGCAGGAACCTAGTCTAAGTGGATGATGTGGCAAGTTTTACACATGTCAGATACCAACCTCTTTGAATGAAGGAATGTGTGCAGTCATTGCCCATGGAGTGTGCCCTGAGTTGTTAGTGCCTGGTGTCCAAGACGGAAGCCCAGAGGAGCAAGTGATAAGCTGGAGTAATTAGGTAACTGCTCTGACTGTTATGTCAGGAATTCTTGGCATCTAATTTCTACTTGACAGTTTGGAGGATGCATAAGTGCCTATTAATATGTCTGTGTGAGTTTGGGGCGGAGGGATTGCGACATTAAGTAATAATGTATGTGCTCATCTATGTAATTAGGCCTCTTCCCAGTCATCAAAGAGATACTCATTTTGCTGTCCAATGTTTGGATGGAAAATAGGATCTTTTGATCTCAACGTCAGGAAGCTCCTTACTGGCCATCTCATCCAATTTTCATAAATTCCTCATGTCTGTCCCTTTTGTTCAGAGAATGAGAAGATTCCAACTGCTGTGTTTTTAATGTGCACATATAATTACAGTGATTGTTTTTGTCTTTATCACTCCAGCTATCTTTGGTGCTTCCAATACCGTTCCATAATCTATCATGAAGCTAGCTAAGATGCTTGAAGAACACTCACATCAATGATGCTTGGCTGCCCATTATAGTACATCAACTTTTTGAGAATGAGATGACATTTGCTCATGAAGGAAAGAAAAGCCATTGCAATAGGAATACCCATTGCCACTTGGGGGCCTTCTGTGAGTCAAGGAGTGCCTGTATCATGTTCTGAATCCATTAGGAGATAACCCACAATGGCAGGACGAGACCCTAAATTCATACTTAAGTGCCCCAATTAGCAACTGAATGGGAGACTTGTTCACCATCTTCCCTGCCACTGCTAAGACAGAACAGCAGCAAGAAGATGACTACCACTCCATCCACCTTCTTCCCTCACCATTTATGTGCCATCCACATCCCAGCTACTCCAACTGGTAAAAAATCAGTCATCTGTCTCCCAGTAGGAGTCTTCAGCAGGCTATGACATCGCTGCAGGCATGTGACCTATCAAATCCTATACCTTGACATATATACAAGCAAGCATGTACGGTGTGATGGTTCCAAAAACTCATCAGCTGCCATCAGGATAGAGGATGTGTATTTCTTCTTCATCAGTCTCTCGCAGGCTCTTGAAGAAAAAGCAGGAAAACTAAGTGAAGCTATCATCTGGAATTTAACCCCTAATCTTGATGTTGCATCTAGAGCTTCTACCCCTACAATTTATGAGCTTGATCTTGAAAATAGAGGGAAGACATAGGACAGTCATAATTCTACTCTTTTTAACTGCAGGAACATTGATTGCGACTCACACAGGCAACTTGAAGATGACATCTACAATAAGAAGGAATACTTTCATGGAAATTTACCGTATATACAGAAATGTATCTCAAATAAGAAGGAATACTTTCATGGAAATTTACTGTAAATACAGAAATGTATCTCAAATGACTAGTAGAGTAATAACTTGGATTTTTTTCATTCTTAAATGGGATTTGATCTTGCATGGTTGCAATTAATTTACTTAACAAAATCAAAAGGAGTCTTCTTTGAAGCATGGAAAACATCAACTTGGAAAAGATCGTTTATCTTATCAGTTAAATTTAAGTGGGCACTTCTGTAATTACATTTAATGAACTGTTGCTTTGGAGTTGTGAATGCTTATATTTCTTTTCTATATAAACAGCATATTTTATTGATAATAGTGTCAATATCAAACACATCGCTTGCTAGTTCGAAGCAGTTAGCAATATTAGGAAAAGACTCAACATCATTATCTGAATGAAATAATACATTGTTGATACAGTAATTTAACTTTCCAATTATTTCTAACAAAATAAATTTATCATTATAACAGACAATGACATTATCATCGGTGGGGGAGTTTATTTAGTAAAGTAGCACTCATGTTGGTAAATATCGCTGCTGGAATGTGATAGAATATTTCCTTGGAGAGACTGCATTAGAGAATTAATGGATCAATAACTGACCTCCAAGGATTAAGACTTGAGGACAGATTAAAATGAACAAAGGTTCAGTTGACTGAAATTTAAGTGGCTTATGGGTAATTTGGTCAATGTATTCAAGATATTTAAGGTAATGAAAAGTAAAGCTTCTAACTTTAAAATTGAGGCTGAAAAATAACTGTTAATCAAAGGTATTAAGGAATGTGAAGCAAAGTGAGGCTTATGGAGGTAGGTCAAAAATGAGCAATTATTTTGTTGAATAGCAGAACAAAGCCAGGGATCAAATGGTCTACTAATGTTATTATTGCTGCACAACTCCAAAGCAACAGGGGCTGAGGGTAGCAGCAGGATGGTATTAAATTGGGCACCATGGCAGGTGTGCCAATTCTGTCACCTATTCACCTGGTCCCTCCCCTGCAGGAATTTTACCAACAGTGGGGGAAATGTCAGGAATAGAGTGTGAAGCTGGATGAACACAGCAGGCCAAGCAGCATCTCAGGAGCACAAAAGCTGATGTTTCGGGCCTAGGCCCTTCATCAGAGAGGGGGATGGGGAGAGGGTTCTGGAATAAATAGGGAGAGAGGGGGAGGCGGACTGAAGATGGAGAGAAAAGAAGATAGGTGGAGAGGAGAGTATAGGTGGGGATGTGGAGAGGGGATAGGTCAGTCCAGGGAAGACGGACAGGTCAAGGAGGTGGGATGAGGTTAGTAGGCAGGAGATGGCGGTGCGGCTTGGTGTGGGAGGAAGGGATGGGTGAGAGGAAGAACAGGTTAGGGAGGCAGAGACAGGCTGGACTGGTTTTGGGAAGCAGTGGGTGGAGGGGAAGAGCTGGGCTGGTTGTGTGGTGCAGTGGGGGGAGGGGACGAACTGCGCTGGTTTTGGGATGCGGTGAGGGAAGGGGAGATTTTGAAGCTGGTGAAGTCCACATTGATACCATTGGGCTGCAGGGTTCCCAAGCGGAATATGAGTTGCTGTTTCTGCAACCTTCGGGTGGCATCATTGTGGCACTGCAGGAGGCCCATGATGGACATGTCATCTAGAGAATGGGAGGGGGAGTTAAAATGGTTTGCGACTGGGAGGTGCAGTTGTTTATTGTGAACCGAGCAGAGGTGTTCTGCAAAGCGGTCCCCAAGCCTCCGCTTGGTTTCCCCAATGTAGAGGAAGCCACACCGGGTACAATGGATACAGTATACCACATTGGCAGATGTGCAGGTGAACCTCTGCTTAATATGGAAAGTCATCTTGGGGCCTGGGATAGGGGTGAGGGAGGAGGTGTGGGGGCAAGTGTAGCATTTCCTGTGGTTGTAGGGGAAGGTGCCGGGTGTGGTGGGGTTGAAGGGCAGTGTGGAGCGAACAAGGGAGTCACAGAGAGAGTGGTCTCTCCAGAAAGCAGACACGGGTGGGGATGGAAAAATGTCTTGGGTGGTGGGGTCGGATTGTAGATGGCAGAAGTGTCAGAGGATGATGCGTTGTATCCGGAGGTTGGTGGGGTGGTGTGTGAGAACGAGGGAGATCCTCTTTGGGCGGTTGTGGCGGGGGCGGGGTGTGAGGGACATGTTGCGGGAAATACGGGAGATGTGGTCAAGGGCGTTCTCGATCACTGTGGGGGGAAAGTTGCGGTCCTGGAAGAACTTGGACATCTGGGATGTGCGGGAGTGGAATGCCTCATCGTAGGAGTAGATGCGGCGGAAGCGGAGGAATTGGGAATAGGGGATGGAATTTTTGCAGGAGGGTGGGTGGGAGGAGGTGTATTCTAGGTAGCTGTGGGAGTCAATGGGCTTGAAACGGACATCAGTTACAAGCTGGTTGCTTGAGATGGAGACTGAGATGTCCAGGAAGGTGAGGGATGTGCTGGAGATGGCCCAGGTGAACTGAAGGTTGGGGTAGATGGTGTTGGTGAATTGGATGAACTGTTTGAGCTCCTCTGGGGAGCAAGAGGCGGTGCCGATACAGTCATCAATGTACCGGAGGAAGAGGTGGGGTTTGGGGCCTGTGTAGGTGCGGAAGAGGGACTGTTCCATGTAACCTATAAAGAGGCAGGCATAGCTGGGGCCCATGCGGGTACCCATGGCCACCCCCTTTGACTGTAGGAAGTGGGAGGAATCGAAAGAGAAGTTGTTGAGGGTGAGGACGAGTTCTGCTAGGCGGATGAGAGTGTCGGTGGAGTGGGACTGGTCAGGCCTGCGGGACAGGAAGAAGCGGAGGACTTTGAGGCCATGTGCATGCCGAATACAGGTGTATAGGGACTGGACGTCCATGGTGAAAATGAGGTGTTGGGGGCCAGGGAATTGGAAGTCCTGGAGGAGGTGAAGGGCGTGGGTGGTGTCACGGACGTAGGTAGGGAGTTCCTGAACCAAAGGGGAGAAAATGGAGTCCAGATAGGTGGAGATGAGTTTGGTGGGGCAGAAACAGGCTGAGACAATGGGTCGACCAGGGCAGGCAGGTTTGTGGATTTTGGGAAGGAGATAGAAACGGGCCGTGCGGGGCTGGGGAACAATGAGTTTGGAGGCTGTGGGTGGGAGGTCCCCTGAGGTGATGAGGTCATGAATGGTGTTGGAGATGATGGTTTGGTGCTCGGGGGTGGGGTCATGATCGAGGGGGCGGTAGGAGGTGGAGTTGGAGAGTTGGCGTTTTGCCTCGGCGATGTAGAGGTCAGTGCGCCATACTACCACTGCGCCACCCTTGCCTGCGGGTTTGATGGTGAGGTTGGGGTTGGAGCGGAGGGTCCTGTCAGAAGCCTGTTTTGTTTATGGGTGGATTAAAATAAGAGACGGATCTACCACTGTTGGATTTTACCTGTGGTGGGAAAGTCATCACCAAGTATCTGGAAAACCCAATAATACTTGATGAGCCTTGTGGCTGGATGGGGTTTGGGGTTTGCCTTTTTGATTGAATGCGAAATGCTCATGAAGAGGTATCTCCCAAGTTGTTTCTACCCTCCTGGTCCTTCCAATCCTCACCCCCATATTGTCAACATTCCCCCCGACCCCTCATCTCCCCTCACATGTAACCCTGATCAAGCTGTGTCAGCCTGACCTGCGACATTCTGGGCCGACAGACTGCATGCTGCTCATTTTCAGAGATCACCAGCAATTCCATCAGTGGCCACCAGTCCTGATGGCACTGTAGGGACAAGAGAATTGCTGGCCATATGACAGACAGAGACTTCACAGAAGTGGGGTTTCCTCTCTGATAGGCGACAGACAATCCACGTCAAGCCAGTTAAAGTGCTACCAGCTGTAAAGTGGTTTTGGAGTAAAACAATCAAGTGCAGGGGAGCCTATCCCCTGCCTTTCTGCCGGAGGATGTGAATCCGTGCCCTGTTTTATGTTGGTTTCTGCTGGAATCATCTGGGATGCCTTTAGTCGTTTCACTGCCACTGGCCTTTCTCATTCCAATAAGGGCAGCATGATGGCTCAGTGCTTAGCACTGCCGCCTCACAGAGCAAGGGACCTGGCTTCAATTACAGCCTCAGGTGACTGAGTGAAGTTTGCACATTCTCCTCATCTGTGTAGGTTTCCTCCCACAGTCCAAAGGTGCACAGGTTAGGTGGATTGGCCACAGGAAATGCAGGGGTACAGGGATAGGGTGAGGGGTGCTGCGTCTGGGTGGGATGCTCTTCGGAGGTGTGGTGTGAACTTTTTTGGGTCAAATGGACTGCTTCCACATTGTAGGCAATTCTTTGATTCTTGCCTAAGCTACTTAAATCATATGGGGAACAATATTCATATGAGGTCTTCAGATATTGGCTTAATCTTGATGATCGGTAAACAGGGTTTATTACATAACAGTTACTTATATTATATCTGAGATCCTAGAAGAGAAAGATAGATACATTTTACGGATTTTAAAGGTATCAAGGGGGATGTAAGAAAGTACAAACATGGCATTAAGATGAAGAATCAGCCATAATCATCTGGTCTAGCACCAGCAGGCTTGGAGAGTCCAATGGCCTATTCCTACTCCCTGTTTCCATGTTTTAATACATATTGGTCACTTGTAATAGATAAGGTACAACCTTAGAGGAAGATCACATTACTACTACTGATATGTTCTGGTGTACACAATGCTGTACCAAACACTGATCAGGATAAAAAAACAAAAATACTGCAGATGCTGTAAATCAGAGTCAACAACAGAAGTTGCTGGAAAAGCTCAACAAGTCTGGCAGCATCTGTGAAGAGAAATCAGAGTTAATGTTTCGGGTTGGGTGACTTCCTTTCAAGGAAGTGTTTAAATATTCAGGAGTAAAATGGGTCTATTACTTTTCCCACTGCAAAAGCAAAACCTAAAGTGAGGGAAGTACAGGTGTCCCCAACTTACAAATGTATTTATGTATTTACGAATGTGATCCCATACAGAGGTGTGATTTTAAAGACACAACATAAGAACACTTCCTGACTATGAATAGCTGCTTCACATTAACCTGCATTGTGTTCCGATTTGCTAATGAATTGATGTGTAAATTGTCTCTAGGGCAGACCCATTCACAACCTGGGGACTGCTTGTATTTATAATATCAGCAAGCATGAGGTCAGGAACGGAAATTAGTGGTTTGATTCTGCCGTTGGGTGACTGTCTGTGTGGAGTTCGCATATTCTTCCCGTATCTGTGTGGGTTTCCTCTTGTTTCTGGTTTCCTCCCACAGTTCAAAGATGTGCAGGTTAAATGGATTAGATATGGGAATTGCAGGGTTACAGGGATAGAGTGGGGGGCTGGGGTCGAGTCTAAGGGATGTTCTTTGGGAGGGAGTTGTGAACTTGATGGGCTGAAGAGCCAGCTTTCACACTGTAGGGATTCTTATGATTCAATGATTCTATATGCACTGGACCTTTTCCAATTTAGTAGATCAAAGTCTCATCTGAAACTTAACAAACATGTTCACATTTACTATTTCTCAATTCTCATTTCATCTGGTATTTTACTCTTTAAAATAATTAGAAGCACTTTTGAATAGCAATTTTGTGCCCTATTTCCTGGAAAAGCAGTGATTCATGATGCTATGGAATAAAATATTCTTCACTTGTCTTTGAATAACATTTTAAGGCATAAATCAGAAGAAGGAGTGTTAAATAGTCTGTCATTGAATTGCTTATTTTTGTGGTCCTGACAGTTACTTCAGAATCATGCCTTATTGTGAGTGATCCAGAATTGAGGCAATTGGAACTTGGGGGACGACTCAGTGGAAAAACATTTCATTTGACAATATCTGGTCGGTGACAGTGTTACTTTGGGCATGTCTCTGAGATCTGCTTGCTCCATTCCATAAACCTTAATATTGAGTTCAACACTTTCAAATTGTGACCCCACTCCCATTCCTTCCCTTTCTTCTAACTTTGCTTGTTACATTCTCTGTCACCATGTCCTCTGTCTCCTCTCCCAACCCCAGTGGTACTGTGTGTTCTTTCCAGTTTAACAGTTAGACACACCATTGTTCTGCCATTCTCACATTCTGATCACTTAATCCGAACTATCAATATCTTTTCTTCCCCCAGCATTCCAACCAACCCCACTCCAAACTATTGCTCAAATGATCCCCCTCCACACTTCATATCAGCTCTGACATATCAAACATTAGTTTGCTTTCTCTCCATGGATGCTGCCTGACCCATTGTGATCTCCAACATTTTTTGTTTTCAGAAGCTCTAATCTTGCTTCTCTTTGTGGATTCCATGATAACAATAATCATCCTTTAAATCTTTACCCCAATCTGAATAGTTTTTAAAACAGAATATTATTAGATTTCTCAGGAGTTGAAGCAACTTGGACTCTATTCATGGCACCCATTTTGTTGAGGTATAGCACAAACCTATCAGACCTGACTGGGATTGGGAACTGGCATGGCATTCTATGATCGTTGTCTGTGTTTTGCCTTAAGTTTGGCCTCTTATAAAATTTCCCAAAATGATGATGGGTCTGGATCCTCAGCAAGGAGGCTATTAAGTCCACTTTGAATTTCTGGGAATGTGGCTGCATTGATTAATAATCCAGTTGAACATAGCTTTCCTTTGAGTTCCATTATGATTGCAAAACAAAGAAATTTCAAAGTTTGCTAATATTTTTCTGAGTATATGTCTAAGTAGCTAGAATGAATCAAACATTATAAAATCTTTGCAGTCAGATGAGCAATTAGAATAGTCTGAATATCAGGAGACCTATCCACTTAAGAGTTCTTACTAAACAGTGCAGGTAATGGCAGCAATGAAAATTAAACTTCAGCTGATACCTATATACAAAACATACTCCTTCTGACAATGGATAATTTCATGTCAACTGTTGTTATATATGTCTTAAACCTGATGAACTTGATAACCAGTGTAGCAGACGTGCTGATACTTAGGAACAGAACAAGCTGTGCTGACAGTAGAAGAGTTGGCATTCATTTATCTAACATCACAGACATGCTCTAATGCCTATAAAAGGCATTTTTTTTCACAAGCTATTATTGTACGCTGTACAAATGGTGTATTGCCCCCATTTGTTAACATCCCTGATAAATGTATGATAAGTCTCTCATTTCATAGATTGTAATGCAGAAGAGAAGCATGTATTGGGTTCACATTTTGTGAGCTATCAACTTCTTTTCTTCACAGCCATTGTGAAAACTGCATGTGAAAGAGATTCATGATACATGCATGGAAATGTATATATTTTATAACAGAAAGTGCTGTTTACTGCTCATTATAAAGCTTAACCATGAAATATATGAAGTTTTCGAGTTTTCTATTCCAGAGGGCTGTGAAAGCTGAGTCACATTGAGTATGTTCAAGTTAGAGATCAATGGATTTTTAAGTACTGATAACATCAAAGGATATGGGAACAGCACAGGAAATGACAGAGCTGTGCTCTCAGGATCATACTGTACAAACAGGGATCCAGACACCTTCATCGCTATTCCAATGTATGTTGTGCTATTATCTCAGAACAGACCCAGCAGAAGTGATGATACAATGGCAGATACTCAGGAGGGAGTTGACTTAGAATCATCAATATTGACTCTCAGTGTCAAGAAGTCATGACATCAAGTCAAACATGAGCAAGGAAGCCCCCAGCTGATTCCCACCTACTGGCTTCCTTTGTTGATGAATTAATACTTTTTTCAAATTGAAAACTCTGAGAAGAAGCACAGAGGAAAGAAAGGCAAAGCATATTCTGCGGCTGATAGCAAGACTTTAGAATGGTGTGTTGTCTTCCTGGGGCCCGGATAAAAGATATCTGAGAGGGTGCAGAATATTTTCAAAAGGAAAGGGACCAGCTGGAGGTCATTGTACACACTGGAACTAACAACATAGGAAGAGAAAAAGACAAGATTGCTAAGGAGACAGTATAGAAACTTAGGCAGGAATTTTAAAAAGTAGGTCCTTAATGGTAATAATATTCGAATTACACCCAGTGTTACAAGCTAGTGAGGGTGGGAATCAGAGGATAACATCCATCATGTTGTGTAAGACAGATCCAGAATGGGTGAAGAATTTAAATCTAGCCCCCTGTGTGCTGCTGTGAATCACCAAGAGCAGCAAAACTGCAATCTACCACAGTCTATAACCCCATGCCCCAACATTTTTATCACTCTATGACAAACATCATGTCAATAAATCAATTTTGCTTCAATGAAAAATACAAGAGATTATGCTAAAACATATCAATCAGTTCCAAAAATAAACTCAGATACTCATCTAGTGAAGCTAGAATTTAACCTTACTTGTACAATTTTAGAAAGTGTGCACAAATGGAAACTGGAAGTATTGTACCTAAGTTTTTGAAGATGGCAAAACAAGTTGAAAATACTGCTAAAATTGCACACAAGAATATGGCTTTAAAATGAAGGCAAGAAGTAAAAAAATCACAAAGTTATGCTGTTCTTATAAAATGGTGGTTCGCTCCAGCTACAATATTCTTCCTGTACAGGCCATAATATTTTCAGAAGGATGTAGCCAATCCCATCTCCAACTCCTTCATTACATATTTCTCCACCATGATAACAGCAGAAGTGGGGATGTTAACTTATGATTGCATTCTGTTCACTTCATTCAAAGCTTTCCAGATATTGGAACAGTTCATGCACGTGGGCAGGTAGGACTGATTTAGTTTGGGAATATGGTTGAAGGACTTGTTGGATTATTTCCTCTCTTTTTCTCTATAATCCTGGATTCCCTTACGGATTAAAAACATGCTCATCTCACCTTGCCATTCGATGGCATTATCATGGCTGATGGAGCAAAGGTTTCAAAACACGAATTAAGAGATTGGGATAGCCATCCACCACAGACTAGTTGGACCCAAGAATCTGTTTCCATGCTAATACCCTATGACTCTAAGACATGGGCAACATTTACATTGGGTTGATAAGTGGCAAGGAACAATTTGGCCACACAAACATCTCCTAATGACCATCGTTAACAAGAAATAATCTAACCACAAGATCACAGGACGTAAGAGTAGAAGTAGGCTACTTAGTCCATCAAAGCTGTTTTGCCATTTAATGAGATCATTGCTAATCTGACATTCCTCAACTCCAAGTTCCTGTCTTTTCTCTATAACCCTGTATTCCCTTGCTAGTTAAAAATCTGCTCATCTCACCTTGCCATTCGATGGCACTACCATGGATGAATCCCCCTATAAATATCCTGGGAGTTACTATTGACCTGGAAATTAACTGAACTAATATTATAAATATATTGTGGTGACAAGAGCTGGTCAGAGGCTTGGAATTTTGTAGCAAGTCTTGATTCTTCAAACATTTTCAGTTATCCATAGGCACAAGTCAGGAGTTTGATACATACTCTGATTTAACTGGATAGATGCAGTCCAAAAAAAGGCTCAACAGCATCCTAGAGAAACTAGCCTGAGCCTTATGTACTATGTTAAGCATTCAATTCTGAAGGTTTTTATGCCCACTTTCCCTGATCTCCCAGGTTTACTCTGGACATCAATACCAAAGCAGTTCTAACAACGGAAGGTACCCAATGTTCTTAATTGAAGCAAAGTACTCTGTGAAATACTGCAAAAATCTTACTCATGTAATGCTTGCAGTGAACCTGTTTACATGGACTTGTTTGAAGACCAGACCAGAACAGGTGACCACCCCGCTCTCTCCCAAATTCTTATCATAGAGTGGTAGAGTCATTGAGATGTACAGCACAAAAACAGACCCTTTGGTCCCAGTCGTTCAGGCTGACTAGATATTCTACAGTAATCTAGTCCTTTTTTTTCTTTATTCATTCGTGGGATGAGGGCATTGCAGGCTAGGCAGCATTTATTGTCTATCCCTAATTGCCTAGAGGGCAGGTAAGAGTCAAGCTCAGTGTCGTGTGTCTGGAGTTACATGCCCAACCAGGTAAGGACGAAAGTTTCCTTCCCCTCAGGTCATTAGTGAACATGATGCATTTTTCCAACAATAGACAATGGATTCATGGTCATCATTAGACTTTTAATTCCAGATATTTATTGAATTTTTATTCTACCCATCTTCCATTGTGGAATTCGAACCTGGGCCCCCAGAACATTATGTCAGCGTTTGGCCCATATCCCTCTAAACCCTTCCTATTCATGTATCTACTCAGATGTCTTTTAAATGTTCTAATTATACCAACCTCTACCACTGCCTCTGGAAGCTCATTATACACACATAATTCTCTGTGTGAAAAAGTTGCCCCTTAGGCCCCTTCTAAATATTTCCCCTCTCAACTTAAAATTACGCCCTTTAGTTTTGGCCTCCCTGGCCCTAGGGAAAAGACTTTGACTATTCACCCTATCTATGTTCCTCATGATTTTATACATTTTTATAAGGTCACCCTTAGCCTTCATCACATGAGCGAGAATAGCCCCAGTCTATTTAACATCTCGCTATAGCTCAAACCCTCCAAGCCTGGCAACATCCTAGTTCATCTTTTTGGAACCCTTTCAAGTTTCACATCTTTCCTGTAACAGGGAGCCCAGGATTGCACACAGTATTCCAAAATTGGCCTAACCAATGTCCTGTACAGCCACAACATGAACTCTTAACTCCTATACACAATGCACTGACCAATAAAGGTAAGCGTATCAAACACCTTCTTTACTACCCTGTCTATCTGCTACTCCACTTTCAAGGAAATATGAGCCTGTACCCCTAAGTGTCTTTACTCAACAAGACTTCCATCGATCAATCAACATCTTCCCTCTTGCTAGCTAAATTTTTACTGTAAGGCAAGCCATTTTTATACTGTCTCCATAAAAAGCTGAAAAATTTAAAGTGTTTTACACTATGCAGTCTTGAGAAAATGATCAATTTGTCCACTGGCAAACATTACAAACGTGTCATGTTTTCTACTCTGGTTTGATCAGCTAACTCATTAAGACTTGCTTCTGTCTCCTAAGAAAAATGATTATCTCTTGTCTTTAATAAACTTTGACGCAAAGCTTCAGTTTGCGGTTACTGCTCACCACTTATATGTCATCCAATCAACTGTACGTTATTTACACAGCACAACCCATGACAACTAAAAATTTAGCTGATAAATAATCCACATTATCACATCTGATTCATTGTGTCTGTTTTAAACAAAACTTCAACGTTTCTTGAGTTACTGTAACAGTTCAGTCCACACTGCTGAGTTCAATGCTTGATACAAACAAATGCACACATAAAAAAGCACTTTAAAAACTTGAGACCTTTCTACTTATTAGGTCATCACAAAGTTTCACATGCTTTCTCCTTCTCATTTCATTCTAATTTAGTTTTATTTCAGCTAACCCAGCAAATGTCAGCTTAATATCTACAATCGCTCCACCACACACAATTGCATCAATGTGTTCTGTCTACATCATATGAGTGAGGAGCAGGAGTAGGCCACTTATCCCCTCTAGAGTACTTCGCTATTCAATAAAATCCTGGATGATCTGATAACTCCACATTCCTGCTAAAAACTTCTGCAAAATGTTATACAGCAACTCCTAAGACTCCTTCAATAAATCTGCTATATAATTAATCTATCAGCAAGAAAAATAATGGCAGCAAATGCATAGAAGCATCCCCATCTACAAGATCTCTCCAAGCCACACATTCTTTGATTCATAACTATATCCTAATGTTTCAGTATGACTGAGTCAAAATGCTGGAGCTCCCTCGCTAACAACACTGAGGTGTCTCTAACCCACACATTACGCAACCATTCAAGAAGTCTACACTTGACCATTTTCTCAAAGACAACTCAGGCTGGCTAATAAAAACTGGCCTTGATGGTAGTGGTCACTTCAGAAGAATCATTTTTAAAAAAAGATCATGCTAGGAGAAGCTACAGTACTTTGCATGAATGGTGCAAGGACTGAAAGACTTTTAGGCCTGAGGAAAAACTGAAGAATGTTAGATTATTCACCTTTAAGGCATGGGAGGAGTTTTAATCAAGGGATTGAATAAATGTAGATGAAACAAGTAAAAATAAGATAACACGGTGTGGAGCTGGATAAACACAGCAGGTCAGGCAGCATCAGAGGAACAGGAAAGCGGATGTTTCGGGTCTGGACCCTCCTTCATAAATGGGACAGGGGAAGGAGACTCTGAGATAAATAGAGTGAGGTGGAGCCTGTGATAGAAAGTGGATAGTAGAGCAGATAAGTGGAGAGAAGAAGGACAAGTCAAAGAGGCGAGTCTTCTCTCCACCTGTCTGCTCCACTGTTCTATCACCGCCTTCCTCTCTCTCTTTTTATTTCAGAGCCCCCTTCCCCTCCCCCATTTCTGAAGAAGGGTCCAGGCCCAAAAGGTCAGCTTTCCTGCTCCTCTGATGCTGCTTGGCCTGCTGTGTTCATCCAGCTCCACATCTTGTTATCTCAGACTCCAGTATCGGCAGTTCCTACTATCTCCAAGAAAAAATAAACTGTTTCAGTGTCAGCCAGTTTGAAACTAGAGAACAAAATGTAGGGAAATTGACCAAATAATCAAAAGTGTTAAGGGATAAAAAGACGTATGGTTGCAGTCAGTTTCATATCCTGGAATGCCTGAAAGACTGATGGAAGAATAACTTTCCAAAGAAATTTGTAATTACTGGAAAGGTGAAACTATGAGTTATGGAAAATAAGTAAGAAAGTGGGACAAGTTGGACATTCCTTTGAAAGACCTGTCACCACGTTATCAGGTTGAATGCTGTCATTCAGTGCTGCTCCATTTTGTGGCTACAGTCTATGATTTTATTTGTGGTTATCAATTTTGTAGATAAAATTAATCTTCACTATGACTTATCTTCACCCTTTGTACAGTCAAATAGCCTGTTGCTGAGGACATCCATGTGCACATGGAAGCCTACAGGAAAGATAAGATGAAAATAGGAGAAAACTCCTACCGTGAACCAAACTAAAAATGCAATGAGGTGCAAAATGTTGCAAAATCGAGTCACTCCCTGATGCTACATTTTGCATTTAACACTTGAAAAAGTTAATTAAAATTACAAGATAACTTCCACCTGTTGGGATGTGAAGCACTGTTCCTGTAGAGAGAAGCAGTGACCCTTCCTCATGTGAAATGTTAACTCTTTTTTCCTACTACAGTTGCTGTCAGGCCTCCAACGTTTCTTCAGCAGTCTCTATTTCAGTGTTTTGTAAAAAAAGGGGAGTCTTGTTGAAATTATATAATTAGTTAATTAGATTTCTCATTCAATACTGTAAGCAGTTTTGGTCCTTCTATCTGAAGAAACCTACACTGGCATTGGGGGGGCTGTCAGAGAAGGTTCAGTAGGTTGTACCTGGGGATGGAGGGATTGTCTTGTGAGGAGAGATCGAATACAAGCTAACAATTGTTTGGTTGTATCTAAATTGTGTACCAGCATGTTTCATTTGCAGTTATGTGTGCTTAATTCTAGGCAATGTTGCTCAAGAGACTATCATGTTACTCAGGTATAATGTAACTAGCAATTAAGTAGCATGCAATGACTATTCCCTCCATTATAGTCTGATCCTCTGCCATCATGCTGAGCACTTTCTCATCCACCCGTCCCCCGACCACTCTCATCCCACCATGTCCACCATGGCATCTTCCCATGCAATTACAATAGGTGTGAATCATGGCCCCTTTGACTACTCCCTCCTCACTGTTCAAGGCCCAAAACACAGATTCAAAGTGAAGCAATGGTTTACTGGTGCTTCTTTCAGTCGACTGTATTTTACTCAAGACTCACAATGTGGCCTCCACTTCATGGACGAGATCAAACACAGGCTGGTTGACTGCTTTGAGGGGCACCTTCACCCTGTCCATAGAATCACCCTGACCTTTCAGACACTTCTTATTTCAGAAAACTGTCTTGCTGACAGGCTAATATTTTCATTGTATACCTCCTGCAGTGCTCTAGCAAAATCCAATGCAAGCTGGAGGAACACTGCCTCATTTTCTGCATAGCCCCTTTACAGCCTCCAGGACCAAACATTAAGTTCAGAGCATGAATACTGTCCTCCATTTTGGTTACATCCTTTTCTAAACTTTTACCCCCCATGTCTTTTTTTTTGTGGATTTGCTGTCAGAGGAGATTACCTATTTTCGACCATTTGAACTTAGCATCTACTTTTCATCTCTATCGCTCCTTTACTGTCACTTCTTTTGTTTTGGCATTCTCATCATATGTTCTCCTTACTTGTTTTAACCCTTTGTCATCTGCATAAAAACCATAATTTTCCAGCCCCCCCTTCATTTCTGAAGTAAAGTCATATTAGATTCAAAACATTAAACTATATTGCTCTCTCCAGAAATGCTGCCAGACCTGCCGAATTTCTCCAGCATTTTCAGTTTTTATTGTTCTTTTTTATTTATTCCAGGCCTCTTTTCTGCTGAAGCCCTTGCACAGGTATCCTTGTTCACAATAGCATCAACAATTTGGATTAACATTAAGAATTATTGGCAATGAATCCACACAAGGCATCATTGGTGATTCTAATGGGTGAGACACAAAATATAGATGCAGAACCAAACAACAGCCATACAAAGGGCACAGTAAGACAGCTGAGCATCCTCAAATATATTATTTAATTTGGAGCTTTGGTTATTCTAAACTGAGAAAAATGTAATGGCACAGTTTTACACATTATAATTGTACGTAATCTAGCCAGTTATCCCAGGCATTTCTTTTCTCTGTGGCTTTATCAGACCGCCATCAGGAAAAATAAAGTAACAAATGGAAAATGCGAAAGATATTGCCTGAGAAACAAATTGTATTGATTCAATGACAGGAACCCAGGAGGGGGCAGGAGATGGCTGCAACTAGCTGCTACCATAAAGAAATGTAAGTTAATTGTTATGATGCAACCAAATACAGAAACATTGTGTGTGTATGTGTGTTGTCCTTTATGAAACTCATGTTTCCACAACCCTGCAAATGAACTTCTGTTTTTGACATTCGTTTTCCTGTAGAATTGTTGTTTCTCATAGCATATTCTGTCACCTTAGTCACTGAAGGTTGGCTCTTAATGCTTTTGCTACTTAGCGAGGTTTATAAGCCTCTTTTAAAATCGCTCATAATTTCAATAGGAATGCATTTAAATGACAGTGAGCAGAGACTCTTAGTTGGAGCCAAGGGAAGTAAAAGAGGCGTTAACGTTATAGTTGGAAAGTTTTCACAGGGACATTGTGAAAGCAACAGGCCAAAAGGGCATATTATGCTTAGGATGCTCAACCCCTTCCAGATTCACTTCCTTAAAATGTAACAGTTTCTGTTACAGAGAGTGTGAAACTGAGCAAACAGCCGCAGTTACGGGTAACCGGCTGTTTGTATTTTTGAATTTTCTTTTTAAATACACACTTTAGGCGTTTAATAGAAAATCAATTTTCAGCAGATTTAATTTTTACCTTACGTCATAGTTTCTGTTACTCAATGCTATTACCAGATTTGGTTTGATGGGTTGGGGATGGACTGATGTGAACCTTTAATTCATTGAGTTAGGGATTATTTTCTGCTCTGTCTTTGTATTCCATGGAAAAAAGACGTAGTTTCTGAAATGTCAGTGTCTTGCAGAATTTTAAACTGTTACTCCATGTAAAGTGATCTTGTGAAGTGAGTATTGATCTAAATTTCACTACTGGTATATAAGTCCACATAAAAATTACAGCACAGGAATTATGGCTAACGAATCCATGATGATGTTTTCATTCTTTGCACGTAATTACATCATTCCATGTTCAGACCTCATTTTCCTAACCCAATTTCCCACTTTATTTCAACCACCTATTTGTGTAGTAAATAACATTATTCATTCCTTCAAACAATACATTTTTTTTCCAGTAGATAGTATTACAGATTCCGCAACCAATGCCTCAATCAACCATTCTGAAGAAAGCAGTCAAATTTCCCCAGTTTCTGAAATTGAAACACCACAGCATGATTTAAATGATCATCTACATTGTTTAATTAAAGTACTGGAATCATTATATCAGTTTTTACAAACTTGCCTTTTAAAATTTAATATAATATTAGGGAGCTTGAGTGCTATTGACAGGCTTGTGAAATTAAATATACTTATCTATTCTAACAACACAACTTTCTCTAACAACTAAACTTTCAAATAATACAATATGCCCTTGATTGCTTTGGTCACTAGGCAATAGATATTTAAGACCAGTAGCCTATAAGGATCTTATACAGAAATCAACACTAATCTTTAAAAGCCAACTCATCTCCACCACACTTGAAGTAATTGCCATGTTTCCTCATAATTACACCAAAAATGTAAATAGCAGGCCTTTCTCCTTCACTAGACTAAAAAACACTAAGGATATATAATCAGGAGGTTGGAAGGAGTATGAGTCCTGAATGGTTGGAATTTGTTTCAGAGAAGGCTACAAGCAAGGCAGTTCCAGCTGACCTTGGAACCTCTGGTTAATGGAGCTCAGGAGGCTGATGATGTGATTGTTGGAGAAACTAAATCTCGAGCTGAACTTTATAAAAGATAAATCAGGTGATGCATTTTGGATAAGAGGGATATAGTCTTGTCTGTTAAAATTGCCTTACTTTTTAAGAACTATTGTCATCCATACACAGAAGAATATAACAAGTAAACAATTTATAACAGCAATGAATGATACACTTGATGTGCATAGTATGCTTCGTTTTTATCACACTTAGAAATGCAAAATAACCCTTCCTCTTTCTCTTACGTTGTGATATTCTTCCCTCTGTAATGCACATTACTGCTGGTATGTGATAACAAAGCTGACCATATTCTGACTAAGAGCATTTGAATTGAAAATATATTATTGCTTAAATAATATATGTGCTTTATGAAAACAACATAATTGTTGGGACATGGTGAAAATGTATGACAACAAAATGTAAGCTCAACAAAAAATAAATGCTTTAAAGGTAGTATGCCCAATACGATCCCTATACTCTCCAACCATAGATCTTGACAAAGCATCCAAATAAGAATATTGCGTACAGTCATAGGTGTGACCATATGCAGCAAGACCTGGACAACATCCAGGTTTGAGCTGATACATTGTAAGTATCACATGTGCAACGCAAGAGCCAGGCAGTGGTCATTTGTAAGAAGAAATAATCTAAGCATCTCACATTACCCTACAGTGGCATTACCACCATTGAATCCCACACTATCAACATCCTGGGAGCTAGAACTGAGGCTGCACCTGCTATGTAAACACTGTGGTTACAATAGCAAGTCAGAGATTAAGAATTCTATAACACGTAGCTCATCTCTTTTCTCCCCAAAGCCTGAGGAGAATTTATAAGGCACAATTCTGGAGAGTATTGGAATACTGTTCTCTTGCTTAGAATATTGTACCTCTAATAATATTCAATAAATCCAACATTATCCAGCCCATTTGTCTGGCACCTAATTTTAAACATTTACTTCCTTTACTCTGACATATGGTGGCAACAGTATTTGCTGTCTACAAGATGAACTCAAGTAGCTCAACAAAACTTTTCTGACAGCACTTTACAAATCTGCAGTGTTAACCACCTAGGTGGGCTAGGGCAGCAAATGTGTAGGACCACCCGTAAGTTCCTCATCTCCATGACTTCACTGTTTCTTCAATGTTGCTATATCAGACACTGGGAACCACATTCCTAACAACACTGTGGATGTACCTACTCTGACAACTGCTACCACCCATCCCACACATAATGGACTACACCCAGTTCAATACATCAGCTTAGCACCACCTTCTTGAGGAAAATTCAGACTGGCAACAAATGCTCACAAAATTGGTGAAGATCATACCTCATGAACTAATATAAAAAGTATCTACCTATCAATCTAGGTAGCTTTCTAAATGTATATTGAACCTAAGTACCCACTAGAGTCAGGTGTCCAATCGTTGCAAAAATGTCTCTATTAATTGTGCATTCCTTAAACCACTGGCAGGAATAACTTGTATGTTGCCTCCACATTTATCCTTAAAAAACCTTTGAAATTCTGACGGATTAATGAACCCTCAATCAACTTCTATTACAAGTCAAGAATTCAGGAATGTATAATTATTTGGCAACGCCTCATAAACTATTGAACTAATGGGATGCATTTACTACTCATAGCACAGAAATAACATTTGCCCAGTGTTCTGAAAAGTGATGGCCATTAGAACATATAGTTTAAAGTAAGGACAAAGTATATTACATTGATTTGAGTGTCTAATTGCTTAGTAAACTTTGACAATTACATGTTTCGCAACTGGTAGTAGAATATGTTACAATGATAAAAAGCAGAAGTGTCAGAATTTGAAAAATAAAATATATGTTAATGGTTTATTCTTGTGATCTGACTACACTATGTTTTAGCAGATTTTTTCTTTCACCCCCCCCACCTCAACTTTAGTGATACTCCAGTCTTAGGATCACATGACTTACAAGTTAGTTCGTGTTCTTCCAGAAATAGAATCAATAGAGAAGAGGCTAACCACATAAGTGTCCGTTGTGAAGTCTTGTGGTTGAATCTGGGGTACCAGGCCTGCAAAGAGCTGCCAGAAAGTGAAGACAAACTATTTCAGTTCCCTTCTGTACATGTGTCACTTTGCTGATTTCTAGTGTCAAAAGAGATCTGTTATCACAAGTTTGACAATCCATAAATTAAACAAGTTGGATACCAAATAGAATTTTCAGTTAACTGAAAAGAGAAGTACTGACAGTTCATTCGAAGAATTCTTTATAAAGAAAAAAAATAGCTTTTTACAGAAAAAAATATTAAGGATCTTTTGAATTTATGATGTTTAGTTTTCTTCAGTCAATGGGCTCCTATTATTGACATAACCTCAAACGCTAATGTTCTACTAAATGTAAAGGTTGCGAATTCCTGAGCAAAAGGGGCATTTTGCATTCAGTCCATAAATAGCATAAACTTGATGTTACAAAATATTTCAGTCTCAATATATAGGACAAAGAAAACTCATGTGTCTAAAACAACTAAGGAATCATCATCAATACATTTGGAGCTGGAGGAATGCAGCAGGTCAGGCAGTATCAGAGGCTAAGAAAGCCAATGTTTTCGGTCAGTTCTGGTGAAGGACCTGGGCCTGAAACATTGCCTCTCCTGTTCCTCTGATGCAGCCTTACCTGTTGTGTTCCTCCAGCTCCACATTGTATTGACTCTGACTCCAGCATCTGCTGTTCTTACCACCTCCTCAAGAATCATCATCACAAAGTTTCAAATGTGTTTTTATTGCAATCACATAAAGGAGATTGTGTGACTGTATTGACTCTGTGAGTCACTGGGTTCAAGTCCCACACCCAAGCCTCAAGCACTAACTTCGAGGCAACTTTCCAGCACAGTGTTGAGAGAATGTTGCATTATTTCAGGTGCATCTTTCAGATGAGATATTAAAAATGGGGCCTTTGCCTCCTCAGGTAGATCTAAAAGATCCTATTGTATTATTTTAATGAAGAACAGAAGAGGTATTCCTGATCAGGGACAATACTTCTAACTTAATTAACATCACAGAGAATAGATTACTGGTTATTAACACATTGCTGTTCCGGAGTGTTTGCTACGTCCAAGCAAACTGTGTGCCTTCTGCCAGTCAACAATGGTATACTTTAGGGTAATTAATTGGCTGTAAAAATTTTTGAGATGCACAATCATTATGAAAGGCACTAGATAAATATCTGCATTTACTTCCTACAGAATTACTTCTGAAATAATGCAATATTTTGAAGCCACAGTTCTGAAGAAGTGTTGTATCAGATTGAAAATGTTAACTCTACAGATGCTGTCAGATCTGCTGAGTTAATCCAAAATTTTCTGTTTTTATTTCAGATTTCCAGCAGCTGAAGTGCTTTACATTTATATGAGGGAATCTATGCAGCAAGATGTGGGCTATTTGAAATCTTGGGCGGATAAGTAACAATTGATTTTCATACTTGCCATGGCCAAAAAGGAACAATCTAACCATGACTCCTTAAATTTAGATGGACCGTCATTTAACCCCTCACATCAATATCCTAGGATTTAAAATTGATCAAAAAGTTAACTGGATCAGGGACCTAAACACTAGGGTGATGGTGGCATAGCGCTAATGTCACTGCACTAGTAATCCAGAGCCCATGGTCATGCTCTGGTTCAAATTCCTCTATGGTATATGGTGAAACAAATAACTTCAAGGTGCAAGACTGGCTGCACTGTAGCAAGTAACTCACCTCTCGAATCCTCAAAGCATATTCACCAACTGCAAGGCTTGGCTCAGGTGTGTGTTGGAGTACCCTTTACTTCCCTGAATAAGTGCAGCTCCAGCAACACACAAAGAGCTCAACAACACTCAGGGAAAAGCAGCACATCATTCATCGCCATCGACATTCATTCATTCCACCAACACACTGTGTCTATAATCCATAAAATGAATTATACAAACTCACCAAGGTTTCTTTATCAGCGTCATCCAAATTTTCAACTCCTTTATTTCCTGGAACATCAAAGACAACATACACATGGAAACACTTTCACCTGCAAGTTGTGTCCAAGTCACACACTGTCCTGGCTACATATTTCATCATTGCTAAGTCAAAAGTTTGCGCCTTACTGTAATCCTGATTGATGATTAGATTCCCTACAGTGTGGAAACAAGCCCTTCGGCCCAACAAGTCCACACCGCCCCTTGAAACATCCCACCCAGACCCATCCCCTATAACCCACACACCCCTGAACACTACGGGCAATTTAGCATGGCCGATCCACATCGCCTGCACATCTTTGGACTGTGGGAGCACCCGGAGGAAACCTACGCAGACACGGGGAGAATGTGCAAACTCCACACAGATAGTCGCTCGAAGCTGGAATCGAACCCGGGTCCCTGGCGCTGTGAGGCTGCAGTGCTAACCACTGAGCAAACATGCCGCTCCCGTCAGTGTAATTATATGCACATCAGGATTCTCTTGCAAATGTTGCCCTATTAGAAAATCACCACCTTTTGTTAGTCACTGCGTTTTAAGCTTTTCAAGAATAGACTGGTAGTCCCGGGCCCATACTTTGCTCCTTGAGAACCGAACAAGGGTACGCAACTTAGTATGCTTCATCAATCTTTAGAGCATATTGTGTACATTTCTTGCATTACACTGGCACTGAAATTTATGTACGACATTACTCAATTATGTGATAGACAGAATGTCTTTTTGGCTGCACCAGAGCATCCTGTTAGTGGTGAATTTAAGTACTACAGTGTGAAGAGGTTAGTTTCACCTGTGCTCAAATTTTTAAGATACCATAATACATGGGAGCAGAAGTAGACCATTCATTCCATTGTGTCCGCTTGTCCTCTCACTGAGATCATGTCTGATCTGATAATCCTACCTTCTTGCTCTTTACCTGTAAACTTTGCTTCTATTACTCATTAAAAGTCTGTCTGTCTCAACCATGAATATACTTAATAACCCAGAATCCCAATTCAATTGTCACTGGGACAAGACATTCCTCCTCATCTTTATCTTAAATGGGCAAGGCCTTACTGTAAGATTATGCCCTCTGGTCCTAGATTCTCCCACAAGTGGAAACAACCTCTCCACATCTACTAGTTGTCTGAGAATATTATGTTTCAGTAAGGTTACTTTTCATTCTTATTTTCTGCAATACAATGCCAGTATATCTTTCCTTAGAAATGGAGACCAAAACTGTTCACAGAATTCCAGGAGTAGTCTGTTAATGTCCTGTACAGTTTCAGCAAGCCTTCTCCATTTTATCACACACAGAAAAGGAGAGTGCTAGAGAAACAAAACAGATCTGGCAACACCTGGCAGAAGAGTAAAAAAACAGTGTTAATACTTCCAGTCAAGTGACCCTCATCAGAGCAAAACTCTTTGTTTTGGCAGCTTATTTCTGTCATCCATTCCCTCTGAAATAAAGGTCCATATGCTATTTGCCTTCCCTATTACCTCCTGAATTCACATGCTTACTTTTTGTGATTTACGCACGAGGCTTCCCAAATACCTCTGCGCTGTACCTTTCAGTAGCTATAGAATCATAGGCCATTCTTCACTAAAATAACATTCAGCTTCTCTACACTTCCTTCCAATATTCCTCACACTTTCCCAATTCATATCCCAGCTATCAAGTTGTTACCCACTTACTTAACCTGTCTATATCTCCCTTCGGACTCTTTGTGTAATCCTCAGCACTCAGCTTCCCAGCTAATTTTACATTATCTGTAAACTTGGCTGTATTACCTTACACTTAGCGTAATCTGAGGAAGACTAGGCACTTCTCAGTGACTGCCTTAGGTCCCATCATGATTTTTCATAGTGTGCAATAAGGAATGATCTTTTGCGGTAGATGTTATTAGGCGGGATGCCTTTCATGTATTCTATTTCACCAATTTTATATCATGTGGAACTATAGGAAATATAACTGATTGTGGTCGATATAAGCAGAGATCCACCCTCTATCAAAGGACAGTGAGAAAAGGGAGGCTTATTTGACTGCTCCATTTCAGGCATAAATTTGAGTATTAACTGGTGCATGCTCCGCGGTAATGCCTCTATTAATCAGCATCCACTTGCAAACCAATCAGCACTGTATCTCATACGTTACCAGGGGTTTTCCACTTGAATTGGGTATTCTTATGAATTGTTCAGATGAGAACAGATGAAAAGCTTCACCAGGATGTGTTTTTATTCAACAATATAACACATGTGTTTCGAGGGGGTGTAAGGGGAGGGCAAAATTATTACCAAAATCAAAACTAACACAAATAGGGGCCAGAGGTTATGAACAAAATTTTTGAACCAAATGATTTCAATGGCCTGGATTGTACGGCTGCATATAAAATTCCCCCCCACCTCTCCACCATGTGTGAACATTAAATTCAGCTTATGACACCAGATCAGTAACCCAATGTCAGCAAGTCAGTTTTACTGAAGGTAAGTTGGAGATGAAATTGGGAGCACACCTAACATTTTGAATATATAAAACAAAATTGTTTATTGACAAAGCAATTTTATCTAATTTTTCACTTTTCACATTTGTGACCAGTTACTGCATATGTCAGCAGAGCCTGCAGGTGGCAATGACAGTATCAGCAGCATCAGTATCATCAACTGCTTTGACCCCACCAGAGGAAATCTGTGTGCATGATTCACTGCTTAGCCCCTTTCCCACATGATGTCCCATCATAGATGCGGTTTGGTGTGTCACACCCGTTGCATTCCTAAATTTGCCAGCTGATGCCCAATTGTTGTGCTGAGACTGTGGTAGTGGGACTGTTCAGTTTCCATTCTATCTGCCTACTCATCATAAACCATAACGCTGCGCTTATTGTGTTGCATCCAGAAGGCTTGGAACAATGTCGGAGGCCAATGATAAAGGTGCAGAGTGGAAACGACTAGAAGATTTAAAATGACTAAGAACTAGAAGCACGCTGCAATGATTGTGAAGCGAATACAGTGTTCTGCAATATGGTCACCCAATCTGTGTTTAGTCTCCCCATTGTAGAGGATACTGCATCATGAATTAATACCTTTATATTAAATTGAAAGATGTATAAGTAAATCTGAAATGATCTGCCGTGAAGGGTAGTTGAGGAAAGAAAGCTCACAATCTTTAAAATGTACTTGGATGAGTAATTGAAATGTCATAACATTCAAAACTGTAAGATGGGAAGTAGGTTTAGTATATCAGTATTATTTATTTAGTATTATAGTATTATTTTGTTGGACTTGATGGCTCAAAGAGCCTTTTCTGAACTATATGATTCTATGTGGTTATGGGCACTATCACTGCAGATTCCCCTTCAAATCACCAACCGTTCAGCCATAGAACGAAAACAATATTCCTTCATTGTTGCTGGCTTCAAATCCTGGAACTCCCTTCTTAACTGCACTGTGAGTGTGCCTACAGCACATAGAGTACAGTGGTGCAAAAAGGCAGCGCACCATCACCTTCTCAATAGCATTAGCAATGAAGATTTTCTTTAGATAGCTGAAAGGAAAGGAGTGGAGAAGATGCATTTAATGGTAGCATTTTGCTGCAGGGGACAAAAAATTACAGTGGACGATCCATTGATTGTGGAGAATGGTGAGGTGGAATGCAAAGTTAAGAGGGACTCTATTGTGGCTCTGGGAAGAGGTAGAGGAAAAACATGACAGTATAGTGCAGAAAATTAAGTAGAATTTCTGTCAACCATAGTAGGGTCAAATCCTCAACTGAGAGAGGAGGAAGACATATCAGAAACACTGGCATGGAAATATGTTGCATCAAAAATGATTCAGTGGAATTAGAGAAACTAGGGGAAAGGTTGGAGCACCTACAGTGTGTAAGAAAGTACATGAGAAGAAAATGTGGGTGTCAGTTCCCAGAAGGGCAAAGCAGCAAAACTGGCACATGAAACACACTGCTCCAATATGTTCAATGCAATTATTTTAAGTATTACTTCTTTTTACTGCTTTTTATTTCTACTGAGTTGGCTTATTGTTGATATAGGCTGATCACCTAACAACAGCAGTGGAGATACAAAAGTTTTAGGAAGGGAAGGGAAGAGTCAGGTATGGATTTTGTGACGGGGAAGGACGAGTAAAATTTAAGGGCAAAGTCAATAAAATTTTCCATTTCATGACAAGACCAGGAAACCATGCCAATATGCTCATCAATGTTCAAGAAAGAATGGTGTGAGATAAAACCTAAATAGGACTGGAACAAAGAATGTTCCACATTTCCCATAAGAAATACAAGCTTAGCTAACAGCCGTGCAATTGCATAATTCTACTTTCATGTGGAGAAAACCAGTGAAGATAAAGGAGAAGTCTCTCAAAATGAGAAAAACTTAAGACAAGCAGAAGATGTGCTGCTGAATAATGACTGGTTGAGGCTCAGTTTAATGAAAAAACCAAAAAAAAACCCAGGTCATCCTCATAGAGAATGGAAGTACAGAAAGATTGACCATGCATGGTGATTTAAGTTTATGTTGGGTAAAAAGGGTTGAGTGTGCCTTAGATTTTCTTGTTTCAGTTTCAGTTGAACATAGAATAATTTTAAGATCTAACATTTGCATGTGGAAGCAAAGCCAAGACTTATACAGATCAGTTACCGTACACTCATTTTGCTGATCACTAAATGTTGGCACCCTCCTTTTGAGTAGTGAGAGTTTGTTGGCAGACCTCCCAGATCTCTGTCCAAGGGCACATATCCTTAGTGCACTGTCTGCAATGGACTGCTGATACTTCTTTGAATTATATCAATGACCATTCATTCCCTGATTTTGAAATAGAGCTTATCCTCTCTTTAGTGTCTCTCCACTGTCCCAGTCATTCACAATATATTGTTTACCAGAATGAGTGAGTGAGCAGCTGCCCTGCTCACAGGTTTTTCTCTGTGACTAGCTACTGGAAGGTGCACTAGAACCTTTTACTTACTTTCCAATTTTTACTTCCTTCTCTATCGGAAGCATCTTGTCTTTGCTTGGCATTTTGCCATTTGACATGTTGAGGTTGGAAAGTCCCAGAGTGTGAAATGATGAACAGAAACCCTTTCTTAAATCACTTTTAACTCACAATCATTGAGAAAAGTTCTCAGTAACATCACTGACAAGATATCCCTCTTGTTTCAAGCAAGTGGATGACTTGAAGGTCTGATGTTTAAAACCTGTTGGTAAATATTTCTGTGTTTGCATGTTATTTACAATGTCAAGGAGGTCTGTCACCTTGGATGGCTGCTTCTTCCATGAGCTATTCTGTCCTTTGTAACAGAGAGCTCCAGTGAATTTGAGGAAAAGAAATTCATAGATTTATAATAAAATTCATAAATCTATCCTGCAAGAACTATCATAGTTGTTAAATATTATTACACTCATTAATTGTAGGTGAGATGGAAGACTATTCTGTGTAAAAGGCATCTTTTCCACTCCTTGTCCTTTGGGATATAGACTTTAAAATTATTAACATAGTTTACCCTTTCAGAGTAGTGTATCCTTGCACAAAAGTATTAGGAATTAATCGTTGAAATTTGTGAGCAAAAACCAAATTGCACGTAAATTTTGATCAAAATAGGGAGTAATTTTTGTTTAAACATAATCCATTTGGAAAACTGAGGGGTGATCTTATAAGCATCTGTAACATCATGAAAGGCACAGATAAGGTAAATTGCCAACATCTTTTCTCAGGGTAGGGGAGTTTAAAACTAGAGAGCATTGGTTTAAGGTGAGAGGGGAGAGATACAAAAGAGTCCAGATGGGCAATTTTTTTCACAGAGGGTGGTGAATGTCTAGAGTGGGCTACCAGATGTAGTGGTGGAAGTGAATAAAATTTTATCATTTAAGAAACATTTAGACAAGTACACAGATGGGATAGTTACAGAGGGATACGGACCAAACACAGACAAATGAGAGATAATGGGAACTGCAGATGCTGGAGATTCCAAGATAATAAAATGTGAGGCTGGATGAACACAGCAGGCCAAGCAGCATCTCAGGTGCTCCTGAGATGCTGCTTGGCTTGCTGTGTTCATCCAGCCTCACAGACAAATGAGGCTAGTTTAAATTGTGAAAACAGGGCGGCATTAGCAAGTTGAGCCAAAGGATCTGGTTCTATGTTGTAGATGTCTATGACTCGAGGAAGGTGAAGTCAATAGAAGATAAATTTGAGAGTGTAGAACCTGCCTGATCCTTTCCTGTCTGATTTCTAATTGGTGAATGGTAGGTTGTAACGCGCTAAGTCATTCTGCCTTGAGACTGAGCCTTTTCTGGATAAGAGAATTTGGCAGAAAATGCAAGCTCCTGTTTATTGAAAACATAAACACTTTAAAAGTAAGGGCTTTATCTTGACTTATATCATCACATCTCTAACGGATGAGTGATTTTCCAACTGAACACCAAAAATGGGATGTAGGTATCCTAATTAGACAATGCGCAACAAGAAAATAATGTGAATAAAGATAAATGCTGAACTACCACAGGGAGATCCAGAGGCACTTTGTGTACGGGAACACAAATGTTGCTGAACCAAAGAATGCCAGATCAGGTGGTACACTGTGTAGTTTAAAATTACCTTTGTAATTATCTTCATAATCTCTGTCTTTAGAAATTTTTAACTATCCTAAGGTATTAGCAAGTACTGGAATTAAGTATTCCAAATATAGTGGAGTACTGTTCAAGTTGAACACTTGCTCTGATAATTTCCATGCAATGGTGTACGTGAATGAGAATATAACTAGGGTGAGGCAGTTCATCCAATCAACAGTTGCAACTGAAGGAGAAGATTAGCTGAAGCCCTGAGTATATGCATAAAAGGATTTGTACTGAAATTATGAGGGCTGATCAAAAAACTTTGTGGATTTTTTGATATCAGTGAGATTTAATAGAAAAAGATTTTTAAAAGTGTTTTAAATTTGGTCAGGTTTCCTTCACCATCATTGAGGAAGTGAAACTAACGTCTGTTCTAGCTTCGCTGTGGCAGTTTTACACAATGATTGTGAGTAATGGAATATCTTAACATTAAGAATCTCACGGAGATGAGAGGATAAGCCTGACCAGCAAAGACAAGTACAATTCAGTGGTGTGGTATGTTGAATAGATATTCTTAACAACATCTCTTAGAATGAACATTATCACATGCTATCCCTGCATAGCCACATTTCTTTACATATTTTTGGCACTCCTGTCCATGCTTGACACCATTAACTTCTTACGATGTTGATACAACTGCTGGTGACACATGGTAAACCTGTGAATGAGAGTTGAGAAATCATTTGACCATGGAGGCATCACAGTCAGGCTTACACAGGATTTAAACAAGCTTTGACTGGATAGTGACCAGGAATGGCAGGCCTGACCTCGACTTTTCCCTTGGGAATGTAAGGATGCTGAAATCATTTTTTAATAGTGTGCTAGCAATGGTTGATTGGCAGTACAAATCAGAGACTTTTCTCTGAAACACTTATGTGTTTGTCTCAGCGATCACTGAATAGGGTCAAAGAGCTCTTGTTTCATCAATTATGCGTTAAGGCAGAAAGGGTGAACATCCTAAAGTATTCAATGAAGGGTACCAGCTCCTGGTTTCGTAGTCCATGACCCTTGATGGAGAGTGTATGTGTCATAGAACAGATAGAGTGAGGGTGAGATAGCAGAGAGAAGATGGTGGCAACAACCCTTGCAGAGTGAAGAATCTCATTGACATTCTTCTTGCTTTGCTTGATGTTCCTCTGATTTGAAGGGACAACAGTGATCTCAGTGACAACTTCAGTGCAGGCTGGCAGTATCCGTTGATGTAATCTCCTCTGCCCATCCTGAAGGATGAAGACATCCCACCTCTGCATCATCCTATTCAATAGAACCTCCAAGTCCATGTCAGTAAAGCAGCATGTCAACATTCCTCGGTCTAACATATTTGTGTCAACTCGCACCAACCAGGGCAGCTTTAGACTGACAGCATTTGGCTTGGTGATTGGCTAGGATTTATAGGTGATTCCAACACCAAAGATATCCTAAGTGGCGATTACCTCTGCCTGTGGCGAAAAGGAGGTTATGACGAGCATAGCGTAATAGGAAGGAGGGGTATAAGTAATGAGACGTGTTTGGGAAGATAGTGTGTGAAATCTTGCTAGAGCTGACAAAGAGAAGCCATATATGATATTCAACAAACATTTCTGGCAAACTGAAGCCCAGAGCTGAGGAAAGATCAAGGGTAGAATCAGTTTTTCTGGAACTATAAAACAAAATAGTTGCAATTATGTTGCTTGCTCTAGTTTTTCAATCACTAGCTAATGGGCAACATTTAGAAGAACAAAATCTACAATGAAGTTGCAAAGGGATACAAACAGACTATAGTAGCTATAATGAGAGTCTTCAATGATCTAAATACAGACTGAAGTGGTGGTAAAGGTTAGAAAGGGGCCAACCTCCAGAGATTGGTTTCATCCGCTGCAGTATGTGACAATCTAATGAGAAATGTTCACTGCTGGACCTGGTCCTTGGGAATGAGCTGGGTCAAGGAAATCAGGTATCAGTGTGAAAATGCTTAGGGGACTGTGATGAAAACATTTAGACTGAAGCTAAATGTTGGTGGGAAAAGTTTGGCTGAACAATGGAACTGAGTGGTTGTAAAGAAGGATCACAATGGATTCAAAATGTTAACTTTATTTCTCCCCCTACATGCGACCAGACCTATTGGGTTTTCCCCAGCATTTTCTGCAGTATTTTGCTTCAAGGTAAGGAGGAGGTAGATTGCCCATATTTAATGCTGACAAGGCACTGGGACCAGATGAGTTTTTTCTTTAATTTTTATTGATTTGTGGGATGTGGGCATTGTTGGTTATGTCAAATTTATTGCCCATCCTAATTGGTAGAGGTCAGTTAAGAGTCAACAAAATTGCTGTTGATCTAGAGTAATATGTAGACCAGGTCAAGTAGGAACTGCACAGTGAAAATGGTAAAGGACTTTATTGAAGCATGTCTTTTTTACAACGATTAATTGTGGTTTTATGGTTATCCCTAGGTTGGCGATTTTTTTTTAAACTCCAGATTTTTACTGAATTCAAATTTCATCACCTGTCATGGGATTGAGATTGGAGCACAGGCCCCAAGAACACTTGCTCAGATTTCTAGATATCTGGGTTAGTAATCTACTTACACTAACCACTACATTAACACTTGCCCACCTCTCCCCTAAATTCTTCAAAGGTTATGGAAAGATGTGAGACTGGAAATTAGAGATGCAGTGACCATATTTTTTCATTCTTCCTTAAGCTTAAAGTAATGCCTGAGACTAGAGAATAGCAAACATTACACCCATTCTCAAAACAACAGTGTAAGAATAAACACAGGGAGATAGGAAGAACTGCAGATGCTGGAGTCAGAGACAACACAGTGTTGAGCTGGAGGAACACAGCAGGCCAGGCAGCATCAGAGAAACAGGAGAGTCGAAGTCTTGCGTCAACTTTCCCACTCCTCTGATGCTGCCTGACCTGCTGTGTTCCTCCAGCTCCACACTGTTGTAAGAATAAACATAGCAATTGGAGAGCATTCAATTTAATTTGGTTGTGGAGAAGCTTCTAGAAACAGTTTTCACATGAAAAGTACCTTTTCTGATGAAGGGTCTAGGCCCAACACGTCAGTTTTTGTGCTCCTAAGATGCTGCTTGGCCTGCTGTGATCATCCAGCTCCACTCTTTGTTATCCCAGATTCTCCAGCATCTGCAGTTCCCACTATCTCTGTTCACATGAACAAATTTGGGTCAATTAAGGAGAGCGAGCATGGATTTCTGAAGAGAAAATTCTATCCAACTATCTTGCTGGAGATTTTTTTAGCAAAAGTAATAAAGTGGGTATGATCGTCTGTTCTGCATTGTAACATTTCAGCAATTCTGACAGCATCTTCATTAAATGTAAATAAAGAAGTCCAAGTACAGAACAGACTAAGAGATCCTGACTCCAAGGTAAGGATATACTCAGGGCGTAAGGAAATCACAACAGTAACAGCCTAGTAAGATAGTGCTGTCTCTAAAAATGCAATTGTAGACATCTAAACATGAAAGGACCAAGAGAATATCAAATGCATGAAGGTATAAACAGCCTAATAAATGCTGGCCAGCAGCCTATGCAAGTGAATAAAAAAGAAATACATGGCAATTGTCTTCTATGAAAGTAAGCCCCTTTTTCAAAGCCCAAAGATAGGAGATAAAGAAATGTTTTCACTGATGATATTGTGCTGAAGGTGGTGGAAATGATAGAGGGTGATATTGTGGTTAGCAGGTGAAAAGATAAAGAGGAGACCAATCTTTGTTCTTGGTGAGTAGAGAAGTGATGAAAACAGAAGTGTGGGGAATGAATGGGCACAACTGTAACTCGTCAGGGAAGAGAACAGGAACACAAGCATATATAAAAACTGAAAAAGTGTGACAGAATTCCCAAAGAAAATGAAATGAAAGTGTAATCGAGATGGGAGTCAGTAGGATTTTGAGAGATATCTTATTCTCAGAATGAAATATGCAACATTTGAGGAGAGGAAGGAAAATATCAGAGATAGAGACAAAAATAGAAATTGCTGGAAAAGCTCAATAGGTTATGGCAACATCTGTGGAGACAAATCGGAGTTAAGTTTCAGGTCAAGTGACCTTCCTCAGAAGTCAGAGATAGTTGGGTTCAAATTTGAAGCAATGTCATGAATATCTCCAGCTGAGTTGGAGAGGAGAGCAGGTCATGGCACTTACCATTATCATTATAATAGGAAGAGAGGAGAGAAAAGATATTGGAAGGCCTCACAGCACTCCAAACAATCAAAGAACTTGTTGTAACTCCAGGGCATTTGGAATGGATTTCCAATGGCAGATAAAGGCCACTTGTCCCTTTTCCCGTATGTATTCAAATTATTCTGTCTGCTTGCATGTGCCATAGTTCTACCATGGCTTCTTTCATGAATTGAAGTTTCTACAAATACTGATCTTTGAGCAAGTGAAGATGTATGCATTTCTAACCAGTATGGGGTGCCAGAAGTATCTCAGTCACACTATGTGCATATGACATGGCTGGTATCCATCTGTTAATCATCCTCCTCTTGTTCCAAAACAATCTGTAAATAAGGAATCAAAGCCATTGTGGTAGCAGGAGTAAGAATCTATGTTATTGTAGCAATTGGCAGCAAGAGCCTTTGAACACCATTTATTAAAAGGGAAAATTAAAACAAGACAAACCAATACCGTCAAAGCCATAGAACTGATAACTGATATCCAAACGTATTCACACATCCTGGAATGTCCAATTTTTGAAGACAGATAAATGAAGGGACAAGAAGCATATGGAAAAGTGAAAAGTCATACATATAACAAATTAACGATATGGTACTAACGCATGATTAGTGAATTCAGATAGTATACACATAAATTGACAGGAACTTCCTGCATAATTTCAAAATGTAACTTAAGAAATGCAATGTGGGGAATATGGATAAGTACCAGGAATAGTACATTTCTATGTAACATTTCAATCAGTGATGCTAATTTTAGGCATTATTCCTGGTATAAATACATATCAGTTAGCTCTCCAATTTAAATCACAGCAGTAAAGGCTTACTTAAATAGCTTCACTGATCACTATCACTCAGTTTTTATCTCTGCTCTTCAGGTTTAGTCATTACATAATGATGCACTTTTCCCTCCTTCATTTCATAATCAGGCAGTCACATTTGATTGCACATTTAACATATTGGTTCTTTACAGCTTCAAAATTATATCTAACTACATTTATATTGCTCTACTAATTGGCTGTTGATTTTTACTGAAAAATGGTAAGCAAATTTTTCATCTAATATGACAAAATAGTTGAGTTTAGATCAAGTCATCTTCTTACCTGAATCACTAAGAGTTAGTTACCAGAGCTGTATTTCGCTCAAACCCACATCCCGACCTAGATTTTGACCATTCTTTCACTGTCAGTGGGTGCCTCCCTACCAGCACTATGGATATGTCTATACCCTAAGGACCCAAGTGGTTCAAGAATGTAGCTCAACACCACCTTTTCCAAGTCAACTGGGCATAGGCAACAGATGTTGACCTGCCAGCGAAGCCTACATCCAAGAATGAATAACAATTTTAGTCTTAGATTGTGCTAGGATTGATTTTGTTACTGCCATTGAACTACAAATATTATAGAACCTAAAGCCTTTGTTAAAAAGCTCCACTACAAGTTCTGCTCCCTTACCATGAAATCAATCCTCCTTCCTGGCCACTTCCACACCATCGTCCAGTGTTAATGGTCTATTCGGCCTTCAGTTCCTAACACTTTGTTTTTAAAACTCATCGTCATGTTCAGAATACTCCATGTACTCCAGCTTTGCAGCCCTCTGAGGATTCTGTGGTCCTCCAACACTGGGGTTATTTCATGGAGTGTCAGCATTAATAGCAAAAGCAGTATTTGTTGTGCATCCACATTTGCCATTGAACTAAATGGCTTGTTAAGGCCTTTTCAGGGAACACTTCAGAATCAACACGTTGCTTTGGACTTATAGCTACATGTAGTAAGACCAGACAATCATTACAGATTTCCTTTCCTAAAGTACATTGATGAACCAGATAGGTTGTTTCAACAACCAAGGATAATTTTGTACAAAAACAGAAAGTGCAGAAGAAAAAGAGCAGATCTGGCAGCATCTGTAGAGAGAGAAACAGAGTGATTTTTTTTCAAGTCCAGTGATCCCTGGCTTGAACAAAATGTTTGTTTTCCAATGATGATTTAATGGTCTAATTACTGAGACTAGCTTTTATTCCAGATTTATGAACTAAATTTAAATTTCATCAGTTGGATTTGAACTTGTATCCATAAACATTACTCCAGGTCTTTGGATTACTAATCTAATAATATTACCACCATACCTTTTATACTTTCATGGCAACATTGTCAAATGCACCTTCAACTGTTGGTACATTAAATTCTGGAAGTTCATTTCTAAATGCCTTTATCTCTCCACATATCTCTCTCTTTCTTTAAGACCTTCCTTAAAATCTCCCTCACTGATTGTGATGTCTCCTTCATATGCTTGCAATTAATGTTGGAAGTTTACACTCGTGAATAGCCTTAAGGAGTTTTACTACATTAAAAACTCAATGTAAATTAAAGTTGTTGAATGATGACACCATTCTGAAAAATGGAAAATGTCCTCAAAAATTAACATTTGAAATGGTGGTCAACTCACCATCGTATCTGTCCTGTTTTTACTGGATTCTGTATAATTTGAAGATAGTGATAAAAACATGGGGCAGATAATTAGTAATTTTTTTTGTTGTTACAAAACAGAAGGAACTTGGAAAGGATGTGAATCCTGCAGTGACTTATAGTATTACATTTGCGAAAGGAAAGTATTGGCTAAGTTGGGTAAACTACAGTTGATGTCAAATCAAGTTCTGAGCAGCATTATTCCTGTGTCCTCAGCAAACTGAGAACAAAGAAATAGTATTTTAGTACGCAATTGATTGTGAATATGTGTCAGAAGTCTGGAGAATGACCAATGCAGTTTCAGTTTTTAAAAGGAGAGGCATGAGACCTCTGAGTAATTATGGAATAAAATTCTTCACGCTGTCGCAGCAAAAATGTTGGATTCAATTGTGAAAGGATATTTCATTTCTTTAAATGAACAAGAAAATGAATGGAGGAACAGACATAGTTCACAAAAAGAATGTTGAAACATGACAGAGTGAATAGAATTCTTTGAAGAGGTAACAGTTAGAGTAGATTGTGGAAATTCGGCAGATGTAGAGCACATGGACTTTGCGCATGTCCGTAACAGGTTATTTTACTTTTTCATGGGAATCTGGAATTATCGGCTTGGTCACCATGTGTTGTCCATTCCTAGAGAAGTCCACATGGTATGTATCCATCATAGAGCTGTTAGGAAGGGAGTTCCTGGGATTTGACTCAGTGTCAGTGAAGAAACCGCGGTATAGTTTCAAGTCAACATGGTGTGTGTATTAGAGGTGACCGCAGTGCCCCAATGCCTCTTATGCCCCATCTTTCTAAGTGATAGAAACTGTTGGTTTGGAAGTTGCCATCAAAAGGAGGCTTGAGGAGTTACTCTAATACATCTATTTGGTAGATTCCGTGGCATCATATGTCATAGATATAAGTCAAGGTAGGTGTAGACTGTTCGGCTCTCCACATCTAGACCATCATTCAACGAATCATTCTATCTCAACTCCATCTTCCTGTAATACCTTTATATTCCTTGATTGTTACCATATCAAAAAATATATCTTCCTCTGTTTTCAATATGCTTAACAACTTAGCATTCACAGCTCACTGGGACAGAAAAGCGCAAAACGTCATGCTCTAAGTGAAGGCATTTTTAATTTCAGGCCTACATGCCTGCCCTGTATACTGAGATGTGAACCTTATTCCAAGCTCTCTTTTCTGATGAAGGATCTAGGCCTGAAACGTCAGCTTTTGTGCTCCTGAGATGCTGCTTGGCCTGCTGTGTTTATCCAGCTGCAAACTTTATTATCTTGAATTCTCCAGCATCTGCAGTTCCCATTTTCACTTTCATTATTCCAGTGAATGTTGCTTGTTAAAAATTTCATGTTTGTCTGCGATCACCACTCATTTATCTAAACTTTAAGGGTTAGAGAATAGCCTGTGGTAGACGGTCTAATAGAGTTAATATTTTACTGAGTGCTGTAAACATCACTCACTCTGATGATGGCACGGTGTCTTGTTCAGCGGGAAGCAGTAGTTTGTAGAACAGTCTGTGGATAGGCCAACAAGCGGTGAGGCCACTTTGGATGGGTAATGAACCAGGCCAGATGTTAGAGTTGGAGGTAGGTGAGCACTTCAGTGATAATGACCACAGTTAGGTTATGTTTACTTTAGCGATTGAAAGGGATAGGTATATATCGCGGGGCAAGAGCTATAGCTGGGAGAAGGGCAATTAGGAGGCGATTAGGTATGATTCAGGATGCATAGGATGGAGAAGAAAACTGGAGGGGTTGGGCACAATTGAAATGTGAAGCTTGTTCAAGGAGCAGCTAATGCATGTCATTGATAAGAATGTACCTTTCAGGCAGGGAGAAAGTGGTCAAGCGAGGGAACCATGGTTTACTAAAGAAGTTAACTCTCTTGTCACAAGGAAGATGGAGGCTTATGTAAAGATGAGGATTGAAGGCTCAGTTAGGACACTTGAGAATTACAAGTCAGCCAGGAAGGACCTAAAGATAGAGCTAAGAAGAGCCAGGAGAGGACATGAGAAGTATTTGGCAGGTAGGAACAAGGAAAACCCTAAAGCTTTCAATAGGTATGTCAGGAAGAAAAGAATGACTAGAGTAAGATTAGGGCCAGTCAAGGACAGTAGTGGGAAGTTGTGCGTGGAGTCCAAAGAGATATGAGAGGTGCTAAATGAATATTTTTCATCATTTTTCACCCAGGAAAAAACAATGTTGTCAAGGAGAATACTGAGATACAGGCCATTAGACTAGAGGGGATTGAGCTTCACAAGGAGGAGGTGTCAGCAATTCTGGCAGGTGTGAAAATAGATAAATTCCCTGGGCTGGATGGGATGTATTCTAGGATTCTCTGGGAAGCTAGGGAGGAGATTGCAGAGCCTTTGGCTTTGATCTTTATGTTGTCATTATGTTCAGGAATAGTGCCAGAAGACTGAAGGATAGCAAATGTTGTCCCCTTGGATTTATAGGAGATAGGATTTCTAATCATCTGGAAAGGAATAATTTGATTAGGGATAGTCAACATGGTCTTGTGAAGGATAGGTCGTGCCTCACAAATGTTATTGAGTTCTTTGAGAAGTTGATCAAACAGGTGGATGAGGATAAAGCGATTGATGTGGTGTGTATGGATTTCAGTAAAGCGTTTAATCAGGTTCCCCATGGTAGGCTATTGCATAAAACATGGAGTCATAGGATTGATGGTGATTTAGTGGTTTGGATCAAAAATTGGCTATTTAGAAGAAGACAGAGGGTCGTGGTTGATAGGAAATGTTCATCCTGCAGTTCAGCTACTAGTGGTGTACTGCAAGGATCTGTTTTGGGGCCACAGCTGCTTGCCATTTTTATAAATGACCTGGATGTGAGCGTAGAAGGATGGGTTAGTAAATGTGCAGATGACACTAAAGTCGATGAAGTTGTGGATAGTGTAGAAGGATGTTGCAGGTTACAGAGGGACATAGATAAGCTGCAGAGATGGGCTGAGAAGTGGCAATGGAGTTTAATGGAGAAAAATGTGAGGTGATTCACTTGGAAGGAGTAACAGGAGTACAGAGTACAGGGCTAATCGTAAGATTTTTGGTCGTGTCAATGAGCAGAAAAATGTCAGTGTCTATGTACATAGATCCCTGAAAGTTGCCACCCAGGTTGATAGGTTTGTTAGGAAAGCATAAGGTGTGTTAAGTTTTACTGGTAGAGGGATTGAGTTTTGGAGCCGTGAGGTCATGTTGAAGCTGTACATAACTCTGGTGCAGCTGCACTTGGAGTATTGCGTACAGTTCTGGTTGCCGCGTTATGGGAAGGAAGTGGAAGCAGTGGAACATGTGCAGAGGAGATTTACCAGGTTGTTGCCTGGTATGGAGGGAAGGTCTTATGAGGAAATGCTGAGGGATTTGAGGCTGTTTTCATTAGAGAGAAGAAGGTTAAGAGGTGACCTAATAGAGACATACAAGACGATCAGAGGATAAGATAGGGTGGACAGTGAGAGCCCTTCTCCTTGGATGGAGATGCCTTGCACAAGAGGACATAGCTTTAATTTGAGGGGTGATAGATCTAGGGCAGATGTCAGATGTAGGTTCTTTACTCAGAGAGTAGTCAGGGTATTAAGAATGCCCTGCCCATAACAGTAGTAGGCTGGCCAAGTTTAAGGGCATTTAAATGGTCATTGGATAAACATGTCGATGATAATGGAATAGTATAGGTTAGATGGGCTTCAGTTTGGTTTCACAGGTCAGCGCAACATCGAGGCCGAAGGGCCTGTACTGCGTTGTTCTATGTTCTAGGTTCTATGTTTTATGTTCTATGTTCTAACCTTAGCCTGGTCTGGTCCTAACAATCCCTGCATTGATGTTAGTCATATCCATGGAGCCGATAAACAGTTGCATTACATTGAACAGTAAACTTTGTGTTGTTTACTCAACAAGACTAATCTTTAATTAGACAAGAAAGGTGGCTATCCTATTTCACACTAGACCGCTGGACATAGGAAGGATGGGGTGAAGTCAGCCCCTTCAAAATGAAATGATTAACCCAGTCCAGCATTATTTTCAAATGATGTAAACTAAGAGAAAATAGAATCTAGTGGCTCAAAAAAAAGGAAAAACTTTAAAAAAAGCTAGTGATTCAGGAGCGCTCAAGAAACAAGGAGAGCACTAGGGGGGATATAATAAGCCTCTGAAGCACAGGAATTGTTCCTATGTTGCTGTAAAGGGTACGAAAGCTTATATTATAGCCATTTGGGATAGAAAAGTCTATTTTACAACTGCAAAAATGGAGCAGAAAATTGAACATCCTGGAGAAGACACATTTTTTGATCCAGAAATAACTTCTAAACTGGATAGTCAGTTGTAAGTTGAACATGTAAGTGCACCTCTAAAAAGAATTGGGCGGGTGGTAAATGGTATTGTTGCTCACTAAATATCAAATTGAGTGGTTTTGGAAACCTTTGACAATTATTTCAAATTCATAACCAATCAATATCTTGAAACGGCAAGACTCAACAAATAAGTGCAACATTCAGAGGAATCTTCAAATGAATTTATTGATGATCTCTGTCCTGGTGGAGAGATATAACTATGAGACTAGTTTATTGCTGGCATTTTTGATGTGCTGTTGTCAGATTTATTATATTTCAAAAAAGACTTAACTCTGAAGAAGTTCACCTGGGCGCTGAGTAAAGCAGAAGGCAGAAAGCAAGATAGTTCAATCCCAAGAGAAGAAGGTAAAACTTGGCAGAGGAGATCTATGAAATGTATTCATTTCTTAAAGTATCAAATCTTAAACAAAAGGCTTACAAGATAAGCTAATCCAAGATGAAGGATAGCAAGCAGAGATTAAAGGATCCTACCAAGACTGTGAAGCAAAGAAATGTCACATGTACAAACAGTGCCCAGTTTTTGAAAATGAATAATTTTATTGCAAGAAAGTAGGTCAGTTATAAAAAATGTGCTGACACAGTCACAGAAAAGTGGATGATTAAAGAGTTATTCACACAAAGAGATGCATGAAGTAGAACGGTCTCCAATAGAAGATAAACTCAGAGTTTTCCTTTAAGGAAAATCAGTCATTCAAATCATCCATTTTGGTATGTGGACCTTTATGATAATGGGAACCGCATGGATTTCAAATTGGACTCAGGAATGATTATCATGGAACTATCAGAAAGAGAGCCTTTGTTGAGTCAACACTGCTCACAGCTGACAGTTCAGCCACATGCTTCACGGGGTATCACACTTCATGCTAAAGGAATGCTACAAGCAACTGTCCAACACAGAGGTCATCAAATACTAGAATACTTTATGTATGCCATAACCAAGAATTCTGTCTCCCATTTAGAAGGATGTGCATTGACCTGAATCTCAAAGATGAGGTAAACAATAAAAGGGCAAAGAAAAATCTGTAAGAAGTGTTATCTATTAATTCGTGACAACCTAAGCAAAAATCTGAATTCCCTCAGGTTAGTTATATTGGAATAAAAATATATTTGTTGTTGCCAAGGGAGTGATGAGGTGACTATTGTGGTTTGGCTGAAATATTTTCTAACGCTATCAAAGCTAACGTGAGTTCAGATTCTAAGTCACGACAATGCTCAAAATGGAGTAGAAGCAAAGAATAGCTCACCTCCACTCAGGATAATGCAAGTATATTCAGTTCAATTGTATCAGATTGGACCACAGCATAATGAATAATTGTTTATGAGAACTGTAAATCTGACAATAGATACTGAGGTGAACAGGTTGCGCAGAGGTAAGTTTAATCATAAAATTTGACCTCTCCAGCTTCCAAAGAAGCATCCAAATAACAAAGTGTATTAGATCAAGCAAGAATGAATCTCTAATAACAGGATTAAGAAGTGAACAAGTAGGTTTCACGAATTCATCAATCATTGAGAGGGCAAGAAAAAGGCCAAAATATTCAAAATGTTAAAGCAACAGATCTGACAATTTCAAAAACGATTTAGACTGAGAACAAAATTCCACTAATATGAATTGAATATGGTGCACATAATCCCACTGAAGGGACCACTAAGAATAGACAAATATGGTGGAAGGGATCAAGATATTGCAAAGAGTAAAATTGCCTGTTACAGCAGAGACAGCAATGATAGCGATAAATAATAGGTGTGTATCATCAAAGTCCTCTGTGACAGAAATACAAGAAGACCGTCCACTTCAAAGGAAAACTATAGATCTCAGACCATCAGGGAGATAGTTCATGTCAAATACATCCTCCATTATGAATTAACATTCTTCCAAGACCCAAGATAACATGTTTGGGGAGCATAGTGAAATATACAGATCGTCTGAACTTGCAAAATCAAAGATCTGTAGAAGTCGTCTTCTGGGAATTGCATATATAAATAAATATATTACAAAATATAATATTTAATAGTGCAAAAACTTGGGGGGATGTAAATAGGTCTAAAAAAAGTGTGAAATGGTAAATACTTGATGTAATGGGGTCATGAGTAAGGAAGAGCTTATAAGAACACACCTGGGCTAGTGTGCTCCCTCACAAACTTTATAGTGAATGAAAAGTGAAAGAACTGCAAATGCTGCAAATCAGAAACAAAAACAGAAATTGCTAGAGAAGCTCAGCAGGTCTGGCAACATCTGTGAAAAGCAATCAAAGTTAATACTTTGGGCCCAGTGACACTTCCTCAGAACTGACGGCACCTAGGAAAAGAGATAATGGGAACTGCAGATGCTGGAGAATCCAAGACAATAAAATGTGAGGCTGGATGAACACAGCAGGCCCAGCAGCATCTCAGAAGCACAAAAGCTGACGTTTCGGGCCTAGACCCTTCATCAGAGAGGGGGATGGGGAGAGGGTTCTGGAATATATAGGGAGAGAGGGGGAGGTGGATCGAAGATGGAGAGAAAAGAAGATAGGTGGAGAGGAGAGTATAAGTGGGGAGGTAGGGAGGGGATAGGTCAGTCCAGGGAAGACAGACAGGTCAAGGAGGAGGGATGAGATTGTTAGGTAGACGGGGGTGCGGCTTGGGGTGGGAGGAAGGGATGGGTGAGAGGAAGAACAGGTTAGGGAGGCAGAGACAGGTTGGACTGGTTTTGGGATGTAGTGGGTGGAGGGGAAGAGCTGGGCTGGTTGTGTGGTGCAGTGGGGGGAGGGGACGAACTGGGCTGGTTTAGGGATGCGGTGGGAGAAGGGGAGATTTTGAAACTGGTGAAGTCCACATTGATACCATTAGGCTGCAGGGTTCACAGGTGGAATATGAGTTGCTGTTCCTGCAGCCTTCGGGTGGCATCATTGTGGCACTGCTGGAGGCCCATGATGGACATGTCATCTAAAGAATGGGAGGGGGAGTGGAAATGGTTTGCAACTGGGAGGTGCTGTAGTTTGTTGCGAACTGAGCGGAGGTGTTCTGCAAAGCGGTCTCCAAGCCTCCGCTTGGTTTCCCCAATGTAGAGGAAGCCACACCGGGTACAGTAGATGCAGTATACCACATTGGTAGATGTGCAGGTGAACCTCTGCTTAATGTGGAATGTCATCTTGGGGCCTGGGATGGGGGTGAGGGGGGAGGTGTGGCGGCAAGTGTAGCATTTCCTGCGGTGGCAGGGGAAGGTGCCGGGTGTGGTGGGGTTGGAGGGCAGTGTGGAGCGAACAAGGGAGTCACGGAGAGAGTGGTCTCTCCGGAAAGCAGACAGGGGTGGGGATGGAAAAATGTCTTGGGTGGTGGGGTCAGATTGTAGATGGCAGAAGTGTCGGAGGATGATGCGTTGTATCCGGAGGTTGGTGGGGTGGTATGTGAGAACGAGGGGGATCCTCTTTGGGCGGTTGTGGCGGGGGCGGGGTGTGAGGGACATTTTGCGGGAAATACGGGAGACGCGGTCGAGGGCGTTCTCGATCACTGTGGGGGGAAGTTGCGGTCCTGGAAGAACTTGGACATCTGGGATGTGCGGGAGTGGAATGTCTTATCGTGGGAGCAGATGCGGCGGAGGCGGACGAATTGGGAATAGGGGATGGAATTTTTGCAGGAGGGTGGGTGGGAGGAGGTGTACTCTAGGTGGGCTTGAAATGGACATCAGTTACAAGCTGGTTGCCTGAGATGGAGACTGAGAGGTCCAGGAAGGTGAGGGATGTACCGGAGGAAGAGGTGGGGTTTGGGGCCTGTGTAGGTGAGGAAGAGGGACTGTTCCACGTAACCTACAAAGAGGCAGGCATAGCTGGGGCCCATGCGGGTGCCCATAGCCACCCCCTTTGACTGTAGGAAGTGGGAGGAACTGAAAGAGAAGTTGTTGAGGGTGAGAACGAGTTCAGCTAGGCGGATGAGGGTGTCGGTGGAGGGGCACTGGTCGGGCCTGCGGGACAGGAAGAAGCGGAGGGCCTTGAGGCCATCTGCATGCGGAATGCAGGTGTATAGGGACTGGACATCCATGGTGAAGATGAGGTGTTGGGGGCCAGGGAATTGGAAGTCCTGGAGGAGGTGGAGGGCGTGGGTGGTGTCACAGACGTAGGAAGGGGGTTCCTGGACCAAAGGGGAGAAGATGGAGTCCAGATGGTTGGGGATGAGTTCGGTGGGGCAGGGGCAGGCTGAGACGATTGTCAACCAGGGCAGGCAGGTTTGTGGATTTTAGGAAGGAGTTAGAAACGGGCCGTGCGGGGTTGGGGAACAATGAGGTTGGAGGCTGTGGGTGGGAGGTCCCCTGAGGTGATGAGGTCATGAATGTTGTTGGAGATGATGGTTTGGTGCTTGGGTGTGGGGTCATGATCGAGGGGGCGGTAGGAGGTAGTGTCGGAGAGTTGGCGTCTGGCCTCGGCGATGTAGAGGTCAGTGCGCCATACTACCACTGTGCCACCCTTGCCTGCGGGTTTGATGGTGAGGTTGGGGTTGGACCGGAGGGAGCGGAGGGCTGCCCGTTCTGCGGGGGAGAGGTTGGAGTGGGTGAGAGGGGTGGAGAGGTTGAGGCGGTTAATGTCTCGACGGCAGTTGGAGATGAGGAGGTCGAGGGAGGGTAGGAGGCCTGGGGGTGGTGTCCAGGAGGAGGACTTGTGTTGGAAGCGGGTGAAGGGGTCAGTGGAGGGAGGGTTAGGCTCCCGGTTGAAGAAGTCGGCGTGGAGGCGAAGGCGACGGAAAAACTCTTCTATGTCCAATCGTGACTGGTATTCATTGATGTGTGGTTGTAGGGGGACAAAGGTGAGCCCCTTACTGAGGACTGACCGTTCGTCCTCAGTCAGTGGGAGGTCTGGGGGGATGGTGAAGATGCGGCAGGGTTCAGTGTGGCTGTCTTCTCTGGGGTTGCTGGCTGTGGAGGTTGTGGGTGGAACGATGAGGTCGTCGGCCGTGGGCGGGGTTCCGTCGACGTCGGCCTTGGGCGGGGTTCTGTCGGCGGTGGGAGTGTCGGTGTGGGCGGCAGCAGCGGCTGCGGTGAGGGTGGCTGCAGCAGCAGTCACGGAAGTGGTGTGGCCGGCGGAGGCGGATGTGACGTCATCGGTGGGGTCTGCCCACTCCAACCTCTCCCCCGCAGAACGGGCAGCCCTCCGCTCCCTCCGGTCCAACCCCAACCTCACCATCAAACCCGCAGACAAGGGTGGCGCAGTGGTAGTATGGCGCACTGACCTCTACATCGCCGAGGCCAGACGCCAACTCTCCGACACCACCTCCTACCGCCCCCTCGATCATGACCCCACACCCAAGCACCAAACCATCATCTCCAACACCATTCATGACCTCATCACCTCAGGGGACCTCCCACCCACAGCCTCCAACCTCATTGTTCCCCAACCCCGCACGGCCCGTTTCTATCTCCTTCCCAAAATCCACAAACCTGCCTGCCCTGGTCGACCAATCATCTCAGCCTGCTCCTGCCCCACCGAACTCATCTCCACCTATCTGGACTCCCTCTTCTCCCCTTTGGTCCAGGAACTCCCTACCTACGTCCGTGACACCACCCAAGCCCTCCACCTCCTCCAGGACTTCCAATTCCCTGGCCCCCAACACCTCATCTCCACCATGGACGTCCAGTCCCTATACCTGCATTCCGCATGCAGATGGCCTCAAGGCCCTCCGCTTCTTCCTGTCCCGCAGGCCTGACCAGTCCCCCTCCACCGACACCCTCATCCGCCTAGCTGAACTCATCCTCACCCTCAACAACTTCTCTTTTGACTCCTCCCACTTCCTACAGACTAAGGGGGTGGCCATGGGCACCCGCATGGGCCCCAGCTATGCCTGCCTCTTTGTAGGTTACGTGGAACAGTCCCTCTTCTGCACCTACACAGGCCCCAAACCACACCTCTTCCTCCGGTACATTGATGACTGTATCAGCGCCGCCTCTTGCTCCCCAGAGGAGCTCGAACAGTTCATCCACTTCACCAACACCTTCCACTCCAACCATCAGTTCACCTGGGCCATCTCCAGCACATCCCTCACCTTCCTGGACCTCTCAGTCTCCATCTCAGGCAACCAGCTTGTAACTGATGTCCATTTCAAGCCCACCGACTCCCACAGCTACCTAGAATACACCTCCTCCCACCCACCCTCCTGCAAAAATTCCATCCCCTATTCCCAATTCCTCTGCCTCCGCCGCATCTGCTCCCACGATAAGACATTCCACTCCCGCACATCCCAGATGTCCAAGTTCTTCCAGGACCGCAACTTTCCCCCCACAGTGATCGAGAACGCCCTCGACCGCGTCTCCCGTATTTCCCGCAAAATGTCCCTCACACCCCGCCCCCGCCACAACTGCCCAAAGAGGATCCCCCTCGTTCTCACATACCACCCCACCAACCTCCGGATACAACGCATCATCCTCCGACACTTCTGCCGTCTACAATCCGACCCCACCACCCAAGACATTTTTCCATCCCCACCCCTGTCTGCTTTCCGGAGAGACCACTCTCTCCGTGACTCCCTTGTTCGCTCCACACTGCCCTCCAACCCCACCACACCCGGCACCTTCCCCTACAACCGCAGGAAATGCTACACTTGCCGCCACACCTCCCCCCTCACCCCCATCCCAGGCCCCAAGATGACATTCCACATTAAGCAGAGGTTCACCTGCACATCTGCCAATGTGGTATACTGCATCCACTGTACCCGGTGCGGCTTCCTCTATATTGGGGAAACCAAGCGGAGGCTTGGAGACCTCTTTGCAGAACACCTCCGCTCAGTTCGCAACAAACTACTGCACCTCCCAGTTGCAAACCATTTCCACTCCCCCTCCCATTCTTTAGATGACATGTCCATCATGGGCCTCCTGCAGTGCCACAAAGATGCCACCCGAAGGTTGCAGGAACAGCAACTCATATTCCACCTGTGAACCCTGCAGCCTAATGGTATCAATGTGGACTTCACCAGTTTCAAAATCTCCCCTTCCCCAACTGCATCCCTAAACCAGCCCAGTTCGTCCCCTCTCCCCACTGCACCACACAACCAGCCCAGCTCTTCCCCTCCACCCACTGCATCCCAAAACCAGTCCAACCTGTTTCTGCCTCCCTAACCTGTTCTTCCTCTCACCCATCCCTTCCTCCCATCCCAAGCCGCACCCCCATCTACCTACTAATCTCATCCCACCTCCTTGACCTGTCCGTCTTCCCTGGACTGACCTATCCCCTCCCTACCTCCCCACCTATACTCTCTCCACCTATCTTCTTTTCTCTCCATCTTCGGTCCGCCTCCCCCCTCTCCCTATTTATTCCAGAGCCCTCACCCCATCCCCCTCTCTGATGAAGGGTCTCGGCCCGAAACGTCAGCTTTTGTGCTCCTGAGATGCTGTTTGGCCTGCTGTGTTCATCCAGACTCACATTTTGTTGTCTTGGATACTCCAGCATCTGCAGTTCCCATTATCTCAAATATTCTACTTTCTTTGACCGGATGGGAAGGTATTGTGGGATTGTTGGAGATTGCTGGAAGTGAAGGAGGAATGGACCAGGGTGCCCCAGAGGGAACAGTCGCTGCAGAAAGCTGACAAGGGAGGAGAGGGGAGGGGAGTATGTGTCTGGTGGTGGCATCTCACTGAATGTGGCAGGAATGGAGGCTAATGATCCTCTGGATGTCGATGCTGGTAGGATTGTATTTGAGGACGAGGGGAGCCCTATCGTTCTTGTGGGAGGGAAGAGAAGGAATGAGGGCTGAAGTATAGCACATGTATCAGACCCAGGTCCTGTCAACCATGGTGCCCGGGAATTCCTGAATTGACGAAGAAGATGAGGCCTGTAAATATTTTCCGTAATGCAATAAATTTTATATTCTTAATTCAAAAAGACTTTTTTAGTTGTACTACAATGGTGGCTATCCTAATTCTCATTGGACCACATTGAGTTTGTACACGCACAACATAGCCTTATTAATCTCCTCTCATCACACAATCCCCTTATTCAAGGAATCATCTAGTTTTTTTTCCCATCTTCATTGTATGTGATACTATTCAGACCATCAAAAGGTTAAGTTGCATACCATTGGGGTAAAGAACAACAAATTGAATTAATAATTGATTATGAAAGAGAGAAACAGAAGTGGGAATTAATGACAGTTTAAACGTTGGTTGGAAGAGGGCATTAGAATCCTGATCAATTCAGATCTGCTGCCACTTCTAGTCACAGGCCACTTCTAGTCACAGTGTATGTTAATGATTTGACCATACAAGTTGATAGTTATGTTGAAATATGAACGCAATAATAGACATTAAAAATTGGAAATGTTGGAAGAGCTAGCTTGCAAAGTCGTTGGACTAATAATCCAGAACCCTGGGCTAATATCATAGGAACATGGGTTTGAATCCCAACATGGCATATGACGAGATTTGAACTCAATAAAAGTACTTCGCAGGTTTGGAAACATCTGTGGAGAAAGAAATGGAGTTTATTTTCCATCTTGAGAGCTCTTCATTAGAACTGCAACTATTTTGAGATTTTAATGGGAGACAGGGAAGAAAGGGAAAGGGATCAAAGAACAAAACGAGAGTTCTGTGATGGGAAGGAAGGCAGGAAAAATTAAATGACAACAGGATACTTGTGAAGTGCAAAGAAGTGTTCTGAGGGAGGTGGTAGAGTTCTGAGGGAGGTGGCTGAGGAAATAGCAGAGGCTTTTGTCGTGATCTTTCAAAAGTCACTGGAGTCTGGGAAAGTCCCAGATGATTGGAAAATTGCTGTTGTAACCCCCTTGTTTAAGAAAAGATCAAGGCAAAAGATGGAAAATTATAGGCCAATTAGCTTAACCTTGCTGGTTGGTAAAATTCCAGAATCCATTGTCAAGGATGAGATTTCTAAATTCCTGGAAGTGCAGGGTCAGGTTAGAACAAGTCAACATGGATTTAGTAAGGCAAGGTCGTGCCTGACAAACCTGTTAGAATTCTTTGAAGAGGTAACAAGTATATTAGACCAAGGAAACCCAGTAGATGTTATCTATCTAGATTTCCAAAAGGCCTTTGATACAGTGCCTCACAAGAGGTTGCTGAGCAAGGTGAGGGCCCATGGTGTTCGAGGTGAGCTACTGGCTTGGATTGAGGATTGGCTGTCTGACAGAAGGCAGAGAGTTGGGATAAAAGGCTCCTTTTCGGAATGGCAACTGGTGATGAGTGGTGTCCTGTAGGGTTCAGTGTTGGGGCCACAACTGTTCACCTTGTATATTAATGATCTGGATAAAGGGACCGGGGGCATTCTGGCGAAGTTTGCCAATGATACGAAGGTAGATGGACAGGCAGGTAATACTGAGCAAGTGGGGAAGCTGAAGAAAGATTAAGACAGTTTAGGAGAGTCGTCCGGGAAATGGCTGATGAAATTCAATGTGAGTAAATGTGAGGTTTTGCACTTTGGAAAAAAGAATACAGGCATGGACTATTTTCTTAATGGTGAGAAAATTCGTAAAGCAGAAGTGAAAAGGGATCTGGGAGTGTTGGTCCAGGATTCTCTAAAGGTTAACTTGCAGGTAGAGTCCATGATTAAGAAAGCAAATGTAACGTTATTGTTTATCTCAAGAGGGTTGGAATATTAAAGCAGTGATGTGCTTCTGAGGCTTTATAAAGCTCTAGTTAGGCCCCATTTAGAATACTGTGTCCAATTTTGGGCCCCACACCTCAGGAAGGACATACTAGCCCTGGAACGTGTCCAGCGGAGATTCACACGGATGATCCCTGGAATGGCAGGTTTAACGTACGTTGAATGGCTAGGATCCTGGGATTGAACTCATTAGAGTTTAGAAGGTTGAGGGGAGATCTAATAGGAACTTACAAGATAATGTATGGCTTAGAAGGGGTGGATGCTCGGAAGTTGTTTCTGTTAGGCGGGGAGACTAGGACCCATGGGCACAGCCTTAAAATTAGAGGGGGTAAATTTAAAACTGAAATGAGACGACATTTCTTCAGCCAGAGAGTGGTGGGCTTGTGGAATTCATTGCCATGGAGTGCAGTGGAGGCCGGGACTTTGGATGCCTTCAAGGCAGAGATCGACAAATTCTTGATCTCACAAGGAATCAAGGGCTATGGGGAGAGTGCAGGGAAGTGGAGTTGAAATGCCCATCAGCCATGATTTAAATGGAGGAGTGGACTTGATGGGCTGAATGGCCTTACTTCCACTCCTATGTCATATGGTCTTATGGTCTAAGTGTTAGTAGGGCTCTAAAGAAAGAAAAGAATATCTAAAAAAGATTCAAGTGTGAAATGTAGAATCATCAACAATGCCGTCATTGAAGAATATCCAGCCCAAAATTAAACAAATTTTAAAAACATACAAGAAAAATATGGGACAGAAAAGCTGATCTCAAGTTAATGTTATGAACAAAAGTTTGTCAAGTGCCTAAGTCAAAGATGGGGCACTAGTGCTTAGGTTTACATAGAAATTCATTGGAACACAGTTTAATGAGCAGTAAACAGGATGAATGCTTTAAAGACTGGAGGGCTTAAAATCATTCACAGAACTGGGTTCAGTAAATGGAGATGAGCTTTAGTGTCTACACTGTACCAACTTTCAGACCGCAAGACATAGCGAAAGAAGTAGGCCATTCAAAAGTCAGTTCCATCATTCAATGAGATGGTGGCTGAAATCTGACAATCCTCAACTCTTCTTTTCCCTACGGCACCATTACTGATTAAAATTTTGTTCATCAAACTATTGAATATTCTGACTTGAAAGCCCTTAAGAATTCCACAGATTTACCACCCTCTAAGAGAAGAAATTCTTCCTCATGTTTGTGTTAAATGGACAGCCCTCTATTCCAGGATTATGCTCCTTAGTCCTTGGCTCTCCCAGAAGAAAGGTCGTGCTTCCCATAATTCACAAATTTCTGCATGAACTCCTCCCATTCTTCTATAATTCCACAATAAGTACATGCGCAAACTACTAACACTGTCATGAGAAGACAATCCCTCCATACTCAGAATTAATCTAGTAAACTCTCTCTAAACTACATCCAATAACAGTACATCTTTCCTTAGATAAAGGGAACAAAACTGTTCAGAACACTCCAGGTGTGGCCACATTAGTGCTTTGTACAGCTTTAGATAAACTTCCCTATTTTTATACTCCATTCCCTTTGAATTTGTATATTAGGTTTTGTGATTCATGTGTGAGGACCTCCAATTATCTTTGGGCTGCAGCCTTCTTCATTCTCTTTCCAGTGAAATAATATTCAGCTCTTCTCTTCTTCCTGCCAAAATGTGTAAACTTACATTTTCCAACATTAGAAATATATACATAATGTAATATCAAACAGAGTGAGAACAACTTCAAAAAGTAGAAATCATGCCTGAAAAAGTATTAGAATTATTGGAGGCAGTAATAAGGATAGCCAAGATAGATAAGAAGGAGCCAGCAGATGTAATATATTCATATTTCCAAAAGGCATTTGATAAGGTAGTGCATATCAGGAACACAATGTTAGGAAACTAGCCTGGTTCACAAATCCTGAGCCAATGCTGAAAAGTTATCTTTTTCCCACTATTTTGTTTTCTGCAAAAAAACCTGCCAGAACTAGTGAATATATTTAATCTTTCTGTTTATATTCAGTGGTCCAGCATCTGCAGTACTTTGTTCTTAAAAATAATTATTTGTGAGAAAGCACAAGTTATGGTGTGGTATGATAGACTTATTTGCTATCATGAAAATTGAACAAACTAGATAAAAGCAAATATTTCTTACTATTCAAAGTATCAAGAATGAGAGGCCATTTACAGAACATTATATTTAATAGTTTTATGACAGAAGACAGGAGAAAACTTTCTATTCGGGCTGGAAGACTATTCATGTTCAGAATTAGGACTTGACACAGAAACAATGCCAAGCTTCAAAACAAGGAAGAAAGGTAAATGAAGGATTGAATATGATTTTTTTTGTTGTTTAAATTTTAGATGGGATGGGATTTAGTTACAATGTATAAGGTAATTATCAACATAACTTGGGGTTGAAACAAAGGCCTACCTTTGTTGAAAATTCTGTTTATTTCTACATAAAGACTTCAACAGTGAAATAACATGTATTTCTTATACACTAAAGGGATGTGAACATTGCTGGCTGGCCAGAATTTATTTCCCGTCTGTCATTGCCCTTGAGAAGGTAGCGATGAGCTGCCTTCTTAAACTGGTGCAGTCCACATAATGTAGGTTGACCTACAATGCTCTTAGGGAGGGAATTCTAGGACTTTGACCCAGTGACAGTGAAGGAACAGTGATATATATCCAAGTAAGGATAGTGAGTGGCTTGGAGGAGAACTTGCAGGTGGTTGTGTTCAACTGTATCTCGTCCCCTTGTTCTTCTACATAGAATTGGCCAAAGGGTTTGGAAGGTGCTGTCTGAGGATCTTTGGTGAATTTTTGCATTAAATCTTGTAGATAGCACATGCTGAAGTAACTGAGCATCAGAGATGGAGTGAGTGGATGCTTGTATATGTGGAGCCTATCAAGCAGGTTGCTTTGTCCTGGATAGTGTCAAGCTTACTGAGTTCTGCTGGAGTTGCACTCATCCAGGCATGTGGGAAATATTCTGACTTGTGCCTCATAGATGATGGGTAGGCTTTGGGGAATCAGGAAGTGACTTCTCTTGTAGCCACTGCGTTTATGTGGCAAGCCCAGTTGAGTTTCTACTCAATGGTAACCCTAGGTTGTTGATCGTGGGGATCCAGTGATGGCAACACCATTGACCATCAAGGGGCAGTCCCCTCCTGTCTCTGGATCATGGTGAAGAGTTATGAAGTGAAACTCGCTGACTTTGGGAGAGCGAGTCATGCTAAAAACAAGTGAAGCTCATCCAGGAACCAGTAGCTCAATAATCTGACAAGGTTCGCTTGAATTTAAGGATATAGTGGACTCGTCAGGTCTGTCAGCTTTTATTTTTTCTTCTTTCTCTGCTTTTTTTAATTGAACCTTACTTACTTTCTGTACAGAGCACCTCGTAGTTTCAACAGCAACTGCATTGCAAAGGTCAGCCCATACAGTCTCATATTTGCCATTGGTCATTGGTAGAGGCAAGATGGTGCCAAGATGATAGAATTATTTGCTATCGTGAAAATTGAACAAACTAGGTAAAAGCAAATATACATCCGGGTGGAAGAGCCCGCATCCAGGCCCATGGCTAAGTACCTAAGGAGGACTGTAATGCTAAACTTTTAATTTTATTAGCTTTCTTTTCTACTTTATACCTTCGTACCGAGATGGTGCTGGAAAATAGTGACTTTGTAAACTTTTCACTCTACTCCGTATCCCTGTGGTTGAGTACACATGACATAAAATCTAATTCTATGTCAAATTCTAATTCTAGATTGTCTTTTGTTGGAGATGGTCCTCTCTTGGCATTTGTGTGGCATGAATGCGACATCAAGTGAATGTGGTTTTAAATTTATTTCCGGTAGATAATTAGACTCTGTGGATACTTCTTTTTTTCTTTATGTTGTTCACCATCTCCTGATTCTTTAGGTCACCTTCTGGCGCAAGCTGAAGAATATAGAAACAGGGACAGATCACTCAGCTCTTTGAGCAAATTACTCCTTTCAATTAGATCAACAGCTACTCTATACCTCAACTCTGTTTCTGTGCAATGACTGCACATCAGACGGCTTGGATAGTATTTAGTAACTTTTTGTCTTTTTTTTAACCCTTCCTATGTGAATTTAATGTGTGTGTGAACGCAAAAGTATAAATCCTGTACCATCGGACGAAAAGCATTGTAACACCTTCAGACCTTACCATTTCAAATAGATTCAAAATTCAAATAAGAATTTTTAAGAACAAAATCACAGCTCACAGGACCAGAACTGAAAAAAAGCAGTTAGGTTAACCTACAGGTTTGATAGGAAAGGGAAATTTATGTGGTTTTTGAGTAACTGTAAATTGATGGTGTTGGGGAATATGTGGGAATATGTTTTGCTGTATGTTTTGAATTTTTTTTTAATTCTTCTATTTTTATTCCTTTTCTGTCATAAGCTGTTTTACTGCATAAAGCCAAATCTGTAGCCTAACATGCTTATGTTTCAGTGTAAAATCACATTATTTAATTAAAATAAGAACAAAATAAAATCCATCGTGCCAAATTCATAACAAGGGCAATCAAGATGGCAACAGAGTAGCAGTGCAGTGTGCAGGTTCCTGCCTGGAGCTCATCTGCTTTTACTCTTCTTTTCTTCCTTCACAGCTTTTTTCGCTTTCTTTAATCTACTTACCTTCTGTAGACAGATCAAAACAGCATGGCAGACAGTGAGAGAGCGCAGGGGAGAGTGGGTGACCTTGCCTAATATGGAGGAGAGTGGACCCAACATGGAGGACAGTGAACCTAGAGTGGGCCAGAATGAGCCTAGCACAGCAGCAATGAAGACTCCCCCAGCATCTGCGGTGACAGTAGCCTGACGTCTCCCGGCTTCTGCGAGAGCATTGAGCATGGGGAGATTGAGCCCACTGCAGAGGAGATTTAGCCCAGCACAGAAGAGATCAAATTCCTGTGGGGAGTGTGAGCCCTGCATGGCTAAGCACTTAAGAAGGACAGCAATATTGAGTTTTTAACTTGATTTCTTTTTCTACTCTACACTAAGAGGGGTTTTAATGTTCAATGTTAAACTATATTTTCATATTTTTCTACTTTGTACCTGAGATTTTGCACCAAGGAAGCTTTGTACTTAAGATGGCGGCAAGAGTAGCGACCTGTACGCTTTTCATTGTACTGCTGTATCGCTATCCTTGAGTACACATGACAATAAAACCTAAATCTAACTCTAAAGTTCCATTCTTGGAGCTGAATTGTCTGTGATCTGATTTGCTGGGATATCAGCTGGGATTGAATAGCTGAAACTCAATTGGAGCAAATTAGATTTTAATTGCTCTTGCAAAGAAGCGAAAGCAGCTGGATAGGAACAGTTCCAAAAAAGTATTAGTTCAATCTGATGGGAAAGGGTGTAGGTACAATCTCCACTGCAGAACTTCAGTGTGCAACTATTAGAGTTTTGGAAAATATTTGAATGAAAGCTTAAAATAATGTCTCAGCCATCTGTTAAGATGGCTGTTAAAGACCCCATGACACTAGTCAACCATCCTCAGTTGGGAGCACATTCAACTCTGATTCAAAGGCCGTGAGCTTAGATTCACTCTGCAGAAACTTAAGCGCAAAAGCTAGACTGATATTCCAGTGCAATGTTGAGGGAGTGCCGGGCTACTGCAGGTCCTATCCTATAGATGCATTGGTCAACTCAGGGCCTCAAAGCCTTCTCATATACATATAAAAGATTCCATAAAATAATTTTGCAAATAAAGGGAGGTAAAACCTTTAAAATTAGAATGAAGAAAGCAGAAAGCAACGATGAAAAGAGGAAAGCAGATGTCAATTTTAATTTGATCTTTCATGTAACAAAACTGTTGTTCATTTTCCAATAGGCCAGTAAGTGTATCCAGTGAATTCTTAAAACTCACAGGTTTGGATATATGTTGATTTTGCTCAGACAAGATTCTATAGTGATCTAGTGATCCATTTGGAAATGCTTGCATGTGGGCATTGGATAAGGAGAGCATTAGAGTAATAATTACCCACTGTATATCAGTAACCACCAAACATTCATTTTCAAGTTATAAGCAGGAACAAAATCATTTGTAAGAAATTCCCAGTGTGTTAGGGATGCTCAAGGAATTGTTTCAGAAACAGATGGCAGGAAGAATTTTGTTTTATTTGGTTGATGAAATGTGGGCATCACTGGAATAGATAGTAAAATGTGAGGCTGGATGAACACAGCAGGCCAAGCAGCATCTCAGGAGCACAAAAGCTGACGTTTCGGGCCTAGACCCTTTTATCTTGGATTCTCCAGCATCTGCAGTTCCCATTATCACTGAAATAGATAGGATTTTTTAAAATGGGACTGAGGGTTGCTGGCTGGGTCAATATTTATTGCCCATCCCTAGTGATCATTTTTGCCTGAACCGGCATAACTCTGGGCCATTTCTGCAAGCAGTGAAGAGGGAATCACAATTTTATGGATCTGGAGCTGCTTTTGGATCAAGCTCTACAGGGATAAAAACAACAACAATTTATATTGATGTAGTGTTTTCAATGTAACTAAATGTCCAATAGTGCTTCACAAATCTTTATTAGACAAAAATGACAATGACCTTGGCCAAACCATCATCAACTGCTAATTTTTTTACTTTCTCTTCGTCATTAGGTCAGCTGTGAGGTGGTTTGCAGATGTTTATACAATGTTCAGCAGCATTTGTAAAACCTCAGATACTGAAGTATTGTGTGTTTGTAAGCAATATGACCTGGACCACATTCTGACTTGAACAACACAGTTGGCCAGGCAGCATCTGGGGCAAAGGGGAAGCCAACGTCTCAGGTATTGTCCTTCTTCAGGACTGGGTGTGAGGCTAGGCGGAGCTTCAGATATAGTGGGGGTTGGGTAGCGGAATGATGGTGATCATTGTGGTGAACATGTTGAAACTGCAAGCCAATACACTCCTGGCTCCTGATGGATTTCACTCTCGAGTCTTTAAACAAGTGGCTAATGATAAAGTTCATATGTTGATTTTAATTTTTCCAAAATTTCCTTGGAGAAGGAAAATTTGCTTTCTCCCCAGAGATGCTGCCCTGTCTGTTGTGTTTCACAGTCATTTCTGTCTTTGTTTCGGATTCCTAGCATCAGCAGTTCTTTGTTTTAATTAAATTATTCGGCAGTTAGCTTAACAGCTGTCACAGGGAGAATGTTAGAAGCTATTTTTAAAGATGTTATAGCAAGACACTTAGAAAAAACTTCAAGATAATCAACTAGAAAACACATAGCTTTATGAAAGGGAAATCAGACTTAATCAATTTATTGGAGTTCTTGAAAAGTTAATATGTACTTTGTTTAAAGCAGAACGAGTGGATGCACTGTATTCAGGTTTCTCTAAGGCACTTAATAAGATGCCACACTAAAGATTATTGAGGAAAATAAAAGCTTGTGGTACAGCAGGGAACATAATTTCATGGATATAAGATTAGCCAGTTAACAAGGAAAGAGAGTTAACAGAAAAAAAGAGAGAGTGAAATAGAGCCAGTGTGGCAAGAAATGGAAGATGAAGTTTAATTCAAATAAATGCGAGGTGTTGCATTTTAGTCAGACAAACCAGGCAGGGATTATGCACTTAGTTGTAAGGCCCTGGAGAGTGTTGTTGAACAGTGAGACATCAGTGTGCAGGTGCATAGTTCCTTGAAAGTGATGTTACAGGTAGACAATGTGATGAAGAAGGCATTTGGTATACTTGCCTTTATTGATCAGAGCACAACATTTGTAAGGCCACATTTGGAGTAGTGTGCACAATTCTACTTGCTGCACTAGGGGAAGGATGTTACTAAAGGGTGCAAAAAAGATTTTGGAAGGATGTAACCAAGACTTGAGTTATAAGGAAATGTTGGACAGGCTGGAACTTTTTTTCCCTGAGTGCAGGAAGTTGACGGGGAACCTTACAGAACATAGAACATAGAACACTACAGGGCAGTACAGGCCCTTCGGCCCTCAATGTTGTGCCGACCTGAGAAACCAAACTGAAGCCCATCTAACCTACACTATTCCATTATCATCCATATGTTTATCGAATGACCATTTAAATGCCCTTAAAGTTGGCGAGTCTACTACTGTTGCAGGCAGGGCATTCCACATCCTTACTACTCTCTGAGCAAAGAACCTACCTCTGACATCTGTCCTATATCTATCACCCCTCAATTTAAAGCTATTTCCCCTCATGCTAGCTATCTCTATCCGAGGAAAAAGGCTTGTACTGTCCACCCGATCTAGTCCTCTAATCATCTTGTATGTTTCTATTAGGTTACCTCTTGACCTTCTCTCTATAATGAAAACAGCCTCAAGTCCCTCAGCCTTTCCTCATAAGACCTTCCCTCCATACCAGGCAACATCCTGGTAAATCTCCTCTGCACGCATTCCACTGCTTCCACCTCCTTCCTATAATGTGGTGACCAGAAATGTACGCAATACTCCAAGTACGGCTGCACCAGAGTTTTGTACAGCTTCAACATGGCCTCATGACTCCAAAACTCAATCCCTCTACCAATAAAACCTAATACTTCATACGCCTTCTTAACAAACCTATCAACCTGGGTGAAAACATTCAGGGATCTATGCACATGGACACTGAGATCTCTCTGCTCATCCACACTACCAAGAATCTTACCATTACCCCAGTACTCTGTATTCCTGTTACTCCTTCCAAAGTGAATCACCTCACACTTTTCCACATTAAATTCCATTTTCCACCTCTCAGCCCATTTCTGCAGCTTATCTATGTCCCTCTGTAACCCGTAACATCCTTCCGCACTATCCACAACTCCACCAACTTTAGTGTCATCTGCACATTTACTAACCCATCCTTCTACGCCCTCATCCAGGTCATTTATAAAAATGACAAACAGCAGTGGCCCCAAAACAGATCCTTGCAGTACACCACTAGTAACTGAACTTCAGGATTAACAATTCCCTCTTTCTTCTTCCAACTAGCCAATTTTTGATCCAAACCGCTAAAACACCCTCAATCCTCTGACTCCGTATTTATGCAATAGCTTACCATGGGGAACCTTATTAAATGATTTACTGAAATCCATATACACCACATCAACCACTTTACCCTCATCTACCTGTTTGGTCACCTTCTCAGAGAACTCAATAAAGTTTGTGAGGCACAATCTACCCTTCACAAAATGTGTTGACTATCCCTAATCAAATTATTCCTTTCTAGATTATTATAAATCCTATCTCTTATAATCTTTTCCAACACTTTACCCACAACCAAAGTAAGGCTCACTGGTCTGTAATTACCAGGATTGTCCCTCTTCCCCTTCTTGAACAAGGGGACAATATTTGCTATCCTTCAGTCTTCTGGCACTATTCCTGAACATAATGACAACATAAAGATCAAATCCAAAGGCTCTGCAATCTCCTCCCTAGCTTCCCAGAGAATCCTAGAATACATCCCATCCAGCCCAGGGGACTTATCTATTTTCACACCTGCCAGAATTGCTGACACCTCCTCCTTGTGAAGCTCAATCCCCTCTAGTCTAATGGCCTATATCTCAGTATTCTCCTTGACAACATTGTTTTTTTCCTGGGTGAAAAATGATGAAAAATATTCATTTAGCACCTCTCATATTCTTCGGACTCCACGCACAACTTCCCACTACTGTTCTTGACTGGCCCTAATCTTACTCTAGTCATTGTTTTGTTCCTGACATACCTATTGAATGCTTTAGGGTTTTCCTTGATCCTACCTGCCAAAGACTTCTCATGTCCCCTACTGGCTCTTCTTAGCTCTCTCTTTAGGTCCTTCCTGGCTAACCTGTAACTCTCAAACACCCAAACTGAGCCTTTGTGCCTCATCTTTACATAAGCCTCCCTCTTCCTCTTGACAATAGATTCAACTTCTTCAGTAAACCATGGTTCCCTCGCTTGACCACTTCCTCCCTGCCTGACAGGTACATACTTATCAAGGACACACATTAGCTGTTCCTTGAACAAGCTCCACATTTCAATTGTGCCCAACCCCTGCAGTTTCCTTCGCCGTCCTAAGCATCCTAAATCTTGCCTAATTGCCTCATAATTGCCTTCCCCCAGCTATAACTCTTTCCCTGGGGTATATACCTATCCCTTTCCATCGCTAAAGTAAACGTAACTGAACTATGGTCACTATCACTGAAGTGCACACCTACCTCCAACTCTAACACCTGGCCTGGTTCATTACCCAGAACCAAATCCAAAGTGGCCTCACCTCTTATTGGCCTATCCACATGTTGTGTCTGGAAACTCTCCTGCATGCATTGGACAAAAGCCGACCCAACTAACCTACTTGACCTATAACATTTCTCGTCAATATTTAGAAAGTTAAAGACCCCATAACAACTACCCTGTTACCATCGCTCCTATCCAGAGTCATCTTGGCAATCCTCTCCTCCACATCTCTGGAACTTCTGGGAGGCCTATAGAAAACTCCCAACAGGGTGACCTCTCCTTTCCTGTTTCTAATCTCAGAGATGTATAAAATTAGGAGGGGCATTGATAAGGTGCATAGTCAAAGTATTTTACCCAGGATCGGGGAGTTCAAAACTGGAGTGCATAGGTTTAAGGTGAGAGTGGAAAGCTTTAGAACTTACCTGATTGGCAACTTTTTCACGAAGAGGATAGCGTGTATATGGAATGAGCCGCCAGAGGAAATGGTAGAGTATGGCACAACTGCAAGAATTAAGAGGCATTTGGACAGGCACATGGATAGGAAGGGCTTAGAAAGACATGGATTAAGCGCAGGCAAACGGGACTAGTTCACTTTAGGAAACCTGGTCAACATAAAGGTGTTTGGCCAAAGGGTCAGTTTCCAAGCTGTATAACTCTATGACTCAACGACTCTGAGAGTCAGCATAAGTCAGCCATTTTCTGGCTGGCAAGATCTGACAAGTAGTATACTACAGGAATAAATGTGAGGCTCTCAACATTTACAATTTCTTTAAATAACTTGAATAAAAGAACCAATAGTATAGTTAATTTTACTCATGATGCAAAGTTGTGTAGAAAATTAAATAGTGAAGAGGGCATGAGGAGGATACATGGAATGGTAATAGGTGAAATGAGTCGGCAAAGGCCTGACAAATGGAGTGTAATGTGCACAAAAGTGAAGTTGTCCATACAGTAGGAACAACAAGAAGAAATATATCATCCTAATGATGGGACATAGAAGACATCTGAAGTACAAAGCGATCTGATTTTTTTCATGCATGACTCTCACAAAGTTATCTTGTAGGTCCAGCAAGTAGGAAAGCTAATAGACTGTTACAATTTATTGGAGGAGGACAAGGAGGAAGGTTATATTTCAATTATATAGGGCATTGATGAATGCTGTGTGTGGTTTTCATCTCCATATATAAGGAAGGCTGTAAATGCAACGAATGCAGTTCAGAAAAGGTTCACAAGAAACTCTGGAATAGGTGAATTGTCTTATGAGGAAGAGTAGGACAGGCAAAGCATGAATCCTCTGGAGGTTATAAGAGTAAGAAGTCATTTGATTAAAACATCCAAATAGGTTTTATCAATATGGATTTGGAAAGCAATGTTCCTCTGGTAGGAAAATCAACAATTCGTGCCACACTTGAAGAATAAAAGATTACCCATTTAATTGCAAGGTGAAGAGAAATTTTGTCTCAAAGAAGGTTATGAGTCTTTGGAACTTTTTTCCTGAAAGGCAGTGGAAGCAGAGCCTTTGCATATTTTTTGAGAGATAGATAGATTCTTGATAAGGAGGGATTGTGAAACGTTATCAGGATAGGGGGAAATGTGAGGTAATAATTTCAATCATGATCTTTTCGAGAGGCAGAGGAGAGCCAAATGGGTTTGTCTCACTCCTAATTTCTATGTTCATGGGCAAGTCCGAGAGGTCTGAGGAGGAAATTCCAGAGCTTGGAGCCTAGGTAGCTGAAGGCTTAGCCACCATCTGTAGAACAGTTATAATAGCGAAAACAAGAGGTCAGAAGCGTGGATATCCCAAAGGGCTGTAGTTTTGGATGAGATTACAGAGATACTAAGAGACAAAGCCTGAGAAGGATTTGAAAACAAGGATATGAATTTTAAAATCAAATTGTTTCTTGACTTTGAGATAATATGGGTGAGTGAACACTGGCACAATACTGATATGGATATACTGGAATTAAAATATGGGCAATAGAGTTTCAGATTACCTCAAGTTAATGGTGGTTCAACACATGAGGCCAGCCAGGAAAGGTTTTGGAACAGTCAAGTCTAAAGGAAATAGAAGCATGGATGAGGCAGCAAATGAGCTGAAGCAGTAATGAAGTGAGAAAATGTTATGGAATTTCAAATAGGCATTCTTAGTGATAGTATAAATACTAAGGGAAAACCACATTGTACACCAAGGTTCTAAGCAGATTGGCCTAAATTTAGACAATTGCCAGGGAAAGGGATGGATCAGGCACTTAAAGAATGCAGCCTGCAGTGGGAACTATGAACAGCAACTTCAATTTTTCCATTTATTTGTTTTAGGAAAAGTTTCCTCATTCTCCACTAGTCAGACAGACAGTTTGATTTGGTTTATTTATTGTCATGTGTATTTTGGTACAAAATATAATGAAAGTGTTGTATAGTTTCACCGATCTGCAGCACCATCGTAAGCACAGAAAAAGAGAACAAAGTACAGGAAATAAAAGCAGAAGAGCAAAGAATTTAAGAAAAAGTGTTCAACTTTAAGGTCCTTCTTGTTAAGAGCTCTGCCATGACACTAGTGGCCAGGCAGAAATCCAGCTTGCTTCCACTGGAGCCTTTGCCACTATGAGCCCTCGCTGGACCCCACCAATACAGACACCACTGATGCCTTCACATACTGCACTGGCCCAAAGTTGATTCAGCTGCTGCCATGACTCTGCTTCGAGCCCACCTCACCGATTCAGCCACTGCCAATACCATAGGGTGGAACTGAGGGACCTAGGAGTACAAGTGCATAGTTCATTGAAAGTGGTGTCATAGGTAGACATGCTGGCCTTCACTGGTCGAGGCATTGAGTATCAGAGTCGGGGTGTTATGTTACAGTTGTATAAGTTGTTGGTGAGGCTGTACTTGAAGTATTGTGTACAGTTTTGGTCACCCTGTTACAGGAAAGAGACATATTAAATTGGAAATTGTTGCAAAGAAGATTTATGAGAATGTTTCCAGAACTAGTAGGGCTGACTTACAGGGAGAGGTTGGCCAATATTGGACTTTATTCCTTGGAACGTAGGAAAATTGGAGTTTACCTTATTGAGGTGTCTAAAGTCATGAGGGTCATGGATAGGATGAATGGATATAGTATTTTTTTTCCCAGGGATTGGAAACTACAGGGTACAGGTTTAAGGTGAAAGGGGGTAGATCTGAAAGGCAACTTCTTCATGCAGACAGTGGTGCACATATGGAATGGGCTGCCAGAGAAAATGGTTGAGGCAGGTACAATAGCTACATTTAAAAAGCATTTCGATAGGTGCATGGATGAGAAGGGTTTATAGGGATATGGACAAAATACATGCAATTGGAATTAGCTGAATGGGCACCATGGTCAGCGTGGACCAGCTTGGGCAAAAGGGACTGTTACTATGCTGTATTACTCTATGACTCTAGACATGGTAGTTTCTAGCATGGATAGCAACAATTGGATCCATTGCTCCCACTCCAACTTCATGTCCAGCTGTGGGGAGACTTTCACCCTGGAAACAGGTAACAAAACCTTTGGAACTTTGGATCACAAATGCAGAGTACATTATCTATTTCCCGAGTTAGCAAGGCCCTAGACATATTGCTTTTCACTGTCATGCACTTGAGTGGTTTGTTGCATCACTCTGGAGTTTTTATTGTCATCCATACTGTTAGTAAGTGCCTCAATCCTCTTGGACAAAGTCAGTGGCTGAGGCTTCTTCATCATTACATCCCAGGTTCCCATGCCTGTCTGGCGTGCAATCATATCTTTCTGTCCTGAACACCGGCTAAATCGAAAGCTCTACTAAACCTTATGATTGTCACTGTCTCCTTCAACAAAATCTCCAGGTAACTCTCCACATTTCTGATTCCCCAACTCAGCTGAAGTTGTTAGAGCTACAGGCACTTAATGCAGATATTTATCTGGAATTACTATGTTCCCCATAAATTCTCACATGTTATAGTTATAGAGTATCACCTGCCCTGCCATGTGTGTTTAATCTTATTTATTTCATTGTTGATTCGTTGATTAGATACTAATTTAGCATAGTGAAATTATACCAAATTACAGATTCCTAGCTTTGAGTCACATGAAAAACACACACCAGCCAATGGATAGAAGAAAAACCATAAAGGAGAACATCCTGTCCTGCAATGACTTCCCACTTGCACCACATTTCCTACTTTATCACTCAGTTTGCATAACACTCATCTCACTTATCACAGTGATTCCCAAAATCTTGCCTCCCCTCCTGTCCCTTTCATGTATCAAGGCTTCGAGCATGGCATCCAAGAACCTTTTGGCAATCTCTGTGAACAGTTGCTCCATTTTGGTAGCTACCCCCTGGCCTTCCTCTTAGTTTTTCATGTAGTTTTAACCACTGCTACAGTCAAAATGTGCCTTGTCTTTAAAAGTTGCTGTCTGGTTTTAAATATTGCAGGCTGACTTTAAGTGGTGCTAGCTTCCAATGAACTTGAGCCCCCTGCTGAGGTGTGTAATCACTCAGCAGTGTCTTGAGTGCTGGGCTGCATGCCAAACTCATTATAATTAGCAGGAGGCACAATGCTCATGCATTGCTTCCATCACTTTGAATGGTTGTGCAGCAATCACATATTGTCATCCCATGACCAGGTATGAGGGCAAAGCTGTTTGCTCCCAGGGGTCCATGGTTCTTTTGTCTTTACATACTATTATACAGAAGTACTCTCTAAAATACAGTATTAAACTACTCACTTACTAGTAGTAACTGTTTTTATAAAATTAACCTTGCATAGCTAAGCCAAGCATGATTTTGTGTGGACAATTTAGCACAGTAGCTATGCTACTGAACTCGTCATAGAGGCATAGAGTCATAGAGTACGGAAATGGAACCGTCAGCCCAACAAACCCATGCCAAACATAACCCCAAACTAAACTAGTCCCACCTGCCTGCTTCAGGCCCATATCCTTCCAAACCTTTCCTATTCATGTATCTATCAGAATGCCTTCTAAATGTTGTAATTGTATCCACGTCCACTACTTCCTCAGAATGTTCATTCTATATACGAACGACCCTCAGTGTAAATAATTTGCCTCTTATTTCTTTTTTAAAATTTCTTTCCTCTCACCTTATAAATGTGCCCCTTAGTCTTGAAATCCCCTATCCCAGCAAAAAGACAGCTACCATTAACTCTATCAAACTGCTCATTATTTTATAGACTTCTGATAAGTCTCCTCTCAATCTCCTATGCTCCCGTGAAAGAAGTCCCAGCCTATCCAGCCTTTCTTTCTAACTCAAACCTGCCATAAGTGGCCCAGACTAATGATCATAATACAAGTTTTATGACAGCAGCTGAGGAATTTAAATTCAGTTAATTAAATAAAATCTGGAAATTGTTTAAGAACAATGAGAATTTGTTAATAATAGCGACCATAAAACTGCCAAACTGTCATCAAAGTCTGTCCAGCCAATCATGCACTTTAGGGAAACCAATATATCTGAAATAACTCCAAACAGAATTGGGTATCCTGCCACCAAGTCACCCTTTATTTACTTGAAGAAAGACCTTTACACTGATCCAGCTGTCTCAAAGCTAGCTCTCGGAATGAAAAGGATGTCTGACGCTGTTATTTATATCTGATAGCCAGGGCTCCCTGATTGAAACAGATTAACAGTCCCAATCAGGGAAGTCACATTCTATGAGGTCCACCTGGCTGACCTCATTACAAACGCCATAATGCCAATCCACCAAAATTCTGTCCTGACCCCAACCAACATCCCCCTCCTAACTGACAATGCAAACAATTCTCGCTCTTTAGCTGCTTCCCCTCTCATTTAAATTTGTTGTCATTACCACTTAACTCAAAAGTGACCTTTAACACCTTTGTTTCAACCCTCCTTTTTAACTTCAAAGACCTTGAAACTGCCGTCACATTGCAAACACATTTTCAACATTCCCACACCTCCATGTTTGACATCCTCCAATCAAGTTTCTGACCCTGTCACAAGAATGAGACAGAATTTTTTTAATCAAAGTTAGAAACGATACTTAAAGTGACTGTGACAAGATAAAATGTTCCTTCTCATTTTTCTTGAGCTGTCTGCAGCCCCTGGCATAGATGAGCATGCCATCCTACCACAAACCATTTCCAGTATTGCCCAGTTAGGTGAGAGTGAGCTCATATGGTTCCCTTCTTATCTATCAAATGGCATTCAGAGAATCAATTGCAATGTATTTACCACCTTCTGCCACTTAGTTGCTGTCAGCATCCGCCAGGAATCTATCCTTAGCACTCTCCTGTTCCGTATCTGAGCGTTGCTACTTCTCAGTTATGTTGTTCATTTGTATTTATATCCTGATGAAAACCAGCTTATCTCACTACTATCTCCTTTCATTGTTCTACCATTGCTAGATTATTAAATTTAGTGGACCCAGCGCAGACTCGTCACAGTCAGCAAGTGGACTCATATGGATTCGTGGCAGTAGCGTCAGAGAGTTTGGATTCTCGGCCACTTCTGCCTTGATGAGGCACCCTTAGCACCAACTCATGGCTGCCATGTTGGAGATGAGTTTGGATTCCCAGCAGCGTCTGCGTCAGATTCATGGAGGCAGTGGCAGAACCCGATGAAGGGCCACCGGACCTGAAATGTTAACTTTGATTTTCCTTCACAGATGCTGCCAGACCTGCTGAGCTTTTCCAGCAACTTTGTTTTTGTAGCAAGAAGGGTTCATGGGTAAGGGGATTTAGAAATCTAAAAACAATAGCCATGACAATAGAGCAGTGCAGCAAATTGTGAAAATAAAGGGATAGAAAGGGACATTAGTAAATAATATCCATGTAAAGAATAGTGGTAAAAATTAAAATACAGGACCGTTCATCTGAATATACGAAGTATTTGCAATAAGACAAATGAACTAATGGCACAAATAGATATTCATGCATTTCATAAAATCACTTTACTGGAAACATGATTGCAAGGTGAACAAGGCTGAAGAATAAATCTTGCACGGTAAGCAGCATTTTGAAAAGACAGGCAGAATGGAAATTGGAGTAACAGGCTCTGATAATAAATGATAAGAAACCATGGTAGTGAAAAAGAATCTTAACTCAAAAGCTCAGGAAATAGTATCAGTTTGATGGAGATTGTAACATAGACTATCTCAATATGGGTAACATCAACTTTCCTGTATACTGAACAAATCAGAAGATGAAGGTAATCTGGGAGCTGCATTTGTAGATTGTTTTTGCATCAGCTTCCTTGTGCAAAGCATTGTGAAAAACACAAGTATTTTGACTGAATATTGTCTAATGAAACATGGTTAATAGCAATCCCACAGTAAAAGATACTTGGAAAAATAAGTTTATAATACAATGAAACTCCCTAATATGCTTGAGAGTAAATTCAAACCAAGCAAATTAAATTTATTAAAATCAATTACACATGTATGAGGGGAGAGCTTGCTATCGTTGAATGAACCTAAAGATGTAGAGGTATGGCAGTAAACACATTGAGAATTTTTTTTAAATGTTTCACCTGGCTGGGGTTGGAGGGGTCTAAAAGATAGGGATTCAGCCTCTAGCCATCAATCATTTAGGACTGGGATGAGGAAAGTTTACTTCACCAGAAAATTATCAATCTTTGGAATCTTATAACCAGAGGATTGTGGATGCTCAAACATTGAAGTGATTCGCACCTTAGATGAATAGATTCTGATTTCTCACGGACTCAAGCAATGTGAGGATTGAGTAGGAAAATGTACTTGGGACAAATGATCAGCCGTAATCATACTGAATGGTAGAGCTGGCACAATGTGCTCTATGGTTTACTTCTGCTGCTATTTTCTACATATTCTATTGGCAGGGTATGGTATTTTACTGTAGGGTATTCTAGATACAGGGAGCAATGGCTTGCCGAGCGCCGGGAAGCGCCCGACCACTCTTTGCCTTTCCTGAGTATGCTGTGCGGTCCATGCAAAGTATGGAGAACCCATTAGCTTGCAGGGAACAGTCAGGAAGTATAATAAGCACCACCTGTCATGATGGTATCATGAGGATATGGTTGGAAACTAAAGAGGGATACTATGGCAGATAGATCTAAGGCTGGGTCCTCCCAACAGTCTCAAAAAGTAAAGTACTGCCTATAACCTATAAATAGTTCCAGAGATGCCCTAAATTACATTGTGTTTATTCCACAAGATTCATTCTTTTAGTACAGGAAGGGGACCACCCTAGCATATACTAAACCATGTAATTCACTAAAAGGCCCAAAAACTTAGAAGATATGGATAACAGTACACCCAACAGCCACAGATTGAACCCGGCAACAATTTCACTGCCAATCCTCTAGGACAGGACGTCCTTCCAGATGGGGGCAGAAGTCTCACCCTGAAATAAGGCTGCCCCTATCATAAAACTCTAGCTTTGAGATGAATGGGCAGATAACAGACTCTTCTGTCAAGTTAATAACGATTACTGCACCCTGTAAAATTCAGTCGTTACGTGGAATGTAAAAAAAACTTGACATATCTAATGTAAGATTTCAGAAGTTAGAATAAAGGTGGTTGTAAATATAGTTGTAAGAATGGTCCTGTAAAATTGCAGTTGATTTTGCACAGGCAGGAATGGTTTTAAGCTGCTGAATAATTACTCAGAACTAAGTTTTCCCTTGTGCTGTCAGGCTGTCATGCATTAGCTGTTCATTTTCCATATGCCCATCTTCATTCAGTATGCAAAATGATTGGTTGATCCACTAATGCCCACTTAACACTTACATTGATATTGCAAGTTCAGCTCAATTTTAGTTAGACTTCTTCACGGCAGTAAAAGTGAAAACTCACCATAGAATTTAATTTAAATATATTGCAGCAGATTTGTGTTGGAATAGAATTCTACAAACAGAGCAGGGAAGAAATGGTACTTGATTTTGTTTTAATTCCATCTTTAAATTTTAATTAGCTTTCAAAGGCATCCAAATTAATAATAAATAATATAATAACAGGGCTACATCTACAACTGAATTATTTAAATTAGATACCTCTACAAGATTGAATGCCATGTGACCATTTTAAGTCCTCTGAAGCACGGTCAAATTACACTTAGATGGATCAAGCAACAATTCATATTCAACAGAGTTCAACATGGGGCTCAAACACTCAAAATCAAACCAAATGAGAAACATGAATGCCGCAATGGAGAAGGTTATTGTTAGTGTTTATTCTGTTGAAATGTGAACCAGAATGGAATTTGAAGAACAAAGGTCTGAAACAGCTGCAAATTGAAAGAACAAAAGCTGCAGGAGGACCTTTTCTCAAGTCCCTCCTGTTCATCATTCAGCAATCTTAACTGACACTTGCTCAGTCATGTCTGTCCACCATTTTCTAATTGAGATGAATTTGGCATATCTCCAACTTACTAACACAGTGTCATGGTTGGTTAGTAATTAGGTGATATTTCAAGACAGATATTACCCCTGGATCCACTGGACTATTGTTTCTATGACTTGGGGCTTGTGAAAAAACCTAAAGATCCTACTTTTGGGATGCTCTTGGAAAGTGAACTGCAACAGGTTTAGGTTGCTCATTGCCACTAATACTCCAGTGAGGTGTTTAGTCCGATTTATTTACAGTTGCATTAGGAGAAAGGCACAGATACAACACCCTGAAATCAATTAAGAAATTAATCAAGTTAATCTCTCAAATGATCTTGCCATCAATGCATTTGGCTGAGAAAGGTCTAGGCCTGAAATGTCAGTTTTCCTGTTCCTCTGATGCTGCTTGGCCTGCTGTGTTCATCCAGCTCTACATCAGCATCATCTTTAATTCATTTCTGCTGACAGATTCAAGGCTCTTTCCCCGGATTGATTATTTTCAACTCACGAGTTTGATGCTTCAAGTAACACCAATATTATCAAAAGTGAAGGTATCTAAAATGACAGTTGTAAATTTATTGCTGTATTGTTAGCAATAAAATCCAAAATGAGAAATGCAAATGATATTATGAAAGCATTATCTGAAGGAATTAATGATCAACATTTTCACATGTATTAAGGCTAATGGCATAAAAAAATAGAAGAACAGCTTTTCCACCTGCAATTTGCCTCAGTGTGGACACACAAGGATTTCCAGGGGCTTGATTTAATGGGCATATGTGGTGTAGTGAACAAAACAGCTTTTGCCTGGCTTGAGTGTTGCAGCAGCACTGTAACCCCTCCAGCCTGTGAGGCTGCTGAACAGGATCCTACTTCTTAAGCACCTGAGAAAGAAAAAAAGACAGGAAGATATTTGAACTAAGGGAATGAGCTAAGAAATGAGATGGTTTGTGAGGAGCATAAGCACCAACCTAGGCCAGTTGGGAAGTGAATGGCCTGTTTCTGTGCTGCAAACCTTTATGTAAATGACAAAAATTATTTAGGAGGTCCTAGAGGAATCCTGAAATGCAACCCACCTCCTGATGCCTAATATACCAGTGGGAATGAATGGTAATAAGTTCTTTATATCACCTTTTTCCCTGCTGTATTACTCTGATTGTACCACCCATTATGGGCTGCCTAAATTCATTTTCAGCAGAGATTTCTACAGAGGCTGGCAAACAAAAATATACAAATAATTTTCTGACTGAGCCCACTCCAAATGCACAATAAATTGGTTGATTACAAAAGGGAGTCACTCCAACTACATCAGGCAGACATTATGTGTTAATGGGGCAGTCAGGACGCTTCCAGATTTTCAGTTGCAGGCAAACCATTTCTCAGGCTGAACATTGTGTCCAGCAATTCAAATCCATTCCATCCTATCCCCAAGCTATGTGCCTAATACCACATCAGAGTCATGTAAGGGTATAAGACCATAAGATATAGAAGTAGAATTAGGCTATCTGGCCCATTGAGTCTGCTCTGTCATTAAATCATGACTGAGTGCTTCTCAAACCCATTCTCCTGCCATCTCCCTGTAACACTTGATCCCCTTACCAAAGAAGACCCTATCTGTCTCTGTCTTCAATACACTCAATGACTTGGCCTCCACAGCCTTCTGTGGCACTGAATTCTACAGAGTCACCACCCTCTGCCCAAAGAAGTTCCTTCTCATCTTAATTCTAAACGGCCATCCTGAGACTCTGTGGCTGCGTCCTCAGGTCCTGGTCTCTTCTATCAGTGGAAGCATCTTCTTCATGTCCAGTCCAACCAGATCTCTCAGTATTGTATAAGTTTCATTGAGATCCCCCCTCATCTTTGTAAATTCCATTGAGTACAGATTCACAGTCCTCAGCTGCTTCTGATAGGACAAGTTCTTCATGCTGGAATCATTCCTAGAAACCTCCTCTGGGCCCCTCCAATACCAGCACATCATTCCTGAGGCACAGAACCCAAAACTGCTCACAATATTCCAAATGCAGTCTGACCAGAGCCTTATACAGCCTCAACAGTACATCTCTGCTCGAGTTTCTTTATCCTCTTGAAGTAAATGTTAACATTACATTTGGCTTCCTAATTACCACTGAACGTGCATGTTAGCCTTAAAAGAATCCTGGGCAAGGACTTCCAAGTCCTTTATGTTTCACATTTCCAAAACCTTTCCCCATTTCAAAAATAGTCTATATCTCTATTTTTCCTGCCATAGTTCAAAGCATAACATTTTCCCACATTATATTCCATCTACCACATCTTTGGCCATTCTCCTGTCCCATTCTAGCCCTGCTGCAGCTTCACCATTTCCTCAACATCAGCTGCCCCTCCACGGTTGATTGAGTAATCTGTAAATTAGCAACAATGCCCTCAGTTCCTTCATTCAGACCGTCAGTGTGTAGTGTGAGTAGTTGTGGTCCCAACATGGACCTGTGTGGAACTCCACTAGTGGCTGACTGCCAACATAAAAAGGACACATTTATTCTTACCCTGTGCTTTCTGGCAGCCAGTCATTCCTCAATCAATGTCAACACCTTGTCTCTCACACCATGTGTTTTTATCTGAGTTTTTAACTTTTTGTGCGGCACCTTGTCAAAGCCCTTCTGGAAATCCAAATAGATCACATCTAATGATCAGAGATAATGGGAACGTCAGATGCTGGAGAATCCAAGATAACAAAGTGTGAAGCGGGATGAACACAGCAGGCCAAGCAGCATCTTAGGAGCACAAAAGCTGATGTTCCGGTCCTAGACCCTTCATTAAAGAGGGGGATGGGGAGAGGGTTCTGAAATAAATAGGGAGAGGGGGGAGGCGGACCTTAGATGGATAGAGGAGGATATAGGTGGAGAGGAGAGTATAGTTGGGGAGGTGTGGAGGGGATAGGTCGGTTCGGGGAGGACGGACAGGTCAAGGAGGCGGGATGAGGTTAGTAGGTGGGAAATGGAGGTGCGGCTTGAGGTGGGGGGAGGGGACAGGTGAGAGGAAGAACAGGTTAGAGAGGCGGGGACAAGCTGGGCTGGTTTTGGGATGCAGTGGGGGAAGGGGAGATTTTGAAGCTGGTGAAGTCCACATTGATACCACTGGGCTGCAGGGTTCCCAAGCGGAATTTGAGTTGCTGTTCCAGCAACCTTCGGGTGGCATCATTGTGGCACTGCAGGAGGCCCATGATGGACATGTCGTCTAAGGAATGGAAGGTGGAGTTAAAATGGTTCGCGGCTGGGAGGTGCAGTTGTTTATTGTGAACCAAGCGTAGGTGTTCTGCAAAGTGGTCCCCAAGCCTCTGCTTGGTTTCCCCAGTGTAGAGGAAGCCACACTGGGTACAGTGGATACAGTATACCACATTGGCAGATGTGCAGGTGAACCTCTGTTTAATATGGAAAGTCATCTTGGGGCCTGGGATAGGGGTGAGGGAGGATGTGTGGGGGCAAGTGCAGCACTTCCTGCGGTTGCAGGGAAAGGTGCAGGTGTGGTGGGGTTGGAGGGGAGTGTGGAGCAGACAAGGGAGTCACAGAGAGAGTGGTCTCTCTGGAAAGCAGACAAGGGTGGGGATGGAAAAATGTCTTGGGTGGTTGGGGTCGGATTGTAGATGGCGGAAGTGTCGGAGGATGGCGCATTGTATCTGGACGTTGGGGGGGTGGTATGTGAGGACGAGGGGGATTCTCTTAGGGTGGTTATTGCGGGGGTGGGGTGTGAGGGATGTGTTGCGGGAAATGCGGGAGACGCGGTCAAGGGCGTTCTTTACCACTGCAGGGGGGAAGTTGCGGTCCCTGAAGAACGCGGACATCTGGGATGTCTGGGAGTGGAATGCCTTATCCTGAGAGCAGATGTGGCGGAGGCGGAGGAATTGGGAATAGGGGATGGAATTTTTGCAGGAGGGTGGGTGGGAGGAGGTGTATTCTGGCCAGCTGTGGGAGTCTTTGGACTTGAAACGGATATCGGTTTCTAGCTGGTTGCCTGAGATGGAGACAGAGAGGTCCAGGAAGGTGAGGGATGTGTTGGAGATGGTCCAGGTGAACTTGAGGTTGGGGTGGAAGGTGTTGGTGAAGTGGATGAACTGTTCAAGCTCCTCTTGGGAGCAAGAGGTGGCACTGATGCAGTCATCAATGTAACGGAGGAAGATGTGGGGTTTGGGGCCGGTGTAGGTGCGGAAGAGGGACTGTTTCATGTAACCTACAAAGAGGCAGGCATAGCTTGGGCCCATGTGGGTACCCATGGCCACCCCCTTTGTCTGTAGAAAGTGGGAGGAATCACGTCCAATGGTTCTCTTTTGGCGAATGTGCTCATACCACCTCAACGAACTCTAAATCAAAGAATGGCTTTATTAAGAAATAATTTAATGTTGCAGTGATGAAATATTAGGACCTTTCTGAGTGAACAAATAAAAATTAAAGGGCCTTCCAAATTTCTAATTATTTTAGTTTCAGTTTCATGATTGTATTACTGGCTTGTTGTTCCTGACTTATTTTTTAGATATTATGTCATTGGATGTGTAGATTTGCCAACTGGAACCAATATACGCCAAGAAAATTGCTCTCTGCTAAGTAGTGCAATGTTTTAGTGAAGCTTTTAATCATTTCCATCACAATAAGCATTTTAGCTTCTCCAATTTTTGTTATGGTAAGAAATTCTGAAAGTGCCCAATATTGATATACTGGATTCTGGAACTGGGAGATGTTAATTGTGTTCTGCACTTTCCTTTTTTAGATGCTAATCTGAGTGAAGGAAATGAAGGAAAAGTTGCTGTTTGGAAATAACCAGAAAGTTGTTCACTGAATGAAAATGTGGTTGAAGAACAACGTTATCATATTAAAAATGCTGCTATCCTTCCAGCTCTAAGTTGATGAATGTGCTGTAGAAAATGCAGAAAAAATCATGGAGTCACTACCTCATTTCTGAACAGTTGTCAAGGCATCAGTGATTAATGAGACCATGATAATGTTACCATGGTAACTATATCAGAGTGATACTGCTAATGACTGCGAAGAGAGTATCAGTAATAGGTGAGAACAGCACAAGACAAACTGGTGACTTTGGTGAGAACTTAACAAAACAGACAACATCCACCAGAGATAAAATGCAACTATTCTAATGAGTAACCTTTTATTAAAACTTCTTCTAAATCTCTGAGGTCTTTACTTCAATAACATTTCTGCATTCTTGTTACTAAATGTAGAAAACCTGTTTTTTTCTAGTTTGTGAGGAGAATTCAATTAGATGAGGAGGAACATTTGTGTTTATCTCGATAACTTTCACAGCATTTTAAAAGCTCAGTTGTTATTCCTGGTATGTGAAAGCTGAAGTGATGTTGATGGGATGTTATCCTGTTAAAAGAAAAAGAAATGTAACAAATACTGAGATGGTGAGTTGGTATGTTCTGCTAAGTGCTGTTGTGATGTACTATGCATGGCACTTCAAATCTAGGAAATCTTTTCTTTCAGTATTATTCTGGTAATACAATAATGTAATACTAATGTACTGGCAGCATGAGCTTCCTGTCCTCAGCTGCATTATCATGTAAATTTACCAGAATCAATTTAACAGAAGGAGGGAAAATTGAAAGGACACTAGAACAATTTCCCTCCCGAACATTTTTTGAATAGCCAGTTACAGATTAACTATAAATCATGAAGTTATTTATCTATTATTTTTTCACTAGATCTGGAGAGAACTAGACAATAGAAGCAAATGGAACAGAGTACTTTCCGTCAAATTACTGGATCTAACAGAATAAGATGACTACTGTTTTTTAAGTGCCATGAAGCATTAAATACATTTCAATAATTGCTTGGACAAAAAATATATTAGTTAATCATACCATGAAGAAAATGAAAGAGTTAGAAAATATACTCAGTGGCTGGTTAGTACCAATTTCTGTGGCTATGCACCGATCTTCTTAATGGTCAAGTGGAAAGGATGCCCAAGCTCAGGACAGAAACTACAGCATCCACAGATCTTTCCAATTTTGATTTAGTGACAGAAACAACCTGACCTCATCCTGATTTATCTGAGCTAATGAGACCAGGGTCAATTTGCAACTGAAAATTATTCAGAATCCATACCATAATGAAACAATTTTGATGTGCTCAATTCCCTTTTCTTCTGTTCTTGATCAGGATTGTATTTACAAGATATGGATGGCACATTTGGCGGATCACCAATTTTACGAATCCTTCATTCATTAAGAAATTCAATATAAAATAAAAATTCCTACTGGAATAGCGCAAAATATTTAATGAGAATTAAGCTGGAACTATTGATGATTAATACCCGTAATGAATGGGTGAGCCACAGTTTTTTTTCTTGAACTAAATGGGTCATTCAATGATCTCAGTTGTAAACCTTGCTTCTTGGCTGATTTATTTACACTAAGAAACACCTCTTTCTTCCTTGACACAGCATTGATAGTTTGTCCTGCTGAAGCTTTAATCAGCTTTTTTTGTAACGTTTAGCCTTGATTATTAGAATATTTGCTTTCTGCGATTTCAAATTTGTCAGAAATATCACCAAAATTCTGTTTCACAATGAGTCCTTCTGCTAAGGGATGGGTAAGGTTAAATTGGCTGGGTGGATTGTTTGTGATGACAACTGTTTCTACTTTCTCTGAGATTACCATGAAGGACTCTGCTTTTCAACTTTTTTGCTCACCTGAGGTTCGGTGACCTCAGGTTAAACCGTAACTACTCTCTCTAAGGAGACTACTTTCGTTGCTCATTACCAATTTCTTTTCTTAGCATGGCACCTATTACTTAAGTCTATGGGCCCTTTAAATGTTCTTTTGTTGTCAAGCATAACTTGAAGGGGCAGACTCATGTTGCACCTGAATGGTGTTACGGCTATGTAGTTTGTAACATTGTTGTGTCTCCAGAGTGTGACAACAATTTTTGCAGCTCCTGAACAATGTGGGCAATGGCATTTGGGAAGATATCACCAGAATGGAAAAAGTGAGATTCTTGGCATTAAGATAAGAAGTCAGTTGGAAGTGTGACCTGTATTCAGTCCTGACAGTTTATGCACTAAAAATCGTCGGGGTTATCTGAAGCAAATACTGTGTTGGGGAGGTCAAGTGTGGGAATTGGAAACAGCATACTCTGATGCATGAGAGACAATAACAATGAAAGAAGCAACTTAACATACGGAAATGGGAGACAAGCAAGTGTGTGAGTGGCTTGGGGGATTGCAGGAGGGGAATGTTCATACACAGCTATCACCACTATTTCTTCGATGGGTGGAACGGTACGTAATGACGTTTGGCAACAACAAAGCTGCAGGCCTACCTATTGGAGGTTAAAGTGGGGAGATGAATAAGTAATTGAAAGGGTTGAGTGGAATTTTGGGGAAGGTAAAAACCTGGTGGGGTTGACAGGAGTGTGAGGGAGAAAGAAACATGAAGGGTTGGAGAGGGTCTCCTGGATTAGGCTGAGCCTGCAATGCACTCTCTGAAGCATTGAAACTAGGAGCAGGCCATTCAACAGTTCAAACTTACTCCATCATTCAATAGGATCATGGCTGATCCTCCAAGTCAATGCTATATTACTATTTTCACACCATAAGCTTTGATAACTTAACATCTAAATATTCATCTGCCTCTTTCTTGAAAATATTCAGCAACTCGGCCTCCACAGCCTTCTGCGTCAGAGAATTTCACAGGCTCACTCTAATTTGAATGAAAAAAATGTTTTGTTATTTCAGTCCAAAGTTATGGGATTCAATATTGAGGTCCCAAGACGGTAGAATGCTCCAGCAGAAAACGAGGTGCTGTTCCTTGAGCTTGCATTATACTTTTGGAACACTGCAGCAGATTCAGAATAAAGATATCAACATGAAGCAAGATTTTATTTAAATGGCAAGCAAATGAGATGTCAGGATTATTCTTATGGATTGACTATAGGTATTCCACAAAGCATTCATCTCACCTGCATTTATTCTCATCAATGTAAAGGATACAGCATTTGTGTGCTGCTCAATGATGAGGAGCTATGAAAGCAGCAGCATTCTCCTGAAGAGAAAAATGAGGGCAATGTTCGGGTTGCACATCACCTTTACCATGATAGAGCATTAAAACATCACTTACAACAAGCCAAATTGTACTTATACGACTACCATTTCCAATAGAACTGAGTTGGGTGAAGTTATCATTCACTGACTATACATGTGTTAATGCTGGAATGGCAAGTTGTGGAATGTAGAAAACCCACATTGTTGGAAAGCTTCATTACATCAAATGCTCCCATTTCTAACCTCACAATGTTATGTGCTACTACGGACACCAGGGAAAGAACAGCAATCCTTCAAACAGGACACAAATGTCCTGTGACACTAAGGAATTGTACCCTTTCCAACCTTTATTCTTGCAACTGTTTTAAAATGACAGACCAAAGCAAAAAGTGAAAATATTATTAAGTTTCTTGAATAGATTTGTAGCTCGGTTTGTGGATGCTGTGGCCGTTTTGCTCACCGAGCTGGTTCGTTAGTTCACAGACGTTTCATTACCCTGCTGGGTAACATCATCAGTGGATATATTCAGAAATATGAGATTCTATTTGCATTAAGGTGTCACCCATGCTACCTATGTGCCCTCAGAACATTTTATTTTTCGTTTTTCATTCTCTACATCTACATGCAATACCAGGGTCAGCGCTAGACTGGAGAGAATCTGTTATGTATTGGAGCCTGTTGGTCCTGTAACTTTGGACAGACAACTGCCTTTGTGGCTAGAGGAATCCAAGCTAGATACAGGCGCGCTATCCCCAGCTTGATCTTCTATAGGGTTGAGGGTCAAAATGAACTCACCCCTGGAATGTTCTGAGATGATATTTCTGAGGTTCTGTGTTTGGTTTCTCCTTCATATAGGTTTTTTTCTGGCACTGCCCTGCCTCCTTGTGAGGAAGGGGCACCTGAATGGGTCAAGGTCCATCCTATCTCTTTGACATTCATGCTGAACACCAGCGGTTGCAGTGATGGAAAACACATCAACATCCATCTCTAGGAGCTGATGAGTGTATTGAGTATCATGGTTTTTCATGGCAGCTGCAAACCTGTCCATGGAAACATTCAGACTCACAAATTCTGTAGCTGGCATGGTATAGAAAGCGTTAGTGGATTCCTTCAATCTTTGATCTGGTTCCCCGAATGTCTCTGACAACCCTGCCTGCTGCTCCTTTGTCTGTCTACTCATGTTAACCAAGCTATTAATGGCTAATAACAGGGGTCCACTTCTGCCTGGTAATGGCCGTATGTCTAGTCTCTGGAAGTCCTCTGAGTGCCAGTTTCATTCTCAAACAGTTATAAAGATGTGGCAGTGATGTGCTAACCAGCCTCTGAGATAGTTAAAGCTACCTTATTGAGGTGCCAGTATCTGAGCTGGTTGAGGGTTCATAAGAAAACCTTGGCAGAGCTGTCTGTGAGAGTTCTGTACCTCTTTTCTCAGCAATGAGGGAGCCAGCATTGGCTGGAGGGTGTGGTCTTCAGTGCAGAATCTTTGTGGGTGCTGCTCATGCTTACAGTAGGGATAGACATTTTGGCAGTAACGGGAGAGTAGCAAAGTACATCACAAAGAACTGTACTTGGTTGCTGGGGCATGGAGGCCTCACTACATGAGTAGGTAAGGTCTCCTCCTGTTAGTGTAAGGATTCTGTTCTTGTACAAGTGAGCTGGAAAAATGCCACACGGTCAACTGTCTTGGCTTTCTCTGCCCTATCATGGCCTGCTGTTTCCTGGAACGAGGGACTGTGATATATGAAAGTGAGAACCAGAATTGTTAGCCTTTGTGCAGTTTGAGGAGAGATATTCCGAGCAAATGATTAAGTAGGAAGTGCAGAGGGCAGGAACGGCTAGTAATTGTGGGGGGTAGAATGGATGAGAATCATTGAGGGAAGATGCAGTACACAACAGTGAGAATGATTAGACCATGGTCATTGGTGAGAGCTGGATGTAGGAGTGGAGTTACAATGAGTGTGAGGTAGTAGAGAGAAGATGGTAGCACTAACCAATTTAGAGAACAAAATGTAATTAACCTATTCCTTGCTTTCTGGGCATTCCTCCAAGCCATGGGCACTGTACAGTCTAGGCCAGCAATTTCTGAGTAGGCTGAGAGAGTTTGAATTATTGTTTCCTTTGTACCTCCCTGTAGAAAGAAGATAGTGTTCTACTCCACAACCCCATCCACTAGGACCTCCAAATCCCTGTCAACCAACAGGGCTAGCCAATATTCAAATATCACTCATCTACTGTGGAAATTTTCACATGCTGGAACTGTTAAAGTAAATTACTGGCGTATAGCATTTGAAGTGGTGCACAGCTGAGTTTTAAACATGGGACCAGTAGTGCAAACTCCTGAAGGTTCATGCAGTAGCAAGAACAAAATTGACACTTTATAGTAAATGTTGGGAACATTTAGCCCTGTGTCTCTAAGGTAAAACGAAAGAGGTTAAATAATCTGTTCAGAGTCTGTCTGACATCATGTCTGGTTGGTTTGATAGAGATTAGAGGAGGCCCATATGGTTACTGGCAAGGAGATGCAAGGTTTTTATACTGGCAGCAATCTGTGTACAAAACATATATAGACGATACATCTCTCAAGTGTTGGAGAAGTACTGTGAATGTCAAGTTTGTAAATGCTTGAAACTGTCTGTTTCCTTCCAAGCAAAAAGAGAGCCTCAAGATTAGCTGTTCAATACTTTCACCTGAATGCACAGCCCATGTGGATCATGTTAATATTGAGATGCATTTAGAGAGGGAAAACATCCCAAAATCTGTTGGAAAGGTTAGTCTGCCAGGGTCTGTGAGTTAGAGCAGCTAAAGGCTGAAAATCACTGTGACTCACCACGCAAGATTTGATTTTATTTGATTTATTGTTGTCGTATACACCAAAATACAGTTAAAAGTGTTGTTTTGCATGTTTTACAGGTGGATCGTACCACAAAATGCATCAAGAAGCAGAACTGAGTGCATCATATAGTGTTACAGCCACAGAGAAGGTACAGATCAACATTAAAATTAACATTTGAGAGGTCCAATCAAAAGTGTCATAACAATGGGGAAGAAGCTGATTTTGAAACTGTTCGTACATGGTTGCCAGAGCTCTTTGGGAGGGTTTAAACGAGTTTGGCAGCAGGATGGGAACCGGACCTATGGATCAGAAGATGGGGTAGCCAGTGTACAGGCAGATACAGCATGCAGAGAGACTGTGAGGAAGGATAGACAGTTGATAGGGTAAATTTGCTGTCAGTGTGACAGGTTTAAGTATGTCTAGTTTAACACAAGAAGTGACAGGAAGAAGGGTGATGAACTTACAGCATGGATCAGTACTTGGAGCTACGATGTTGTGGCCATTACAGAGACATGGATAACACAGGGGCAAGAATGGCTATTGGATGTTCTGGGGTTTAGATGTTCCAATAGAAATAGGGAGCGAGGTAAAAGAGTTGGGTGAGTGGCATTGCTAATCAGGTATGTTATCACCGCTGCAGAAAGAGAGGTTGTTGAGGAGGGTTTGTCTATTGAGGCAGTGTGGGTGGAAGTCAGAAAGAGGAAAGGAGTAGTCACTTTATGGGGCTGTTTTCTATCGACCACCCAATAGCAACAGAGACCCTGAGGAACAGATTGGAAGGCAGATTTTGGAAAGGTACAGAAATAATACAGTTGTTGCCATGGGTGGCTTCAACTTCCCTAATATCAACTGGGGCCTCCTAAGTGCAAATACACAGTACACAGGACACAGTAGATTTTGTCAGGTATGTCCAGGAAGGATTTCTGACTCAATATGTAGATAGGCCAACTAGAGGGGAAGCCATATTAGATTAAGTGCTTGGCAACAAACTCAGCCAAGTGTCAGATCTCTTCTTGGGAGAGCATTTCAGTGGTAGTGATCACAACTCCCTGACTTTTCCTATAGTCATGCAGAGGGATAGGAGCAGTAGGTATGGGAAAGTAATTAATTGGGGCAGGGGGAATTACAATGCCATTAGGCAGGAACTGCAGAGCATAAATTGGAAACAGATGTTCTCAGGAAATGCACAACAGAAATGTGGAGGTTATTTAAGGAGTGCTTGCTACGAGTGCTGGGTAGTATTGTCCCACTGAAGCAAAGAAGGGTTGGTAAAGTGAAGGAATCTTGGATGACAAGACATGCAGAACATCTTGTCTAGAGGAAGAAGGAAGCTTGAGGAAGCAAGGATTGGACAGGGGTCTAGAGGGTTACAGGGTAGCCAGGAAGGAACTGAAGAATGGACTCAGGAGAGGTGGAAGGTGTATGAAAAGTCTTGGCAGGTAGGATTAAGGAAAACCCCAAGGCATTCTGTACTTATCTGAGGAATAAGAGGATGGCCAGAGTGAGGGTCGGTCTGATCAGAGATAGTAGAGGGAACTTATACGTGGAGTCAGAGGGATCAGGGAGGTCCTTAATGAATACTTTGCTTCAGTATTTACCAGTGAAAGGGACCTTGTAGTTTGTGAGGACATCATGAAACAGGCTGATATGTTCAAACAGGTTGAATTTAGGACGGAAGATGTACTGGAAATTTTGAAAAACATGAGGATAGTTAAATCCCCTGGGCCAGACGGGATATACCTAAGATTGCTAATGAAAGCAAGGGGAAAGATTGCTGCCCTTCTGGCAATGATCTTTGAGTCCTCACTGCCCACTGGAGTACTACCAGATGATCGGAGGGTGGCGAATGTTATTCCCTTGTTCAAGAAAGGGAAAAGGGATAATCCTGGAAATTGCAGATCACCTAGTCTTACATCAATGGTGGGCAAATTATTGGAGAGGATTCTGACAGATAGTATTTATGATTATATGGAAAAACACCGTTTGATTAGAAATAGTTAACATGGCTGCGTGAGGGGCAGATCATGCCTCATAAAACTTATTGAATTCTTTGAGGATGTAACAAATCACATTGATGAAGGTAGGGCAGTGGATGTTGTATAGATAGATTTTAGCAAGGCATTTGATCAGGTTCCACTTGGTAGGCTCATTCAGAAAGTAAGAAGGCTTGAGATTCAGGGACATTTGGCTATGTGGATATAAAACTGGTTGCCCAATAGAAGACAGAGGGTTATAGTAGATGGAAAGTATTCAGCCTGGAGCTCAGTAACCAGTGGTGTTCCGCAGGAACCTGTTTTGGGACCTCTGCTGTTTGTGATCTTCATAAATGACTTGGATGAGGAAGTGAAGGGTGGGCTACTAAGTTAGCTGATGATGAAGGTTGGCAGAGTTATGGATAATGTGGAGAGCTGTTGTAGGTTCCAACAGGAAATTGACAGGATGGAGAGCTGGGCAAAGAAGTGGCAGATGGAATTCAACCTGGAAATGTATGAACTGATTCACTTTGGAAGGTCAAATTTGAATGTAGAACACAGAGTTAATGGCAGGTTTCTTGGCAGTGTGGAGGAACAGAGCAATTTGGCATCCATGTCTATAGATCCCTCAAAGCTATCACCCAAGTTGATAGGGTTGTTAAAAAGGTGTATGGTGTGTTAGCTTCCTTCGGCAGGGGAACTGAGTTTAAGAGCCTCTAGGTTATGCTGCAACTCTATAAAACCCTGGTTAGACCACAGTTGGACTATTGTGTTCAGGTCTGGTCACCTCATTATAGGAAGAATGAGGAAGCTTTAGAGAGGGTGCAGAGATTTACCAGGATGCTGCCTGGGCTGGAAGGCAGGTCAAACGAGGAAAGGTTGATGGAGCTAGGGCTTTTTTCATTGGAGCAAAGAAGGATGAGAGATAACTGGATAGAGGTGTAAAATAGGATGAGAGGTATAATAGAGTGGATAGCCAGAGACTTTTTCCCAGGGTGGAAATGACTGTTAGAAGGGACATAATTTTAAGGTGATTGGAGGAAGGTATAAGGGAGATGTCAGAGGTAGGCTCTTTACATAGAGCGTGGTGGGTGTGTGGAAGTCATGCCAGTGTTGGTAGTGGAGTCAGATACATTAGTGACACTTAAGCAACTCTTGGATAGGCACATGGATGGTAGTAAAATGTAAGGTATGCAGTGTAGTTTGATCTTAGATTAGGATAATATGTTGGCACAACATCATGAGCTGAAGGGCCTGTACTGTTCTATGTTCTATGTATTTGAACTTTTGTATGTTCTGCTCAATAGAAGAAGATGGAAGAAAATATAATTGGAGTGGGAAGGGTCTTTGGTTATGTTGGTTGTATTTTTAAGGCAACAAGAAGTATAGATGGAGCCAGTGAATGGAGGCTTGTTTGCAAAATGGACTAGGCTGTGTTTGCAAGTCTCTGGGGTTTCTTTCATTCTTGGGAACAGCAACGAGCCATGCTGAGCTGTGAAGTATCCAGATTTTATATGTGCATCTATAAAAATTGATAAGAGCCTTTTTGGACATGCCAAATTTCCTTAGCCTCCTGAGAAAGTAGAGATGTTGTTGTGTTTTCTTGATTGTCGCATCAATATGGGTGGCCCAGGACAGATTATGGGTGGTCATTATTCCCAGAAAGTTGATGTTCTTGACCATCTCCATCCCTCAGCACTATTAGACAGGGGCATGCTCTCCACTCAACTTCCTATACACGATGATCGGCTCCATTGTTTCGCTGATGTTGATGGAGAGATTGTTATCTTTAGACCATGCTGCTGAGTACTTAATCTCTTTCCTGTACTCTGTTTTGTTGTTGTTTGAGATCTAACTACAACGGTAGTGTTGCCAGCAAACTTGTAAGTAGATATGGTCACACCATCATGTGCACATAAGGAGTATAGTAGAGGCTGGGTATGCAACCTTGCAGGGCACCGGTCTTGACGATTATGGTTGAAACAGTATTGTTGCCTATTCTTATTAATTGCAGTCTATAGGTCAAGAAGTCAAGGACCCAGTTACAGGGGGGGAGCCAAGGCCTAGGTATTGGAGTTTGGAGACAATTTTACTCGGAATTATGGTGTTGAAGGCAGAGCTGTAACAAACAAGTAGGAACTTGACATAGGTAGCCTTGTTATCCAGATGTTCCAGAGATGATTGTAGGGCCGAAGAGATGGTATCTGCCATGGATCTATTGCAATTTGGTAGGCTGGAGTTAATGTGAGCCATGACTTACCCTTCAAAGCACTTCTAAATTATGGAGGCCACAGCCACTGTGCAGTGGTCATTGAGGCACGCTGTATGTCTTTTCTTTGGCAACAAGATAATAGTGGTCTTCTTAATGCAGGTGGAACTTCAGATCGAAGCCAGGAGAGGCCAAAGATGTCAGTGAGTACACCTGCCAACTGGTCCACACAGGATCTGTGTGTATTGATGGTGACTCCATCCATTCAGCTTCTGAAATGCCGATCTAATGTCTACGGCAGTGACCATGGGTACAGGTACATCTGAGGCTAATGGGATAGGTGATATTGGTTCACCAACCTTCTGTTCAAAGTGAGCGTGGAATGCATTGAGCCCATCAGGTGGGTATGTATTATTGCCCACAATTCGGTCTGATTTGGCTTTGTAGCCCATAATGTAATGTAAGCCTTGCTACAAATGATGGGTGTCCGTGTAGTTGATCTGGGACTCAAGCTTGGTGCAGTATCGTCTTTTGGCACCTCTGATGGCCTTGCGAAGGTCATACTGGGTTTTCCTGCACATGTCAGTGTCACCCAACTTGAACGCCTTGGACATGGACTTCAGTAGGAAGTGGATCTTGAATCCAAGTGGGAGCTCACATTTGGATGAGAAGGACCATATTCGTAAAGAGTTAAAGTGAAGCCTGAAGGTTTGCCTAACTTTTGCTTGAGGGCAAATCACTGATAGGAGAATCTCACAATGGAAGACTGTCATGAGTTTATAAGTTCCTGGGTTGAAGAAAGACAAGATCAGAAGTAAACCCTCGGGGTCTAAGAATCACTTTAGACAGTGAAATGAAGAAATGAATGTCCAATTAAAAGACAGTGTAAAGTATATCTGAAATATGTTTTCAGTTGTGTTAGAAGTAAAGTGGTGAAAGTTCTGTTCTGTATCTTAAGTCGTAAGTTACCTAAATATTAATGTTTGGTCTCTCGTGGTTTCAGCCTGCTCATTACAGTAAATGTGATAAATCTTGTTGCGTCATCATTTTTAAGCTATTAACTGGAAGTTCCATTTTTTAAAGAAAAAGTTATGCGTATCTGTGGAGATCTTAATGCTGGGAACTTCTGGATTCTGCATAATTTAGAGGGCACACAGCTCATCATCCTGTACTTGCTAAGTTACATTGACTCCCACCTTTCCCCCGTATTTCAGATTTAAATTATTTATCAGTGTCATTTTCACTGTTTAGGGACAATTTTCATCCACTTAAAGGGCAGTTAAAATTACAGCTGTACTTAACTGCCAAGATCTCACCTGTTTGTTTGCTTTTAGATGCCTTAATTTTGTATAAGCAATGCTATGTGTATGCAAACAGATTAACACTAAATATGCCAAACAATCAGGTAATGTCTGTTAGGGGAATATATGGTTCATTTATTCTGACCCTCACACACAAGGACTATTTCTCAGTAATTTACTAGACTACCCCGGGAAATGTATTGAAATTACTTTCATTGAGCCTTAACTGAAAATGTCAGCTCCTGTGTAGTCTTATTGGTATCTTTGAAGCCGCAATAAAAGAATCCAGAACAGTTATAAGTGGCCACATTGCTGTTGATTGGAACAGTGCCTGGGCTTCTGACTTGGGTGGACATCGTGATGATGTGATAAACAAGCTCTAATTACTTTACAAAGCACTGCAGAGCCCACAGCAATAAATGGTTGTCATAAAACATTATTTTATTCAATTTCCACAACAGGATTACAGCCATGAAGACTCTTAAAAGTTCCACATCAAAGAGGAGGCTCTGAAACCAAAGTACTTATTTTGGTTGACGGAGAATTTTACATCTTTCAAAGAAGGCATCAGGCCCTTGATTATCTGGAGTCTGAATTTTTTTGGACTGGATTCCCTTCATCACACCCCTTCTAATATGGTGGAGTTTTGTGCCTAGTCTAGAGTTTCCAATTAGCAATAGAAGAAGAGAAAGTAACATTAAAATGGCAGAAAACCTTGAAGACTTCAATGGATCCATGCCAAAGGTTTTGTTAAGATTAAGGCCTTCAGAAGTTATGTCCTGAAAGTAGAGATGAGAGAGATGCTTAGTAACAGTCTTCCTGCCTCAATCAGAGGAGTTTGTAGCCTTCCTCACTATCTTGAGATTACTGCCAGATTTCATGAAGGAACAATAGAATCGGGAGCGAATAATTTTACATAAACTGGAAATCTAGACCATGTCCTACTTCACTTACCAGTGACATCACATGGTAGGATAAGAAGGAAAGGCCCAGTATAATCATAAGAGGGACATTGAGAATGAGCACTGATGTGGTGATAGGTCTTGTTTTCCAAACTTGTCCCCCTTTCCATCATGGCCAAACCTTATTTTGGGTGGGTGGCATATTTTCCTGAATGATACGAAAATGCACCTGAAAGACTCATTAGGATTTTCATTAAGGGATAATTTCAAATGCAGAGTGTGCGCATTTCACACCAGGTATCCAGAACAAAATGTTATGTATTTCAAAATCAGAACTATTAAGTCTCATGTATGCTGTCATCTGCTTGTGCGGGCATGATTAAATAGAAAGTAAGCTATGTAATTTTCTACTTTCATACATAAATGCATGATGAGAATTGCCTCTTTTCAGTGTGAAAAGTCAGCCTGATGCCTGTCCTTTGCTTGGGATGATGTGCATGTTAACAATTCAGGCTCTGAACCTTCAGAGCATAAATCCCTTAAAATACGTCAAGAGAATGACTATACCAAATCAAATGTACCTAAAGCTCTTGCAACATAACAAGCACAACGTTCCCTCAAATTTACACTAAAATGAAGGATACGCATTTATATTTATATATCCTGTTCTTTAGACTAAATATCTCATGAATTTTGCAGTATTATTATAACATCTTTAGAATTATGTCCTATATTGAGTTATTTATAGCTAAAATTAATTTCTCGTTTAAGATGCAAGTCTTTGTGCTCAATGCAAATTATGACATTTTAATACATTTGCTAAAAGTAAACAAATCTTCTTGGTTACTTCTTTGTCCTGTGTTCCTTTCTCCTTAAATGCAAATATATAAACTTGAACTCCAACCTGATAGTGCAATTTGACCATGATTGTTAAACATTTTTGTGAGCTGATTCTCTTTAACACATTAGATCCAGCTTTTGTTTTCACACTAACATAGTTAGGTTTGGACAGTATTGTTTTACAAGTGCATACATTCTTGGCATTACTGTTTTTTTTTGCAAACATGTTATCCAAGGATACAGTTACAGATGTAATGTTATTAATTCTGAAAAGATTTATGTTATAAATTTTTCCACTCATTACTGCATGCCAGATCCTTTAGCCTAGAATTTCCTGAAATTGTGCCATTGGAATGGTCTAACCATGTTTTTGGATTTGTTTTACATTATTAAAGTCCCAGGAAATTAAATCATAAATGAGTTATGCTATTATGAGGCCACACCATAATTTCTTTAATACCCATCAAGTCAATGGCAAATTTCCTGGGTTTGTAACAAATTTGTTGCTGCAGCAACATGCATTTTAAGATTACAAAAACAGAGCATACTGGAGAAGCACAGCAAGTCTGGCAGCATCAGTAGAGAGAAAACAGACTCAACATTTCCAGTCCAGTGACCCTTCATCAGAACTGAAGATAGGTGGGGAAGGGTAGAATTTATGCTGCTGATGGGATGGGGTTGGAGGGAGGGTTTATATGGGGAGGAAAGAGTAGATTGCACAGTCCCAGAATAAATAGGAATCACTTTAAGATCAAGATGACGAGGAATTTATTCTCTCGAAGAATTGTGAATCTTTAGAACTCCTCACCACTGAAGGGTGTGAGGGGAGAGTCCTCCTGTATACTTAAAGGCTGAAATAGATAGATTCTTATTCAGTAGGGGAATATAGAGTTACGGGGAAAACACAAGGAAGTGGTTGTGGAGAATGTTGGATTAGCCTTGAATAGTGGAGAAGGCTCGAGAGACCAAACAGCATAGGTCCTGTTCCTAATTCTTAAGGTCTGATGGAGACGGTACCCAGAGAAAGCCAAAGAGAAGGGGTAGGCAAATAAACTGACAGAGATGTAATGGCTAGGCGGATGTGCTAACAGTTTGAGTAAAATATTCACCCACACCCCATGACCCTGTCTTGCCTCAGGCATTCGCAGCACACCCAACCTATTTTCAAATTTTTACATATCTCATTTACACTGTCACCTAGCCATTAAGTTTCTCCCCTAGCTTATCATCAGCCAATTTTTTGTTTGCCTATTCTTTTTATTTCTCTCTTCCTCTCTCTCCCTCTCCCTCTCTCTCTCTCTCTCTCTCTCTCTGGGAACCATCTCCATATACAATATTCAGATATGCAGGCCCAGAATTGTGAAGTCTCTGTGGAGTATACAAAGTGGTGGATGGATCCCAGATTCAGAATTCCTGTCCCTATATCTGTAGAAAAAGCATTTTTGCTATGGGGTGGGCAATTGGGCAATGAGGACAGGGTGTGACTCTCACATGCAGGAAACATACTGATCTCATATAGACACATTTTTTGGTGGACCAAAGAGCCTGATCCATCAGTATGACAGTTACAAATATTTAGAGAAGCCATAAATGCTTGAGAAGGGCAGATGAGGTGTGCTATACTAACAATTGTCAAATTATTTGAATGTCCAGCTGTTTATTTCTTTTAATAAAAGCTTTCTTGTAACTATCAGATTTGAAACAATAACTATTCTCTCTATTATTATCCATTTGTTAAAATAACCCAAAATGGTGTCATTTTAATAATAAAATTATTAATGCTTGACTTCTTTCCACAATCTATTGTTGTTCATTGTTCATCATTTGATTGACAGTTTAAAAGTTGTTTAAAGAAAGAGTTGTCTTTGATATGAGATTAGGAATACAAATGTTTTGCTTTATAAGGGATTATAACGCCTTTTAAATGTACTGCATGGGTTTTCATAAATGACAACTTTTGTTACAGTGAAATTTGTAACAGATGTTTAGAAAATTATTTTGTTTCATCTTATGAGTGGTGCCCATTTGCTTAGGTACTGTATGAGACCAGGGAAGTGATTTAGCATGTATCACAAAGGAAATGCACGGAGAATTATACTGCCATAGTGTCATACAGTTTGAAACAAAAGCTTCGATCCAAATCATCCACATTGGCCAGACATCCCAATCTGTCTGACCTGGTCCCATTTGCCAACATTTGGCCCAGATCACTCTGAAGCCTTCCTATTCATATATCCATCCAGATGCTTGTTAAAGTTGCAATTGTACCCAGTTCAACCACTTCTTTTGGCAGCTCATTCCGCACAAGCCTCACCCTCTGTGTGAAAAAGCAAACCCTTCAAACCTTAAAGCTATGTCCTCTAATTTTGGACTCCCTACCCTAGAAAAAAGACCTTGGCTATTCACCCTATCCGTACCCCTCAAGATTTAATAAACTTTAATATAATCACCCCACTGTCTTTCACACTCCAAGGAAAGAAGCCCTAGAGTATTCAGCCGCTTCCTTTAACTCAAGCCCTCAGTGCCCAGCAGCATCCTTATACATCCTTTCCATGCCCTCTCAAGTTTACTACCATCCTTTCTATCGAAGCATGGCCAGAGTCGTATGCAGTATTTCAGAAGTGACCTCCCAATGTCCTACACAGCCGCAACATGACGTCCTAGCTCCCATACCCAATGTTATGACTGATGCAGGCAACCATGCTAAATATCTTCTTCACCACCCTATCTGCCTGCAACTCCACTTTCAAGGAATTAGGCACCTGCACCCTGAGATTTCTTTGTTCAACAACACTTCCGTGGGCCCTACCATTATTTCTACAAGTTCGGCCTTGGTTTGCCTTATCAAAATTCAACACGTCACATTTATCTAAATTAAACTTCATCTGCCACTCTTCGGCCCGTTGTCTCATCCAATCAAGGTCCCATTGAATTCTGAGATAATATGCTTCACTGTCCACTACATCAGCTATTTTAGTGTTATCTGCAAATTTACTAACCATACCTCCCATATTCACATCCAAGTCATTTATATAATAGACAAAAAGCAGTGGACCCAGTAATGATCCTTGTGGTACACTAGTGGTCACAAGCCTATAGCCCAAAAAACAATGCTCCATCACCACCCTTTGTCTCCAACCTTAAAGCTAATTTTGCGTCCAGTTGGCCCGCTGCCCCTGGCTCCCATCTGATCTAACCTTACTAACTAGTCTACCATGTAGAACCTTGTTGAATGCTTTACTGAAGTCCATACTGACTACATCAACACTCTGACCTCATCAATCACGTTTGTAACCTCTTCAATAAACTCAGTCAAGTTAACGAAAAATGATTTCCCACACATAAGCCTTGCTGACTATTCCTAATCAGTCCTTGCCTTTCCAAGTGCTTAAAAATCCTGTCCCTCAGAACCGCCTCCAACAATTTACCCACCCCTGATGCAGGAGTCACTGGTGTGTATTTCCCTGACTTTTCCTTAAATAATGGCACTATATTGGTCAACCTCCAGTCTTGCAGCAACTCACCTTATCTACTTTTACCCATTTTAAGAACTCCAGCACGTCTTCTTCTGTATAAATGAACTCTTTTCAAAACACCACTATTTATTTCCCCAAATTCCATAGCTTCCATGTCCTCTCAACAGTAAACGTTGATGTAAAATATTCATTTAAAACCTTGCTCATCTCCTGTTATTCCACATCTTGATGGCTATGTGACCTTTAATGGACATTATTCTGTCCCCTTATTCTCTTGTCCTTAATACATGAATAGAATCTGTTTGGGTTCTCCTTCACTATATTTGCTGAGCTATTTCATGTCCCCTTTTTTCCCTCTGACGTCCTTCTTGAGTATATCCTACTTCCCTTATACTCTTCAAAGGAATCAATTAATCCCAGCTATCTATACCGGATGTATGCCTTCTTCTTTTTCTGGAACAGAAACTCAATTTCTTTAGTCATCCAGCATTCCCTACAACAATCACACTTGCCATTCACAATAACAGGAACACACTGCCTATGAACTCTCGTTATATCATTTTTAAGGCCTCTCACTTTGTTGTTGTTCCTTTACTTGTGAGTAGTGTCACCACCAATCAACTTTTGAAAGTTCCTGTCTAATATAATCAAAATCGGCCTTACTCCAATTTGATCAGTTCTACCTTTGTCCAAAGCTATTTTAAAACTGATAGAATTATGATCAGTTGCCCCAAAGAGCTGCCCACTGACATCTCAGTCACTTGCTCTACCTTATTTCTCAACAGAAGGCCAAGTATTGCTCTTTCTCTGGAGGTACCTCCACATATTGAATAAGAAAATTGTCTTGTACACACTCAACTATTTCCTTCCCACGTAAGCTCTTAACACTATGACAGCCCCTGTATCTGTTTGGAAAGTCAAACTCCCCTACCATTTCAATCCCCTTTTTTTTAAATAGATACCTGGGATATCCTTACATATTCGCTTCTCAATTTCATACTGATTATTGGGGGCCTATAATACAATCCAAACAAAGTGATGATCTCTTTCTTATTTTTAAACATTGCCCATATTTCACAGGATGATCTCTCAGGAATATCCCAGGAATTTAGAAACATAGAATCTTCACAGTGCAGAAAGAAGATATTCACCTCATTAAGTCTGCAGTGACTCACCAAAGAGCATCCTACCAAAACCCAACCCCCTACCCTATCACTGTAATCCCGCATTACCATGGCTAACCCATCTACTCTACTGATCTCTGGACACTACAGATAATTTGGCATGGCCAATCCAACTAACCTGCTCATCTTTGTGAGAGACAAGTGGAGCACCCAATGGAAACCCACATAGACAAATCTAGATAAGCAGTGACCCAAGACTTTTTCAAACCTGCACCCCTGGTGTTGTGAGGCAACTGTGCCAACCACTGAACAAGGGGTGTTAGGGTGAGGGCCAGAGGGCCTAAAGTTTAAGAAAACAACTGTAATGAAGTCCCTGAGTATAAAGTCAGGCCTTTTAACCGGCTGACCTTCTTATGTTTCTGACGCACAGTCATAAAAAAATGTAAAATAGGTCATTCATATTGCACATTAATAAATAGACTTGAAGGAAAATTGCAAAAATCTTCCAACTTGAAAAGGGAACAAAGTGGTGATTCACACATATAAATAATGTGGTATCCAAAAATATTCTAAGAATTTAAAGTAAATCAAACCTGATTTCCTGTTTGTTTCAAAAAGATGTGCAAACCTAATCTGAGGTTATCATGGATATCTGATTTCTTCTAAAATATATAATCTTTTCAAGAGTTGGTGAAGCCAGCTGCATGAGAATTTAAATCTTAAATAAATTAGGTTGTTGGCAGGCGTAGCTGAGCCCAATGGACAATGAAAGGCTTACTTAAGCAAAGAAATAGTTGAGAGTGCTACCTTGAAGTTAGAATTTGCTTCCCATACACGAAAAATGAAAAAATGAAACTTTTTTGAAAAGTTCAATGTAGAGCAAGTGACTGCGATGTCAGTGGGGCAGCTCTTTGAGGCAAGTGATCATATTTCTATCAGTTTTAGAGAAATAGCAGCTCTAACTGTGACAGTTGCAAAATCTGGAACTAAATCTTGATGATTTCAGCCACAAGGCCTGGTGAGTTTACTGGCTGTGTCGTACTGACCTTATGAACATGTCACAAGTCTGTGACCTGCCTGTCGCATGGTGATTCCTCCCCACCTTACCAGAACTGAGGGAGGGTCACAGGGCCCATAACATTAACCCTGATTTCTCTTCGCAGATGCTGCCAGACTTACTGAGCTTTTCCAGCAACTTCTGTTTTTGTTGCTGTTAGTCTGGTATCTGTTCTGCATGCTTCCTGCCATTTGCTCTGGACATGGCAGTCAGGGGAAAGCTGTACAGCCAGGGACCTGAGATTCTGATGCACAGGGTGGTAGAGCAGCTAGATGTTCTCTTCCCCCAGTACCGGCAATGGAACCATGACATCAAACCATACCAGTCTGGCCTGAGGTAGCCACCAGACTCAGTGCAGTTTCAGCTCTCTGGAGGAATTTATTATGATGTAGAAAGAAAGCCAATGAAATTCACTACACTACCTGTGTAAGTATCACTATCTTCTCTCTAATACCTCACAATCACACTATCTCCACTACAGCACATGCTTCCCACCAAGGCTCACGCTCCACAACTCTCGCTATTGCCTGCAACAGCCTTCCTCACACAATTTTACCCATCCCAACCCCTGACACCACTAACCCTGCATACTCTCTGCAATATCTAATCACTTCCTACTTCCCACTAGGCTACTTCGCACATAACAGCACCAAAAACAACTGTGCCACTCACTTTCACCTCCCTTAATACTTGCACCTCACTCATTCCTGAAAGAAAATAGTCACTACAAAAGCAGAAAGCCTGAAGGCAGATGGTGTACTGCCCAACATTCAGCTCCTCAACACTTACGTAGGCAGCGTCCTGACTTTCACCACCCCAAGGGGCAAGCTTCTGAATTGGTAACAGATGCTGGCTTTGACAATATTGTTCCAGGATCCCTTGGCTGAAGGCTGTCCCCTTTGACTTGACTGAGGCCTACTGACAACTGTGGCAAGCTTTTTTTCCATTGTGTCTGTGTTAAACAGCAAGGGCAAGACTGAAGTAATATGACCCTAGTACCTCCGGTGGAGGGGCAAAATGTTAAATGGCAAGGCAATGCAAGGCAGAGATGCAGTGAACCTTCAGGTAGGTTCAAAGTGAGGGAGTGCTATGAGATCAAGCAAGGAGCCTGGAGATGCAGTCTGGTCCAGTCCATGAATCAATGACATATCGGTGAGCACACTTGCTGCCACTTTACAATGATAGTTGACAGTGCAGCCTGAGGGTGCAGCATTGAAATGCAGTAGTGTCCTATAACTAGATCAGAGATGTGCCTAAGGGATTCTTATAGACTGCTCATGAGCCGTGGTCTGAGTTGTCAATACCTGGAGTTCAAAATATTGATCAATTGAAGCAAGCAGGAGCTCTAGTTGCGACGTAGCTGTTCTGATTTTCATGTCAAGCTTTTGTGGTTTCCAGTTTGTTTGGTATGTTGTGTAAAATAGAAGATTGACCATTATAGAGACAGATTAGGCCATCAACAAGCAATAATCCTGCTGATGAAAGCACATGTGGCATGTAGGTCACCTGTGCACATGTAGCGCAGTGGTAGCTTCTCTTCTTACAGGCCAGAAGACCAGATTTCAAGCCCAACCTATTCCAGAGGTATATCATAAAATGTCTCAACAGGGTGATTAGAAACGTCTGTGCTCCTGGCATCAAGATCAGTCTCCTTGACTTTTCATCTAATTCTGCTACATGTCTTACCATAGTTCACAAATCTCAAATCCCAACAAGGTTCTACCCTGTTTATATACACTTTTTGAGGCTGTTCTCTTTTCACTAGATTACCGATCTTCTTTTTCTGTCAGATCCACAACATTTTCTTATTCGAGAGTAATGCTCTATTACTCTCATTGGTGCTATAAAATTTCTTACTTACACATGTAAATTTACTGGATACTGAATATAACTCTCTAGTGTGGTGTCTAAGACCTGCTAATGACATGTTTCTCGCTGATCTAAGCTCTATTCTGCTTTTCCAATTTCAAGGTAACATCATCAGTTCTATCATTATAGAAACATAGAACATTACAGCACAGTACAGGCCCTTTGGCCCTCGATGTTGTGCCGACCTGTCATATCGATCTCAAGCCCATCTCACCTACACTATTCCATGTACGTCCATATGCTTATCCAATGACGACTTAAATGTACCCAAAGTTGGCGAATCTACTACCATCGCAGGCAAAGCGTTCCATTCCTTTACTACTCTCTGAATAAAGAAACTACCTCTGACATCTGTCCTATATCTTTCACCCCTCAATTTAAAGCTATGCCGCCTCGTGCTCGCCATCACCATCCTAAGAAAAAGGCTCTCCCTATCCACCCTATCTAACTCTCTGATTATTTTATATGTTTCAATTAAGTCACCTCTCAACCTTCTTCTCTCTAATGAAAACAGCCTCAAGTCCCTCAGCCTTTCCTCGTAAGACCTTCCCTCCATAACAGGCAACATCCTAGTAAATCTCCTCTGCACCCTTTCCAAAGCTTCCACATCCTTCTTATAATGCGGTGACCAGAACTGTACACAATACTCCAAGTGCAGCCGCACCAGAGTTTTGTACAGCTTCACCATAACCTCTTGGTTCCGGAACTCGATCCCTCTATTAATAAAAGCTAAAACACTGTATGCCTTCTTAACAGCCCTGTCAACCTGGGTAGCAACTTTCAAGGATCTATGTACATGGACACCGAGATCTCTCTGCTCATCTACACTACTAAGAATCTTACAATTAGCCCTGTACTTTGCCTTCTGGTCACTCCTACCAAAGTGCATGACCTTACACTTGTCTGCATTAAACTCCATTTGCCACCTCTCAGCCCAGCTCTGCAGCTTATCTCTGTCTCTCTGCAACCTACAGCATCCTTCGTCACTATCCACAACTCCACCGACCTGAGTGTCGTCTGTAAATTTACTAACCCATCCTTCTATGCTCTCATCCAGGTCATTAATAAAAATGACAAACAGCAGTGGACCCAACACCGACCCTTGCGGTACACCACTAGTAACTGCTCTCCAGGATGAACATTTCCCATCAACTACCACCCTCTGTCTTCTTTCAGCAAGCCAATTTCCCACCCAAACTGCTATATCTCCCACAATTCCATTCCTCCGCATTTTGTACATTATCATTTGCATATCCCATTATACTGTATGCTTCCAATACTCTGCCTGAGGTTTCTATCTTATTTAGCTTACATAATTCAAGATTTTTTAATAATAATTTGTTTATAATAATTACAATGTTAATAATGATCATTATTGTGTGTAAAAAGTGCCACATCCAGCAGGATCTCCCGGTCCCTGTCCACAAAATGGGGAGCTAAATTTCCTCCTGTCTGCCATATACTGCGTAAATGCCAGGAACCATACAGGGCAGCTGCAGACTTACAGTTCTTGCCTGGGTGCATAATAGCCCTTTAAAGATAACTCCGATGCTAAAGATGCACGTCAATTCCTTGTTATCCCAGCAGTTGCAGGCTTGTTCCACAATAGCTTGTTGCAAATTATTGTTAGTTCAGACCAGAGCGTTAGGGCAGATAGTTAACATGGGGAGTTTGGAAAGATGAAGTGAGAATACAGGCAAGGCCTCATGATGAAATAACCACCAATAAACTCAATGAAAATGTCACTTTGTCAAAAAAAGGTAAGATTCAGCTCCGTGTCTCATAAAGTTGTCCAATGGCTGGCATAAGGACTTAGTAAATTGACGGCAACAATATTAATTTGTTTTTTCTTCTGGGAGTGGGAAACTTAACTGACACTGGCACTCCCACACATCATTTCAGAATCAAGACTTCTTTACAATAAGTGCAGCTTTTTGTTGCATAATTGAAATGCTCTTTTCACTGCTGATGTCATTGTTTATTTTCATAGAGCAGTCGGCGAAATTTTAAGTGCATTTGAAAAGTATTTAGCCTACCTGTATAAAATGTGCGTCTATTCATCATTGTTAGGGGAATACAAAAATGCTGCTTGTATAAATTGGATCAGACTTAACAGGGCAACATGTGAATGTGAAAATGTATTCTGAGACACTAGTGGAGACTTGGTTGTCTATCTCCAGCAAACGTCTTCAGTGCTGCACACAATGGAAAATTCATAAGGACTGCTGTCAAGATACATTATGTTAGTTCAGAAGTTTATAGAACTCTAAAACTAGTGTGGTAGAATCATTGAATATCTGCAGAAAAAACCATGGAGAGGAAGTAGGGAATTAAGATGGAATCCACCTTCCAGCATCTCAAATATGCAATCAAATGGGTTCTTGATTTCCTTTGACATTTTGCAATTAGAGACTAACGAAATGAAAATTGGATAGTTCTATTCCCAGTAAGAGACTTCTTATGTGGTTTAATGCTGCTCAGACACAAATTAAATATATGATGTTAAAGAAGAGGGTAGAATGGTTCATTTAATTGCCAACCATAACACTACCTACAATTATGGCATTGAAATAAAAGGCAACTATGGTGAACAGATGGTTTAGCTTCTGCTACCTTGCCAAGCATTACCAAATAGTGGAGCAAGAGCTAGACAAATTAAACCAAGATGCACATCTCCGTGCTGATACAGTCAATTCCAGTTTAATAAAAGAGCAGGAACGGCTTTCTAACAAATAAATCAAAATAGAAGTGCATGCAATAATTTTTCATTCAATGTTAGCCTACTTAATGTTGTTTTACTTTGATATTAGTAAATTGATAGGCCTGTAATCTTATTGAGATTTATATAGCAAAATTTGTTTTAAAGTCTTCTCTGGCATCACCGAAATGATGCCTTCCTTACTCCGAGTTGTAACCCCTTCTCTTCCTCAATTCTCAGTCACAGGCTTTGCCTACTTCCAGTCTCCTAGTTATGGTCTCTCTCCACGTGCAATCTTCCAGTTGTGGCCTCCATCCATTTCTGACTTGTAGCCTCTTTCCTATCTCAGTTCCACCCGCGCACCATTTTGCTCTCCTGTACTTGCATTCCCATTTAAGATCCAAATTTAGTTGAATCCGTAACTCTGAAGCTGTGGAAGTGCAAGTCCTGATGATTCAAAAGGCTTTTACAATCTATATTTATTTTAAAACTGTGTTTCAAAGCTGTTCCTGCCTCATTGCCCGACTCCCAAGCCCTTGCTCTCAGCAATGGTTTGGGAGAAGGAAACTGTGAGCAGGCACATTTTTTTAAAAATGTGGATTGTAAAAAGCCTACCATTTCTGAGCCATCAGAATACACACTTCCGTGATTGAATCTGCAAATGCAATTCCAGGAAAGAAAAGCTGTGAGAAAATAGGTGGAAGAGGAGAGGAAAGTTTGTAGCCTACAGTTTAGAGAATGGGGAAGAGGCCACAATACAGCGGTCAGGGAAAGGTCATGACTCATAGGGTCAGGAAGTAGGTCAAGGTCACAACTCAGACAGCTGAGAAAGAGGAATGGTCTTTACCAACCAGAAGGACCAAAGAGAAGGGAAGCACAGGAACAGTATAACAAGTGAGAAGGAGTGCTCAATGCAGCAAGTTACAGTGTTCTTCAGCATTTTTCAACTTATTTATCTTAAATTTATTTAATTTATCAATGGAAGGATTCAGCAATATAAGATATTTCAACTTAGATAAATTTTAAACATAAATAATATATTAACATACAATATATCTTAATAATTAACTTAAACAATAGGATAGATTCGAAAAAGGTAAAGTGTGAGACATGGAAGGAGAGAAATGTCAGCGACGTATGCAGGAAAACTTTCAGGAACAGTATATTTTCAGTCCTTCCAAGGAAGAAGATATGTTGGATCTCGTTCCAGGAAATGAGGCAGGCCAAGTCGAGAACATCAGAGTAGGGGAGGATTTGGGAAAGAGAGTTTATAATATAAAGTTCAACATTAATTTGCAAGAGGTTAAAAATCGGTCAAGTATTACGGTCTCAGACTGGAAAAGGGTGGATTTTAGAGGTCTAAAAGTTGGACTTGAGCAGGTTGAGTTGCAATACATTTCAGTGGATAAAACATGATTGAGAAATGGGAATCTTTTAAAAGAGAAATCAATAGAGTGCACGTTAGGTACATACCAATTAAAACAAATTGGCCTTTCTAAAACTAGAGTGCCCTGTAAAGATATTGGCAAGTAAAAAAGAAGGAAAAAGGATGCATATGATGACAATAGCAACAGAAATCAGGAAGAATATCTCAAAGGTGGGAGAGAGGCTAAGGCTGGAATAAAGAAAGCTAAGCAGAAAAATGAGAGAAGGATAGCAGGCCGAGTCAAAGCATATAATAAAATGTTTGTCACACATACTAATGGTAAAAGGTTAACAAATGATAGAGCGGAGCCCAAAAGAAGCAAGCGGGTTAATCTGCTCACTGAAGCCAAAGGTATGGCAGAAGTCCTAAATAAATATTTTGCTTCTGCCTTTACCAAATTAATAGATGTTAACAATGTCCTAATTGGAAATGTGTTTATGGAGCAACTGAGCAGTACAGCCATAGATAAAGAAGAGGAGCTAAAAAAACTAGCAACACTCCAAGTTGAGAAGTTGCCAGGCCAAGGTGGGATAGATTCTAAATTGCTGAAGAAGGCAAGACAGCAAATTGTGGGGCCATTGATGGAAATTTTCCAAGCCTTCTGGACACAAGGTTTGGTCCAGGGGTTGAATGATTGCAAATGTGGCACCATTGTTTAAAAAATGAGCAAAGATAACTTAGAAATCAGAACAGTCAGCTTGACATCAATAGTGGGAAAACTGATGGAGACCATAACATGAGAAAAATAAGTTAGTACTAGGCAGTGAATAAACAAGTGCATGGCTTATATGAAAAATTTAATTGTGTTCTTTGATGAAGTGACACAAGTAGTGGATGATAGTGGTGCTGTGGGTGTTGTATATTTGGTGTTTCAGGAAACATTTCATATGGAGCCACACGGCAGTTGGTTAGCAAATTAGAAATGTTTAGGGTTAACTGGGCCTTTGCAGTATGAATTAGAAGTTGGCCAGAAGAGAGGAGACAGAGTGTACGTATAGATGGGCATTTCCAGATTGGAAACAAGTTGAAAAATGGTGTTCGCCAGGCGTCAGTGTTGGGACCATGCTTTTTCTGATTTACATGAGTGATTTAGAGATGTGTGTTGAGGGAAAAATCTCTAAATTTGCAGATTATAATAAACCAGGGAGAATAATGGATTGTGAGTGTGACACTGAGCTATATCAGAGGAACATTGACATGCTGCTCAAATGGCCAGATGCTTGGCAAGTGAATTTCAATGCAGAGGAATGTGATGTAATGCATTTTATTCGAAAAAACATGGAAGACAATGCAGGCTCAATGTTACAAGTTTGTGATGAGCACAGGAGCAGATGGACCTCCTGATTCAAGTGCTTGATTCTTTGAAGATGTTCAGGCAAGTTGAACAGGCTGTTAAGAAGAATCCTTTGGTTTATAAAAAGTATAGAGCATGAAAGAAGGACATGACACTACCCCTCTCTAAGTCATTGGTCAGACCACATTTGGAGTACTGTGCTCAGCTCTGGGCACCTTATTTAAAGAAGGATATTGAAGCCCTGGGAAAGTGGTGGAGCCAGATTCGACAGGAGGTTTAAAAGGACAGTTGGATATATACTTGGAAGAAATTAATTTAAAGGGCTACAGGGATAGGTCTGGAAATGGCACTGGCTTGGTAGCTCTTTTGAAAGTTGGTACAGACTTGATGAACCAAATGGCCTCCTTCTGTACTGAAAAATGTTATGATTCTCTGAATGTTTTTATGACAGAACATAATTACAGTTTTATAATTGGTTTCTTCAAAAGCAATATTTCCATTAACATTGTTTTGTTTAGAATAGTGGTTTTCCAGCAGTATAGTCAAATTTTTAAGCTAGGGCTTACTACATCTGTTTCCAATGAGTATGCTATTTATTAGAAGATATTCTATATTTTTGATGAAAACCTAAGAACTCTGCAAAGGCCTATGTATTCAGTCAGTCAGTACTTCACAGTCACCCCAATAATGTTCAATGAACAGAAACCACAGAATCTTCATAATGTCTCTAAAGGACTTTTTACATCCATCATAAATAACACTTGCAAAGAGACTTTGAGTTTTTGTAGCAAGAAACATCAGGACTAGTCCAAAGAGAATGACCAGGAAATACAGGAGTTATGAAATCACAAACACAAGGTCATCATGAGCTTGAAGCACAACCAATATTTTGGGGAATTAAATGCAGGTCTACAGACAAATGAAAGTTGAGATCCAACACAAAAAAAATCTAAAGAATAGGCATGGACAGAAACAGTGCTAGAATTCCAGCCACCACCAACAGTCAAGATGTGTGTGAAATCACCATCGCAGTCACAGCCTACCTACAGCCCAAGCACACAAAGATCTACTCTTCTGTGAACTGTAAAGAGAATGGCACTCATCAGGGACAGAGAGGAATTTACCAGTCATTGACAGAAGTATTTCAAGGACCTAGTCAACCAAGACTCAACCAAGCAAACCTAAAGCATGTTACTTATCACCACTGCATCACAACCCCAGCCCAACATTAGGTTAGAAAGGCCATCCAGCAGTCAAAAGCCATCAAGATTGGCACAGATTGAGTCCCTGTCAACATACTGAAATCCAAAGGCGAAACACTCTTGGCTCATAAACACAACCTTCCATCAAAGGAGAAAAGTGTGCAAGTGGATCTCTGAGAAGCTGTAATTGTGACCATATTTAGGAACAGAGGTAAAACTGATTATGGTTACAGACAGGACATCCTGTTGCTTCCTGCAGAGATGGCAATTTCAGAAATATCTTTTTGCTTTCCTTCTCCCAGTGGCTGATAAGTCATTTTGGCGATGTTCGTGTAAAGACATGCAAAGAAAATGCTGCGTTGATCTAGAACACTTGCAATGTTTGACTATTCCCTGTTTTGGTTCAGCTTTACTGTTTTATCTTTATTTTAAAAGTTATGCAATGACATGCACAGAGACCATTTATAATTTCTTCCATCCTTCCAGTAAAAAGCTGGGACACACACTGGAAAACTTGGAATTCATCCAAAGTCTATCACTTGTGTGGACTTAAAATTAGACTGAATTGGTCTAATGGTCTCTCTCAGTACTATAAATTTCAACATTTATAATGACTGCAAACTTCGAGTCGAAATGCTGTTTTGTGACGAACATCTGCTCCAATTGACACTTTATGATATTATATGAAGAGTGAATGTTTGCCGAAAACAAGTCGAACCAAACTTCATTCTAAAGGGACAAACAAATATAACTCATATCAAGAATAATATACAAATGACATGGAGCTAGAAGCACCAATAATGTGCTCTCCGCAAACATATCCCAAGTGTAACCTGTTATTTTTACAAGACGGGAGCTCTAGACAGCAGAAATGGGCCTTTGGACGTTAGATCAAATTTAACCTCAAGCTCTATGGAAGAATTAGGAATGGTTTTGGGGTACACTTCATAAAGAACAATGAACAGGAAATGGGAATGTATGTGTCAATTTCACATCCTTATTCAGAAAAAGTGACAAAATAAACAAATGCAATTAGAAACCCATTAGGCTTATTTTAAATATATATAATGTAGTGGAATTGATTAGAAGGAAGCTTGAGAAACAACTGATTTGTGAAAGCTTAGAAATCAAAGTGATTCAAGAAAAGCCTGATGACAAGCTACATTCCCACAGTAAGTGATTAGTTCCATCATCCAGCAGTTCCCACTGCTGTTAATGATGTTCACCCCAGTTCCGTTGGGTCTGACTTCAGCTAGGTCATTGTTGCAGCTGTATGATATAGCAGGGCTACAGCAAACGGGATGCCAAATCTAGATCCCTGACTGAAATGGTAAAAGATGCCAAGCTGCATGAAGTCTTCAACAGTACTGCAGATATAGTGTCACATAAACATGTCTTGTTGAAGCCAGCTGGGTCTGTCTATTCCAGGACACCCCTATTTGTGTCCCACCCATTTATGGTCAGTTCCACAGCCATCAATCTTCTCTGCTTCTCTGACCATTGTCACCTACAGGATGACTATCTTTTAAAATAGGACCAGAGGTCAGGCAAAAGGATTGAAACAAAGTCATCATACCTACATGAAGCCTACAAGACCGTAGAGCTGCTGTTTCATTACAGAGAGATGATTGGTGATCGTTTAGCTTGAGGATCACAATGCCTCAGGTGAGGGGAGAGGTTGAGAAGGAGAGTCCTTCATAGTAACATCAGCTGATGTGGGAATTGAACCCATACTTTTGGCATGGGCTGGAAGGAAGACATGGAAGCTGTTTATGTTGGTTATACCAGAAAACACCGAGGAACTCAAAAGGAATTATGAAGGTCAGAGAGCTGAGAAGCCCCTCATGGAGGCTCTGATGCTCTGGAAGGTGCACCAAACGTTTCTTCATCCTCAAAGAAAGAGACACAGGGAAAATTTCTGACTCCAGAAAATTATCCAGAATCTATTCCAGACACATTTAATAGGAATTCATGTCAAAGAGGCTCTCCAAGAAATGAAAAGCCCTCGTTATTTGGCCAGGAAGACGCTAAGGTCATCTAGTTTACAGTTATTCTATGGAGCAAGATGACACATGCTCATGATTCCTCTTCCAGAATGTACCATAAGTTTGGATCAGCCCAAACCTGCTAGAGGTGCACAAGAGTGTTCTTTTGGCCAACTGCATGTCTAAAGCATGAGGAAATTAATCATCATCTATGCCTACAGTCCAAGTTGGGAAAGGGAAGACATTTTAAATTAATGGCCCATCTAATTGTTGAATATGCACTTTAAGACTTTGACCAAGGTCATTGCCAATTGGATTGTCTGATCTGGGGAAAATATTTCATCCTGGCCTGTGTTTTACCCATTAGAAAGATCTCTGACAGGTTTGTGCTGTTCAGAGATACAATCATCTTTATGCAAGGTGTACGCCTGCATCATCAACCTAGATCAGGAAAATATAGTAAAAGTTTATGATGGATATGCTCTCCAAAATGGGGTTACAGGAGGGAATCCACAATTGGATCTAACTGCTCTACACAACAGCATAACATGATTTCTATCAACAGGTGACAAACATAAAGATTTGCATTCAAGTTTAAAACTAGAGAAGATTGCTTAAAAGTTAGGGGCCATCCATTAGAGGCAGAGATGAGGAAAAACATTTTCTCTCAGACGTTTTAGAGTCTTAGGAATTCCCTGTTTCAAAAGACAGTGGCTGCAGAATCTTTAAATATTTTATGGCAGAGTATGAAAGCTTATTAAGGGTATGCAGAAATGGAGAGTTGAGATTACAATCAGCTTGGCCATGATACTATTGATTCACAGAGCAGGCTTGAAGGGCTGAGTGGCTTACTCTTGTCCCTTGTTCATATATTCAAATTTCGAGTCAGCAAGGTTGCACACTCCCCCATATTCTGTCTTTATGCTATGTAAATTTTTTTGCTGAATCTATTAGAAAGAATGTAGGCATAAGAAGGCTGATGATTCCATGCAACAGAGGCAATCAGATCAAAGCTTTTGTTTACATGGGTGATGTCCCCATCTTCTGTTTGGATGCACTGTTGAAGCAGATTGATGACTATCAATGGCCATTTCAAACTGACGACAGACATCAAGGTAAATTATGGCAACAGAGGTAGGTTATGTTTTTTTATGAACTGAGCTGACTGATCCTTTGTCCCTATTGCCATTATGTCATATTTCCTAAAGGTGGTGGATACATGATTTGGAGAGACCAGGCATGCATCAAAACCTGGAAATAGTGAGTAACATTGGCGAAATAAAAAAGATGTGTGGGATGTGGTGCTCCTTCCCCATTGTAGATAGACACCTATCCACCAGGTTCAAGCTGCTCTCAGGGCTGTATTTACTGCAGATCTGGACTTTTCTTCATTGCTGTACCATGGTGATCACCCAAATAGCTTTCATTTTATACAGAGGTTAAAGGTGGAATATGCTCATGGAGACATAATGCATAAATTTTGAGATATAAGTGAAAACTAGACTTGCCAACATGACCCTCATCCTGATGACCACCTTCATACGTGCTTGCGTCAAGCTTTGTGTCAATGCAAGTACCGAGTGTCACAATTTGCCCAGGTTCTGTATGTTGCCAGCATTCAAAGAATTGCTCTGGGCACATTACTCGAAGTAGTTGGACTGTGCTGCACCATGTGTCTTGGGAAGGTTCATACAGAAAAACGTATTTGACTGCAAGTCCATCAGGCAGTGGTCAGCACATAATATCCCAAGACACCCTAGAGGAAATAGAGAGGGTATATCCTGTTGATTTGTTCCATAAACAGACAGTCAAAGTCACCTTGCGTAATGCCTCAATCACCAGAACTTCAAACTAAGCATCAAGATAAAGCTGGACTGATGTTAAGAAAGGCCTTTCTCATTAGACACTTCTTGCTTGCTCAGATTCCCACCCTTTCCATACACTGTCATCAATGTGCCTGTGGTGGAGAGGAGACCATTGCCTGCCTCCTTTGGTAACATGCCTTTGCAAAATAAAAATGTCTGAAGAGAGATGCAGAAGCTTTTGCTAATGTTCGTGCCGTGTAGCTTCGCAACACAGGATTCTCTGCTTTATGGGCTGTTTCCAGGGATACACACCAGGATAAGCATCAGTCAGCCTGAAGGACCATCAACTTCGTGAAAGATGCTCTTTACCTGTTTAAAAGCTGCTGGTCAACCAGTACAAGGAGTTGCCCTCAACAGAAATGTTCTCAGGTTGAGGACCGTGTGCTGAGTGATACACTAAAACTTGGGACAACTATCACAGAGATGCAATGGGACAAGAAGACTACTTAAACTCTTTCAGTTGAAGCATACCAAGGGACTAAAAACTGCAGAAAGCCTTGGGCCCTAAGCTTGACAAGGAGCGTATATTGTGAACATCAAGACATTGAAATAACATTGAGACAGCTCAGAGTGCAACATTGTGCAAAGAGAAAAGTTCATTTCTATTGCACTTTCTAAAATTTTTATTTGAGATGTTTTACCATCACATTCTACCCCTGACATGAAATGCACATTGTAAATATAAGGGCATGTACAGTCATATTACAACATCTAACAGTAGAAGATGATGTACATTGACAAGATGAATTTTGCTCCAAATTCTGTATTTTAAGTGGAAATAGCTTGTAATATATTTACAAATGTTGTGAATAAAGTCTATTTTTAGAGGAAACAAGTTATTTTGACACACATTTAACACAAAGACTCCAGATTGAATTCAAACTTCTGGATTCGGAATAAATTTCACATATGGGTAAGAAGCAGCTTGAAGAGTAGAAAATAATCAGTACTCAATTGGGGAGTTAAATTGGAATGGTAAAAGTATCAAATGGTCTCTATGAGTTCAGTGCTGAAACAACTGATGCTTCAAGTTTACATAACTGATTTGAATTGGATTCTACGGCTAAGTTGGTAGATGATATGAACTTAGGGGTGTTAACTGCATCACAGAAAGTGGTTCAACAATTATATAGTGAGTTGGAGAACAAGGAAATAACAGTTAATCAAATGTAATTCAAACAGCTGTGTAGTGCTTTTGCATAGGAAGGAGAAATGCAACATAAATAGTGTCCTTGCCAGACTAACACCTTGAATATTGTGCCTACCTCTGATTGTAAAGAGTACTGAATTCAGCTCTGGTGGACATGAAACAAGAAAGACCTCAAACACTGGGGTTAGTGCTGAGAAAACTCTATGGATGGTGCCAAGTTGCTTTGTCTCATCAAAATGCAAGACTGCACAGACTTGAATCTGAGATGCTGCTTGACCTGCTGTGTTCATTCAGCTCTACACCTTGTTATCTTGGATTCTCCAGCATCTGCATTTCCTATTATCACAGACTTGAGTCTCCTTATTTCGAAAGCATGTACCTGAAGAATGTATAAGGTGAAGTTAAATCAGAATATTACCTGAAATTAATCTGTAAAAGTGACAAAATAACATAGTAAAAGGTAATTTTTGGAATGGGCTTCAGGAAAGAGTAAACATGTGAAAAATAAGCTTCAATGTAGAAATAGCAAAAACGTGGAAGGATTCAAGAAAAAAATGATTACTGCAATTGGAGGGCATTAAATTCTCCCTGGATGGATGAGTTAAGATGGCACTACTCATCTATAATTATCTTGTGATAAAAATCTGTTCCAGCCTGTCTCTAATCTGCAGTTCGAAAGCAAAAAAATACAATTAAGAAAGACAACTGAGAGACATTACTAAGTGTACAGGCATCTTCCTTTCAAACAGTTAATGTAATAGGGGTAATTTTCTGATCATCCTGCTGCAGGCAATTTTGTCTGCAAGTTAGAATATATCGTAAATTCAGGAATGAGCTGTGCACTATTTTCTGCGCCTCGTAATCCCTGACATATTCAAAATTATTATATCGGAGCAGGGAGAGTGTTTAAAATTTAAGTACTAAAAAGCTTGTGAATTATCACAAGACAAACCATTGCATCGGTTTTGCAATCATTTCAAATATATTATTTTGGTTTTGTTTAGCTGGCAGTGCAGCTATTACCTGTGAATTATTGTAGCAAATATTGAGGGTTACATTGACACAACGCCCCCTTATTCCTCAAATCCTAGCAGACTTATTATTGGATGTCACTAAAATTATGTAAATTATGTTGAAACTGAAATATTGGCCAAATTGAGAGGTGTACCTTTGTGTTGGACAGAAATGCTGCAAGGCAATGGTAGGTCCCAAGCCCACAACAGTGGAAAATATAATGCAAAGAATAATCCATGTTTCCTCCTGTGCGAATACTTTGCTTTTTCTCAAAGTTAGTTATTGAAGTTATACTAAATAAGCACCCACCGTAACACTTTGGATTAGAGTTGAAACCTACTGTTCATCAGCCAGCCTGAGGAAAGCTACTATCCATTTTAATTAATTCTGAAAATAAAGCAGGCTTTTTTTTAGAAGAGGAAGAATTAGAAGAATATCCATAACTGTTACTTGTACTCAAGTGCAGGAATACAGTGGAATGATTACAATGTTGCCTCTCATTGTGCCATCTTAGGTACAAAGTACTTAGGTAAAATTTTCAGATACAAAAAAAGGAACAAAATGCAAAGAAGTTGCATTATCATACAGTGATTCACAATACAAGCTAGATAATAAGACAGTTTAATAAAAGTTTTGTGTTGTTGCTGTAAAGCTAATTAAGTGAGGTCAAGGAAGTATTATTGAGACTATTGACTAGTCTGCTTTATTTCTGCTGTGTCTCTGTATTACCCAAGAAGATCATAAGAGTTGGAAGCAGAAGTCGGCCATTTGGTCACTTGACCTATTCTGTTACTTAATAAGATCCTGGCTGAACTGATTGTGGCCTCAACTCCATTTTCCAGTCCAAACCCCAAAATCCTTGATTCCTTTCTCAATCGAAAGGCTATCTAAATTCACCTTGAATATATTGAATGATCGAGCCTCTACTGCTTCTGGGATAATGAGTTCCGTGACAATACGATACAGGGCAACCCTCTAAGAGAAAATATTTCGAGATCTTATCTGATTCAATAAAATCAAATGTAATTCTTCCAAACTTCAATGAGACCCAATCTATCTAACCTTTTCCTTCAAGGTTACCCCTTCGTCCCAGGAATCAGGCAAATGAACCTTCTCTGAGCAGTTGCTAATATGATGTCATGCATTTTTAAGTAGAGAAACCAAAACTATACGCAGTGGTCTAGACATGATCCAATTAAGGCCTTCTCTGGCTGCAGAAACATGTCCTTTCTCATGTATTTACCTCCCCTTGCAACAAACACAAATATTCCATTTGTTTTCCAAATCACTTTGGTGTGCCCGTGCTTACTAACTATCTGAAATTCAAGTAGTAGGACACCCAGAACCTATTGTGGCCCTAGAGTCTGCAGTTTCTCTCCACTCAAATAGCATGCTACTCTTTTAGCCTCTCTCTTATAGCGGACAAGATCACGTGTTCCCACAATTTGATTCTCTGCCAATTTATTGTCAACTTGTTTATCTTATTACAGCCCCTTTGTAAATTCTTAACAATTTAGTTTCTATTTATCTTTGTGTCATTAACAAAATTAGCTATAATACATTTGGCACCTTTGTCCAATTCATTTATATAGATTATAAATAGTTGAGGCCCTCACATTGATCCCTGTGGCACTTCAATGATAACAGCATGCCAGCAGCATGAAAGTACTTGTGCCCACTCTTTGCTTCTTGTTAGTTAACCAATCTACTACTTTTATTAATATGTTACCCCCTACACCATGAGTTCTTATTTTGCACGAGTAGCATTTTATTAAATGACTCTTATAAATCAAAATACATCATATACAAAGCAACCCACTCTCCACACACTACCTGTACTTAATCCACCTTGCTTTCCACCTCCTTAAATAATGATAATAAATTAATCTGATTTTATTTTCTCTTCACAGAAACATGCTGATTCTGTCTAATTGCATTGTGGTTTTCTAAATATTACCACCTATTCCCTCCTTGAGAATGGATTCTACAATTTTCCTCATGACAGATATGAGGCTCACTGATCTATAGGTTGCTGCTTTCTGTCTCAATTAAATAGGAGACTTACAGTAGCAATTTTACAATCGTTTGGAGCACTTCCAGAATCTATGGAAGTCTTGAAAATCATTACCAGTAAGTATATCCATGATATTTGCAGCAACTTCTTTTAAGATTCTCAGAGAAAGAAACCATTAGATCAAGGGGACTCGTCAAATTTACATTGTACTTTTTTTCCAGCGCCGTTTTCCTCGTGATTGTGATTGTTTTAAGTTTCTGGATGACTTCTTTCCCTTGATTTTCAAGCATCCTTTTTTTGTCTTTTACAGTAAAGATAGATGCAAAATATCAGCTCAATGCTCACAACATTTCCTCATTATTAGTTGCATAGTTTCATATTCTAAGTTGCCAACAATCACTTTAGTTCTTTTTTTTAAAATGCTTGTCAAAACACTTACTATCTTTTTTTATGTCTATCTGGCTTTCATAATTTAATTTCTATCTATTTTAGATATGCTTTACTAATTTCTGAAACTTGTCTAATTTTCGTATGTATTGCAGGCCATCTTTGCTTAATTATACTCACGATTACAGTTTATTGCTATCGTAACTTCATTACCTAATTGGGATGGCACATCCATTTCAGAATCTTTATTTCTCAAGAGGATATATCTTGCTGAGAGTTATGAACTATGTGTGCGGTTCTGGAATCTACATTATAGAAGAGATGTGATGCACAACAGAGCATGCAGAGGAGATTTATCAGAGTATTGCCTAAGGTGTTAAATTTCAGTAACGAAGAGATTTGATAGACTGCGGAGGTTTTCTTTGCAGCAGAGGAGATTGAGAGGAGACATGAATGGGACATATAAAATTGTAAAGACCATTGCTGGAGGAGGCAACAAGGATGTTTTCCTCTTTTGGAGGAGTCATAGATTTAGGGTAAGGGGCTGGAGCTTCAGAGAGGATATGAGGAAAATAGTTTTCATCCAAAGGGTGGTGGGAACCTGGAATTCACTTCCTGTAAGGGTGGTAGAGGCAGAAAATCTCAGAATATATAAGAAGTATTTATTTTCACACATACAATGCCAAGGAACACAAGGCAATCGCCCAACTGCTGGAAAATTGGCATTAGAATAGTTAAGTGGTTGTTTTTGACTGGCACAGACTTGATGGGCCGAAGGGTATTTTCAATGCTGTATGCCTCTATGATGAAGAGACCTTGACTATCTCCTTAAATGTTTGCTATTTTAACTTATTTTCCCAGATCACTTTAGCTAACTCTGCCCTGACACCCTTGTAATTACCTTTATTTAAGTTTAAGACATTGGTCTCATACTTCTCAGACTCAGAATGAATGTGAAATTCTATTTTGTTATGTTCATTGATGTCTAGAGGCACTTTGTTTTGAAGTCATTTATTTATCCTGTTTCATTTAACATGGCTAAAATACCTATTTTCCTGCTTTGCACTAGAATATATTCTTCTTGAAAATTGCCTCAAGCACACCCTTTGAATCCATACTCCTGGTTAGTTTTGCACATTGATTTGTCCAATCGATATAGCAATTAAAATTACCAATGATTATTGCTGTTACAGTTTACAAAGAATTTAATGCAACAATTTAAGTTCTAGAAATATCTTAATCATTTGAAATTCCTTTAAAAAGAACAATTAACAATCAAGTAAAAGCTATAATGTTCATTTTAATACATGAATGAGATCCATAGATAATTAAACAAATATTCAGAATAACAAGTAGTTCTTTATAGCCAGTTCATATACTCATGAGCATAGAACTCAAAAACATAGTACAAAGTGGTTAATATTTCTGTGTGCAGATTATATGAGAAAATACATCAAAAACAAGTGATCGTGTTCAAATTTTCAATCACCTGTGCAGTATGTCCCTTCTTCTGTGTAGGGTTTAAGAGATGTTGATGATGTTGGTAAGGCTGGCATTTGTGGCATATCCCTGGTCGTCCTTGAACTGAATCATTCTCTTTGACCATTTCAAAGAGCACATGTGGGACAGATCAGGTAAGGATTGCAGAGTTCATTTTCTAGAGGGTATTAGTGAACCATGTTGATATTTACAACAATCAGCAATGGCTTCCCGCTCATCATTAGACTTTGAATTTCAGATTTCTTTTGTGGTCACCATTAGATTAGCTTTTAATTCCAAATGGTTTTATTGAAATGAAATTTCACAATCTGTCATGCTGTGCTTTGAATTCATGTCCCAGAACATTAGGCCATATCTTTAGATTACTAGTCCTGTAAATTCTGTAATAACTGTGTTAATCTGTTAGATTACATGTAATTTAACAGTAAACATAACAAGACTTTTCCAATATTTTTGAAGTCCCTAATGTCCAGATGAAATTATAGTATACATGTTTAACTATTTACTGATTCACTGAATTAAGCCATTTACAATGGCATAACATAATTCAATTTGCTGAACAGACAAGTTATATGATTCAGAATATTAACACACATGTTCTCTTGTGTGTTGCATCCTATCATCACTTGAGTAATTTGTAGAAATGCTCTTTTCCACAGAATCCTTCAGACCAGACACAACGTTTATGGTTGACTAGTAGGGTAGCATTGGTTCTGACACAAATTACAGACACTTCCTCCATTTTTTCTACCAAGCAAAGATGCACAAGACACACCACAAACCACATAACAGACAGTAAATTTGGCATGTTGAAGATGCAGCACTGATAGGCAAACAAAACATCTGGAGAGGCAGTTGACACAAGGTTGAGGTCAGACATAATTGAAGTTGATGAGATTTAAGGACGAATATTTACTCTGATTGCCAGCTTACAAAGTGAATGGCAGAGAGCGAGAATCAATGTGTTTGTAGAAAGCTCGTCACCTATGCTAGAGTTACCCAATAGTTTAGCAATGACTCTCTTTGTTTACTCCTGAAGATGGTGCCAGCATTGTTATTTCCTGCAAGCAGCAGGAGGTGCCTAGCCAGCCAAACCCAACAATGTGAGGAAATGAATGGGAGTTTACGGATTCAATGTCCCAAAAGTTTCAACAACCATCCATGGATGTGAACCCTGTGCTACATCCAGATAGGGCCTCCACATTTATAGCTGCATATACATACAAGTTAAACATTCTGAAGGGACATAGTCCTCCAAAGCAGTTAACAAATCTGTACCAAGAACAACATTGTAATGTGAGCACAGCTAAATTCCTTATCAGAAATGAAGCAGACAAAAATATGACCAGTATCATCACATATATTGGTGTAGTTGAATATAATGAGGAAACGTGCAGTGGCCTTAACTCTTATCCTCCTGAACTTGCTGGAAAGGAGAGTATAAAACACTAGCTTTAGCTGTGGAGTGAAAAATCTGACCAAACCAATACAAATAGAGGAGAACAGACATTGATGTTGCCAGGACATCAGCAGGTGAAGAAGTGGATGGTGCTGAAAATGGAGTCTGCCTGGGTGAAAATATCTAAATAAAGATCAAAAGAACTGCAGATACTGTATATCAGGAACAAAAACAGAAGTTGCTGGAAAAGCTCAACAGGTCTGTCAGCATCTTTGAAGAAAAATCAGAGTTAATGTTTTGGTCCAGGGACCCTTCCTCAGAACTCAGTTAATATGCAGAAAATAGGCAGGCAGTGGGGTAGGAAGTAAACATTAGGGTAGAGCCTAAAGAGAGAGAAGAACAGTTGGACAGACAAAGGAGTTGATAACAATCCAGCTGGGAGAATGAATAGTTGGTAATGGGGACTCTTAGTGACTAACAACAGACAGTGTACAATGGCAGGCTATATGATAACAAGGCCTGGTGTATGGGGGCAGGGGCTGGGACATGGGAGAGTTTAGGCCCTAAAATTATTGAACTTGATGTTGAGTCTGGAGGGTTGCAGGTTCCCCATGCGGAAAATGAGGTGTTGTTCTTCCTGTTTGCATTGAGGTTCACTGGAACACTGCAGCAAGCCAGAGACAGAGATGTTGGCCAAAGAACAGTGATTTTAAGAACCTTCCACTGCAGAATCAGATAATGCCAGAGGTTATGGACCATTATCACCTTGCTATGCCTCTAATAAATGAGAGCAGGGAGCCACATATGTGACAATTGTTGCAGCAAATCCCCCAGTCCTCCCCTTAAATCATGCAAAATTAGAGAGGGAGGTGACACAACCCTGACCAATAAGTTCAGTATCGTTTGAAAAGGAGTAAGATATGGAAGATATGCGCTCTTTGTACATTTTAGTATTTTCCACATTTGCCAGTTTGTGGTAGTACGCAGCTAACATACAGGTGCAGCAGGTCATCAGGAAGGCTAATGGAATGTTGGTCCTTATTTCAAGGTAGGGGGTTTGGAATGTAACAGTAAAGAAGTCTTACTGCAACTGTACAAGGTGCTGGTGAGACCACATCTGGAGTACCGTGAGCAGTTTTGGTCTCCTTATTTGAGAAAAGATGTTAGTCCATTGGAGGCAATTCCGAGAAGATTCGCTTGGATGATCCTTGGTATGAAGGGATTGACTTATGGGCAAAGATTAAACAGCCGGGACTCTACTCTCTGGAGTTGAGAAGAACGAGGGGTGGTTTCATTGAAACATATCGGATTCTTAAGGAGTTTCACACAGTGAATGCTGACAGTAGGCTTCTCTCTCATGCAAGTTGCTAGGGCTAGAGAGCACAATGTCAGAATAAATGGGAGCCAATGTGATACTGAGATGAAGAGGAATTTCTTCTGCTAGAAAGTTATAAGTTTTTGGAACTCCTTGCCACGGAGAGCTGTCGAGAAATAATCCTTTGTATATTTAAAGATAAGAGAGACAGGTTCCTGGATAACAAGGTTTAGAGCTGGATGAACATAGCAGACCAAGCAGCATCAGAGGAGCAGGAAGGCCGACGTTTTGGGTCTAGGCCCTTCTTCAGAAACGAAGAAGGGTCATTTTTCATCATTTTCTTCATCATTTCAGGAAGGGTAATATAGTCAAGGCTCACAACTTAGTGTTCATTTAACTGTTTATTGAAGCAGGGGTAACATGCAATTGCCAGCACACTGTTCCTTTAAATTTCAATTATTAGTCAATAATACCTTAACTTTGGCAAAATGTGTTTGCCATTTTGTTTTCGGTGCATAGGTCAATGTTAGGTTCCCATCCGGTTTCTTCCCTTTCTTTAGATTTTGTCATGGCTTTTACAAACTGAAAGTTTTGCCGGGCAATTTGCAAATCACTCCAATGGTCACTTAGGAAGTCTCTTCCATCTGTGCGAGTGATCATTCTTGGGTATGATTGTACAGCAAGTTGCTCCCTCTATCCCAAAGTGCATGCTATATATATCGTATGGCACAAAATCACACCACAGTAGTAATTAATATAAATCCCCCACATCCTTCACTAAACTTGTATGAAATTCACACCCTTTGAATGGGCCTGTCAGTGTCATTAAGTTGGTCAATGACTTTCCGTTCTGGAAGAATTTGCGTTTAAACTTTGGAATGGTTACAGAGGCTGTGGAGGGACATCAATTATTTTCTAAACGTAATTAACTCCGCGGTCACAAAGGTTGACTGGTCAACACTGTAAAATCTGGACAAATACATATCACTGTGTGATCTGACTACTGTGACAATACTATGGCTTTAAGAGGTGTATTTTGTCCTTTTTTTTATGAAGAGAGTTTGAGACAGAGGTAGCCAGCAGTATGTTCCAACCTAATAAACAGCTTGTGAGGCTTTGTGATTTTTGAAAGTTTGGAACAGTAGAAGCAGCATGAATGCCTAGAGTCAAGCTCCATAGAATCAAGATTTTTAGTTTACAATTTTTCCAGTTGTTGGGGTTCATAGAAGCTCATAGAATCCCTACAGTGTGGAAACAGGTCCTTCTACCCAGCAAGTCCACACTGACCCTCGGAGCATCCCGCCCAGACCATCCCTCAATCTACACATTCCTGAACATCAGGGACAATTTAGCATGGCCATTCCACCAGCACATCTTTGGACCGTCGGGTCTTGAAGCAGGATGTGGAAGCTCTTATTCTTCTCCCTGTTATAGTTAAATGTTGGGGTTCTCTTCCTGCTGCTGAAGTTGCATGTGAGGCAATTTATTTTATAGAGCTTGCTTTTGCCAAGGGTGTACTTATGTGATGTTACCATCTTGGAATAGTTAATATCATAGACTCCCTACAGTGTGAAAACAGGCCATTCAGCCCAGCAAGTCCACACCGCCCCTCCGAAGAGCATCCCACCCAAACTCATTCCCCTCATCTAACCCACCTAACCTAAACATCCCTGGGCACCATGGGCAATTTAGCATGGCCAGCTCACTTGTTCTGCATATCTTTGGACAGTGGGAGGAAACCGGAGCACCTGGAGGAAACCCACACAGACAGTTGCCTGAGGCTGGAATTGAACCCGGGTCCCTGGCACTATGAGGCAGCAGTGCTAACCACTGAACCACCGTGCCGTATATAATACATTTATTCCTTTGTTAAGCATTTCAACAGCGTTACAGTTGGATCAATTCTTTTATTTTTATTTTGTCAGTATTTTAACTGTCGTACAAAAATGAAGTATGTTTGCTTAAAGTTGAGCAGTTTAAATGATTGAATTGCATGTGGAAGACATCGCCTTACACTTAGCTTTAAAATAAGAAAAAGTTAAGTTCTAAGTTATCTTCCTAATATATTTTGAGCAAGTTTGGCCTGATTCATAACAAACTGGGCATTCTTGTTGAGATCAAAATCTCTAATTCTAGGTTGGGTTTAAGATTATTGGACTCAAAAGCAGTTAGTGATGAGTGTTGAGTTTTTCTGTTTCAAGTGTTGCATTCATCTGATTTAAATGGGGGTGTGCCTTGTGTAATAATGGCTGTTTCAGTCACTAAGAGTTTACGAGGGTGGAAGAAGTCATTTTGGGAATTTTATAGAAAGTGAGCAAGCAAAGCTTTTGGAATTGGCAGACAAGCTGGAGTCACGGTTCCTTTTGTCCATGCCAAAATGGAATGTAATTGCAGGAAGAAATTGACATTTATGATTGCCGGAAATGCTATTGGCATCAATGGGAATGGCTAAAATTCAATTGCAAATGAAGGAGCTTAAACATGAAAAGGAAATGAAATAATTTGAATTAAAATTGAAAACAGACAAAAAGTCGTAAGAGAGAATAGCTCTAGCAGGAGGGTGGAAAAAGAACGAAAGAATAGCCCTGGCAGAACAAAACAAAAGGAAAGGAAGGCCCTTGCGGAAGAAAGAGAGAAAGAGGGAGTTTTTGAACCTCAGAGGTTTGAACTGAAAACTGAAGTCGAGGTGCAAGGTCAGAGCAGTGATGAGGAAACTGATGGGCAGCAATTCCTTCATAGCTAAATGCCTGGTGGGGATCTATTTAAATATGCCTAAGCATTGCCAAAGTTTGAGGAGAAGGGCGTGAAAATCTATTTCATTTCATTTGAACAAGTGGCTAAACAAATGGCATGGCCAGTAACCATGTAGGTATTGATGAACTAAAAATGTTGGTAGGTAGAGCTGGTGAGGTATTTGTATCACTACCAGAAGAGGCATCTGGGAGAATGATGAGGCAAAACAAAACAGTTTGAATGGATTTGAGCTAGTACCCAAAGACGACAGACAACATTTTCGGAATCTAAGGTGGGAACCTCGTCAAATGTTCATAGAGTTTGAAAGAAGCAACAAAAGTAATTTTGATAGGTGGATAAGGGCATTGAATATAGATCAAATATACAATCCTCTTAGATGATTATTTTGGAGGAGTTCAAAATTTACTTCCTGAAGCAATGAGAACTCATGTGGAAGAGCAGAGAGTTAACACTGCAATACTCACAGCTGAAAAGACACAGTTGGATCATATATCAAAGTTTGGCTCTCAATATTAAATTTCAATCTGTGAGGGACAGAAATTGGAAAAAAAAGAAATCTTCAGGTGGTAAGGAAAAAGGAGAAGCTAGTAAAGGTAGTTACCATAAGTTAAAAAGAAAACCCATGAGGTGGAAAGAGAAGAATGAAAGCTCAGGTGTTTTAACTGTAATGAAGTGGAACTTATTTCACACAAGTTGTGCTGTGTGGTACTTCATTTATTGCAGCAATAGTACATTTAGTTTTGAGTTTATATAACTTATAGTGTTAAGTTTATTATCTTTCAAAACATTTTTTTGCTTTTTTTAAGCTTAAGGATACTTTGGATATCTTTTTAAAAGTTTCTTAGTCCTTACTTTTTTAATTCATGAAAGTGGATGTCAATGGCTGGGCCAGTATTTATTGCCTATCCTTTTTTGGCAGTTAGCTCCAACACGTGCACAATTAAATCTTGGCTACTGATATTCCTGTCAGACCTCAAAGGGCAGCAATTAAGAGCTACATTGAGGAGACTGACTACGCAAGAGTGATCTGGACTGAGCCTGAGTTAACAGATGCATTAGGAAAGTGACAAACTGATTCAAATATCAAAAGAACCGTGGATGCTGTAGATCAGAAACATAGACAGAAATCTCTGGAAAATCTCCGCAGGTCTGGCAGCATCTGTGAAGAAAAAAATCAGAGTTAATGTTTCAGGTCTGGTGAACTTTACCAGCAACTTCTGTTTTGTGACAAATTGATTCAGTTCTGCTAATTGGTTCTTGAAGTCACCAAGTTATTTTGAATGAAGCACGTTACTCGTTAAAATTGCCTACAACTACATACATTGTAAAAATGTAAGTAATCATAGAGGAACAAAAGGTCATTAATCTTACACATCCATGTTATAATTCCCCAGCTGTCATTTTAATGGAAAAGCCTCAATTTACCGTATCACTTAAGAGATGCTATTAGTCACGAATAAAAAATTACAATTCCAGGAAGATTTAACTACAAAACATTGAGTTCTGAATGTAATTGAGCAAATATTCTTGATATTACCCTTTACTACCATATATTCAACCATAACCAGCTGCACTCTGTTAAGAAAGATGTCATTGTGCTGTCTAGATGGTTTGTTTTTCAACTCTACTTGTACCTATCCCTATCATCCTCCGCCCCATTAACACATATTCACTTGTTCCACTCTAACTGAACAAAAACTTATTTTAAACCATTTTATTTAGTTGTAATTCATTATGTGGTGTAGGTTGAAAGGGCCAAATAGCCTACTCCTGCAACAATTTTCCATGTTTCTGTTCTATCAGGTAGACTGGAATCTTGTTTGCCTAAAAATTAGTGCAAATTGTAATAATCAACTTGTTAGAGACGCTTTAGATTAGTTTATTATTTTATGGAGGGGTTGATTTGCAAGTCTGTTATACCTGTAAAACAGATGCAGAAATGTAACAGCGTCGAAAACAGGATCAATTAAGTATCACATGAATTCCTCCTATTTCCAATGGAATCTGGTAGAACATAAAGATTGAAAATTACTACCAAATCTGACATAAGCTTCATGAGATCTTCCCCGAGGTACTTTCTTTATGACCTATAAGCTGCTTTATAAGTCAAAGCTTCAGCTTTGAAAGAAGTTAGATTTAAAGGTGGCATTATTGAAGAACCCAGTAGCTGATAGTACATGAGATAGTAGGAACTGCAGATGCTGGAGAATCTGAGATAACAAGGTGTAGAGTTGGATGAACACAGCAGGCCAAGCAGCATCAGAGGAGCAGGAAGGCTGACATTTCGGGCCCATACCCTTCTTCAGAAAATGAAGAAGGGTCTACGCCCGAAATGTCAGCTTTCCTGCTCCTCTGATGCTGCTTGACCTGCTGTGTTCATCCAGCTCTACACCTCGTTATCTGTAGCTGATAGTATATACTTAGTAAAGTTTTTTTAAATGCAAGACATTATCTGTGATTGTTCAAAAACAATGTTGAAAGCAAAATATGTTTAATGTCGAAGACAAACTATTAGCAAAGGCACTTATGGCAGAGGTAGAGATCACATGACTATGATAAGTCAGACAACATGCAAAATATGATTATATTTCTCCATACAACTGACATGTGAGAGGGGTTTGTGGAAGTGATTTTGATATGGGCAATTTAAACAGTCAAAGTGTTTTTTTACCATGTAAGCCTACATGACTACAAGATTACAGAATTGACATACTTGGAGAAAAGTCAAACAAAACCATGATCTTATTCAAGGCTTTAGAGTTCTGGAGGTGGAATGCTCCAAGCCTGTGCCAAATAATTATATAGACCCTGCCAAATATTTTTATACTTAACATCGAGATACACTTCTGTTCTGTTATGTTTAAAAGAGAAGCAGTGACATCATTTTGTCTCTTGCTACAAGAGGGTTTACAAATACACTCGAGGGCAAACACCGCCTGGAACTTCTTTGCTTCTGACTCCTTTCAAAGTGCAGTTATGGATGTCAATAATTTAAGTCAGTCTGTTTACAGAGGTGCATTAACAAAGTGTGTGAATACTTTCGCACCACAAAAATATTTCTCCAACTATCCCCTTGAACATTTAAAAATACCAGGAGGGCCTTGAACATGCTAAAATGTCATTATTTCCAATTTGCTAATTATTTGAGATATGTTGGGCAGAGTCTTCAAAATGTATGCTGAAATCAAAATAGGGTGGGTGGAGAAGTGAGTCGGTAGGTGAAGACCTGGTCCAGAGAGAGAGAGGTATGAAAGGGGCAGGTAAACAAGGAGATAATAGATAGCAGACCAGGGTAGAAGAAAAGCTGAACAAGTGATAGTAAGAGCAAAGAGTGAGAAAATAGTTTAACTGTGCTGGTCGCTTGTGGAATGCCAACATTTATACCTGTTCCTAGGTGCCCTAGTCATGATGCAATGCCTTTTTAAACTGCTGCAGTCATACCACAATTATGTTAGTGAGGGAATTCCAGGAATTTGACATTGAAGGAACAGTGATTTACTTCCACTGGTGAGTGGTTTGGAAGGGAATTTGAGGGAGGTGATGTTCCCATACATCTATTGCCCTTGTCCTTTTGGATGAAAGTGGCCATGGGTTTGGAAGGCCCTGTCTGAGGATCTTTGTCGTGCATCTTTTACACATTGCTGACATTGAGCATCGATCATAAGGGGAACAGATGTGATGCCAATCAAGCTGGCTGCTTTGTCCCGGATGTTGTCAAGCTTCTTCAATGTTGTTGAGTCCCAGAAGGAACTCCTCATCCATTCCTAACCTCTTGTCACATTTCCATGGCACCTTCCCATGCAATCCCAGAAACTGTAGCACCTGTCCATTTATCTCCTCCCTCTTCACCATCCAAGACCCCAGAGATACCTTCCAGGTGATGCAGTGATTTACCTGTGCTTCATTCAATATAGTTCTACTGTATTCACTGTTCACAATGTGGTCTCCTCTAAGTTACAGGGACAAAATACAGGCTGGGAGACCACTTTGCAGAACATCTGCACTCTGTCTGCAAAAATGACCCAGAATTCCTAGCTGCCTGCCACTTCAACACCATCCTGTTCCCACCTCAAGATTTCTGTTGCAGGCCTGCTGCATTGCTCCAGTGAGCCTCTAAGAACTATATCGCATTTTCTGTTTGGGGATCCTGCAACTTCCAGCAGTCAACATTGAGTTCAATACCTTTGGAGCCTGATTCCACCACTCAGCAACACCCCCACCCCCACCCAGCCCCCTCCCCTCCCTCTCCCAACCCCCAATGGTCCTGTTATAACATCAGTTGCTTTTAAACTGTCATCCATTCGCATGTATTCCTAAGCCCATTATCTCATTATATGAGTTGCATTCAGCACAGCTAATCTTTTTTTTTAACTCTTTGCTCCTGTTATCACTTATTCAGCTTTAATTTCCTGTCCTGGTCTGCTATAAATAATCTTGTTTACCTATCACTTTTTCTTCGTTGCTAACAGCTCTGATAAAGAATCAAAAACATCAACTCTGCTTCCTTCAGTTCTTGTTTTAGAATTCCTATTAGTTCTGTCTCTGATTCTCAAAGTTGTAGTGGTCCAGCTCTGTCACCTTGCAGAAGGAACACTCAGAAACATTGGAAAGGATATTTTTTCTTACAGCAAACATTCAGAAATATAATCATTTTTTTAGGATACCAGATTCCTGTAAATAAGAGACCAAGCATTTTGTTCCAACATTTCATTATGGATCCTGCCAGTTCATCTCCACGTTGGATTGCCTCCAATGTCAGTTTCTTCTCCATCCAGACTAATGCCCTATTCTTGAAAGCATTTTACATTTTTCGAGAAATAACTTGAGTTTGGGACATCTGGAGCCAGTAGATGGGTTATGCTATCCATTGGTTATGTCAGCTCAGCAGGACTTTCCTCTAATGCTCAGGGTTTCATTTAAGAGTTTGACTAGCCAATGTCAACAGGCTGTGGTAGAGTTTGTTCTGTCTTCCTGAAAAAAAAATCTGTCAGCAAAACAAAATAGTGCCACAACAATTCTTCTACATTTGTCCCAAGAATTTTAGTTGATATTTTTAGTCTGATGTTTTGTACATTTCAACAGGCATATCAAGATGTGCATGACATGGCAGTAAAGGGGAAATTATATCATGTTATGACAAAGTATGCATAAAAATTCTATCACAAACACTAGGTAAACTAAAAATACGTTAAAAACACTGTGTATTTTTAATGTGATACTACACAGGGGAAATTTTACAATTGGCATAAGCTAGACTTATTGCTGGCAGGAAATGTCTATCTATTTTCTGGTCTCAGTGATATAAGTCCCACATGAACGTCTAAATTTGTCACTGATGGTATTGCAGTATTGTAACCATATCAGAATTTCATCTCAAGTATTCAGAATAGACAGTAATTATTGGTGCCCTACTCATATGAATGCTGAATGTAAAATGGCAGAGATCTGTGGATGTGATTAGAAAGCTAGACTGTGCCAACACCATCACTCTAAACATAGGAAGCACAAGGGTAAATTTTTCTTTAGTGCAGACTGTGGGCAGCTGCCCAACTTCAGATACTGCAACGTTTAGAACAAATCAACATGAGAAATAAGAGAAAGAACAGACAATTTCTCCTTTGATCCTGCTCTGACTTTCAATAAAATCATGGCTAATCTTCTACATTGCATACATCTTCTTACTGTGTTTTCATACCACTTTATTTCCGTAGAATCTAAAAACCCTCTTGACCTCTGATTTCAGTACATTCAATAAGCAAGCAGCCAAAGCTTTTTGACTAGAAGATCCCAAAAATCCACAGTGTCTTAAGTGCAGTAATTTCATTCCGATGAGGACCCCTTTTGTTTTGAGACTGTGGTCCCCAGGTTCTAGACTCAGGGGAAGCATTTTTTGCAATATTGATGTTTTGAAGCATCATATGGATTTTATGTATGTTAATTTGATTGTACCATATTCTTCTAAATATTGGGTAATATAGACTTAGTTGATACAATGCCTCCTTATTAGACAATCCCCTCATCCAAGCAAGAAATCTTATAAATATTTATTACAATCTCCCTTGGTCCTTTCTTGAGTAATGAGACCAAAACTGCACTTCAAGCTAAGACAGAATGGTGTCTGCATAAATATAAGATATCTTACATGCTACCCTCTTTGGAGCAAAAGCAAACCTACCTTGTATCTTCTGAATTGCTTGATGTACCAAAATGGTCAATTTCCATGATTCCTGGACAAGGACATATATGTCTCTTTGACAACAAACAATTTCTTATATGGTGCTCCATTTGTTCGCACATCACACCATTCAAACAGTATCCAGCTTTTAATTTTTCTACCAAAGTGGATAACCAACAACTTCACCACATGGTATCCCATCTTTCACAGTCTTGCCCAATCACCCACCTTGTCTGTATGTCTCTGCAGCCCATTGCTGTTCATTGCTTATTTTTGCATTTGACTTTGTTCGACAGACTTAGAAATGTTACATTGATCCCATATCTAAAGCATTAATATAGATTGTAAATTTCCAAGGCTCATATACAGATCCACGTGGTACCACATTAGTTTTGCCCTACCAACCTGAAAAGGTCCAAATTTCAATCCAGCTAATATGATACTCCAATCCCAAAATTCCTAATTTTGTGCAATGTCTATCGGTGTAGCACCCTATTGAATATTTTTTTTGAAAATTCAAATACATGACATTTGTCAACACAGCCAAAGCCCAAAGCCAGGAGTGATGGAGTTCCAGCTGATTTTATGGAGCTTGTAAGTTCCGATATCTTCCCTTAGCTGCACAGAAGTGTGATTCAACCTACATAAGAATAAAAACCAAAAGAACTCCAGGTGCCATAAATCAGAAACAAAAACAGAAGTTGCTGGACAACCTCAGCAGGTCTGGTAGCATCTGTGAAGAGAAATCAGAGTTAATGTTTCAGTTCGGTGACCCTTGTTGAGTTCTGAGGAAAGCTCACGGGAGAAAAATTCTGCCTTTATTTTTGCCATTATTGTAAGGGGATCAGAGGACAAAAATAAAGAAGTTTTGCTGCAATTGTACAGATGTTACGGGACCAATTCTGTATGCAATTTTAGCCTCCATATTAAAGGAAAGAATAGAGGCAATAAAACAAAAGTGCACTGGATTGGCCCCTGAGATAACAAAGTGTGAAGCTGAATGAACACAGCAGGCCAAGCAGCATCTTAGGAGCAGGAAAGCTGATGTTTCGGGCCTAGACCCAAGGGACTAGGCCCGAAACATCAGCTTTTGTGCTGCTAAGATACTGCTTGGCCTGCTGTGTTCATTCAGCTTCACACTTTGTTATCTCGGATTCTCCAGCATCTGCAGTTCCCATTATCTCTGGTCCCTGAGATGGAAGGTTTGTCTCATGAGATGAAGTTGAGTGTGTTGCGTTTGTATTCTTGGCAGGTTTGTAAGAATGAGACGTGATCGTACAGAATTATTCAAGATTATAGAGGTGAGTCATTGTTTTCCCCAGCTGGAAAATCTAAATCAAGGGGGCCACAATTTCAGGATAAAGCGAATTAAGATAGATATGAAGTAATTCCATCACTCATGAAGTTGTGAGCCTTTTGAATTCTTTATCCCAAGACTTATGTATGCATCACCACTGAATGGATTTAAGACTAGGCAATACATTCCTACTGCAGGGAATCAAAGAATATATTGGGCAGGTGAAAAGCAGAGTTGATGGTCAAGACCAGCCATAATCATATTGAATGGTGGAGGAGGCTCAATGAAACACATAGTCTTTCCTGCTTCTCTATATTTTGTTATTTTGTTCTCACAATCTGGCAGCATTAATGGACAGGGAAACAGAGTTAATATTTCATCAAGGTTTGGTTTCTTTCTCCACAGATACCATCTGGCCTGCTGGATATTTCTATGTTTAGTTACTGATGAAAAAGAAACGTACGTTTGTTTTACTCTTAAGCTGAACTTGCACCCAATACAAGGAAGAGTGCTTGCTTAAGAGTACAAGAATAAAAAATTTTTGTTACAATTCTACAGACATTATGGGACCAAAGCTACAGATCCTCCAAATGAAGATCAGGTCTGACATACTATAAAACTTTGGTTAGACCGCACTTGGAATACTGCGTCCAGTTCTGGTCGCCGTATTATAGGAAAGATGTGGATGCTTTGGAGACGGTTCAGAGGAGGTTTACCAGGATGCTGCCTGGACTGGAGGGCTTATCTTATGAAGAGAGGTTGACTGAGCTCGGTCTCTTTTCATTGGAGAAAAGGAGGAGGAGAGGGGACCTAATTGAGGTATACAAGATAATGAGAGTCATAGATAGAGTTGATAGCCAGAGACTATTTCCCAGGGCAGAAATGGCTAGCACGAGGGGTCATAGTTTTAAGCTGGTTGGTGGAAAGTATAGAGGGGATATCAGAGGCGGGTTTTTTACACAGAGAGTTGAGAGAGCATGGAATGCGTTGCCAGCAGCAGTTGTGGAAGCAAGGTCATTGGGGTCATTTAAGAGACTGCTGGACATGCATATGGTCACAGAAATTTGAGGGTGCATTCATGGATCAATGGTCGGCACAACATTGTGGGCTGAAGGGCCTGTTCTGTGCTGTACTGTTCTATGTTCTATGTTCTATGTTCTATACAGCATAGAACATTGACATTCATTTCAATAGGGAATGTTGCCTAACTTAGGCAATATTTTGGACATGTTGTGATAGTTGCAAGGAAAGGTTGTTGTGGTTACAGCAATGATATAAATGGTACATTCAGCTTTTCTTTACTTGTGTAGGACCACAATCATGAAACTTTTATTGCTTGGCGTGACATCAAAATCTATCTCACAATATCTCATCAACTTAAATGGGAACTATTTACTTATACATATGTAATGGAAGGACAGTCTGTTTTCTCAAGCATCCAAAGAGTTCATTCCTACTACAATGTTAGCTTTGACACTGATCCGGTTTGGTGAGATACAGGGGTTCTGGCCGAAATCAACTTGAATGAAAATTGGAATATGAAAGTCTTCTTATGGAAAGCTTATTTTTGTGTCATCGATGTTCTTGAATCTCTGAACCAAACTTTTGCTGAATAAGAAGGGCTCAGAATGACAGTAGAAACCCAAATCTGGAAGTCCCACCCTGAAACTAGCACTCACTATTTTTATTGGATGTGAAAGTTCTTAAAATATCCAAAGCTCACAAAGACTGCAACTTATTTAAAATAACAGCTGTATTAGCTCCGAAGTAATTTTTATCACTAGGGCTTCCAAAATGCAATTTGTGGATTTTATGCAGTTGCGGAAAATGTCTAAACATACCAGCACCCAACTGGGAGAAGTCAGATAGCTTTTGGGTTTAACAGTTGATGTTAATGTGTGTGAACTGTGGATAAGCTTTGCGGAAATGCCAGGCTGTTAACTCATTTAAACACCTTGCCCTTTAATGTTTGAAAATAATTAAACATCCCCTGTGATTCTGAGCGGAAAAGAAATTGCTGCTTGCAATTTCAATTAGTGTTCATTCACATAGGCCTGAGGCCTGTCATGAAAGGATTAGAGATAACCAAGTGTGAGGCTGGATGAACACAGCAGGCCAAGCAGCATCTCAGGAGCACAAAAGCTGACGTTTCGGGCCTGGGCCCTTCATCAGAGAGCTTTAGTGCTGCTTGACTGTTTCTACCACCTACCACTATCACTTTGGAATGCTTGCACATTGACAGTTTGATCAACAGTACAAAGTGGTTCTAAAGTCATTACCCATCTTTGATGTGGGGCTATGAGTATAAATGTTTGTTTTTATGAAGGATTGAGAACTAAAAATAAATGTTTCTTTGTTCTCAGGGATTGTGTGCTTGGATTGATTTAAGTATAAAGAATGATATTTACTAAAAAGAACCTTTATAGTCATAGAGCCATAGAGACAAACAGCATGGAAACAAACTCTTTAGTTCACTTGTCCATGCCAATCAGATAGCCTACATAAATCCAATCCCATTTGCTAACATTTGGCCCATATCCCCGTAAACCCTTCCTATTCATGTACACATCCAGTGCCTTTTAAATGTCACAATTGTAGCAGCCCCCCACCACTTACTTTGGCAGCTCATTCCATACACACAACATCTCTGCATGAAAATGTTGCCCTTTAGATCCCTTTTAAATCTTTCCCTTCTAAACTTAAACCTATGCTCTCTAGTTTTGAACTTCTCTTACTTTGAGGAAAAGACCTTGGCTATTTATCCTATCCATGCCCCTCATGATTTTATAAATCTCTATAAGGTCACCTCTCAGCTGTTCTGAAAAACATTGAAATCTGGAATCAATACAAATAGTCTTATTTTATTTAAACATAATTCTTGGCTTGCAGATATTTATTGAGTTGAAAAGGAGGATGTAAGGGCAAAGGGTAGTAGATGTGGGGCCCTGATTTGGTATTATGTTGGCATAGAGGGTAAGGATGGATGTGGGAGTTCATAGGGAGAATGTGCCAGCATGAGTTGGCATGTATAGCAAATGGAAAATATGGGAATGAGAGGTAATGGGAGGTGAGCGATGGAAGATATTTTGTTTTGTCCTGTTGTTTTTGTTGTCAATCTGCATACAAACTGGCCTTTCCTAAGTAACCCACTTCAGCATTCACCAGCCCTCCAGCTGCATAACACTGTATCTGGCAATTAGCACCCGCCAGTCCAAAAATCCAACCATTTGGGACACTTTCTCTTAAGTCAGTACATTTTTTGACTGCACATTCAACTTGGAAGCAAAAGCCGTGTGACTGATTTCAGTCTGCTCCTGCACTCTTACTGCAAGGTCAGCAGAAAGCCTAAATATTTCATACCAATGCTCCTGTTACAATGTAAATGCAACCTAACTTTTAATCCACAAAACTGAGTGCAAAGAATGTCATAGATGAATGCATCATTCATCATTCTGCACACAATTCGTCTATGTTAGGTTTTAAAGCAAGTCTTGATCTCCATTGTGTTCCTATGTGCATAAACATCATAAAACTGCAACATTTGTAATGCTACAGTACAAGTATACTTGAATGTGTCATGGTGATGTTAGAATCAGTATTTACTTGACAAATATCTCAATTGATACAGTACTTGCACAAATGGGGATTCTCTCCAACATACATTGATGCATTTCTTTTGCAGGTGTGAGACAAAATGCATGTCGTATCAGTCTTATACTTCACAATGTGTAGGAGGTAATTAGACTGAACTCATTCCTTTCATCAAAGGGGGGGTAGTAAGTCCAGTTACTGCAGTTAGACAAAGTAACTAAGTGGGTGAAATTATAAATTGAAAAACTAACTTTAAAACTGAACTGAACGTGAAAGGCTGATTGTTAGTTGTTCTGAGAACAGCACATGGTAAGGTGAGAAAGAAACTGGATAAGTGAGAAGGTATAGAGGCTTGCTATGTAATTAATCAGGTGAGATTGTAAGATACAGTGATAGAACATGCTACACTTTGTGACGATAAACCCTCCAAAAATCTTGATGCAATTCAAATTAGCCCAAAATAGCATAAGATTCAGCTGTAATTGTAGTCATCCACCTGAACTTTGTCCACTTTGTAAAGGAAGAGAGACCCAGTGTGAATAAAGACCTGGGATTGTAAATTACATAGGAACAAGCTAAGCATTCAAATTCTATTTCTCACACTGTTGTTTCCAGTCATTTAAGTTCAAATTATCTTTTTATATAACCTTTCATCACAAATTTCCTTTAAGTAGTATACTAAAACGTTAACCTATTTGCCTTTATGTACAAGACAATAATAATACATTGAATAAAAACTTAATCTGTAAAACAAGGGCAATTTTTTTTCCTGACAATCCACATTACTGATGGTGCTAGCCATGCAACAAATAGGTTTGTGGAAAACTAATTTTCTCAGTAAATGGCATCAACGTTGGAATCCTATTGATGGTGCAGAGTATCAGGAGAAATTACTCTTCCTCTGCAAAAAAATGTCAAGGGTTTTATCAGTAAAAGTGATGCCATTGTGAAAATGACAAAGTGGGGTGTCCCTTCACATTATAAATAAATGAGTTTTTCAAATAACTGCCTTAAATTCTTTCAGCAGCCTCCAATCAGGGTATAGGTACTGGGGTCTTAAAAAAACATGAAAAAAATGTCACAGAACATTTATGAAATGAACTAATTGAGATGTGAACCTATGGAACATGGCAACAAATTTTCTTGAAACTGTTTTGAACTGCACATGATAGAATTCTTGAGATTAATTGACTGTCAGATAAAAAAAGAAGAACCTTGAAGAACAGCAAATATCCAATATTAAGAGAAAAAAAACTATCAGTGGTAATACAAGATATTGTCAGGAAGTGCTCCAAGATGGCACTGATACTGCCAGTAGTCCAGAGTAGATTAAGCAAGATTATTGTGGAGTCAAATCAAGCTCAAGAAGCACTAAGAGTGTTGGAGATTTTGTGCACTGAAATGAAACAATGAGAAAACATTACAAAAATATTCTATGCATATATGTCAATGAATAAATAGCACAATATATGCCCATAGACACCAATGTGCTAATTGCTTTATTATACAACATACTTCTCCATTATCTAGAATTAAAAGAAAAAAAAATCATGCTTAATGAATTAAAATTATGTTTTCATCTCCGTTTCAGAAACAAAAGCACTTGCTACTGCTTTGTATCTTTTGAAGTACTTTATCTGTTTATACACTGGGATGATTAAGATGAACCTGTTGCTATGGCAATCCATCTTTCTTTTCTTTACTACCACTAATGGCAGTATCATTGCTATCTTGGCTTCCACTCTTTTGAATGTTTAATGACTATCAAGGAAATATGCACTTGTTTCATTTATTTCAGTTCTGGCTTGCTTGTACTCTTGAATTAATTTAAAGTTGGAGTGCCATAAAGCAACGGTTTAAGCAGAACATTTAATTAGAATAGTTTTCTAGAAAATCAGTCGATGCAGTCTTGTCTAGCCATCAGTTCAGCCAAAAATACATTAAAGCAGGCAAAAATCCACTGTATTCCTATCACATATTGAGTGCAAATCTGGCAGAAAAAAAAGCGATGATATCAGGACTCAGCGTTGCTGGGTCACAACCTTCTCTGCCTGTGTCACTGTTTTCTTCAAGACAAAACTTTCATCCAACGCAAAATAAAACAGCCTTCATCAGAAAGGAAATTCCCACTTTGGTTCCTACATCCCCCTTGGTGAAAGATCCGTGGCTCATTAAAAGATAGTGCATCAGGTATCACAAGTATAAGCCCAGGTTGTGGCATCGGCCCTCAAAGATTTTGTGCTGTCTGAACATGATTTTTACAGCGCCCTCATTTAAAGGGAAAATGGGAACCATTGCACAATGCTTCTAATTGGAAAATCAACCATCCCCATTCTGCCAGCCTGAGTGGCCTGAGCTACAGTTTACATTCTCCCTTAGGCCCCCGAGACCAAACATCTGCCAAGGGTAGGGTGGAGCAGTGTCTTAGTGTTCGCACTGTGGCCTCACAGAGCCAAGGACCTGGGCTTAATTCCACCCTTGGCTGACTGTATAGCTTTTGCACATTCTTCCATCGTTTGCATGGGTTTCCTCCAGGTGCTCTGGTTTCCTCCCACAGCCCAATGATGTGCGAATTAGGTGGATTGGCCATGCTAAATTACCCCTTGTATCAACAGATGCACAGGTTTGGTGGATTAGCCAATGGAAATGCAGGGCTACAAGGGTATGGTACCGGTAGGGGTCTGGGTGGGATCTCTTCAGGGGATCTGTGTGGACTTGATGAGCGGAAGGGCCTGCTTCCACGGGATTCTATGGTTCTCTGAGGATGATCAAAATGAAGAAGTCTTTTCCTGTATTCAGGAGGATTTTCAATGTCAACGGCTTAAGTTAGCAGTACATAAAATGTCTTTTCTGTCTCAGTACATTTCCTTCCAACAGTCAGCACGTTGTTCTCAATAATTTAAATTAACTTAAACACATTTAAAAGTTACATTTTTTGAGGAAAACATTCTTTAGTGATTGAGAAGTTAAGGTTTGAATACATAAGAGCATTATCAAACCAACATGTGTATTAGTAGGTGGGGGAGAAATTACTTCCCTCAAAGGGATGGACTGCATAAAATCCATATCAAACATATTTGAATGTAAAACACAGTCTGAAGTAACACGTTCACGTAAAAGATGTCTTCATTCAGCATCAATAAACTGCTTTTTCATTTAGTGATGGAATTTTTTTTCTTTTAAATGTTTGCATTATTAGTGTAATGTCCTAAAAAGTATATTTTATGCATCAGGGAAACTTGGCTTTATATTTATTTCAAAAAAATTACAATGCTTTGTTATTTTTGGAGAAAGGCACTTTAGAGATGGTAATGAAATGAATTGTATTGACAGTTTCCTTTTTAATAGCTTACCAATAAAGGGCAAATTGACATCATGCCAACATTTCCCCAATAGTATTCATGCCTGCGATGACTTGGCCAATGCCCAAATGACACACAGAAAACAAACACAGTCAATATACCATTTAGATCATGCAGCTGTTTCCTTACAAATTATAGGATAACACAGATAAGTGGTACGAGCACAATGCTGATAGAATGCAAAAATTACCCTTGCTCAAAGAAATGATGCCATTTGAAATTTCTAGATCATAGAGACTAATTATTTATTAGCGTATGATTCAATAAAGAAACATATGTGGACGAAAGTGATTACTAGTTTAGATGATATCCCCTGTGTCTCTCATTTTTGTACTATGTCAAGCAGGTTCCAATGTTAAAAATTAAATTTGATAATGTTCTGATTTTATTTCTAAAATTCCTTCATGCATTGACTCCAGGAGAGATGAATTCAATCACAAAATGTATAGACATGACCAACTACTGCCTTTACAAACAGAAACACATCTGATCTAACTTTAACTGGTGATTTTCACTTTGAGTACAGGCTGTAACCTGACAATCATGGTTTGGCTGTACAATATACAACTTACCCAACGTTCCTATGCTTTGAAGTTAATGGACGATTAACATCAGCCATTTCAACTTCTGCCAAAAGTGAAAATTACCCCATGTCCATTCTTTTTATTGCAAGTCACCTCAAGTATTGAATGGAAGTATGGAAAGAGGATGGTGCGATCATTCTAAGCATTTTTTAAAAATATCATTATTCCAATATTAATGCATTTCTTAAATTTACTAAGTGGTTTGTGATATCATCGGAACTACTGTGTAAAATTATCATCATGTGATTGCTCTCGTCTACCAGCTGTGAAAAAAATGTCTGGGTGTGACCAGTGCATCAGTAATGTTGTATAGTTTATAGACGTAGGTGTGGATTTAATGAAGTTAATCTCATTTCAGGTTGAAATGACAAAGTGTTGTCACAGTTTTGTTCATGTGGTTTACAAACCTGATGTGAGATAATGCTGCAGTAATTGCTCCTCTCCACCCATTATTCTCAGTATGACTGTGCCAGGCTTTTGACAAGAATTGTACCCACTTTGCCAAAAAAAATGGAAGCCAATTTCTAGAATTCTTTTAACATTTACTGAACAGGGATGAGTGAACATGTTTCATTTTCACAGTAAGTACCCAATTGTTATAAAACAAAGAATAAATGTGAGCAGAAATAATACTATTCCGTCAAAAATCACACAAAAACACCACAACTTTAATTGAAGAATGATTTGATGTTTGTTGCACAAATAATTTTAAAAATTTCTTTATGTACAAAATAAAATATGAGCAGAGCTAAATTCCTATAGCTTCCAAAATCCAACATAGGTTGTTATAGGTAATTAAGTCACTTCTATCAAAATGGCACAGGAAACATGCAAACTTGCCATTTATTATGATTTTTGTGTACAGTTGAGAGCTGAAGGCAGGGTGAGTGGCTGCATACATCAGCAGTGGGTCCAGCTTCTTTGGAAGGCCAGTTCGTCTCAAAGCGGGTCTACAGGATTTAATGTTAATCTGAATTTCTTCATGTTGAGATGCAGTTTTGCTGTACTGGGACTGGAAGGGATGAAAGAGGAGAGTGATCCTAAGACAACAGTGAAAGTCTTTGGGTGTGGGCGATATTTGTAAACGTGCTCACTTTCATGAAGGAGATGGTATTGTAAATCACAGGAGCAACCCTTTGAGGCCCAGGCGACTGTCTGGCCTGGCAGCACAGATGATTGTGTGCCCCTGCCTAATTTGCATTGTCTTGCTCCATTTCACCCTCAAATTAATTAAGAATAACAATTCACAGTTGGCACACCAGTGCATCTTTTTCTTCCTTCCCAACTGGCCTCCCTCATGTCAATACCACCCTTGGCCCTTTAGGTTCCCAGATACACTAGAACCTGGTCAAGACACTGATGAAAAGAAACCTGTCACTCCATCTGGCTGTGCACGGCCCTGTGTGCATTTTAAACAGAAGCACAGAGACTTGATCTGCATATGATGGCTAGGGTTCTACATACCCTGTACCTTACCCTCAGGACAGAACTGGCAGCAAGGCATAAAATGGAGTAGAACAACAGGCAGCACTGCACTTGTCACCAATCTGTCTTTGCTGGAATTTTATTAGTAGGCATCAGATGACCTGTCTGTTTCTGATGCAGTTGAGACCCATTTTTAGTGAGTTAAAGGGCTCCTCCCTTTGAAATCTGCTAAATGCAAGTAACAGACTGTCCCTCCCACCTACCTCAAAATACCAAGTGACCCACATGAGAGTCTGCAGCTTGCAGTGTTGGACTGTTCAGCCAGGGCAAAATGACCTTGTACACCCCACACCCCAAGCATGGAAACAATGCATTCTCAACAGTGACTCAGTTTTGTTAGAATTTCCCAATGCCACAGACTACAGGCTTTAGGGAGTCCCCCAGTCTGGCATTCTGTACTCCAAAAGAGCAGCCCTTCTCCCACCCTGGTCTCACAATCACCCACAGTACCTGTCACAGGGGCCTGCCTGATTGGGTCCAGCAAAACAGCCACATTTCCCTGGCATCCACTGCTATTCCTGGCAGATTGGTTGCAGTAACAACAGAGGTCATTTCTCCCAGTAGTGGCACTGCAGAGGATGAAAAACCATGCTCTAAATGCCTGGCAGCTCTTGGAGTGGGCCATCACCACTCAATGGCCTGAAAGACAAACTCAGACACACAACTGCTTGAACCACACAAAACAACATTGCAGTTTCCAGGTCTTTACAGCTAGCAGGTGGAAACAATGCCTCCATGTGAAAGCTTTGCTGGTGAGTCATTAGGCATGAGTATCCAGCTGTCAACAAAAGGGAAACGATAGCACAAGGGGAAGTTCCAAGGGAGGTGAGGTCATACAGTTTCTAAAGATTCACATGAAGACTGAAGTTGTACTCAAAAAGACTACTGTGCATTCACTTACATACTGCTAACTAAAGTCTGAGCTTCTCATGCAACACAAACTGAAGCCACCCAATGTCTCAGTACTGCAGCAGACACTCAACTGAGGTCATTCAATCTCACCTTGTTGCTATGTGGACTCAGTTCATCACTGAGACAGTGAATCTTCATGCTGAAAGCTAGTTTTAAAATCTCTCACCAGTCTGACAACCAATACTTTAGCAGATGACTAGAACTGATAAAGCATCATGTTAAGTGGAATAGAAGTGACTGCAGGGAGCATGAACTTTCCCTCATACCACATGAGTTTCATTCTCCACCATCAGTGCTCAGTCAGTATCTTTTCTGCTGCATATTAGCCACCAAGCTGCAATAACCCTAACCTTAAACCTGACTGAAATAACTGCACAGAGACCAGTTTTCTTCCCCCACCCCATCACCAAGTCACCCATTATTTACATATACACAGTACACTGCAGAGAACAACCAGCTCTAATCAGTCCTTGAAATCAGAAGCCAGTCAGAGTCCACTGTTTATATGTGTCAGCTAGGACTCCCTGATTGGCCCAGGTTAACAACCCCAATCAAGGATCACATTGTCAATAAGATCCACCTGGATCCAATCACTGAATTAATCAAGCCCATTAAGGCCTAGGGTCACTCATGGACATTCTCTGAGGCTATTTTCACATTTATTCCCACAGAGCATTAGCTGCCTTCCACCAACCAGTTTACAGCCAGTGCTATTGTACTGTTTAGGAACACCACGCCAAGCAAAGGACTCCATAAGTAGACAATAAAGAGGCATCACAAAGGTCATTTATTGATGCTTGTATGAATTATTGATCATTTAGTTGGAAAATAACACAGTGCAATTGTTTTACGGTGGTTTTTATTTTAGCATTTTGACCAAGGAGTGATGGTCTGTATTTGAGGAATAATACAATGTGGGACTGTTGGGAAATGTGAATTTGTATCGTATTCATGGTCACAGGCATTGAGATAAGCATTCACAGCTTGTCTGGAAGAAGGATGAACATTTGCCATTTTCTTTCTAGATAATAAAATGTGAGGCTGGATGAACACAGCAGGCCAAGCAGCATCTCAGGAGCACAAAAGCTGACGTTTCGGGCCTAGACCCTTCATCAGAGAGGGGGATGGGGGGACCGAACTGGAATAAATAGGGAGAGAGGGGGAGGCGGACCGAAGATGGAGAGTAAAGAAGATAGGTGGAGAGAGTGTAGGTGGGGAGGTAGGGAGGGGATAGGTCAGTCCAGGGAAGACGGACAGGTCAAGGAGGTGGGATGAGGTTAGTAGGTAGCAGGGGGTGCGGCTTGGGGTGGGAGGAAGGGATGGGTGAGAGGAAGAACCGGTTAGGGAGGCAAAGACAGGTTGGACTGGTTTTGGGATGCAGTGGGTGGGGGGGAAGAGCTGGGCTGGTTGTGTGGTGCAGTGGGGGGAGGGGATGAACTGGGCTGGTTTAGGGATGCAGTAGGGGAAGGGGAGATTTTGAAACTGGTGAAGTCCACATTGATACCATATGGCTGCAGGGTTCCCAGGCGGAATATGAGTTGCTGTTCCTGCAACCTTCGGGTGGCATCATTGTGGCAGTGCAGGAGGCCCATGATGGACATGTCATCAAGAGAATGGGAGGGGGAGTGGAAATGGTTTGCGACTGGGAGGTGCAGTTGTTTGTTGCGAACTGAGCGGAGGTGTTCTGCAAAGCGGTCCCCAAGCCTCCGCTTGGTTTCCCCCATGTAGAGGAAGCCGCACCGGGTATAGTGGATGCAGTATACCACATTGGCAGATGTGCAGGTGAACCTCTGCTTGATGTGGAATGTCATCTTGGGGCCTGGGATGGGGGTGAGGGAGGAGGTGTGGGGACAAGTGTTTCCTGCGGTTGCATGATGCCACCCGAAGGTTGCAGGAACAGCAACTCATATTCCGCCTGGGAACCCTGCAGCCATATGGTATCAATGTGGACTTCACCAGTTTCAAAATCTCCCCTTCCCCTACTGCATCCCTAAACCAGCCCAGTTCATCCCCTCCCCCCACTGCACCACACAACCAGCCCAGCTCTTCCCCCCCACCCACTGCATCCCAAAACCAGTCCAACCTGTCTCTGCCTCCCTAACTGGTTCTTCCTCTCACCCATCCCTTCTTCCCACCCCAAGCCGCACCCCCCGCTACCTACTAACCTCATCCCACCTCCTTGACCTGTCCGTCTTCCCTGGACTGACCTATCCCCTCCCTACCTCCCCACCTACACTCTCTCCACCTATCTTCTTTACTCTCCATCTTCGGTCCGCCTCCCCCTCTCTCCCTATTTATTCCAGTTCGCTCCCCCCATCCCCCTCTCTGATGAAGGGTCTAGGCTCGAAACGTCAGCTTTTGTGCTCCTGAGATGCTGCTTGTCCTGCTGTGTTCATCCAGCCTCACATTTTATTATCTCGGAATCTCCAGCATCTGCAGTTCCCATTATCTCTGATGCCATTTTCTTTCATCCTCTTTTTCCTCATATTTCTCCTCTTCTTCCTCCCTCCCTCATTTCCTCTTGAGAATGGGCATTCCAAAGTTTCTGTCATCATTATGGCCAAATTGCGGAACTTTCAGCAGACCATCATGAATTGGTACTTCCACTCAGGTAAGTGAGGGATTAATGGATGATTACTGTATTAGTGGGTTTGTACAGTATAAATCTATCATGACTCCTTCCAGGGTAGTAAGCACTCATTGGCATCATGTGCTGAGTGTGGTCATGTGCCGATTTTAGTAGGCAGCATCCTTTAACATTATGATATATCTGAGCAATGAGATTTGACAAAAGATAAGCTGCACGTGTGTCCAATGGGAAAATTCGCTATATCTGTATTTAGTACCTGCTTCTTAATGTGTGAGGAGAGCAATAAGTTCTCTCTCCCAGTGTAAAAGGTCTCTGTTACCTCTTTGATGCAACAGTCGATGGTAAACTGGGAAATGTTTGTATGTGGCTGATTCCAACCTCGTCGGATTCCAGACAAAGCAATTCAAAACCACAGTCACTTTCAAATCATCGGTTTTTAATGGCTTTTCCATGTTCTGAGGTGGCAGGGGTAGTTTCTAAGGATGACAATTCCTGTTAAACCTCTCTTTTATGACTCATGACAACAAACAGAAGGCTCCTAGCCTATATGAAGATTAAAAAACGTGCTCCCAGGCGACATGGTGTTAGAGGCATCCTGCTCAGAACCTTTTCCCCCCTCTTGTCTTCCTCCTTCTTTGAGCTGTTTGACTTTTTTTTCATAGAATCCCTGCCATGTGGAAACAGGCCCTTTCGCCCAACAAGTCCACAGTGCCCCTTGGAGGATCCCACCCAGAATCATCCCCCTATAATCTCCTAATCTACACATCCCTGAACACTGCTGGCAATTTAGCATAGCCAATCCACCTAGCCTGCAGATCTTTGGGCTGTGGGAGGAGACTGGAGCACCCAAAGGAAACCCACACAGACACAGGGAGAATGTGCAAACTCCACACAGACAGTCGCCCGCAGCTGGAGTTGAACCCGGGTCTCTGGTGCTGTGAGGCAACAGTGCTAACCACTAAGCCATTGTGCTGCCCCTTCTTATTTGTTATGATGCTCTAGCTCCCTCTTACACCTAACGGGAACTGTTGCTGTGGCATCTATGACCAGGAGGGAGTTGTAAGACCAGGTTTCTTTTGTTAAGAACCAAAACCTTCCAAGTCTGCAGCACTGCCTCCTATTGATTCACTCAACTCTTGAAAACAACCAGCAAGCCCCTAAATGCAAACATGGAAAAAGAAACAATCAGGGGAAAGATATAAAAGGGCCCCAAGGGGCAACATTTTCATGCAGAGGTTAGTGTTTATGTGGAATGAATTGCCAGAGAAGGTTTACAAAATCATGAAGGGCATAGATAGGGTGAATAGCCAAGGTCTTTTGCAGGGTATCGGACTCCAAAACTAGAGGGTATAGGTTTCAGTTGAGAGGGGACTTTAAAAGAGACCTGAGGGGCAACATTTTCATGCAGAGGGTGGTGTGTGTATGGAATGAACTATGAGAAGAAGTGGTGGAGGCCGGTACAATTGCAACATTTAAAAGGCATCTGGATGGGTATGTGAATAGAAGAGATTTGGAGGGATGTGGGCCAGATGCTGGAGTAATTTAGGATATCCGGTCAGGTTGGGTAAAAGGTCTGTTGACAAGTTGTACATCCCTATGACTCTCCATGTTGTTGAATTCTTTTTAAAAGCTATGATTGGCTTTCTGCCTATCATGTCTGTGCCTGTCATCGAACACCTACTCTGGTCCCATTTTTCACCATTTGGCCTGTAGCTTTATATGGTATGGCATTTCAAGTAATCATCTAAATATCTCTTCAATGTTGTGAAGGTTCTCATTTCTACCACACTTTCAGGCTGTGAGTACCAGATACCCATTGGGGAAAATAAACTCTTCCTCACTCTCCCTCTAAATTTCCTGATCTTACCTTAAATCCATGCCTGCTAGTTATTGGCTCCTCTATTAAGAGGAAAACTTTATTCCTATCTACACTTTCTATCCCACTCATAGTTCTGTGCCCCTCAATCAGGTACTGTTTATAACCTTCTCAGATCACTGGGAAACAACCACAGCTTATTTAATGTCTCCGTTTCTGAAATACATCCCTACTTTTGTATACTCAAAACATTTTGAACACTTTATCGAACTGTCCTTTGCTATCAAGCATCTGTGGACGTTCATATGAGTATCTGATCCTTTGTATTTCCTAGGGTCCTACCATGTAAGGCATACTCCCTGGGCCCCTGTTAATCCTCCCAAAGTGCATCACCTCACACTTTTCAAATTAAGTTCCATTTGCCATTGTACTGACCAGACTGTCTATATCACTTGTGGTTTAAAGCTTTCCTGCTCATGATTTACCACCTCACCACTTTTCATATCATCTACGAACTTAATGATCAAACTGTGTACATTCATGTCCCGATCATTGAACTAGATCACAAACAGTAAGAAACCCAATACAAAACATTATGCTATGCCACTGCATACATGTTTCCAGTCATAAAAGCAACATTTGACTACTTCCCTTTGCCTCCAGCCACTAAGCCAATTTTCCAAATTGCTGTGGATCCCAAAGAGTTTTACCTAACTGACCAGTGTCCCATGAGAACTTGTCAGAGGCCTTTCTGAAATCCATGTAGATTACACCCACTGCACTTCCTTCATTCACACAGCTAGTTTTCTCCCAACAAAATTCAATCAAATCTGTCAGAAATGAGTCAATAAATGTGGAGCTAGAATAGCACAGCAGTTCAGACAGTATCCGAGGAGTTGGTAGTCAATGTTTCAGGCCGAAACCCTTTGTCAGGACGGGGGAGGGTGACAGGAAGCCCAGAAATTAATAGAAGGAGGAGGGTGGGACTTGGAAGAGAGTTGGTGGGATAGAAATAGGTAAATGCAGGAAGGGGGTTTATTGTGGTTGGTCAGTGAGAAGGGTGGAGTAGGTAGGTGAGCCAGAAGATGGACAGGTTGGGGAGGAATGATTTTGAAGCTGGTGAAGTCAGTATTCAGGCCATTGGGCTGCAAGCTCCCAAGAAGAAAGGTGAGATGTTGGTCTTCCAGTTTATATTTGGCCTCACTCTGACAGTGGAGGAGGACAAGGATGGACATGTCAGCAGGGGAGTGGGAGGGTGAATTGAAGTGGATGGCAACTGGAAGGTTGGGTTGGGTGGTGCATGCAGAGTGCACATGCTCTGCATGACTCTACATTTAGTCTCCCTAATATACAGGAGACCACATCAGGAGCAGTGGGTATAGTAGATGAGGTTAGACGAGGTGCCTGATTTGGAAGAATTGTTGGAGCCTTGGATGGAGATGAGAAGGGAAATATAAGGTAGGTGTAGCATCTCTTGTAGTTGCAGAGAAAGATATTGGGTCTGGTGGAGGGGTTAGTGGGGAGTGCAAAGCTGATGAGGGATGTGTGGAGTGAACGATGTCTGCAAAAAAATGGACAGGGGTGAGGAGGGAAATATCTTTTCAGTGGTGAGGTCTGATTGTAGGTGATGGAAATTTTGGAGGATTGTGCATTGTATTCGAAGGTTGGTGGGGTAGTGGCGTGAGGACTACGGGGACTCTATCCTTATTATTATTGAGAGGAGAGGGCTTGAGAGCAGAAGCGCAGGAAATGTAGTTGATCACAAAGTAGGAAATGATCTGTCAGAAATGACCCCTCCCTGGCAATGCCATGTTGACTATCCTTCATTAAGCCTTGTCTCTCGAAGTGGAGATTAATTCCACCCCCAGAACTTTTTCCAACTGTTGCCTTACCACTGGTGTTGCCTGTTCAATCTCTAAGCCTTCCTTAAATAATGGTACCATATTAGCTGTCCTACAGTTGTCCAGCATCTCTCCTGTATCCGGAGAGGATTTGAAAATTACTGTCAGGGTCCTTGCAATCTCAGAGTAAGCATTTTCTAAAACAGAAAAAAAAAACTGTTCTTGAGTGAGAAACTCTGCTGCTTTCCTGACTACCTACTGACTTCATTCTAATCACTGATGACCACTCCTTCCCTCAGTGAATGCATTTTCTTAAGCTGCCGGGTGACCACATCTAAGAATGTGCTATCCACGTAACTGCCAGCCTTGTAGATGCAGTGCCTCCAGCTAATGCTTAAACTCCAAAAATCAGAGCTTAAATTGATCAAACCAGTGGCTCTTCCTGAAAGGATGCTCATTCAGACTGCCAGGTGCATCTAGGATTTTTCACATGTTGCAGACCATGTGACACACAGGTTTGGGGTTCCCTACAAAACCTTTAGTTAAGAAAAGCTCTTGCCCCCTAAGAAAATTCTAAACTTTTTAATCATGTTTCATATGAAAATCGTTTAGAACTCTTACCTTTCCTTAATAAAATGGACAAAAAAAAACTTACCTATGACTTATCAAGCAACTCACCATGACTAACCCACTTAGCCCGCACATTCCTGGACACTACGGGACAATGTAGCATGGCCAATCCAACAAACTGCACAATTTTGGGCTTTGGGAAGAAACCTGAACACCCAGACGAGACCCACACAGACACAGGAAAAATGCATAAACCACTTCGAACTTTCCAAGAATGAGAAGGAAAAGTCGATGAACGTTTGTAACTGAGCTTTAGGTTAGCCAATTGTTGTCGTCATTTGCCACTGCCTCATGATTTTAAAGATATTTAAAATGGGGCATTGCTTCCTCTCCAACATAGTGAGTATTTCACTTTCCATAAACTAATTTGTCTATGCAAACAAAAGAAAATCATCACTTTCCTGGGTTACAGGGTCAAAGCTGTCACTCCAACACCTGCTAATCAATACCAAGTGACACAAGACGAAAAACAGACAAGGATAGATGGTTCCTCTTCAAATAATTGTCAAATAACTCTTTTCTTTCTCACATCAGAGGTACCTCATTTGCATTATTACAATAAATTACATAGGAATTGTGTTATCCAAGTTCACATTTACATGTATAAGCTCACTCATAGTTGATATTACACATTTCAGAGCAATCATACAGAGTATGTGACTATTACGTTGTGTGAAATTGATATGATAAAGGTCACAGGTATCTGCAGCAAAGTTTTAGAAAAGACCTTTCCTGAATCTGGCCGATACAGAATCTAAGTCCACCTGACATCATGAATGCTGATTTTATTGTTGGGCTCATTTTAATGACATAGGCGAGCATAATTTAGCAATATGTGCCTTCTCATCTGTTTGGAGTTTGTAATAGTATGCTCCTACAGGCCTGAGCAACTTTAACAGCCAGACATCCTCACAGTCTGTTTGAATCCACAAATATAATAATCCTGCAGTAAAAATGTCTAAAAGAACTAATGCAGGGTGAAAACATTCCAATCAGTTTTATATAGGCTCCAATGTCCAAATTTTCCAGCAGAGTTTGAGGTTGTTGTGAGGCAATCAGGGAACTAAAGATTATAGCGGTGAAGAAGGATATTTAACCATCACTCTGTCCATCAACTCTTTACTAAAGTAATTCAAAGTTAATATCTCAGAAGTATCCATTTCCATTCTCCAGCCTCACTTCCCCATCCCATAACGGTTCTTGGGCTTCTGGATTTTATAAAGGAAAACATTGCACAGACACAACATTTGGCTCAACCACGAACTTGTTTATTGAAATAAATCTCCTAATCCCTAATAGAAAGCACACAAACTAATCTATTTCATGTAACACATTGATTTGTTTACTTGATTTGATAGCCTCTACAATTTAACCTCAGCTCTCACACAAAATACATAAATACCCACAATTCATTACGAAGTAAACCTTTGTCAAAAAACTTTACATTTCTGACCAAACCTTACATACTTGAGACTCAAAGTTTTTGAATTTGTTTCGTACTCTTAGGTTATCTTAACCTGTTAGTCCCAATACCCATTGAGTTTGGCTGGTGTTCAATCCACCATGTGGTTGACCTTCTGTTGACAATGGTAGGTCTGTGAGCCACGTTGACTGTTTCCGACCCTCATAGGCTATAGATTCCTCCAGTCAAGATCATTATGACTTGGGTGGAATGGTTACAATCTCCAATAAGACTAGTCAATTGGCATCGAATGTAGGCCTGTTTCCAACAGACCAGTCCTCAGCCTGCTTAATTTCGTCATTTCTTATGGTGATTTAACTGCAGTACATCACAATCACATCAATTATTTCCCTGTTGATCGGCATGTCTGATCCTAACCCTCCTTTGAATATTTCACGCACAGTTCATCTAGACATGGTCAGTTAAATGTAATCCTTTCCTTCAAAAAAAAATGCCTAGACAACATGAACAGAACACAATCATTTCAAACATCACTCCTGTTTGGGGTCATAGAGCTGTAGAGGCATACAGCACTGAAACAGGCCCTTCGCCTTAACTCGCCCATGTTGACTTGGTTTTACTAAACTGAACATGTCCTGTTTTCCTGCACTTGGCCCAGATCCTTCTAAACCTTTCCTAGATTATACCGGACTAAATGTCCTTTAAGTGCTGTAATTACACCCATCTCTACCACTTCCTCTGGCAGCTTGTTCCATGTACACACTACCCTCTGTGTGAAAAAGTTGCCCCTCTTTTAAATCTTTCCCTTCTTACTTTAAATTGATGCCCACCAGTTTTGGAATCCCCTTCCCCAGGGAAAAGACTTTGGCTATTCACCACCCTGGGCTTTATAAACTTCTATAATGTTACCCCTCAGCCTCCGACACTCCAAGGAGAAAAGCCTCATCCTATCCAGACTCTCCTGATACCTCAAACCTTCCAGCCTCAGTAACATCCCTGTAATTCTATTCTGCATCCTTTCCAGTTTAATAACATCCTTCCTATAGCAGGGCAATGGCCAGCCAACAACATTTAATCGATAAATGGACAAAGAATTGAATGCTCCATTTCCCTCCTCAGTGGGAACTCAGCATAATAACAATAGCCAAGTTCTAGGTGATCAGTCTCTTACATTGCATCAGGCAATGGCAAGTAATAGCATGTCCCTACCCAACATCCCAACAACAGCAGTCAGACAATGCTGAGTCCCTTGTGCTAAATCAGTCTGAATTGAACTTCATATCATAATGTGGCAAAGTGCTGCATTGCCTGAACTGCTGATAATCATTGTCAATGAGGTAATACTGTGCCCTTTAAAATGAATGGAAAGTAGGCAATTGCTGAGCTGAGAAAAGATTGGATAGATAATAGTGTTTTCAAAGCAAATTGCACAAGTGTAAATCATTAGTGCACTATCCAGAAGTCAAAAGAGAAAGCTTACTCGACGACAGCAGCATGAATATTGATAATAGATTGTGCTCCATGTACTCTTTGCATTTCTGTTGCTCCTTATACTGATCTCCACTTTTCCTAGAGACTATTGCTCTTCTGGTGTTTCCATAATAGGGCATCTTTCAAAAGCTATTTGCTCAGTTGGCTATACACAGTCATGGACTTCAGAGCCAGATTAGAATTACAGTGAGGCTGGAGTTTACAGGGAGTCGCGGAGAGAGTGGTCTCTCCGGAAGGCAGACAAGGGTGGGGTGGGAAAAATGACTTTGGTGGTGGAGCCAGATTGTAGATGGCGGAAGTGTTGGAGGGTGATGCGCTGTATCTGAAGGTTGCATGTGGGGTGGTATGTGAGGACTAGGGGGATTCTCTTGGGGTGGTTCCGGAGGAGTCCTTCCTGGCTACAAAGTGTGAGGCTGGATGAACACAGCAGGCCAGGCAGCATCTCAGGAGCACAAAAGCTGACATTTTGGGCCTAGACCCTTCATCAGAAAAGGGGGATGGGGAGAGGATTCTGAAATAAATAGGGAGAGAGGGGGAGGCGGACTGAAGACGGATAGTGGAGAAGATAGGTGGAAAGGAGAGTATGGGTGGGAAGGAAGGGAGGGGGTAGGTCAGTCCGGGGAGGACGGACAGGTCAAGGGGGTGAGATGAGGTTGGTAGGTAGGAAATGGAGGTGCGGCTCAAGATGGGAGGGGCGGAGAGGTGATAGGAAAAACAGGTTAGGGAGGCGGGGACAAGCTGGGCTGGTTTTGGGATGCAGTGGGTGGAGGGGAGATTTTGAAGCTGGTGAAATCCACATCGATACCATTGGGCTGCAGGGTGCCCAAGCAGAATATGAGTCGCTGTTCCTGCAACCTATGGGTGGCATCATTATGGCACTGCAGGAGGCCCAGAATGGACATGTCATCTAAGGAATGGGAGGGGGAGTTGCAATGGTTCGCGACTGGGAGGTGCAGTTGTTTACTGCGCACCGAGTGTAGGTGTCCTGCAAAGCCGTCCCCAAGCCTCCGCTTAGTTTCCCCAATGTAGAGGAAGCCACAATGTGTACAGCGGATGCAGTATACCACATTGGCTGATGTGCAGGTGAATATCTGCTTGATGTGGAAAGTCATCTTGAGGCCTGGGATGGGGGTGAGGGAGGTAGTGTGGGGGCAGGTGTAGCACTTCCTGCGTTGCAGGGGAAAGAGCCAGGTGTGGTGGGGTTGGAGAGGAGTGTGGAGCGGACAAGGGAGTCGCGGAGAGAGTGGTCTCTCCGGAAGGCAGACAAGGGTGGGGTGGGAAAAATGACTTTGGTGGTGGAGCCAGATTGTAGATGGCGGAAGTGTTGGAGGGTGATGCGCTGTATCTGAAGGTTGCATGTGGGGTGGTATGTGAGGACTAGGGGGATTCTCTTGGGGCGGTTCCGGAGGAGTCCTTCCTGGGCCTCATGCAGTGCCATAATGGTGCCACCGTAGGTTGCAGGAACAGCAACTCATATTCTGCTCGGGAACCCTGCAGCCCAATGGTATCAATGTGGATTTCACTAGCTTCAAAATCTCCCTTCTGCCCACTGCATCCCAAAACCAGCCCAGCTCATCCCCACCTGCCTAACCTGTTCTTCCTCTCACCTATCCCTTCCTCCCACCTCAAGCCGCACCTCCTACCTACCAACCTCATCCCGCCCCCTTGACCTGTCCATCCTCCACGGACTGACCTATCCCCTCCCTACCTCTCCACCCAAACTCTCTTCTCCACCTATCTTCTCCTCTATTCATCTTCAGTCTACCTCCCCCTCTCTCCTTCTTTATTTCAGAATCCTCTCCCCATCCCCCTTTTCTGATGATGGGTCTAGGACCGAAACGTCAGCTTTTGTGCTCCTGAGATGCTCCTTGGCCTGCTGTGTTCATCCAGCTTCACACTTTGCTATCTTGGATTCTCCAGCATCTGCAATTCCCATTATCTCTGATTAAAATTATCGTGAACTAGCAGCCTAGTCCACGCACACAAAGCCTAGCATTATGCCTAAAATATAGCTTGTATCATTGTTCTCAGGTAATTTTCTATGCTTGGAATGGCACATATGTATCACCAGTTCAGATGGTAAAAATCTCCCCGACACCTTCTTCCAAATGGAAAGCCACTGGCAACATAAGTTTCTCTTAAATTGAAGCATCATTGTTGCAACCAGGGAAGTGAGCGCTTACTTGTATAATACTGGTCAATAAATACATAAACACATTAGACATTGAGAGATTTTCTGTTGATATCAATCAAGGAACTATATATGGCCATGTATAGACAAATTGCTAAACTTCTTTGATCTTTAGGAATCCTGTCACATGTTAAACCACAATAACAAAGTGTGGAGCTGGATGAACACAGCAGGCCAAGCAGCATCCTAGGAGCACAAAAGCTGATGTTTCGGGCCTAGACCCTTCATCAGAAAACTGCTGATGAAGGCTCTAGGCCCAAAACATCAGCTTTTGTGCTGCTAAGATGCTGCTTGGCCTGCTGTGTTCATCCAGCTCCACACTTTGTTATCTCGGATTCTCCAGCATGTGCTGTTCCCATTATCTCTGATCACATGTTATACCATCATTGTTTGTCCACATGAAAGTTGCATGTTCTGACAAACAGAATAACCTGTTAGCTCAAAGATTTAGTATTTGTAACATTTACAGAAGAAAATGGGGAAAGTAAAGTAATGGTGAAGTCTTGCAGTGTAGACACTATGCTTTATTAATATCCCACCAACTATTCTGTAGTTTGTATCATCAGGGATACCCATCTTACTTGTGTTCAGTTCAAACAAAAATGCTAGAGAGCAGTATGCATGATATCAAAATACCATCACCACAACATTTTTGATGTCTGCCTGCAATGTTGACACTAAGGGCCTCATTGATCCATATCCCACTTATACTTGCCCTTGTTCAATAATACTTGGAATTTAATGGTAAGCTGAAGAAAACCCAGACTGTGTTGCTTAATTCCAGCACTGAGTATTGTTTTAGTCCTTATAGTTGTCCCTTACTGATCATACCAATCTACTGTGGGTACTCAACCTCACAGAATCTTCCTTGCTTAAAGTGCCCTTCATTGTCACAATGATGTAATCAATAAAGTTTTGATATTTGGAAAATTCTGGATTGAAAGGAATTCAAACTTGGGAACTAAATATTCAGGGGTATGTGACTTTTCGAAATGATAGGCAGGAGAGAAACTGTGGTGTGGTAAGATTTTGGAAGGATGGAGTGAGTGTAACAGCAAAAATGATCTTGAATCCAAAGGCATAGAACCCATATGGGTGGAGGTGAGAAATAAAAAAAAGAAAGAAGTAGGAGTGGTCTATAGGCCTCCTAATCATAGATGTATGGTGACAGAGAGAATAAATCAGGAGATAATGGCAGCATGTAGCAAAGGCAATACATTAACTCTGGGTGACTCTAATCTTCATGTAGATTTGGGTATAGAGATGGGCAGAGCAAGTCATGAGGAAGAATTCATAGTGTGTAGTTGGAACAGTTTCTGAGGACAATATTTTATGGATCAGAGAAGGGTTCAGGTAGTTTTGGATTTGATCATATATGCCAACGTAAAAGATACCTTCAGAAACACTGACCACAACATGGCAGAATTTTGAATTTGATTTGAGATCAACGAATTTGGGATATAGGAAAAATTGTGGTTAAACCTAAATAAGTTTAATTGGAAAGGAATGGAGAAGTAAAATTCTTAATACCCAAATGCCAGGCAATGACCATCTCCAATAAGAGACAATCTAACAACTGCTCCTTGACATTTAATGGTGTTATCATCACAGAATACCCCTCTATCAACATCATGGAGATTACCATTGCCCAGAAACTCAACTGGACTTGCCACATAAACACAATGGCTACAAGAACAGGCCAGAGGCTAGGTATACCACGGCAACTCATCCCCTGACTCCACAAAGTTTGCCCACCATCTTCAAGACAGGAATGTGATGGAATACTCCCCACTTGCCTGGATGAGGGCAACTCCAACAACACTCATGAAGCTTTAGACCATCCAGGACAAAGCAACCTGTGTGATTGGTACTACATCCAATTCTTCCTTCACTAATACTCAATGGCAGCAGTGTGTACTATCTAGAAGATGTACTGCACGATATTTGCCAATGATCCTTACACAACACCTTCCAAGCCAACAACCATATAGAAGGACAAGGGCAGCTAATGAATGGGAACACCACCACCTGCAAGTTCTCTTCCAAGATACTGACCATCCTTACTTGGATGTATACTGCCACTTCTTTAGTATTGCTGGATCAAAATCCTGGAATTCCCTCCCTAATAGCATCATGACTATATCTACCAAACATGCAGTACAACATTTCAAGAAGGCAGCTCACTACTACTTTCTCAAGGGCAACTAGGGGAATGAGCAATAAATGCTGACAACCAGTGATGCCCATGTCCCGTGAGTGAATAATTTTTTTGTAAAGTTGTTGTCTGGATTGGACTGGGAAAGAGTTTAGCTGAAAAGATGGTTGAGAAACAGTAGCAGATATTTAAGAAAATACTTTATGGCTCACAGCAAAGATATGTTCAAGTGAGGAAGAAGGATTCTAGGAAGGGGATAAGCCAGCAATGTTTAACCAGGAAAGTTAAGGATAGCACCAGATTCAAAGATGAGACAAAGCTTAGTTGAATTGGGAAAAACTTTAAAAACCAACAAAAAAGAACCAAAAAACAAGAGGAGAAAGTAAACTTTGTGGATAAACTTGCAAGTAATGTAAATATGGATAACAAGAGCTTCTTTAATTATATGAAAAGGAAAAGAGAAACCAAAGTGAGCATAGGCCCCTCAAAGAATGAGGCAAGGGAAATAATAAAGAGGAACCAGGGAAAGGCAGATGAGTTGGATAAATACTTTGCATCAGTCTTCAGCATAAATTAGAATATCCTTTATTGTGATATGTACTCAAGTATGGAAGTACAGGAGTACAGTGAGAAGTTTACAGTGTCACCCCACATAGCACTATCTCAGGCACAAAATATCAAGGTGCTGATCTTAGATACAAAATAGAGAAATATAGGAAAAAAATGGAAAAAATTTATATTACTTACAGTTATTCATAGAATAAATTAGAAAACTAAGAAATAAAGTTAAAAAGACAAGCATTGCAGCCTTTCCATAAAGGGCTTGCAGTAGATCAGTGCAGAGACCTTCCACATGTGGTCTGACTGGGCTCACAAGCTGCTGACCACTCTCACTGGTCTTCAGTCCAGCAACTGTCCCACTCGTTGGCCATTACTGCTCCACTCTGACTTTCAGTCCACAGGCCTCCAGCCCGCTGGCTGTCCCTGCATCGATCAGGCCTCCAGCCCACTGGCCATCCCTGCATCGATCAGGCCTCCAGCCCACTGGCCATCCCTGCATCGATCAGGCCTCCAGCCCGCTGGCTGTCCCTGCATCGATCAGGCCTCCAGCCCACTGGCCATCCCTGCATCGATCAGGCCTCCAGCCCACTGACCAGCCCTGCATCGTTCAGGCCTCTAGGCCACTGACCAGCCCTGCATCGATCAGGCCTCTAGGCCACTGACCGTCCCCGCTCTGATCCATGCCTTTGACCCACTCAACATCAGGGGAAAACACCAAAAAGGTGGAAAAGGGGCAGAACAGAGAATAAAAATGTGAAATAAATAGAAGAAGTGGAGGAGGTCCGGTTGGACCGTCCTACTTTGCTGCCTTCTTGATCGAACTTAGCAAAATTACTGAATATTCAAGGGGTAAAAGGACATCAGGAAATAAATACAATGACTATCACTGGAGAAAAGGTGCTAAGAAAACTAATGGGGCTAAAGACTTACAAGCCCTTTAGACCTGACAAGATATATCCAAGGATAATAAAGGATTTAACTGCACAGATCATAGGCGCACTAATAGAAATCCTGCAGGAATCCTCAGATTCTGGAAAAATCCCAGCGGATTGGGAAGTGCCAGTGTAACATCTTTATTTATAAAGGGAAGGAGACAAAAAGAAAACAGTTAAATACAGGCCAGTTTGCTCAACATCTGTTATTGGGAAAATGTTAGCGTCTATTATAAAGGATATAATAGCAGAACATTTAGAAATGCATAACATGATCAAACAGAGTCAGCGCGGCTTCATTTTCCATCTCATTCATGACATTTGACTCGTATATTGTGAACAGTTACTCACTGCAGAAACTCTATACTCTGGCCTGTTCTCATAGCCACATTAAATGGATAGTCCAGTTCAGTTTATGGTTAATTGTAACCCCAAAATGATGATAGTGAGGGATACAGTGACGGTAATACTATTGAATTTCAAGAGACAATGATTAGATTTTTTCTTGTTGAATTACCATTTTGTGTGGCATGCATGTTACTTCCCAGTTTTAAGCTGGATATTGTTCACATCTGGCTGCATTTGAATACAGACTGTTCATTGTCTGAGGAAAGACAAATCGTACTGAATATTTTGCAATTATCAGCAAACATCCTCATCTGAGCTCCCCTCCCCCACCCCGACTCTTCGAACGACATGTCCATCCTGGGCCTCCTGCATTGCCACAATGACGCCACCTGAACAATGCAGGAACAGCATCTCATACTTTGCTTGGGAACCCTGCAGCCCAATGTTATCAATGTGGACTTCACAAGCTTCAAAATTCACTCGTCCCCCAACCACATCCCAAAACCAGCCCAGCTAATCTCCGCTTCCCTAACCATTCCTCCCACCTCAAGCCCCACCCCCATCTCCTACCCACTAACCTCATCCCACCTCCTTGACCTGTCCGTCCTCCCTGGACCAACCTATTCTCTCCCTGACTCCCCACCTGAATTCACCTTCACTGGCTCTAACTCTGCCTCTTTGACCTGCCTGTCTCCTCTCACCTTATCTTCTCCTCTATCCATCTTCTATCCACCTCCCCCTGTCTCCCTGTTTATTTCAGAATCCCCTTCCCCTCCCCCATTTCTGAAGAAGAGTCTCGACCTGAAACATCAAACTTTCCTGCTCCTTTGATGCTGCTTGGCCTGCTGTGTTCATCCAGCTTCACACCGTGTTATTTCATAGCTGCATGGATTATTTCCAAACAAGAGTCTAAACATACTTTACTACACTATTTTCCTATTCCTAGCCCTACTGGCATGTTGTACAGGAAGTAATCACCAGATTACATCTCTACAGATCCTGCTTTTCAACTTCTCACCTAACTCCCTGAACTCCCTTTGCAAGACTTTATCTGTCTTTCTGCTTATGCCATTTGTACCAATATGGAAGATAACCTTTGGCTGCTCGCCCTTCCCCTTTAGAATATCCTTTGCCTCCTCAGAGAAATCCATGACCCTGGCACCAAGGGGGCAACAAACCATTCTGGAGTCTTACTCATGGCCACCAAAGTGCCTATCTGCACCCCTGACTATGGAGTCCCTTTTCACTACCAGTCACCTACACTTTGTCCCTCCCTGCTGTACACAGTGCCTGTAGTGGTGGCACTGACCTGGCTGCTGCTGCTTTCCCCTGAGAGGCCATTTCACCCAAGAATATCCAAAACAGTGTAGCTGGCTGAGAGAGGGATGGCCACAGTAGACTTGCACGCTTCCTTGGGATTATCCTCAGGAACCTCCTCTGGACCCCTCCACAGCCAGTAGACCTTTTCTTAGGTAAGGTGTCAAAAACTGTGCAATATTCCAAATGAGATCTGAACTGAGCCTTTATAGAGTTATACAGTTATGCAGCCATAAAACACAGAAACAGACCCTTTGGTCCACCTCATTCATGCTGACCAAGTTACCAAAACTAAACTAATTCCATTTACCTGCTGCCATATCCTTCTAAGCCTTTCTTTTCCTATACTTACTCAAATGAGTTTTAAATGTTGTAGCTGTGCCTGCATCTACCACTTCCTCTGGTAGTTCATTCTACATACAAATTATCCTCTGTGTGAAAAAGCTCCTCCTGCAGCCACTTTAAAATTTTTCTTCTCTCACCTTAAAAATATGCCCTCTAATTTTGAAATCCCCTACTCTGTTAGACAACCTTAGAAGTATATTCCTTTCCTTGTATTCTAGACCTCTCAATATGAATACTATTATTGCATTTGCTTTCTTAACTGACAACTGAACATGCATGTTAACCTTAAGAGAATCATGAACTAGGACTCCTAAGCCCTTTTGTGCTTCAGATTTCCAAAGTTTTTCCTCACTTACAAATCAGCCTACTCTTCTATTCTTCCTATGAAAGTGTATAACTTCAGGCTTCCCATCTGCCATCTGTATTCCATCTACCACTTCTTTACCAAGTCCTGCTGCACCCTTCCCATTTCCTCAACACTACCTGAACCTCCACCTATCCTTGTGTCATCTCCAAATTTATCTGCAAACATAACAACAAAGCCCTCAGCTCCTTTGTCCAGATCATTAATGTATGGAGTGAATTGTTGTGATTCCTAACACTGATCCCTGCAGATCTACACTAGTCACTAGCTACCATCCTGAAAAAGATTCTTTTATCACCACTTTCTGACTTCTGCCAGTCAGCCAATCCTTTATCCATTCCAGTACCTCGTCCCTAACACTATGGGGTTCTTAACTGATTTACTGGTGTGTGGCATCTCATTAAAGGCCCTCTGGAAATCTAAACAGATCACTTCCACAGCTGTCCTTTATCTAACTTGCTTGTTACCTCGTCAAAGAATTCTAACAGGCTGACACAACCCTATTTTACCATACACTTCTAAGTACGCCGCACTCTCATCCTTAATAATGCACTCTAAAATTTAACAATGACTGTGGTCAGGCAAACCACTCTATAATTTCCCATCTTCTGCCTCCCACCCTTTTTAAACAGGGGTGTTACATTAGCCATTTTCCTCGGAGACCCTATCTATCCCCAGTGATTCTTGAAAGATCATCATCAGTGCCTCCACAATCTCCTTAGCTACCTCCTTCAGAGCCCTGGGGATGGGGTTATTCCTTCAAGTCTGAATGATTTATCCACCTTCAGATCTTTCAGCTTCCCCAGCATCTTCTCCTCAGTGATGGCCACTGCACTCACCTCTGTGCTCCTGACTCTCTTGAAGTCTGTCCCATTTAGCATGGCGACAGTGCCAAACAACATATTGTGAAGTATTATCAATGTGAATGTGGGATTTCGTCTCCGCAAGAACTATGCCCTGGTCACTCTTAACTGATACTGTCATGGGCAGACGCATCTGGGGCAGGCAGATTGGTAACGATGAGTTTAACGTGTTTTCCCCTCTTGTTGTTTCCCTCAACGCCTGCCACAGACCCAGTCTAGCAGACAAAGTCCCTTAGTTACTCCTGGTGGTGGGCATTGAAATCCCACACAGAGATCACATTCAATATCCTTGTCACTCTCAGTGCTTTTTCCAAATGAAGTTCACCATTAAGGAGTAGGAACAAATTACTGCAGATGCTAGAATCTGTAAGCAAACAATAAATACTGGAAATCACAGTGGGTCAGACTGCATCCATGGATGTGGAAATGCTGGTGTTATGATTGTCCACACCAATCATAAACTAGTCTGATTCCAAACCAAAACGCAAACAGATTTTAAACAAGACCTCACACCTAACATGCATTGTCTAGCCTAAAATACCACCGCTTCTTTACCCCGATAAAACCTTCAGTTCTCTCAGGGCAGTGATTGGAAAGAAATTTGGGTATTTACATATATAAATTAATCAATTAAAACCTTACAACTGATTAAAGATTTAACAGCACCTTAGGTTTGTTTAATACATCCTTCTCAGTTGGGTGACTCTTTGATCATTTACTTATAAATTCTATGTGCTTTTTTCTCATTTCACCTGATGAAAGCTTGTGTTTTCAAATTAGCCTGTTGGACTGTTACCTGGTTAAGATAACAAAGTGTGGGGCTGGATGAACACAGCAGGACAAGCAGCATCTTAGGAGCACAAAAGCTGACATTTCAGGCCTAGACCCTTCATCAGACTGATTCATCAGACTGTAACCTGGTGTTGTGTGATTTCTGGAGAGAGAGTAAGCTGAAGTCAACTGTGAAGGGACAGCATTTAGACTCTAGTTTGGGGTTTGTGGTGTGAAATTAGTGGCTGTAGGGTGCTGGTGGAGAAAAGATGCAGATCGTTCAGATTAAGTGATTGTAATGTGACAATGGCAGAACAATGGTATGTCCAACTGCCTGTCTGGAAAAAATTGTAACTGGGATGGGGGAGGAGAGGACGTGAAAACAAGCTGAAATAAAGGGAAGGAATGGTTCACATTTTGAAGGTGTTGAATTCAATATTGATTCCAGGAGGCTGTAAAGTATATAATCTGAAGATGAGATGTTGTTCCTCCAGTTTGTGCTGCAATTCATTGCAGCATGCTGAGGACAGACATCTGGTCAGGCAAACAGTATGCTGCGTTAAAATGACTGTCTACAGGAAGACCGGGGTCTGGTTTGAACACAGCCCGGAGGTGTTCTGCAAAGTGGTCACCCAGTCTGCATTTGGTTTCTCCAATGTAGGGTAGGCCACACGGGGTGCAGCAAATACAATGCACAGGATTGGAGGAGGTACAAGTGAAATGCTGCATCACCTGGAAAGACTATTTAGGCCCTTGAATGGTGAGCAGGGAGGAGGAGAAGGGGCAGATGTTGTGCCTTCTGCAGTTACATGGGAAGGTGCTGTGGAGGGGAGGTGGTTTTGGTGGTTGTGGATTGGACTAGGGCATCCTGGAGGGAATGATCACTGCAAAATGCAGCCTGCGGGGAGTGAGAGGAAGATGTGTTTGGTTGTGGCGTTCTTCTGGAGCTATGTGAAATTGCAGAGAATGGTACTTTGAATGTGAAGGCCGATGGGATGAAAAATGAGGACAAGGGGAATCCGATCACTGCGTTGTGAGTGATGGGAAGGAGCAAGCGTGGAAGCACAGCTGATAGGTTGGAAGTGGTTGAGGGCCGTATCAACCACAGAGTGTCGAAAACCATAGTCATGGGTGAAGCAAACCATGGCAGCAGCGCTGTTATTGAAGGTGGCATCTCCAAACAGCTGTGACATCACCAATAAGGAACACTGATTCATTAGCCGCTGGAAAAGAAAAGAGAGGGCAGTTCATGGTAAGGAGCAGGAGGTTTCCTTGGTCATGTTTGATTTGGTGACATGAGATTCCATAGGGACTGGAATCAATATTGAGGAATCTGAAGGTAACTCCCTTCTAACTCTGTATCATTGTGCCATCATCTCTGTTGGGTCTGTCCTGCTGGTCAGACAGGGCACACCCAGGGATGCTACTGGTGGTGTCCAAGCCATTGACTTTGTAACTTTGTAACAACTTAGGAAATAAGCCAGTCAGCACCTCCAGCCTGTTCTGCAATTCACTAAGATGTGGTTGATTGTTTTTAGGCTGAATTTCAAATTTTCGTCAACCCCCTACAATGTTTGACCCCCATGCCTAACAAGAATCTACCTAAACCTTAAAATCATTTAATAACCCCACTTCTACCACTTTTGAGGCAGAATTCCAAAGTCTTCCTTTCTGAGAAAACAAAAACTCGCCTCATTTCTGCCCTAGAAGGTTGACTCTTAATTTTTAAACAGTTTCCCCGAGTTCTCAGCTCAGCCACATTGTGCTCATATTTACATGCAGCTAAGTTAGTCAAGAAGGTAAGTGGGATAAATTTTTACTGGCCAAGGCATTGACTGTAACAGCAGGGATGTTATGCTAGAACGCTATCAAATACTAGTCACAGACTGCTAGGCATAGTTAGAATACTGCACACAGTTTGTACAACAGCATTAAATGAAGAATATGGTTATACTGGAGAGATTACAGAGGAGTTTAGGAACACAGAATTTTGTTCGTGAAACAATTGGATTTGCTTGGGTCTTTGGAACAGAGGGTTCTGAGAAGAGATTTAACAGAGGCATTTACAATTCAGCATGGCTTACATAAACTGATGGAAAATACCTGTTTCCCTTAGCAGAAAGGCCCAGAATCAGGGGCAGGTGTGTAAAGTAATTGGTAGAGGGATTGGAAAGGAGTTATTAGAACATTGACCATAGAACAATACAGTGCAAAACAGGCCCATCAGCCCTCAAAGTTGCGCCGACCTGTGAACCAATCTAAGCCCCTGCCCCTACACTATACCATCATCATCCATATGTTTATCCAAGGACTGTTTAAATGCCCCTAATGTGGCTGAGTTAACTACATTGGCAGGCAGGGCGTTCCACACCCTTACCACTCTCTGAGTAAAGAACCTGCCTCTGACATCTGTCTTAAATCTATCACCCCTCAATTTGTAGCTATGCCCCCTTGTACAAGCTGAAGTCATCATCCTCAGAAAAAGACTCTCACTGTCCAGAGTTGAGAAATCTTTTCACCCAGAAACTACTGGGATACTGGAAACTGCGTTCTGAAATAATGATGGAAACAGATACCCACATTACATTTAAAAATAGTCATAAATACACCTGAAGTGTGATTCCCACAGAGCTATGGACTATGAGGTAGAAAATGAGATTACATTGGAGAGCTTTCTCGACCAGCAGGGCTGTGACATTTCAAATGGTCTCCTCCTGTGCCGTAAAGTTGTATGGTTCTGTGAGAAGTCGAATCAGTGAATGCATCAGCTTCTCAAACTACAGGTAAACATGCATTTAGAAATCGCTCCCAGGTACTTCTAACAGTACTTTAAATGTAAATAGCTAATTACTTAGCTAGTCTCATTTAAAAAAAACCACTTTTCTAAGAGAGGTAAAACATTGTTGCACCCACTGCAGAGCTAATTGGTGTAATGAGAAAACTAATCTTTAGTGAGTGAGTGGGTGGATAGTTGATTGGATAACAGATAAACTTTTGGTGTAGAAAGAATTGAAAACTAGAATATATAAAGTAACAATTTGGCTACTGAAAAGCCTTAAAAGGGGGCCTGCACACCATGAGGTGTTTTTTTTCCCCTTTAAATTAGTTGAAATTGCAAAAATCCAGAGGTAGGCATGCATTTATACTGCAGTATAATATAGGGTGATTCACAGACCATTTGTTTTGTTTGATACAAGCATTGTCGTTGTCAGTCTCTCTAAACAAGGATGACATTTTCCAGGCATGATTTTTCTGTCCTTGAGTGACACATAGGGTAAACCTGAAGGTATGAGATTTTGGACACAGAAGACAAGAGTTGCCCTGAGGAAAAGATATTTTTGAACAAGGGTTTAGCTCTCTTTTCTGCTTTTGTATCATCTCTGCAGCAGAGAAACACTGTACTGTTGTGGACAAATATCAGCAAGTATGTTAAGATGTGTTTTATTGTTGGGTATCTACAGGAGGAGATGTAATCATTTTCCAATTTATTGGTATCCTTTCTCTTGTACTAATCATTAGACATTTTTATCAATAGTTTTGATTCAAATATTTCTGGCTACCTTTTGTAATGTTACCTGGGCATTATGACATCTCTATTCTATGGTCATGATAAAAATGAACTCTCAAATTTTAACTTCAGTCATTTGACAATGATCTCTGAGACTTCTCATGGGTTAAAATGTTTTCTTTTAATGGAAGAAACATTGATCTAAATGGCTGCATTGTCACCTGAACATAAATAGAGGCAAATTCTTTGAGATCTGTGTAAAATAAACAAAACCCCCTACAATGAAATTATCACTAATTTTTTTATCTGAAACAACAAAGGAAAAGCAAAATTTTGACACAGACACACACACACACAGTCTCTCTCTTGTTTCATTGTCTCATCACCTGACTAGGCAGTGTGTACTGAAAAAGCCATCTGGGAAAATGATGACTGAAACTTAAACATCTACATGTTCTGCCATTGCTGTGATGTGTTAACAATTAATCATTTATGGCCTCCAGTTTAAAACCTAATAAATCAAAAACTCAAAAGAAATTATACGACATAGCCTTATTTCTTCCTATCGATATCAAATTCTCTCTCTTTTAAACTTATTACCTGTGTTTGTGTGAGTATATGATGTTTCATTATTATTTTTTTCTTAGAGTTAATAACTAATAAATTAGTCTTTCTTTCATTCAAGCAAATGTTTGTAATTAGCTCCTTCATTTTCTAGTAAAGTATGGTTTTATTGAAGTGTGATAGAGGATGTGATGAAAAGAAATAACAAAAAATATTGATATTGACTGATCCAAGAGAGGATGAAAAAGAGGGGAACAAATTCCCTCTCCTCATCGTATAGTATCAGTTCTCTGAACTAAGTATTTTCACTTTGAAATGTTATCCATACTATATACTTTCTGAGTTTCACTAGGGAACCTCACAAGAGGGCTCAGTCATATCATAGGAGCAACTACTTGCCCCAGTGTCAGAATGTTCTGGATTCAATTCCTACTCCAGAGGCATCAGCATGAAATCCAGGTTAACACTGAAGGAATTGTGCATTGTCAGATATGACGCCTCGAAAATGAAACGTTAAATGAAAACTCCATCTATCTACCACTTTAAGTGGATTTAAAAGATATCTTGGGAAGAATATTACATGTTTGTACATGCAAACCCATGAAGATCAAAACTGGAAATGACACTATTCACTATAACAGACCAAACAGCATAAATTCCAAGCAGAGTAGAATAACATCACTTCATAGTGGGGTCCACTGATGATATCACCTTGCGTGGTGACGAAATGCCTGAATGAGAACAAGCCGGCTCGGCAAGCAAGTCAACAACCTCAGAATATTATATTCCCCAAGAGGTGTGTTGCCAGACAAGTTAGGATGTAATTTAATGGATACCTTTCCTCGTGCCTAGCTGCCTGTGTCTGAGCTCCCTACCAATTTATAGGTAGAAGGAGAGGCATTGGGCAGCTAAGCCACCATTGGGTCAGTTAAGGACATTTGGTGGCCACAGGATAGAGATATGCTTGAAATCTGCCTGTCCCACTCTTCCAGACTGGCCATGCCGCTAAATTTCTCCTCCTTCCCTCAAACATCTTTGCAGGTTCTCCTAGCTTGACCCTACTGGGAACAGCCTCAATCTACCTCTTCATCAGACTTCAGTGACTAATGCTGAAGTTTATGCAGTCTCAACAATGATTACTATTCCTGTGGAATTGCTGTGATTACAGAGTTACCAGTTATATGATTAACTCATGGTTCTCAGAGGCAGAAACGCCTCCCCAGAAAAGGGAAGAAACCTTGCTCTGAGCTAATGAATGCTTATTGAATAGTGTCATATATGAATTTAATTGAATTAAAGAAGAACTATGCAGTTTTTCAGTCAGGCAGCACCCAATAAAAAGCAATGGACAAAAATGTAAACTGATTTGCATTACTTTTCATACACAATAGGTAATTCTATTTGCAGCAATACTACCCTACATCACAAAATTTGCTCCACATAAAGCTAATTTATTACAAAGGAAATACTTTATTTCACAATTAAAATTACTTGATTTCATATCTATTTCTGATTTTCTAACATTAAACACAGCAGATCAGTTTCACATTGGAAATGAAATGGATGCCATATTCATCTATGACAAGAACAAACGAGAACTACTGCAAGAAGATGTCTCATTCAAAATGTGCATAATTACTGATTGATTTTATGTTAGTTACTTTGAACAACTTTTTACACTATTGAAAATACAGTCAGTTTTTTCATCATCTCTCTCTATTTTTTTTTCAATGCAGCAACACAACTAACTTCTCAATGTTCAGCATTCGAATAAAGGCTACATTTGCTGCTATAGAAAATAGAGATTTCCCTCTTAATTTCATCAGCTCTTTTGCTCTTTCCATACGTACGAACGTTGGAAAATAAATGGGGCATGAGATTCTTTTCAAGGGTAGGAAGATACAACAAAAATTGTCAGCATTTGGTCAGGAAAGATAAGCAAGAAAACAAAAGCGTTAATTGAAACTTATAGACCAGTAAAGGAAAGTCAAATAAGCACTATATTTGAAGTGTGGGTGACTGTACATTTACCAGCCAAGCACTTATCTGTGATACATGTCAAACCTTTAGTAGATATCATTTTCAATTGCTCGGGGAGGTGCACTAACCACTCAGCAATTGACTGAATTGTATCTAGGCAGATAACATTGACTGACTGCTGAGTCTTTACAGTGCACCACTGGTTAGTCCCATTAAAACAGCACGCTGTTAAAATTTACCTTTGAAAAAGAATAAATGTTTTCCTGACTTCAAAGGCATTGTCAATGACAGATTTCTTACTTCAGTTTTCACACCATTATCCGAGAACAATAAGACATGTTCAAGTCTGACATGGCCGATACCTGGCTACTCACCAGGTTTGGCTAACCAGTCATGTGGGTCACCATGATTGAGACTAATTCATTGTACACGCACACAATCATTAGATCAGTCCTCTTATTTTCATTGATATTTGTTCTAAAGTGATAGGCCAGCCTATTGACTTTATAAAGGGCAGTGGGATCAAACTGTAGAATGCAAGGTTGCTGCCTTTTGTAACTGTCATGATTGTCACCCAAGGATTTTCAGAGGCCATGTCTGAATTCAAATCCTTCCATTTATGCTTCCCCTACTCTTTTGACAACTGCTATGATGCTTCAGAATTGTTCTCCTTTAAATTTAACCATTCCCCTATTGTTCTTGCTGTTGCCTTCTTTGTATGAAATGTACACAGTGACACAAAAAGAAAAGGAAATTAATCACCTCAGTCATTTCATACATACAGGGTTGATAACATAGAATGTTAAGTTTAATTTGCTGCACTAGGTTTTGAACAATATTGTCATTTTTCTCTCTTACAAAGCTTTTGGCATTGTGATAATTTCATTCAGTGATCTATCTCTGGAAACAGGAAGAGAAGAGACTGTAAAGGACATGGTGGAATATTTATCTTCCAAAAAGACACAGTGCAGCCTACTTGCAATTCAATGAAGCATAGTGCATCAATTTTCCAGGGAGACAGTGACAAAGTTCACTCAATCTTGCGTTCAAAATTTAATTACTGCTACTTAACAAAAATGAATCACCTCATTTTTAACAGCACTGAAAGATAGTTCTTAAGCCCATGTTTAATATTATCCCTTCGCAGCTTCCTTTAGTTTTCTAAAGAGTGGATTTGGTATTGTCTGGAAAACTTGACGCCAATCCCACTAGGTTTATATTGAACTCCTTGATATACGCAACACACAGATGTAAACTCTAACTAAGCACTTACCCACATCCATTCAGTGTGAAAAGCGGCCTATAATTCCTATCCCCTGATTCCTCTGCACAAACTATCCGTAATCCAATTGTTATTAGGCCTTGAATTTTATATCCCCTGTAATATCCCAGAGGTGGTGGTAGACGCAGACATGTTAGCGTCTTTTAAGATATATCTGGACAGGCACATGGATGGGCGGGGAGCAAATGGACACAGACCCTTAGAATATAGATGACAGGTTAGACAGAGGATCTCGAACGGCACAGGCTTGGAGGGCCGAAGGACCTGTTCCTGTGCTGTAATTTTCTTTGTTCTTTGTTCTTTGTAATAACCTCCCATGTTATCATGTTAAAGGTTTCTCAAGAGTAGTAAGGATGTTCAATAAACCATATTCCATTAATAAATAAAACTGGTTTAAAAGGCGTTTGTGTATGTACTTCAATCATATCTGTGAATTTTTCAAAGAAAACCTATGAAGTTTGTCAAGCACAATTGTCCCTTATGAAACCGACGCTGGTTACATGTAACTATTATCTCTTTACCTAAATACGTGGTAATTTCACCCTTAATTAAAGAGTTTGAAATGCTTGCTACTACAGACATTAACTAGCTTGTAATTACGTGGATAAACTCTGACTTCATTTTGAAAAATGGGCACTGCAATCAACCATTCTCCAGCACATGCCAACATATGCCCTGAATTTTACCAGTAGGCAGAATGCACTACATTGGAGCAAAGGGGGTGTTGCTGGTGCACATGAGTGGAGATGAAGGTGAATGAGTGGACGGCGGGGCAAGACTTTGGCTTAAATTTTTTGGCTAACAATTACATGGCTGCCCTTGAGGTGCCCTTGAAGAAAAATATCCAATTCTGAAGAGCTTTTGATTCGAATCAGAGGACAATACAGCAACCTCAGCAGAAGCAGTGGTCACTACTAAGGCAGGCTAAGACCAGGGATCTAGAGAAGGGAGACAATTTTTCTTTGAAAAAGTACTGCACTGAGTGTCGGAGGGGAAATCCTTTGTGGAAATCATTAAAACGGCAGCTTTCTTCCCGACACGTAGTTTCCGACTTTCCTTTCTAAACCAATTGCCCCTAGGTGTCAGCTGGGAATTGACCTCCATTATTTATCAGTGTTGTTCACACAGTGCTGACAGCATTATAAAATGGTCCTTAATTGGCCTTGTACATTTGGCTACGTGAGAGGCGTACACCCTATCTGTGTCATGATGCTTAGACCGGTTAGGGGACCCAATCTGACAAAGCTCCCTGTGATTTGATCATGCCCCACACCTTCAATCCTGCCTCAGCTGAGGACTGGTAAAATTTAGTCCATAATCTTTTGGGCCTTGGCCTCAGACATATCCTTCAAACTCCCAACAGGCAATATCATCTTTTCCTTTAACTTTACTATCTTAACAAATAGCTTCCATTCATCCATTTAATGGCCCAATTATTGCCACTAAAGCAATGCTGTTGGTACAACACACACTGCTATTCATGCACAAACTGGGCAGAAACTACAGCAAAATATCAATACCCCATGAATTGCATATTGTCCCAAGTTGTGATATCTCACCACTATTATGAAACAGCACCTTGAAATAAATTTTCCTAGTATTTTCGTGTAAATGTTTCATTTTTACAATAATTACTCACTAACGTTGGGACAACAAGCTCAGTCTAGTAATTAATAGACTAAATGCACTTATAAAGATAACTCGTCATTTGCAACTGCCTGTGAACTTCATTTGCACAGAAAACAAACAATTATACATGTGGAGTCTCATTTCTTTTTTTTTGAAAATTTTGAAAATATCATGTTTTTAATTCATTATTTTCCTTCCTTACATTACATTTCATGATATTTTGCCTTTGCCTTAGTTTCTCCTTTGGTCTCTTTATTTCTCTTTCTGTACCAACGGCTCAATCCCTTAATTGCATTGATCAAGGTTTTTCTGGCATAGTGACTTCGCTGTGTCATTATCAACTCATACTTCCAGCAACTTTATGTGGAAACATTCTAAAAATAACCTGAATATTCACAAACAAGTTTAACTAACAAGATATATACAATGAGACATCCACCCCCAACAATACTTATGCCAATATCATTCATATCGCTCTCAACCCTTTTGTTGATATCCTTTCAATGTTGTCAGTATTTATAGATCTATTTAAAATTTTCAGCATGTACAGTACTTAACTTTTATTCATACTGAAATTGAACTTTTTGTTAACTAATATTGCACAATGATGAGACCAGACCACTCAATAATCTCAAACAACAGTCTGAATTTATTGGTACTTTACACTATTTTTCATCCCAATGTGAGTCACTTTATCTACTCAGATACTTGACTGCCAGCTTTAAGATGAGATAAGGAGAGTTTTTAAGGTTGAAACTTGTGGTTGGTGATTGCCAACAACCTGGGCCTTAGAAAAGCCAGTTACAGATTGTAAGATCTCAGCAAATGACAGGGCAGTTGAGATCTATTTGTTTCCTGGCTGCTGGGCTAGCAGTGCTATAGGTGTTCAGCAAATCTGTCATGACAGATGACATTATATTGAATACCTTACATTAATATTCCTACAACCAATTTGTATCTGCAGCTGGACATGTCCAAGTAAGGTTCCTATCCATTTACCTTTCCCAATCAGAACTAGTTATTGATCCCAGACACTGTATTGCCCCTAGCGAGTTTTGCCCCATTATAAACGTTCTTGAGATAGTCTTAGCTGGTCAGAAATTATATAGGCCAAAGAACAAACTATTTGTTGAAGTAATTTACAGGCTACAAGGCATTGGTCACAAGATTTTAACCAATTCAAAATCTATCAAGTCAGAGCTAAAAATAGGGCCAATGAATGAGGATCAAGCTGGTAATGAACAATGTTTTTACTTTGTTTGGAAACCCTCAAAACAACACATTCAGCAATTACTGGTATACAAAAATCTTCTCTCCTTCAAATAATTCAAACACTGAACTCTGAATATTTGTTTTCTTCCATCAGCTGGAACATGGATTGGGCCTGGTTAGTTCTTCCATTGGCCCTTCTTTTCCAAATCCACTTGTCCTCTGTAGTTTGCTTGATGATACCTATAATGCAATCCCTTAGATGGAACTCAATATGTAAGTCATACAGAAATACCAATTACAGGTACTTCTGGATTGTGGATGTTATGCAACCATCTGGAACAAGTGGAAGTTGAACCTGGGCCTACTGGCTTAGAGGTAAGGACATCACCACAGTGTGATAGGGTATGAAAAAATTTTGGTTTATACTTACCAAGGTTTCAGATTGTTAGCCTTGGCTCAGCGATACCACACTTGCCTCTATATTGGAACATCATGGAATCAACATTGAGTTCTATAGGCTTGAGCAAATAATCTAGACTGACAGTTCAGCGCATTGATAAGATTGTGAAAATTGTTGGCTTCTGAATAAGGTATTAAAATTCCTCTCAGGCAGGGGCAAAAGATCACAACATACCATTTGCAAAAACACAGAGGAGATAATCTGGCCAACATTCATTTCTTACTCAGTATAATGAAATCAACTTGGCCTAGATTTTCCGATTGCCAGATAGTTATTTCTGAAAGGTAGGTAGAGTTGCACATGGGAACCTGCAGAATCCCCAATATAGTAAACTCCATGGTAACTGCCTGGTAACTATTTACTGATTCCCCAACATACTGCATTCTTACTCTAGACCCACTACATTCCCCAGACTCTGAAAAGCCATCCCCCTCCCAACAGTAGGGCCTGACACATCACATTCCATTGAAACACACCCATCTCCCCATCATTGAATTCAACAAACCTCTCTAACCCTGGTACCTAACACACCCTGCCACCTGATCCAATTCTGCCCTCCACCCATCCCTAATGTTACCTTACACTGAACCTAACACACCTTGCTTCTGACTTGACACTACCCTCAACCTCACCACACACCCCACCATTCCCCCACCCCATCCCCTGGGGGTGAAACCACATCCCCGCCTACCATTGCCAGATCTGGCCACCCCACCTCTTTGAGATCTAACCTCCCTTTCCCCTGTCACCGCACCTCATATCCATCCTGCACCTCCGAGTTCCACCACTTGGCAGTGAGACCTGATTTTCACACTGGTTCTTTGCTAGGCCCAATAGCTCCAACACACTCCAACTCAATCTGCATGTGATTGCCACTTTTTGGAAAATTCAGACCATTATATTGTTACCCCCAACTCATTACTGTTTTGTAAAATTTTGCAATTGTGCAAATATCCTGTTGTATTTCCCTACATTGCAAACCTTCCCTGCCAAAAAATATTTAATTGGCTATGGAGTAATTTGAGATGTCTCGAGGTCATGAAGTTCAATGAGTGCAAATCTGATCTTTCTTTCAATCTGTTTGACATTGGAAGCCGATTTGGTTTTTTTGCAGAAAAAAAATTATAGACCAGAGCTAAAATGCTGTATGAAATAAACACTAACAGATAATGGATGGCACACATCTTTCTTCTGATTCTAGCATGTGAGCGTGTGACTGGAATTGTTAAATAGAAAGAGAAATAGAAGGGAAGATCTTGCTGTATTTGGCTACCAGTGAAGTAGTAGAAAGTCTTTCCACATTTAAGTCTTCCATTTTGCATGCTTATTCAATGGCTTTCCATTTTGGTGAGCAATTTCAAAGTTATAATGATCGAAACAGCATTTGATCATCTCTATTTGTACTATTCCTTCTGAACCCCAATCCTGTTGCAAAATACGTGCCAATACTTTTCTAAATGGCATGAATTAAAGCAACTAATTATTTTACATATAACAGATCTGGATCAACATGCCTTATTAGGTAATTGGCAATTTCCAGACTCTATTTAGTTATACATGTTAGAATTACTTTCAGATGTTAGGATGCTTTAAATTATAGTGTTTTTGTATAAGCAATACCATGTCTGACATTACTATCATAAAGACATTGTGTTGAGATAGTATAGGAAACACAATGACTGAATTGGCCATTCCTGCAGTGTGTGCTTCCGTGACATGCTGTGAATTAAATCTAGATTTGCTGTTTACCATAATTTGAAGTGTTGCAATACAAATGAACACAGCAAAAAAAAGATAGAGTTTGCAGGAAGTCTAACTATGGAGAAGTAGTTGCAGAACAAGGAGAAAGCCCACAAAAGAAACACTCTCGTCACAAAAATAATACTGTGTATTGGCCCATTTTTAGATTAGACCCAGCTGGAGAAAGCAAAAAGTAATTTCATTTTTAAAAATAATCTAATTGACTGAACCATCATGACATTTCACTCAAGTGACTTATTCATTCTGGTAGTAGAAACTAGATTTGATATTTGGGCCTTTGTATAGAAACTTGTGGCTTGCTGATGACATAACACCACTGGCAGAATCAGAAGTGGCTTATGAAATATTATAGAATGGGTCTGTTTGAAAATTTTCCAATATGGATTGAGTATGAAGACTAAAAAGTCAAAAATAGTTATCATTAGAATAACTACATATGAGAAACCAGAATGAAGATTGAGCCAGCTTACTGGAACAAGTAGAGACATTTATTTATTTAGTGCAATCAAAACAGAAGATGGCAGATGTGATGCAGAAGCTAGAAGGATAGAAAATAGCATGAAGTAATTTTGTGATGTTGAAAGATGTGTTAACAACAAGAAAACTGTAGCCCATAACAAGCAAAAACCTTACAAGATGATACATTCTAGCCTATGCTGAAGAAATCTGATAATAAGTAAAGATCTATGTAATGAAATAAAGGCCTCTGTAATGTGATGCATGGTAATATGTACACAGAACGTAAGACAAACAGGTACAGCAGGAGCAAATACAACTCAAAAGTGACATTCTAAAAACAAGAATTAACAGTGGAGCAGGCAAGGAGGAGGTCAGCAAAGAAAAATGATTGACCTAGGTGTAGTTGGATGTCACACGATTGTACATGAGCTAGACTGGATATGTAAGGATGGCGCATGGCAGATGACTGTGACACATCGTAAGTGCTAATCTGCTGCAGCAGCAACATAGTGACTTCCAAAACAGATTGGGATTTTCATAGCAATGTCATTTGGATACCCCAGCCCATCACCAGCTTTTTAACTTTGACTTACAAATAAGAAACAAGGGACTGAATCTTATACTTATGCCCTGATCCCAGCTAATCCCAATCTTAAGCATAAAAGTCAAGGGTAAGCCCACTTCCACCTGGTAACCTCATTCTGCAGCCAGTTAACAATTGACATGCCATTAATTAGTCTAAAGAGGCTCTTTCACCACACCATCAGAAAGTCAGTCCCACCAATCAATTAGCCCATGGCTTTCTAGGACCTGCAACACCAACAGTGTCTCTCAAGGCCTGCTGCTCATGGAGGTGTGCTGCATTGGAGATTGGACAAAGGCCATGCTGGGTTCTCACCACAATCAGCCTGGTACAATACAGGGAAGGGGATGGATGTGTTTGTGTGGAATAGGCTGGAGAGGAAGGCAAACAGAGCATATTTCTGGAGGGGAGTGGGTGAGATATCTGATGAAGGAGTGGGTTTGATTGGCATGGGACCCCAAAGAGAAGATTTAACCCTTTGCCAGTTCATCTAGTTTAACCAGACAGGCTAGCCATTTGATGTTGGTTGCCTCTGCCATGGGTAAGATCCTTGTTCAGTGGAAAGGGGCATTTAAGTCACCATAGCTTGCATACATAAAGTTTTCAATTATTCCATGGCAAGGTCACCATCTAAAACCTTCAACATTAGTGGAAGCTTGCAGCAGAGAAGACCAGGGGCCAGGATCAGTGATACCAACATGGTGCACAATTTTAAAGCACTTACCTCGCTCCTACTTGCTGTCCTGCCCTTAATGGGCATAAAATTCTGGCAAGAAAATTTTGAAATCATACAAAATGTTGATTTATCCAATGTGCTACTCCCAGTAGTGAAGGTAATTATATAATTATACTATATTACACGCTTGACATCTATGCTTTCAGGGGTTAGTATCTGAGCTTTCTAATTACGCATTCTAATTAATGGTCTGGACTCAGTTTAACAGGGCACAAACTCAAAGTTTGCAAAGGACACTAAGTTTTGAGATTTAGTAAACAGTACAGAAGATAATGTGATAATTCGGGGCTTTATAAAATGGTGAAATAGACAGATAAAATCTATTACAGGGAAGTGATGCATTTTGGGAGGAAGAACAAAGACAGTGTTTATAAATTACTTAGTTTAAAAGAGTCCAAAAATATTGAGACCTAGTGCTTCAGAGATTCAAGCGTGTGAAAATGGCAAAACAACTTGATAAATTTGGCAGAAAGCATGCAAGACCCTTGGTTTTATAAATAAAGGGCTACAGTACAAAAATTAAGAAATGTAGTTGAATCTTTACGTATCACTGATTAGGATAATACTTTAGGAAACATGGTAAGGTTTTAAAGAGGGCACAGAGAAGATCTTCATTCATTTCCACAGACCAATTATGTGGAAGACACTCGAAAAGTTCATATTAGAGATAATGGGAACTGCAGATGCTGGAGAATTCCAAGATAATAAAATGTGGGGCTGGATGAACACAGCAGGCCAAGCAGCATCTCAGGAGCACAAAAGCTGACGTTTCGGGCCTAGACCCTTCATCAGAGAGAGGGATGGGGAGAGGGAACTGGAATAAATAGGGAGAGAGGGGGAGGCGGACCGAAGATGGAGAGTAAAGAAGATAGGTGGAGAGAGTATAGGTGGGGAGGTGGGGGGGGGGCGGGGATAGGTCAGTCCAGGGAAGACGGACAGGTCAAGGAGGTGGGATGAGGTTAGTAGGTAGATGGGGGTGCAGCTTGGGGTGGGAGGAAGGGATGGGTGAGAGGAAGAACCGGTTAGGGAGGCAGAGACAGGTTGGACTGGTTTTGGGATGCAGTGGGTGGGGGGGAAGAGCTGGGCTGGTTGTGTGGTGCAGTGGGGGGAGGGGACGAACTGAGCTGGTTTAGGGATGCAGTAGGGGAAGGGGAGATTTTGAAACTGGTGAAGTCCACATTGAAACCATTAGGCTGCAGGGTTCCCAGGCGGAATATGAGTTGCTGTTCCGGCAACCTTCGGGTGGCATCATTGTGGCAGTGCAGGAGGCCCATGATGGACATGTCATCTAGAGAATGGGAGGGGGAGTGGAAATGGTTTGCGACTGGGAGGTGCAGTTGTTTCTTGCGAACTGAGCGGAGGTGTTCTGCAAAGCGGTCTCCAAGCCTCCGCTTGGTTTCCCCAATGTAGAGGAGGCCACACCGGGTACAGTGGATGCAGTATACCACATTGGCAGATGTGCAGGTGAACCTCTGCTTAATGTGGAATGTCATCTTGGGGCCTGGGATAGGGGTGAGGGAGGAGGTGTGGGGGCAAGTGTAGCATTTCCTGCGGTTGCAGGGGAAGGTGCCGGGTGTGGTGGGGTTGGACGGCAGTGTGGAGCGAACAAGGGAGTCACGGAGAGAGTGGTCTCTCCGGAAACCAGACACGGGTGGGGATGGAAAAATGTCTTGGGTGGTGGGGTCGGATTGTAAATGGCGAAAGTGTCGGAGGATGATGTGTTGTATCCGCAGGTTGGTAGGGTGGTGTGTGAGAACGAGGGGAATCCTCTTAGGGCGGTTGTGGCGGGGGCGGGGTGTGAGGGATGTGTTGCGGGAAATACGGGAGACGCGGTCGAGGGCGTTCTCGATCACTGTGGGGGAAAAGTTGCTGTCCTGGAAGAACTTGGACATCTGGGATGTGCGGGAGTGGAATGTCTTATCGTGGCAGCAGATGCGGCGGAGGCGGAGGAATTGGGAATAGGGGATGGAATTTTTGCAGGAGGGTGGGTGGGAGGAGGTGTATTCTAGGTAGCTGTGGGAGTCGGTGGGCTTGAAATGGACATCAGTTACAAGCTGGTTGCCTGAGATGGAGACTGAGAGGTCCAGGAAGGTGAGGGATGTGCTGGAGATGGCCCAGGTGAACTGAAGGTTGGGGTGGAAGGTGTTGGTGAAGTGGATGAACTGTTCGAGCTTCTCTGGGGAGCAAGAGGCGGTGCCGATACAGTCATCAATGTACCGGAGGAAAAGGTGGGGTTTGGGCCCTGTGTAGGTGCGGAAGAGGGACTGTTCCACGTAACCTACAAAGAGGCAGGCATAGCTGGGGCCCATGCGGGTGCCCATGGCCACCCCCTTAGTCTGTAGGAAGGTTCATATTGTTCACTTTGGAACAAGGTTATGGATTGATTTTTTTAGTATATTCCAATGATGAACGGTTTTGGCAAAGTAAGTAACATTCTAATAAAAGACCTTATTGACCTTAAAATAAATTGATCTTAAAAGTTAACTCTGTTTCTCTCTCCTCAAATTTTACCAGAGCTTCTGACATATTTCCAACATTTTTGCTTGAAGTATTGGGTAAGATGAGCAACTGTGTCCACTGGTGCAAGAATTAGCCATAGCACATAGATTTAAGATAGCTGCTAAAAAGAATCAGAGGAGAAATGAGAAGTTCATTCATGCAAATTATCATGATGATCCAGAATGCTGCTGTCTGAAAGAATGAAAGAAGTAGATTTTGAAATAACTCCACAGAGGCTGGTATCCCATCGCCAAGTCACCTGTTATCTACACATAGGGAACCCTTGACACTGATCCAGTTTCTTCAGCGACAGCTCTTGTAACTAATAGCATAGGCCTTTCATAGAGCTACAAAATGGAAGATGGGCTGAATGATCTCCTACTGCCTGTATGCAGTTTCTAATTGTGCCACCCACCAGACAGGAACTAAACAATGACAATTCTCTATCTGAAAGTCCAAACGGTGGCCCAGCAACTCCACTCTGTTTATTCCTCTGGTTCTCCATCAGTTAACAACATCTCAGAGCATACTTCATGCAGAGAAGCCAAATGATCCGTGAAGGCATTCAGATCCCTGTCAGCAAAGCAGAATACAAAATATCTGATATATCTGGGGCAGTTTACAGGAATCATGCAGGGCAGCTACAGTTTGCCAGTGCTTGACTGGATGCATTGTTGTCCCTTCAAAGATGGCACTAACATCCAGAACAACAACTGAGATCCCAGCTGTGGCTAATGTTTCCAACTGCGTTAAATGGGAGAATGTAACAAGCAGGGCACCATGGGGGGTGAGAAAATAGAAAAGAGAGTGAGAAAATTCGCTGAGGCTCATGGAGAGAAATCCTTCAAGAAATTTACCAAAATTGACAGCTAGCTAATTTCTGGTGAAATTTCGTTCAGTGTTTCTATGAAACTTTCCTTTGTGCTGCTAAGTCCTCATCATCAGCATTTGGTGTGTTTTACAACTTTTACAGTATAGAATAATTTTGCTATCATATTTCCAATATGGTCTTTAAAATACAAATATCCATAGTCTGATTTGATCATTTATGCTTCATCATAGAATTAGAAATGCCTTGAAAATGCAAGATATGAGAGTTTAGTAAACTAAATCATTGAGATTGGTGTTAATTGAATGGATTGACATATTTAAGCTGACACAAAACCTGTCCTCCCTTGATCTGACTTCCACTATGGTAAAGATAGATACTCAGTCAAGATCTTCAAACTCTAGAGGATGTTCAATGCCTTCAGCAAGTAAAACAGAATGCCAGAAGTACTCAATCATGAGACAGTTAAAGAGGAGGAATGTCAAATTATTATGTAAAATGTAATAAACATCACAGATTAGGTAAATCTGGAGATAAGATATGAAAACAGGGAATTATAGCTCAAACCTTCATAATTTTGAACACTTCCATAAAGTTCCTTCTGTGTCACCGTTGCTTTAAAGAGCACCAATTTCAATAGTCTTTACTGGAAACTCAGTTCTTAGCTGCTGAAGGTTGAACACGTGGCTGTATCCATGTCTTGAACTCTCTGATATTACCTTGTGTTTAAAACTAAACATAAAGCGGTCTGTAGTGTGATTAGGATGGCATTTTGATATGGCATTTTCTGAAGTTTAAACAACCTGCTCAGGTTTGTTGTTGCTGACCACAATGAGTTACTATATTGGATGAGAATGTTTTTCACAATTGTACTTGAAAACAAATAAGAAAACAGTGGAGAATGTCAGAAAAATCTGACAATTAGGCCTACAACAGCTTTCCCACCATTTGACCTGGATTTATCTCTCTCTCCAGACTTCCACTGCTCACTTCTTTCCCATTCACAGCAGGCAAATAGTGGAATGAGCGAAATTGTTAATTGTTAACTCTTTTTCAGAACTTACAAACATCTTTGGTGTTGGGGAAGAAATGGTTAATTCCCTGATAGATTTTCTTCATACTTGTGCCACTTTCCAAGGATTCCACTGGAAAGATTTCAACATCAGGGAATAGGTGGATAGGATCTCTCCTTTCAGAGGGAAATTTTATGTAACCTTCCCCTTAAATTTGAGCTTGGTACTCAATTATTTTAGGCCTTGCTCTTGTCTGAGACTTTAAGTAAAAGTTTTTGATTATCTATTTTCTGTGCCCTTTTAAGAACCATTCCTGCTTCTTCTTTAACAGCTGGAATTTCACCAGGATCCCATTAAACATATAAATAGTTAACAACATGGGGAAATGGATTGTGATACAATGCAGGTTTAGAGAATGACACAAAAATTGCACCCTAAAGAGATGAATTTAGCCAAATCCATGTGCTGTATCTATCAGCTATCTGTTCAGTCTCACTAGTTAATAATTTTGCCATTTCCAATTTTCACTTAACACTTTCTATATATCTCCTCCAATGCTTTCTCTATTTCAGCGGTCCTCTCTCCAAGTATCAGCACTTCATTGACCTCTGAAAATCTGACCAATTTGTAGTAGGTATTTAAATCCAAATCATTCAAAGTGGACTGTCGTTGTTTTCAGTCGTCCATTATGATTTATGTTGTTAAATTCAAACATGAGCAATGATTCAGCAATCCTGGTTAATCCCAGGGAGCAGCACCATACAACTCAAGGCACAAGGCAGCGAAGCAATGAGCTGGCTGTTGTGTGTTGTTCAATGGGTAACACATGTTTAGCTGCAGGAATAAGAGATAACAAGGTGTTGAGCTGGATGAACACAGCAGGCCAACCAGCATGTTAGGAGCACAAAAGCTGATGTTTCGGGCCTAGTCCCTTCATCAGAAATGGGGGAGGGGAAGGGAGTTTTGAAACAAATAGGGAGAGAGGGGGAGGCAGTCTGAAGATGGATAGAGGAGAAGATAGGTGGAAAGGAGACAGACAAGTCAAAGAGGCGTAGATGGAGCCGGTAAAGCTGAGTGTAGATGGGGAGGTAGGGAGGAGGTAGGTCAGTCCAGGGAGGACGGACAGGTCAAGGGGGTGGGATGAAGTTAGTATGTAGGAAATGGGGGTGCGGTTTGAGGTGAGAGGAAGAACAGGTTATGGAGGCAGGGACAGGTTGTGCTGGTTTTGGGATGCAGTAGGGGAAGAGGAGATTTTGAAGCTTGTGAAATCCACATCGATAACACTGGGCTGCAGGGTTCCCAAGCGGAATATGAGATGCTGTTCCTGCAACCTTGAGGTGGCATCATTGTGGTACTACAGAGGCCCAGGATGGACATGTCATCTGAGGAATGGGAGGGGGAATTGAAATGGTTCGCGGCTGGGAGGTGCAGTTGTTTATTGCGAACTGTGTAGGTGTTCTGCAAAGCAGTCTCCAAGTTATTATTGAACTTTATTTACACCTCCCCAACAGAGAGGGCAGCAGAGGGCTCTGCATCACTGTCCATTCCCACCTTAAAAAATTAACTTGTGCATTAAAGTGTAAAATGAGACCTGAACATGATTTCTGAGAATACAGCCTGATAAAAACAATGTCAACAAGAATTGAAAGGAACAAATTGGGTTGTTTATTTGTTTTTACTTTAATAACAGCCAGAACATACTGACTGGAATTACAAGAGTAATTTAAATATATTAAAAAAAAATTTCTCAATCCTGGTGTGTGTTTGACAAACATATCTACATTTGACAAGAAAAAAGTGAAAATAACAACATTTTCTTTCTTCCCAGAAACCTATATGGCTTTTTCCCTTTTTACCCAGATACATCCGAAGCTCGGTTGCAGCAGTTGCCTTTCAAAAGAAGACACGTTTGATCAACTTAACTGATTCCCTCAAAGGAGTCAAGATTACACAGCAATAACACTGGGACAGCATTTTGTAGGCATCTATTTGCAAATTTGTGAGGGAAGGGCGAAGTAAAATTCCCGATTTAGCCATCTCACCACACTCCCATCTACCCCAAATCTGTGCATAACTTAATGGAAAGGACAAATGTAGCCTATAATGGCTTTCGCCACCTACCCCAATTGAAATCCTGAAGTAACTCTGCTTTACATCTCAGCCTCAATTTTTGAGGGAGGCAGCTGGGATTCCAGAATGCGAAGAATCCCAGCTGGTAACCTTTTGTCACAAGAACAAGGGAAAAACAGCCACAATTCATGGGGAAAATTATGTGTTTATGCATTATTTTTGTAATTTTGAGTTCTGAAAAACACTCACTGGACTCAGAATGCTAACTCGGCTTTCTATTCACAGGTGCTGCCAGACCTGATGAGTTTCTTCAGCAATTTCTGTTTTTCAGGACAAATAAGTCTTTGTTGGTTTCTGTTTCTGAAGTTGTTGGTCCAAGGTCTTTGTTAGTCACCAGAAACTGTTACAGACAGCTCACCCATGTTGATGAAACTAATTTACCCTGTTGGTGGAAAGAGTATGAAAAAAGGCCATCACAAAATCACCGTTTGCCTCAGGAGTCCTTGAAGCATTCTTGCTTCTTAAGGCTCGAGATAAAGTTATATTTTTATATGTTTTTATATTTTATATAAGCTTGGTGACACAAATGAGCTTATGCATTAGCAAAAATATCTCTGAAAAATATAGATATAAATATTTACAAATGTGAATGAATGCTATTTTAATGAAGTAGTATATCAACAGAAATAAACTGTGAAACAAGTACAACTTTTACATTAAATTTCAAACATCAGCTTCATATTGTGCGCATGTGTGGGGACATGCAGAATTGGCAATAATTAGCAATGCATGCAGCAAAGAAGCCAATTGATGAGGCTATTTTAGTAAACCAGTATATTGTGGTAATGCTCTGTTTCAGTAGTCAAATAAAGTATACAATAAACTACACCTTTTAAAATTCACTACTTGTCAATATTGTGTAATGAATGTGTTGTGTCGGTGTCAGCAAGCAGATGCCTTAAAAAAACTTTGACAGTTGTTTATGAGGGCTTGCATCTTTATGCTTGGGATAACTGAGAAGACTTTGATCCTGCTCTGCCTAGGGTTGCCCAATTTCAGGAAGATTTCCCAGAACAGCTTTCATTACGTAAACAAGATGCCTAACACATGTTTAAGGCAGTCACTAAGTGCTGCTGGAAAAATCAACAATGTGTATTTGTTGTAGATCAATTGGTAGCATCTTTGCTGCTGTATCATAAGATGTGGATTTGGGTCATACTCTAGAAATACAAATACAAATGTTTTAGCTAATATTCCATGACACTGTAGTCCCATAATGCTGCTTTCTCATTAGTCCACTTTTAGAATACTGCAATCAGCCTGGTCACCTACCTACTGGAAAGATATTGTTACACTTGAAAGTGTTCAGAAAAAGATTACAAGGATGTTTCCAGGATTAGAGGGTTTGAGCTATAGCGTGATGGTTAAATAGGCTGGACCTATTTTCCCTGGAGTGTCAGAAGTTGAGGTTATAGAGTTTTATAAAATCGTGAGGGGCATAGATAGGGTGAAGAGTTAACGCCTTTTCCCCAGCGTAGGGGAAACCAAAACTAGAGGGCATTATCTTAAGGTGAGAGGAGAAAGATTTAAAAGAGACCTGACAGCCAACTTTTTTATGCAGGGGATGTTGTGTGTTTGGAATGAATTGCCAGAGGAAGTGGTGGAGGCTGGCACATTTATAACATTTAAAAGGTATCTGGATGGGTATATGAAGAGGAACTGTTTAGAGGGATATGGGTCAAATGCTGGCAAATGGGTCTAGATTAATTTAGGATATCTGGTCAGCATGGACGAGGTGGATTGAAGGGTCTGTTTCCATGCTGTACATCTCTATAACTCTATGACTGATGGCGTATTAACCTGACGGTCAATGCGTCTCACATGAGGGTCAAGGTTGTGAAGGTGGGACCCTCATGCTGACACCAGCGGGCACGAGAAATGAACCTGTACTGTTGCTGCCACTGTGTGGCTCAAACCAGCTGTCCAGCCAACTGAGTTAATCAATTCTCAATTCAGCAAACACTTCAGTACTGAAGGAGACTTGCACTGTTACAGGTGCTGTCTTTCAGGTGAGACGTTAATTGGGGCTCTATCTGTTCTTGCAGCTTGCTGCAACATATTGAGTAGTACTACTTCAGTCAAGAGGAGGTGAGTTTTCCCTTCCATTACTATTGCTATGACCAATAACATCAGATAATCTGATCAATATCGCATTGATGTTTGTGATAACAAAGTGTGGAGCTGGATGAACACAGAAGGCCAAACAGCATCTTATAGCTGGCTGTGCTTTTTAAAGATAATACTGACTGAATTTCAAAAATACTTTGTAGACTGTAAAGTCTTACGTAGTTTGAAAGGAGCTGTATACATGTTCGCCCTTCCTTTTCACAATAGAAGGCTGTACAAATTTTAGGCTTCTTTTGGTCATTTGACATAGCACAATGTAGAAACACAGGAATCGGAGTAGGCCATTTGTCACTTTGAGTCTACCATGCAATAAAATCATGGCTGATTCGTTTGTGGTCTCAGCTCCACTGTCTGCACCTTATAGTCCTTGACTCACTTGTCCAGCCAAAACTTATCTAACTCAGTCTTGAATAAATGTAAAGAGCCAATCTCCATTTGTTTCTCAGGAAGAGAATTCCATACTCGGAGAGACAGAGAGAAAGAGAATGATTCTTTGAGAGAATACATTTTTCCACATCTGTCTTAAGAGCGAGGTTTCTATATTCTGGAACCATTACCCGTATTTTAATCACCCCACAATAGGAAATGTTCTCCAGTATCCACCCTATCCAATCCCTTCAAGCTCTAAGATAATACATTAATAAGATCACCTCTGTTCGTTCTAAACTCCAATGAGTACAAGCCTAGCCTCTTCAACTTTTCTTCATAAAATAAGCCCTTCATCCAAGCAATAAGTAGAATGAACTTTCTCTGAACTGTTTCAGAAACAATTGTATCTTTTCATTAAATAAGGAGGCCCAAGCTGAGAAACAGTGACCCAGATGTAACCTCACCAACATCATGCAAAACTTTCCACTCTAATGTTCCATTCCCCTTTCAAAAAATGACAATATTCTATTTTCCTTCCTAATCATTTATCGTACCTAGATACTAATGTTATGCAATTCATGTAGCAGGACAGACCCCTCTCTAACACTGAGCCCAGCAATCTTTCTCCTTTTAAATAAATTGTTTTTCAATTGTCTCTGTAAAAAATGATTTCTTATTTGCCCACATTATACTCCACCCTTTTTTTGCCCACTCACTTAACCTGCCAACGTACAATTGCAGACTCTCTATCTCTATCTCCTCTTGACAACTTACTTTCCTATCAGTCTTGTTGTGATCAGCAAATTCAGCTCAATTTATTTGGTCTCCGCATCCAAATCTCTGTGCTGTTGAATAGCTTGCTAGATCAAAATGGACGGAAATACCAAATGGGTAATTTTGCATTGGGTACCTGCTTTACATGCCATCCATTTCAGAATTTACATGTCAGTTGGTTTGCTCGCTCCTGATCTGATTTAGATGCTATCTCAATTACACTCCACCCTTCCCAACCTCTTTTGTTTCCCATGGGAAATGCATGAGAGACTTTATTTCTCTAATACATTGAATGTCAAGAAGACAGTTGTTTCATTAAGTTCATTTTGTTCTATCCAAAAATAAAATTTTGTATTCCACAGTAGGAGCCCTGGTTACCTTTTCCACTTCTTTGCAGCAACTAATTGTTTATTCTTTTGATACACACTGCATATATAGTAATTCAACATTATCTAACAAATGAAACAGGAGTCTAGATTCTTTGCCTAAAGGAAGTTCATTAAGCAATTCTTAAAAATAATATATTACATATCTTTTACAAAGATAATTCAAACTTGGTTTGGTTACTAATAATGCTGTAAGAATTGTATCTGTTGTATGAAATGTTCTTGCAATTGATCATTTGACAGGAAACCTGCTATCAGATTGAAGGCTTACAGGTATCATTCTTACATCCTTCCAGGAAATGCTTCCTAGTGATTATTCAGATATGAAAATAATCTCTTGAGCCTCTTATCAGCTGTCTTTTGGTGCAATTAAAGTGTAGTTCATCTGAAATATGTAAGTTTCCAGCCAATATATCTTTTTCAGTCATTTGACACCTTGTGCTTTGTGCTAAAGTACCAACACTGGCCAAAGCCACTCACTCTGCTCTTTACTGTTGATTTGACTTGGTTCCTGAATGAAATTTTGATTACTTTCTCCATTTTCATTTACTGAGAGTTCTGACTCATGTTAGATATGATTTCACTGGCACCAAGTCCTCGAATACTTTATGCAAGTAGCCATTTTCTTGGTGCATTTTTGACATTGACAGTAAGTTCAAAAATAGCTTTTGGACTTCCGATCACATCAAAACTCCATCCTACTGATTTAGGATGAAAAATAATTCTACTCCCTATCTCAACTTCTGGAATGCGCCAGTAGCAACTATCTTCAAAAAGAAAGATAAATCACTCTGTGGAAAGTTTACAGTTACTTCACTTGTGTCACACATTCTCTTGAATTGCTCCTTACTTTAATGAAGAAACATTTCCAGAGACACTGTGAAATATTAGGCCAACCAGAACCATTTCCAAATTTGATCCAAATCCAAGACAAGATGTGGACAACAACAGGAACTCTTCACTACATACATCACCCGAACCAAAAACATTTGACTCGGTAAACCATGAGGCTCTATGGATTATACCGCATAGAATTTGATCTAAATCATTAAAATCCGCAATTGTTTCAGACTGTAATTATCTTTAATTAGAGATATGAATCAAATGCCTTCAAAATCCCCGTTGGGATCAAGAAAGGATGTGTGATCACGCTTATACTGTTTACAATCAATCTGACAGTGACTATTCACTTCATTAAAAATCACTTTCCCTGTGGTGCCAATAATAAAACTATCTAAATGGAAAACTCTATCCTCAGTCTTCTCTATGTCAAACCTAAACTGACTACCATACATGGTCTATGATTTGATGATGATTACTGTGCAAATGATTTTCAAATTACTTTTGATCTCTTTACATTAAAAAAAAAGATCCTGTCCTTGAATATTGTATTTTAAAAAATAGATGTAACAACCCACACCTGGTCAACCACATATTCCACTTCCCATACATCTTGAAGAAAACTCTGGAATACATTGAGCACTCCCCCTACCTTGACAGCCACTTCTCTCAAGAATTCAGCATTGACAAGGAGATCCAACATTGTATCCACTGCACAAGCTCAGTTTTCTACAAATTATGGCAGCGAGCATTGGAAAACAAAGACTTTTGTAAGTCAACAAAACTCCTAATGTACAGTTCTGCCATCACCATCACATTTCTATACTGTGGTGAGGCCAGCGACTTATAGATCATTAGACAAATTCCACCTGTGGCCTTTGTCACAAGATCTGGATTCATTGGGAGGACAGTTGAATGAACACGTCTCGAAGCCAGTTCCACAAACATCCAAGAAAATCACCTGTAAAATCAAATGCTATGGGGCAATGCAACACAACTGGCAAAATTTATCTTCCCTGCTTAGTTCTGTAGTCTCAACTTTCACATGGTCAACTTTCTAAAGGAGGATAAAGAAAACACTTCAAAGGCGCTGTGAATCTTCTTGAAGCATTGCAGTATTGACACTAATTACAGGGATGAGCTTGCTACCAATCTTTTAGGATGATGACATCATGTCCATCAAGCAGTGTCATGGCTTTGACTCAAAATGCCTTAATGAGGTAGAACAGTGGAGGAAAAGGAACACATCCTGCTGTCCAGATCCCATACCCCATGGGATGTCCAAAGATCTGTGTGAGGGAATTTAGCCTGTTTAGTCAAATGAAGACTCGTGACAGGAACTCACGGTCCTGAGTCGATGTCATTGTGATATTAAGAGAAAGCTGATGACAAAGCACAGTGAATACACATAGCTAATGAGTTGAACATCATCACTGAGCCCTGTCCTAAACATATCTGATCTAGTAACTTTGAACAGCAGAGTCATTGAAACAGAAATAGCTCCCTCATTACTTAAAAACAGTGAAAACAACTGTCACTCACCACTTGTACATTTTTTGTAATCAACCTGTTCAGAAATGTTAAGACACACCTCTGGAGGAGGTTGGGCTTGAACCTCCTTCTACTAGCTCAGAGGTGGGGATAGTATCACCACATCACAAAAGCCCAATCAAAACTGCACTTGTATGTGGACTGAAATCAGCTGACTAAGCACAAAACAATGATCAGTGTCTGACGGCTCCTGTGCAGGCTTCGCTGGCATCTTGAACAGTGCATATAACCAGAGCAATGTTGAGAAACTCCTTAACATTACATGATTCTGAATGTTAACTGAAGCTCCTTTGATTTATTGCTGCATAGAATATACTCTATAATAGCTGGTGAGGCAAGTATGCCATGAGTAACAAAGTTAGAAGTATATAGTGCCTAGTTAAACCTGCAATAACAGTTCACAGTTGCAGAATATGAACAAGTAATTATACGTGCAAATATTTTAATTAATTTACACCCAACTTCAACCCATTCATTTTCTCTGGCTACTTTCTGATTTCCAGTCTCTGTTTGATCTGATGGTTCATCGCTCTGCAACTGTTTTATCCTCATCTTCGAGTTCATTTTCTGCTCTATATATAGTACCAAACTGCTTTAACCAAAGTCATAAATGTTACCATCTGTAACTTTGCGCCATATCCCATCAACTGATTTGTTTATGGATACTCCTTACATGACCGCCCATCAAGGAGCTGTCATAGAGGGTAGCATTCAGAGCTATCCAAAAATTCTTAATGTGGGCGACACTGGCTGAACCAGAATTTATTACCCATCCATAGATGCCCTTGAGAAGATGGTGGTGAGTTGCTTTCTTGAACCTCTGCAGTCCATTTGGCTTAGATACACCCACAATATTGTTAGTGGGGGAGTTCCAAGATTTTGCCCTAGTGGTGCTGAAAGAATATTTCCAAGTCTGGATAGTGAGTATTTTAGATGGGAGCTTAAAGTGTGGTGTTCCCATACATTTGCTGCATAGTCTTTGTCCTTGTCCTCCCAGTAGACATGGGTTTGGAAGTTGCTGTCTAAGGAGCCTTGATGAATTTCTGCAATGAATCTTGTAGATGGTACACATTGCTGCTACTATGCATTGATGTTGGAAGAAGTGAATATTAGGGATGTCGTGCCAATCAAGTACTCTGCCCTGCCTCGCATGTTGTTAAATATCTGAACGTTGTTGGGGTAGCACTTATCAAAGCAAGGGGAGATTATACCATCATATTCCTGACTTGGGCCTTCTTGAAAATGGACAGGTTTTGGGGAATCAAGAGGCAATTTCCTCATTGTAGGATTCCTTGTCTCTGAACTCTTTCGTAACCGCAGTATTCGTATAATTCAGTTAGTTACTTCAGTTTCTTGTCAATAGTAATCCCCCGAATGTTGATAGTGGGGTTTCAGCAATTAAATATCAAGGGATAGTGGTCAGAGTCTCTCCTAGTGGGGTGGTATTGTTGGCATGTTTGTGGAGTGAATGTTATTTGCATTTAGTCCCCTGAAGGTTGGATATTGTCCAGGTCTTGCTGCGTTTGGATAAGGACTGCTATATATCTAAGAATTCTCAAATGATGTTGAATATTATGCAGTCATCAACAAACATTCCATTTATGACCTTATAATGGAGGAAAGGTAATTGATGAAGCAGGTCAAAAGGTTGGGCATGGGACAAAATTCTCAGGAGCTCCTGCACAGATGCCCTGGAGCTAAGATAGCTGATGTTCAGTGAAATGTGGCCTTGATGTCAAGGTCAGTCACTCATACCTCACCTCTGGAATTCAACATTGTTCATCCTAATTTAAACAAAGGTCTTAAAGAGTTAAGGTGCTGAATGTTCCAAGTGGAAACAAAACAACATTGATGAGCAGTTCATTGCTCCACAAGTGTTGTTTGATATCCTGTTAATGATGTCTTCCATCACTTTACTGATGGTTGGGCGTGGAGTGATTGGGCATTAATTGGCTTGGTTGGATTCGGCCTTTTTGTGTCCAGGATATAACTGGAAATTTTCCATTTTGTTGGGTAGATGCCAGAATTGTTGGGCTATGTTGGCTAGGACTGCAGCAAGTCCTGGAACAAATGTCTTTGGTATGATTGCTGGGATGTTGTTACTGTCCATAGCTTTTGCAGTATCCAGTTCCAGCAGCTGTTTAAGCTATCACATGGAGTGAATCAAATTTGCTATTGACTGGCATTTTTTTTTGCTGGGGACCTTTGGAGAATGACAACTGGGATCATCCAACTGGGACTTTTGAGTGAATATAGTTGCATGTGGTTCAGCCCTATATTTTGCAGTGATCTGCTCGGCTCCCCCATCATTAAGGGAAAGGATGTTTGTGGAGCTACCTCCTGCAGAGAAATGATTCATTGTCCGCAATAGTTCATCACTGAATGTGACAAAACTGCACAATTTAGATCTGGTCGTTGGTTGTAGAATCTCTGAGCTCTGTCTGTGGTTAGACCACAGCTACATTAATGTGTACGGTTCTGAAAACTACATTATAGGAGTGATGTGATTACACAGGAGAGGGTAAAAAGGAATTTTACCAGAATGTTGCTCAAAGACTTGAGCGTTAGTTATGAAAACAGATTGAATAGACTTGGATAACAAAGTGTAGACCTGGATGAACACAGCAGGCCAAGCAGCATCAGAGGAGCAGGAAAGCTGACGTTTCAGGCCGAGACCCTTCTGATATTCTCCAGCATCTGCAGTTCCTACTATCTCTTGAATAGACTTGGGCTGCTTTCCTTGGAGAAGAGGAGATAGAAATGGGTCATGATTGAGATGTAACAAATTATGAGAGACATTGGTGGGGTAGACTGAAAGGAACTTTTCCCCTTGATCGAGGGGGCATAGATTTAAGATAATGGCAAGAGGTTTTGAACAGATATGAGAAAAATATCTTTCATCCAAAAGGGTTATGGGATTCTGGAACTCACTGCCGTTAAGGGTGGTGGAGGCAGAAGCTTTCATAACATGAAGGAGTACCTATATGTGCTCTTGTGTTACCAAGGCATTCAAAATTATGGACCAAGTGTTCTAAATTGAGATTAGAAATGTTGGGGGATTGTTTTTGAACAGCATGGAAGTGATGAGCTGAAGGGCCTTTTTCTGTGGTATGGATCTTCAAGATGCTTAAGCGCTCCAGCATGAATGTAGTCCTGTTTTGTCACTTCATTCTGTTGATACGTCATTTTTTGGTATGTGCAATGCTGCTGTTGGCATGACCTGCTGCATACTTCATTGAACCATTGTTGATCCCCTTGCTTAATGGTAATGCTAGAATAGAGGATTTGTTAGGTCATGAGGTTGCAAATTATGTTGGAATCCAATTCTGCTGCTGCTGAAGGCCCACAACACCTCATGGATGACCAGTTTTGAGTTGCAAGATCTGTTTGAAGTCTATCTCATTTAGCAAGCACAAAATAATGGAGGGTACTCTCAATGTGAATATGGTACTTTGTCTCCACAGTGTGCAGTGCCCACTCTTATAAATACTGTCATGGACAGATGTGTCAGGCAGATTGGTGAGGATGAAGTCAAGTATGTTGTTCCCAATCATTGGATTCTTCACCACCTGCCACAGGCCTAGTCTAATATCTTTGTTCTTTTGGACTCAACCATCTCAGTTAGTAGTGATGCTTCAGGCCACTTTTGGACATTGAAACAGCCCACCCAGAGAACATTTTGTGACTTTGCCACTCTAGGTGCTCTCTCTATGTGGCACTTAACGCCAAGGCAGTACCCATTCATTGGCTGAAGATTCAGTATATGGTAATCAGCAGTATTTCTTGCCCTTGCTTAACTAGATGCCATGGACTTCAAGGAGTCCTAAACCATTGTTGAAGCTCCAAGGCAACTCCTTTTAGCTACGCATCATGTGCCATCAACTCTGCTGGATCAGTTGTACTGATGGAATAAGACTTATCTAGGGCTGATGATGCCATTGCTTGGGGTATTATCTGTAAAGTATCCTTACGCAAGTATGACTCTATCAGGCTGTTGCTTGACTACTCTGTGAAATAATGCTCCTAATTTGGTATCAGATCTCAGATATTAGTAAAGAGAACTTTCAGGGTTTACAGGGTTATGTTACTGTTGTCTTTTTCAATGCCTTAGTTGATAGAAATTCTCCATTGATGGTATAACTTGCTTCCTTCAATTCTCTGCCTCCACTTCATCTGTGTCTTTGGGTGGAAATTTTCAACTGTTGGGCAATGTACGGAGAACATTGGGAATATTGGCTGAGATGTCCTTCCGCAGCGAGTGCACCCACTCATGTCCATGGATTTTCTTGACATATTCCAAACTCACTCTATCGGGGCTCATCTCCAATCCACTGGAATACTGCTATAAGGGCACTTTTTTGCAAAGGGCCAGGCACCCATTTCATGTATTGGACCAGGTATCCTTACCTGCTGTCCTACTGTTCTCACATTGAGCTTATCTAGATGGTTAAAGCATCTCCGTTTTGTCTTGGAGATAGTAAGACCTTCTGATGCTGGAGTCAGAGATAACAGTGTGAATCTAGAGGAAGACAGTAGGTCAGGCAGCATCAGAGAAGCAGGAAAGCTGATGTTTCGGGTCAGGACCCTTCTTCAGAAATGGGCCATTTCTGAAGAAGGGTCCTGACCCGAAACGTCAGCTTTCCTGCTTTTCTGATGCTGCCTGGTCTGCTGTCTTCCTTTAGCTCCACACTTTGTTTTGCCTTATTCCCGCCTTACCTTTCCCCTTCAACCAGAATTAACAGGCTCATAGTGGTCTGTCTAACCTTGCCGTTCTGTGTGGACACAGAGCCGGGTTGCTTGTTCTGATTGTCAGCAATTATCAGTCAAGGGGATGGACTTGTTCCAGTACAGCACTGTGCTATGATAGTGTCACACCTGCATGGTGTGCCAGCAGTGCATGTGGCAAGTACACTGCATGTGTTTCAATCAAATGGTCATGTTTCAATGTATAAGGGAAGCGGTCCTCAGTCAAGAGAAGGAAGGCAACTTTCAGTTGGGGATATTCCAGCAAAGTAAATCAATGACAGTGTATGATATCATCCCCAGGGCTTTGGCATAATCCGCCAGCTGTTTGTGCAGTCATCGTCAGGATCCTCAGCTTATAGAGAATTGTGCAGTGGTTACTCCTAGTGCAGATGGGGGAAGGTGGAAAGTTTTTCCGATTGAGAGTGTTGATAGCACAGAGGCCATGCAGAGTTGGTAGTCCCAGAGGCGAGGGCTAGGGGTGACAGCAAGAAAGAGCTTGCAATAGTGACACAGGTAGAGCTTGGTGGAAGGTAGGTGTAGTAGCAGAGATAGTGTGATGGTGAGGCAACAGAGAGAAGGTAGTAGTAATCACTCCGGTGGAGAGGAAAACATCATTGACCTTCTTATTACACTTAGTCTCGGATGGTTGAAATTACACTGTCACAGATAGCAACATTGGTCTGCTATTGTGACCTTTTCTGCCAATCCTGGAGTAACAGGACACTACTCTTTTGCACCACTCTATTTACCAGGACCTGCAGGTACCTCCCCACCAATTTCCTATTATCTGCCATATCTGGACAAATGTCACAAATAACGCAGGGCAGTTCTGGACAGCCAATTTTTACCCAAGTACACAATGATCTTTTCAATGTGATGCTGGTACCAGGAATCCACTGATGTCCTGGCTTTGATGAATACTTTCAACTACAGTAAATTGGAGAATTGGCTGTCATCAGATTATTGGGCACCATAGCAACATGTTATATAGTTAATGAGGTGTCGTGGGGCAGTAAACACCAGCAGTAAAGCCCAGCTACAGTGCAGTGTGACTAATCCTGACAATCAGAAAGCTTTTCAGAAAGGCATAACCATACGAAAGAGGAAATCAGACAATTAACTATGAAGAATAGAAGCACCTACAAAAGCTAAAAAAAATGCAAGAAAGAAAAGGAGTACTTCATCCACCATGGTCCACGTAGCAAATTCACTGAGGATGGTAAAATAACTCTCTACCAGGTCCTTTTGATTTAGGCTATTGACTGGATTCAGTTGTACTGATAGTTTAGCAAATACTCTACTGCTTCAGGCCTCTGTACACAGCCAGGCAAAGAACAATTTACAGCATATTTACACAGAAACAGAAAAATCATGACAGAAGAAACTTCAGCATTCAACAATGTAATCACAGACTTCAACACATAACATCCCTACAGCGTGCAAGCAGGCCATTTGACCCATCAGTCCACACCAACCCTACAAAGACCATCCCACCCAGAACCAACCCGTCCCCTATATTTCCCAAGACCAATCCAACTAACTTGCACATCTTTGGACCTTGGGAGGAAACCCATTCGGATGTACAAACTCAACACAGTCAGTCACCCATGGGCTGAATTGAACCCAGGCCCCTGGCACTCTGAGGCAGCTGTGTTAGCCACTGTGCCATCCAAGTTCAATTTGAAACAAAACCTCACTTTTGATCTGGTAAGGTATAATTGGTGAAACCAGGGATTCATTGACTACTTTATGAATGATTTATGCCAATTCACAGGTAACTGTCAATATGAAAATTTGAAAGAGGACTTCTTGGGTGATGTAGTAGCTTGGTGGTAATGTCACTGCATTAGTAATCACGAACAGAAAATACTAAACAAAATCAGCTGGTGTCATAGCTGAGCTACCAGATAGTAATGTCCTGGGAACCTAGTCACAAATTTCACCAAGGCAGATAGTGGCCTGGTCTAGCCTACAGATGACTCCAAGCCCACGGCAAAGTCATTGACCCTCAGTTATCTTTGCAAGTGGCCCGGCAAGACATTCAGTTTATGAAAACCATGACAAAATCCAAAGAAAGGGAAAAAACCAGATGGGAACCTGGCATTGGCCTATGCACAGGAAACAAAAATGGCAGACACAGCCCTACCGACCCTGATTTCTGCCTTACTGACATCTAGGAACTAGAGGCAAAATTGGGAGACTAGTCCCACGGACTAGTCAAACAACAGTCTGTCATAATTATATTCATGCAATCATACCTTACAAACAATGTCCTGGATATCACCATTACCATCCCTGGATATGTCATCTCCCACTGGAAGCACAGACCCAGCAGAGTGGCAGCATGGTGATGTACAGTTAGAAAGGAGTTGACCTAGGATTTCTCAGAATTTTCTCTGGGCACCATGAAGTCCATGTCTCATAGCATCAAGCCAAACATGAGCATGGAAACCTCATATTTAATACCATATAACGTTCTTCTCTCCTTCTCCACCACTCCCCACCCCACCAAACCAGGATGAGTCTGTATTTATTTCCTCCATGGTAAACACTACTTGGAGGAATCACTGAGAGTGACGAGGGCACTGAACATACTCTGAAGGGTGCCTTCAAAGTCCATCAGCAAGAATGCCTCAGAAACACCACTACTGATTGAGCTCGTTGAGTTTGAAAGAACATAGCTGGGTCTGCAGCAAATGATAAGGGAATCAAAAATTTGGAAAAATTGACTTAACCTGACACTCACACACTACCTGGTGCGGAAGCATCCACCCAGGACAGTATCATTTGGATTGACCACTGCCCAGTATTCGAGAAGAGGAAGCCTCATCTTCCCATTATCTTCCTTCATGTTGTGTGGCACTGAAACCTGCAAAGGGGATAGACTTTGAACAGATTTGGCAAGACAAAATTGAGTAACTGTGAGGCACTATGGGCAATTGATGGACCCCTCGTATCTGACAAATCCCCCACCCCACCATTACAATTAAGCCAGGAGTTCCACCCTGGGTTTCTATAAAGAATGCAGAAGGACATGCTAGGAGCAGCACCAGGACATGTCTGAAATGAAGTGTTAACCTCATGGGGCTACAAAACATGCCGAACAGCAGAAGCATTTGATCAGGGATAATGAATCCCACAATGGACAGATCAGATTTCTGCATTTCTGCCACATTTAGTGACCACCATAATTTTCGGTGAATAATTCAACAATTAACAGTAGGCAAAGGTACCAGAAATATCCCTAAGTTCATGGTTAGGGAGTCCTGCACATCAGAGCTAAAGACAAGGCTGAAGTACTTGAATCCATCTTTAACAATAAGTGCCGAATAGAAGATCCATCTTGGCCTCCTGAAGACACTCCAGGATTATCCAATGAAAGTCCATGTGATATCAAGAAATGGCTGAAGGCATTGGATCCTGCAAATCCTATGGGCTCTGACAACATTCAAGCAATAGCACCAAAGACTTGAGCTCCCAGGACTAGGTGCACCTCTAGTCAAACTGCTCCAGTGCAGCTACAATACTGGCATCTGCACAAAAACCAGAACGTATTCAAACCTGCCTATTATTTTCCCGTCGGTCTACTCTCAATCATTAGTGAAGTGACAGAACTTGTCATCAACAGTACTATCATGCAGTACTTTCTTCACGATAACCTGATCACTGACACCCAGGTCGAGTTCTGCTGGGGCCATTTAGATCCTGACGTCGTTATAAGACCATAACACATAGGAACAGAAGTTCAGCCCATTGAGATCACGAACATCAATATATCTTCCTTTAGGTGAGGAGTCCAAAACTGTTCACAGTATTCCATAGGTGAGATGACAGTTAATGCCCCTAACATCAGAGCAACATTTCATGGAGTGTGGCATCAAGATCCCAAACAAAATTAGAATCACTGACAATCAGGGGAAAAAATATCTCTGCTGGTTGAAGTCATACCTAGCACAAAGGTTGTCATGCAGCAGGTCAATCACCCCAGCCCCAAGATATCACTACTAGATTTCCTCAGGGTATTATCTTCGGCTCAACCAAGTTCAGCTGTTTCATTGACAGTAGGAACTGCAGATGTTGGAGAATCTGAGATAACAAGGCGTAGAGCTGGATGAACACTGCAGTGCAAGCAGCATCATAAGAGCAGGAAAGCTAACATTTCAGGCCTAGGCCCTTCTTCAGAAATGGGGAAGGGAAGGAGGTTCTGAAATAAACAGGGAGAGAGGGGGAGGCGCACAGAAGATGGTTAGAAGAGAAAACAGGTGGAGAGGAGACAGACCAGTCAAAGAGGGGGGAATGGAGAAAGTAAAGGTGAGTGTAGGTGGGGAGGTAGGGAAGAGATAGGTCAGTCCAGGGAGGACGGACAGGTCAAGGGGGCGGGATGAGGTTAGTAGGGAGGAGATGGGGGTGGGGCATGAGGTGAGAGGAGGGGATAGGTGAGAGGAAGAACAGGTTAGGGAGACAGGGACAAGCTGGGCTGGTTTTGGGATGCGGTAGGGGGTGGGGAGATTTTGAAACTTGTGAAGTCCACATTGATACCATTGGGCTGCAGGGTTCCCAGTGGAATATGAGTTGTTGTTCCTGCAACCTTTGGGTATCAATGTTGTGGCACTGCAGGAGACCCACTATGGACATGACATCTGAGGAATGGGAGGGGGGGGGTTGAAATGGCTCGTGACTGAGATGTACAGTTGTTTAGTGCAAACCGAGTGTAGGTGTTCTGCAAAGCAGTCCCCAAGACTCTGCTTGATTTCCCCGATGTAGAGGAGGCCATAATGGGAACAGCGGATGCAGTATTTCACCCTCACACCCCCTCCCTGAAATAAAAAAAACAAAACAGAATCTCCCTCATCTTCATGTACCAACCCACCAACCTCCAGATCCAACGCATCATCCTCTGCCATCTGCAATCCGACCCCACCACTAAAGACATTTTTCCCTCCCCACCCTTATCTGCTTTCCGGAGAGACCACTCTCTCTGGGACTCCCTTGTCCACTCCACACTCCCCTCCTGTGCCACCGCAGGAAGTGCTCCACCTGCCCCCACACCTCCTCCCTCACCCCCATCCCAGCCCCAAGAAGACTTTCCATATCAAGCAAATGTTCACCTGCATATCTGCCAATGTGGTATACTGCATCCACTGCCCCATTGTAGCCCTCTCTACATCGGGGAACCCCAGCGGAGGCTTGGGGACTTCTTTGCAGAACACCTATGCTTGGTTTGCACTAAACAACTTTACCTCCCACTCGAGAGTCATTTCAACTTCCCCTCCCATTCCACATGGACTTATGCTGATATGTTTCAAGGTGCATTTTCACCATCCAAGTGCCAGGCAATAACTATCCTCAATAAGAGAGAATGTACCATTGTCCCTTGACGGTCAATGGCAATAGTGTGATTGAATCCCCTACTATCAACAGCCTGGGTGCTACCATTGACCACAAAGTGAACTACACCAGTCATATAGTTACAACGGTGGTTATAGGAGAGGGCCAAAGTCTTGGAATTCTGTATTGACTAACTGCACCCCAAAGCCTATTCCTCATGATCATGGCATCTCCAGGAATGTGATATTAAACTCCCCACTTGCTTGGTGAGTTCAACTCCAAAAAGCAGTCATGAAGCTAAATAACATCCGAACACACCACTTGATTCCTACCGGAATGGTGGGTATGCTTGCAACACCAAGGGTTCAAGGAGGCAACTCACAACAGCATCCTCAGGGTAATTAGTGATAGACAATAAATGCCATTCTAAAAAGCAATAACAATATCATGTGAATGAAAAAGAAACAAAAATACAGTATAGATACCTGTGACTGATTCACCTGTAGTAGCAATTACTTCCTATGTTTCGCTGTGCTGTAGCAGGAGAATGAGTTTCATAACTGTATTCTCAAATCTGCTGAAATGCATCTTACATCCATTGCAACCTTATGTAATTCACGGAATAGCCTCACTCATTTTCATTTAGGTTAGATCATGATCTCTTAGTATTTCAAAGCTTCAAATGTCATTTGTTGACATTTGGCTCTGGGTTTCTGAAAGATACTCACATTTTGACGTACCGACAATTATGTCATCGTCTGCCTCTTTGAATTTTTAAAGGTTCATGTCCTCTGACTCATTCTCATCCAGCAATATGTTTATAAAACGTTTTACTAGCATTGTCTGGATCTTTTAAACCAATTGAAACACACACAGCACATATTTCCCCCCAAGGGAAGGAAAGTTTTAACTTGAATTGATTTTTTTTTTTAAGAATGCCTGCATAATGATCAGATGAAAGTTACATAAGAAGATTGAAACATTGGAACATTAGATCCTCAAGTCTGTTGGACCATTCAATGAGTAGATCTAACTTGACATATCCACCTTTGCCTCATATTTCTTTTTACCTTTGGTTCACAAAAATAAGCCAGCCTGAATTGCTGTTTGCATATTTCCAAATATATATGACCAATTGCATATAGAAGTGGTTGCTAATTTCACGCTAGAAATGTATGGCTTAAATTTTTAAAGCAGGCCACTTTGTTCTCCACTTGGCATCTAGCAGGAAAGGTTTCTCTTCATTTAACCTGTTTACTCTTCTTATTTATTTTTCCCTTTGAGGGGTGATGGTCTAGTGACATTGTCACTTTTATGTTCATCTAGAGACCCATGAAATGAACTTGGGGTTCAGGGTTTGAATCTAATCATGGCAGATGGTGGAATTTGAATTCACGAAAAATCTGGTATTAAGTATCTACTGGAATTAAGAATCCACTGTTGATTTTCCTGAAAATAAAATCATCTGGTTCACAAGGGAAAGAAATATCCTTTCCTTATCCGATCTAGCCTACATGTGGCTATAGACCCACAGCAATGGATTGGCTTTTAATTATCCTTTGAATTAGCATAGTAGCCCACTCAGTTATCCCAATTTGTGCAATGTTTGAAAGAAATCACAAAACTGAGAGAGTAACCTGAGAATTGCCCAATTGCTGGAAACAACAACGTCAAAAATAGTCCTGTTGACATTGCAAAGTCCCCCTTACAAACATATGGCAACTAATGTAAAATTTGGCAGAGCTGAATGGGAGCCTGACAGAGCCACACTCACAGAATCATAATTTACAATGTCCCAGACACCACCACCGCTATCCCTAGATATGTCATATCCTACCACAGATAGGCCCAGCATAGATGCAACACTGAGGTAAGATATTGTCCTGGGAGTCCTCAATATTGACACAGGCCACTATGAAGTTTTATGGTGTCTCGTCAAACATGGGCAAGGGAACACAGAAACCTTCTGCCGAGTAGCGCATACCACCCTCCCTTGACTGAAGGAACAGTACTCCTTCATATTGAACAGTGAGGGTTGCAAAGGTGCAGAATGGATTCTAACTGGAGAATTTCAATGTCAATCATCAAAAGTGGCTCAGCAGCTGTACTACTGATTAAGCTGGTTGAGACCGAGAACATTGCTGCTAAACTGGGTGTGCGTGGTGGTGAGGGAAACAACAAGAGGGAAAGCCATACTTGACCTCGTCCTCACCAATCTGCCTTGCATGGATGCATCGGGTATTTGACAGTATCAGTATCATAACCATCGCACCATCCTTGGGGAGATGACTTTGTATCTTCATGATGAAAAGACATGATCTTGTGTATCACATTACATTATTTTATATTTACTCAAAGGGCTGCAAACCTTTGGAATTCTTTGCCATGGAGGGTTGTGGAAGCTGAGCCTTTAACTACATTTACAGTAGTAATTGGCACTATTGCCATACTAAACGGGACAACTTTGGACAGACCCAACAACTTAAGACAGGACATCTACAAGGTGCTGTGAGCCATCAGTAGCAGCAGAATTTGTCTCCTACACAAATCTGCAACCTCATAGCCTGGCATATCTCTCAATCTACCAGAATCACCTAATCATCCATGGAGTGTAACAAGCTCTAATTGACTAATAACTGGCAAGCTTAGAAAATCTTTGAGAGGTTGTATCTAAATACTTTCAGGATCATTCAGTTTTCTATGTTAAACTTTCCATCAGGAGATAAGAGTTAGTGGATATTTGTTAGGATTAGATTACGCATTGTCATTAAACTTCCCCAGTTGAATGCCAGGAACCACTTCTCTTTATTCAGTAATAAAAACTGAAAGAACTGTGGCTGCTGTAAAACAGGATCAAAAACAGAAGTGGCTGGTAAACTTCACCAGGACTGATTAGCATCTGTGAAAAAAAAATCAGATTTAATATTTCGGGCCTGATGACCCTTCCTCAGTTCTGGGGTGGCACAGTGGCTCAGTGGTTAGCACTGCTCCCACACAGCGACAGGGACCCGGTTTTGATTCCAGCCTCAGCCAACTGGAGTGTGCACATTCTCCCCACATCAGCATGGGTTTCCTCTGGGTGCTCCTGCTGTCAAAGATGTGCAGGTGAGGATTGGCTATGCTAAACTGTCCATAGGATCTAAGGTGAAAAATACAGGGATGGTGTATGGGGTGGGTCTAAGTGAGATGCTCCTCGGAGGGTCGGTGTGGGCTCGATGGGCTGAGTGGCCTGCTTCCACCCTGTAGGGATTCTATGTGAACCTTTGGAACTGTCTGCCACAGAGGGCAATTGAAACTCAGTCTTTGAGTATGTTTAAAGTAGAGATTTCTGATTACTCATAGTGGAGATGGGATAAGTAAAAGACATTGAAGTTCAGTCAGCCACGATGGCATTGAATGATGGGGCAGGCCTGAGGGCCAAATGACCTATTCCTATGTTTGCATGTTCTTATGATAGGGAAAGTATTTCACTGTAGCGTAACATTTATATACTTAGAAAGTTTTCTTTGTTAAGAAAACATGAAATAAAGAAAATGTTTGCTACAATGGATTCTTGTAAATTTTCACTGGATAAATGCATCCTGGGGTGTAATTCTAAATTAAGTGAAACAGGAAACATCCAGCTTTGATCTCTAATATGTTTGAGCTGGAGAATCATTGCTGGCTATGGTGAGTATGTCAGATGACCTCAGCATCCCTAGGCTGGATTGTGAATAATCAATCAAATTTTCTGCTCCCGTGCATTATCCTGTATTCCTCACAGAGATTTCAGCATCGGTTGATTTCATGAGAGATAAGTACTCAGTGTGATAAATATAAGGAAACTGAAATGCTACTTCTGACGGAGAGACTACACTATTAAGTCATTCAGAGTACAGGTGGAAAGTCCTAAGTTCTCATAATTTGGCAGGATCATGTTTGATTGTCATACTCATATTCAGAAAGCCTACTAACATACATTCTCTAAGCCTGCTCATGAAGAATGGCTGTTCCATTATGTGTCAATAGCTTCAGCTGAGAAGCATTACTCCACCTGTTAACGCTCAGAAAAGTCAGTGTCAGTCTAAATTGGTTAAAAAATGTATCCCTTGAGAGGATGGGAGAGAATGAGTGAATAATGAATTAAAATGGTCCCAGCAAGAGGCCATTCTAAATTGTTTATATCTGATACTTATTCAAATGTTTTTCTCCTGCTTCCACAAAATAAAAACAGCTTCAGGAGAAAAGAAGCAAAATAAATTTTGAATTAATGATCCAGCAGGAAAGTTCACAAAACTTCTCAGTCTCATGTACAGGTCTCAATTACTGTTCTCACTTAAATTGCACATTGAAATGAATCATTGTCCAGTTAACGACAAATAAAACTAATCACATTAATATTAGATTAAAACTTTGATATTAACAACAGAATTCAGAGATACAGTTGTGTGAGCAGGTTACATGCTTGTAATGCAGTGATAGATTTTATTGTTGATGTCATTCTGTTAGAATAATGTAGCTCTTCTGATGTCTCATTACTCATTCGTTTCAATGGAATGCAAAGAAGCCATGCTTTATTTATATGTTGCTCATGATTTCACTTGTTATTTCTGTGTGACTCTCTGGAGTACACTCACCAAGCCAAGGGACGAAAATATTTGTGAGGGATTTCTAAAGGGACTCTGCTTCTAGTTGAAATGAATTGATATCAATTCATCCCTAGTTATTTTGCGTTCATAAAACCACCAGTGTCACTTTAGAGGGACAGATTAGTTGACTTATTACAGGTGTAATTTATTTTAGAAAGGTTATTCTCACACTGGAACCCCACTCCTCACTTATTTTATAGTTATGTACCTGCTTGATGACCAATTCCTTGCGTTTTTTTTGTTTTATTTTAAGCATTCACACATGAGCATTCTGTCCTTCTGCTGTCTTCAGTTCAACACTCATGTTATAACTTGTCTTCCACCTTCATCTATCCGCACATTAAATCTTGATCTTTCATTCAAAATTTTTACCATTATTCCTCATTGAGTTTCACATTTGATTGGTTTATTCTTGTTTCTATTTTCTATCACCTTGTTTATCCTTTTAAATGCTAATCATATTTATTCTTACCCGTCACTCTCAATTTTATTTCTTCATCGCTCACCAATTTTGTTTCATCTGTTCTTGGAACTATCAGTCTCTCATGTCAGTAATCAATTTTTTCCCTTCTATTTTCTGTTCTATTCTAACTTGTCATGAAGGAGTCTTGCCTGATCTTATCTGCTTAATGTCCTTTCCTCTCAGGCTCTGTTTTACCCACACTCGATCTTGTTGCATCCTGTGCCTCCCTTTCTTATTCTCACTGCCATTTTGCTGTTTTGCCAATTCGCTTTCCGTTACCATTTGTAGAACTTGCTTGTCCTATTTCTTTCTATCTCTCTTTCTCTCTTGTTACATGCACTGGTCTCTTTAGTCATATTCTTTCCTTTACATTTTCTTTGCACCAGTGTTGAGTATACTTGGGATTTTTTCTACATTCAACCCATTCTTTCCATATTCAACCCATTCTTTCCATCACTGAAGAACAAAATCAAAGCAAAACCGAAGCAAATAATCTGGAACCGACAGCTGAAGCAACTGTTTTTGCTGTGCACCAGACATGAACAGTCAAGGTAGCAGACACAGAGTGGGGCCCAGCATTCCACTCAACTGGCATGGACTCCTTCAGAGAATTCCACCAGAGTATTAAAGCATCAGCCGCCCTGTTAGCTGTGCTAAAAATAAACTATATTTCACTTTTAAAAGGCATCAATCTCATCTTAAATATATATAATAACAGTTATGTGTAGTATAAATATGATACAGAACTGGGAGCAGTCACTGACCTAAAAATAAGTTACTTTTTGATATTGGGCTACGTAATCCACTTGTTGCTTGGGTTTATGGTTTATGCGGCCTGATGTCACTAGGGTTATTTTTAGAGAAACAGCCTCACCCCTGTCTGCATCCTTGCCTTCTTGACAGGACATGCCCAGGCTGAAAATGCCAGACCAAATGGTGGAATAAAAGATTAGAGGGATATGGTTCAGTTCTTTACCGAATGTCCTTTATTGCCTCATGCTTTCAATATAAAATGCAGTCAAAAGTGTGTATCGTCGCTCATATATAAGAACAAAATAAAGAAACTTAAAGAGAGTGCAGCTTTTCCTTCTCCACTGCGACAGCAGACCACCACCGAGTCTTGTGCTGGCCTTCCCAACCCATGAAATGCCACTGAAAGTGTCCCACTCTGGGCTACACTAGCTCATGCCATGCTGCCAAGAGTGAGCCCTGCTCTGGACTACACTAGCCCATGCCATGCCACAAAGTGTGTCCCACACCAGGCTTCCCAGCCCTTGAAATGCCATCAAAAATGTCCTGCTCCAGACTTCCTAGCCCACGCCGTGCTGTCAAGAGTGTGTCCCGCTCTGGGCTACACTAGCCTATGCAGTGCTGCCGAGAGTGTGTCCCACTCAGGGCAACACGAGGATATGCCGTGCTGCTGAGAGTGTGTCCCGCTCTGAGCTACACTAGGCTATGCCATGCTGCTGAGAGTGTGTCCCGCTCTGGGATACACTAGCCTATGCAGTGCTGCGGAGAGTGTGTCCCACTCAGGGCAACACGAGGATATGCCGTGCTGCTGAGAGTGTGTCCCGCTCTGAGCTACACTAGGCTATGCCATGCTGCTGAGAGTGTGTCCCGCTCTGGGATACACTAGCCTACGCAGTGCTGCCGAGAGTGTATCCCACTCAGGACAACACGAGGATATGCCGTGCTGATGAGAGTGTGTCCCGCTCTGAGCTACACTAGGCTATGCCGTGCTGCTGAGAGTGCGTCCCGCTCTGGGATACACTAGTCCACGCCATGCTGCTGAGAGTGTGTCCCGCTCTGGGCTACACTAGGCTATGCCGTGCTGCTGAGAGTGCGTCCCGCTCTGGGATGCACTAGTCCACGCCATGCTGCTGAGAGTGTGTCCCGCTCTGGGCTACACTAGACTATGCCATGCTGCCAAGAGTGTGTCCCACTCTGGGCTACACTAGGCTATGCCATGCTGCTGAGAGTGTGTCCCACTCTGGGCAACACTAGGCTATGCCACCATACCACCAAGAAAGTGTTCCGCTCTGAGAAGAATGCCCTTTTCTCATAGTCACATTGTCAAATGTACTCTAATGACGCAAAGTATTGGATCTATGTTCACTTTTCAATACATGGGTAGAATTTGAAGGCATAGGGCATACTTATTAGAGTGCAACCATTTTCCCTGTTTTGCTTTTAACTTGGTTTTATTAATTGAAGTAAAACACTTTTTCTTATATTTTTCTTGCTCACCAACCCCCACCCCATCAATCCATTTACTTCTTTACACTTCCTGCTTCATTTAATTTCCATAGCCAAGAGGACAGATGGAAGACTTGCTGCCAGGCCTCCTCACTGTTATATGTCTGAATATAATAAGGTGTGGAAGAGCTGTCTGAAGTGACTATTCTGGTTTCCCTTCCTGCTGATCAGGCTGTGCCAGGCCTTTGCCTAAAATTTCCTCATGGGGGAAAAAGCTCAGATCAGTAGCCCAAAGTGGTAGAAACATTTCCTCTTCATATTTACAATCAAATCAGAAGCATGATAGAAGAATTGCATTTAATACTTTGATGCAAACAGAAAACAGAAATCTTTCCCTGTGTACAAAATTAGATTATGAGCAGTAGGAGCAGCTGAGTGAAACATCACATTGTTTTTGATTGGTGTGCTGAATATGCAGCTCAGAAGCAACCCATTCGACCAAGTAGTCTACACTAATATCTAAGATCTTTTTGAACCTTCTCCCACCCTTTCTTAACTAACCTTATCAACATACTTTTTTTTCTCTGCTCCCTCATTCGGTATCCTCCTCCGAAATAATGCCAGACTATTTACCTCAAATATTCCCTATTATATCAAATTATGCTTTCATATATCTCTTGTGGTAAATAGGTTTCTCCTTAAGTTATTATTTAATTTGTTGGTGATTATCTTACATTGATGACTTCTAGGTTTGTTCTACTCACAAAGGGAAACATTCATTTTGAGTTATATTTTTCAACAAAAGAGACAGTGCTTTTAATATTTATAATTATAAAGCAGGATACTGTAGTACTGTGAGGTCTTTGCTCTCATGAGTGAACATTAACAGCTTAATTAAACAGAACTCTACAGTGCATAAGAGGGGCAACCAACAGAAACCATACAAGTGCATGCTCCAGTTCCATCTGATCTGATAGAACATATAAAATGTCACATTTTGTACATACTCAGTAGCTATTTTTACTGTAAAGGTATAATTAACCATTCATTCTTCATCTCCTCACAATCTGTGTTGCAGTAACATTACATTTAACCATAAACATTTAACTTTTTGCTTCCAAATTCCACCTCCACTATACCCTCCCAACCTCAGCACCCTCAATGCCCATTACCGTAAGTGTCTTTGCTTGAGACACTATTTTCCAACAGTTTTCTCGGGTCTCTTGCAAGATGCATTGAATGCAGAGACTCCCTTCTGATTATCTGAGAGTTTGAGATCATGATGAAGTGAAGTACATTTCTGGGGCTCTGGCAGGAGATAGAGGTAAATCTGAAGCAATGAGAAAACAAACTCTGGAGCAAGATTTCTAAGAATTTCTCATATAACACTGCAGTCTACAGGCTGAATGGTAATTTGTACTCCATTTGCTCCAAAGCCTTCTTCAAAAGACTATTTAGTCTACAATTGATCTCCATCCTTAATAAAGATTTGCTTCTCCCTAATAGCCTTTTGCAAATTCTAAAGAAAACTTTTGTTCTTTCTTTCAAGAGCCTCTTTTCTAGGCATAAGATCATTACTTTTCAATTGTCAATTTAAGTTTGCTTCAGATAACAGTTGACAGCAATCTTCAAGATCTGAATATTTCTGTAATGGAAAACCTTTTTCATCCAGCGGTGTATACGTTTGTTATGTTAATTGCCTTAAAACATTGATTGTCTTTGCAGAGGATTTCTGGAAATCTGCTAGATAAAAACCAAAAGAACTATGGATGCTGTAAATCAGGAACAAAAACAAAGTTGCTGGTAAAGCTCAGCAGGTCTGGCAGCATCTGTGGAGGAGAAAACAGAGTTAATGTTTCGGGTCCAGTGACCCTTCCTCAGAACTGGAAGAAACTCAAGCTGGATATCAATGAGACATTTATTGCTGAATGAGTACTGGGGATAGCACTGTTTATGACATCTTCTGATATTTTTTCTAATTATTGAACGTCAACTCATGGGACAGTAAATGGCTTGGTTGGGTTTGGCTTCCTGAGGTGTACAGAGCAATTTTCCACATTGCTGGGTAGATACTTTTGTCCTAACTGTGTTGGAACAGCTTAGGTCGGATCATGGCAAATTCTAGAGCACGTCTTCACTCCTAATGCCAGAATTCTTTCATGACCCTTGTCTTTGCAGTATCCAGTATCTTCGGTAATTTCTTGAAGTGAATTGAATTGGCTAAAGACTGACATCTGTGATCCCAGGAATCTCTGGAGGTCAAGAGGCATCATCTACTTGGCAGTCTGACTGAGGTTTTTTGCAAATGTTTCAGCCTTGATTTTTGCGTCACTGGACTGGGCTCCCCCGTCTTTGAGAGTGAAGTATTTATGGAGCCTCCGTCTCCAATGTATATTTAATTTTCCACCACACATGCCAATTACACCACTTGACATACAAATAGTCCTGTGAAATTTCTTCACCAGGTTGATACCTCACTTTGAAATATGCCTGGTTGTGCTCCTGCATATCCTTTGGCACTCTTCATTGAAACTCAGGTTAGTCCCCTGACTTGTTAGCAATAGTAACGTGGAGAATTTTCAGGGCATGAAGTTATAGGGTGTGGTTGAAACTGATTCAGCTTCTGCTGATGTGTTCACAGCATTTTAAGGATGCCCCATCTTGAGTTGGTACATCTGTTTGAAATCTACCCCATTCTGCAGTTGCCGTGGCAATGGAATGTACCTTCAATATGAAGGTGAGATTTCTTCCCTGCAAAGGCAGTGTGGGGCATGCTCCTGCTAATTGTCATAATAAATGGGTGCACCTTCAACTGGTAAATTGATGAGGATGAGATCAAGCATATTTTCTGCGGTTTTGCTTCATACCTTGTGTAGGCCCTGCCTAGTAGCTATGCCCTTTAGAACTTGCTCAACTTAGTCAGTAATGGTGCTTCAGAAGTATTATTTTTAGAAAAAGCAAGCCCCCAAGCAGAGCGCCTTTTGTGCCCTTGTTTTCCCAAGTTATTCATCCATGTAGTGTTCAGCTTGGAGGAGTACAGATTCATCATCTGAGAGGAGACATAGCTGGGAGTTAGCAGGATGTTTCATTGTCCGTGATGGATCTTATGACATGAGATTTCACGTGGTCTTGAGTCATTGTTGGGATCTCCAGGGAAATTCCCTCCTGGCTGCACTAAGCTCCCCTTCTTGGGGTCCTTTTGGTGAGACAAGGGTACTGGCGATGGTAATGGTGATGTTTGCAACATTGTCTGTAAAGTATAATTGCATGCAAATCAAATGTTAGGCTGTTACTTGGCTAGCTTGTGAGACAGCTGTCCTAACTTTGGCACAAACCCCCAGGGTGTTAACTAGGAAGACTTTACATGGTTGACAAGGCTGTGTGGGCTATTTTCATTTCTAGTTCCCTGTTCAGTGCTGGGAGTGCTGGCTTCCATTTTCTTTCCTTTTATCAATCTGTTTATTAATAATCAAAAATGGCCTCTTGGTCATCTTTACACTTGCTTTTAATTCCAAATTTATTAATTGAATTCAAATTTTACCATCTGCTGTGATGGAATTCAAACCCATATCTCCAAAAATTTAGTTCTGGAATTCTTGTCCAGTGATAATATTCTTTATGAATTAATTACTAGACAAAAGATTCTGCACCACTTTATTTTGAGTTTACTGGTACCGTTTGAGTCGTTATGTGCATTTATAATATTTGCAGGATTCCCTTACCTAGTACACATTACATTCAGATCAGCTGTTGTTCATTCATAGATTTCAAAGCTGTAGCATCCTTACGAACTTTGGATTTAGATGCTACAGGACCCCCCTGTTTGGCCTTTATTGATACTTAATTGCTTATTATCATTATGTTAGCTGACAAGCTGTCAAAATACATCAGAAAGTTCCACTGTTCCACAACTAGCATTATAGAAGCAAAGGTTCTGTTCAGTTGAGTTCTGTTTCTTCACTAAGATCACCCTCAGATTTGGTGGAGACTTCCTATTATTGTATAATATTACATGGACCTCATGCAATTAATGGTTACCAGAGATAATAATACTATCTTCATTACTCCCATCAAGTGTAAACAGTGGCTTAACTTCTGACCTGATGATGGAAGAGAAATCATTGATGATGCAGCTGAAGTTGAATTTCCTTGGCCCAATTTTCTTCAGCTGCTTCATCAATGACCTTCCCCCCATCGTAATGTCAGAAATGAGGATATTGGCTGATGATTACACAATGCTCAGCTCTATTCATGACTTCTCAAATACTCGTGCAGATCTTGTCAAAATGCAACAAGACTTGGTCAATATCCAGGGTTGGGATGATAAGTGGCAAGTAAAATTCATGGTACACAAGTGCCAGGCAATGACAATGTTTAATAAGAGAGGATCAATGGCATCATCATCACTGAATCTACAACTATCAATACCCTGGGTGTTACCATTCACCAGAACCTGAAACAAACTAGTCATACAAATACTATGGCCACAAGAACAGGTCAGAGGTTAGGAATCCTATCACAAGGAACTCACCTTTTGACTCCCAGAGTCTTTCCACTATCTACAAGGCACAAATGAGGAGAGTGATGACTTGTCTGAAAAAGAGCAGCTCTTACAACATTCAGATGTTGAACGATGTGCAAGACAAAGCAGTCTGCATGATTGGTACCAAGACCACAAATGCCCACTCCCTCCACAACCAACTCTCAGCCACAACAGATGCACTACAAAAGTTCACCAAGAATCCTGAGATAGCATCTCCCAAATCCACTACCTCCAGAAGGTCAAGGGCAGCAGATACATGGATATAACATCATCTGCAAATTCCTCCCCACGTACCTCACCATCCAGACTTGGAAACACACAGCCATTTCTCAATGTCATTGGGCCAAAATCTTGGAACTCCCTCTTTGTTGGCATTATGAGTGTACCTATAGCAATTGGACTACAATGGTTCAAGAAAGCAGCTCACGACCAACTTCTCAAGGCCAATTAGAAATCTGCAATAAATGCTGACCCAGCCAGCAACACTCACAGCCCATAACTGAATAAAAAATATTTTGCTCCTATTCTGAAGAACTGAACTGTATTCATACCCTTTGATTTGAACAGTTCCAAGAACAATTGAACAATGACCAAATAACAGGAGACAAATGAGGAATACAAAGATTCGCATTTGTACAAAACATTGGGTGCATCATTTCTTTCTATAAATTTTCAGTATAGCAGGAACATAAGTTTCAAGAACAAATGTTTTCAACCAGTAAATCTTGTCCTTAGTTAAACTCAACAATGTTCTTTGAAAACAGTTTGATGTTCAGTTTAAATGTAATAAGCTTGAGAGTAAAGTGCCAATGTACCATCAGTCAACTTCTAACAATGCAAAAGAGATGAAGACATTAAAGATATGAGTGGATGTTAAGGATATTGAGGTATATAAGGCAGGAAATGGCCTTGAAGTAGCATCAGTTGTGATCAAAGATAATAAAATGTGAGGCTGGAATAACACAGCAGGCCAAGCAGTATCTCAGGAGCACTTCACCAGTTTCAAAATCTCCCCTTCCCCCACCGCATCCCTAAACCAGCCCAGTTCGTCCCCTCCCCCCACTGCACCACACAACCAGCCCAGCTCTTCCCCCCCACCCACTGCATCCCAAAACCAGTCCAACCTGTCTCTGCCTCCCCAACCCGTTCTTCCTCTCACCCATCCCTTCCTCCCACCCCAAGCCGCACCCCCATCTACCTACTAACCTCATCTCACCTCCTTGACCTGTCCGTCTTCCCTGGACTGACCTATCCCCTCCCTACCTCCCCACCTATACTCTCTCCACCTATCTTCTTTTCTCTCCATCTTCGGTCCGCCTCCCCCTCTCTCCCTATTTATTCCAGAACCCTCACCCCATCCCCCTCTCTGATGAAGGGTCTAGGCCCGAAATGTCAGCTTTTGTGCTCCTGAGATGCTGCTTGGCCTGCTGTGTTCATCCAGCCTCACATTTTATTATCTTGGATTCTCCAGCATCTGCAGTTCCCACTATCTCAGCTGTGATCGAGTTGAGTGGTAAAACAGGTTTGTGGGGCTGAATAGCCTAGAACTGCTCCTGTTTTCTATTTCTCTGCCTTTCAATAAATGCCCTACTTTTTGTTCTCAATCACGAGAGTATTGCCCAAAATTTTCTGCTCTTTTCCTCCAGATGCTGCCTGGCCTGCTGTGTTTTTCCAACCTCCTGTTTGTCTACATCAAAATCCAGCATCTGCAGTTTTTTTGTCTCTAGTTGTCAAAGGATTGTGCAACTACCTCTGTATTCACTATACTGCTCACATCGTAGCAGCATCATGCTGACAAGGGAATTCCATTGGGCAACATCAGAAAGGTTTAAACCGTACCTTATATTAATTGCAAAAGACATTTATATTATTCTAACAGGACCATTCCAATGCCGTCAACTTCAACACAGAATAAATCCATATGACCAGAAAGGACCAGAAATTTCTGGTTGAGTCCCAATGCAATTTCATGATTCCAGAACATTTGTAGAATGTTTGGTGACTGCACTTTTGCTAACAAATTCCCATCTGAAAATCCATTGTTACTTTGGAGAGTTCCAGGCTCTAGTTGTGCTCTTGGACATGTGAGTATCCACCCCAAACTGTAAGTGGATGTCAACCCTTCAAGTTTGGGCAGGCAGAATTTTTTCTTGCATTTGCAAATGCAGTCTACCTCCTCTGGTTTATCAGCCCCAATTTATATTGAGTCAGGGAAATATTTGGCATTGATTTTTGACTGGTTTCTGTTCCATTTCTCTAGGCAATATTTCCAGCACTATGATCTTGTTGGAAATGGGCTCAAAGCACCAGCAGGCAATGAACCTAGCAATGACTACCCAATAATCAAGCCATTGTTTGAAGTAATCAGTAATTATTTGTGGAAGGGTCAAGATTTTGCCAGGGATACACAAAAGCAATTATTTTGACCCCGTTAGTGGTCAACAATGCTCTCATTGCATCGCTTGTGTTTCCTGCACCTCTGCCTTACATCCCCTCCCCACAACAAAAACAAAGTCAAAATCTCCCTTCACCTCATATATCCTCCCACTAACCTCCAGATTCAATGTATCATTCTCCGCCACTGCTGCCATGTGCAATCTGACCCCACAACCAAAAGGGACAGTTCTCTCCAAGATTCCCTCACCGCTCCACACCCTCCCCCCCACCCCCCACTAGCCCCACCACCACTGGCACCTTATTCTGCAACCGCAGGAAATGCAACACCAGCTCCTAAAGCTCCCCTTCACCTCCATTCAAAGCACCAAACAAGCCCTCTACATTAGATGGAGGTTCACCTGCACATCCATCAATGTGGTCTATTGCATCTGCTGCTCCTGATGTGGCCTCCTCTACGTGTGGATTTCACCAGTTTCGTAATCTCCCCAACCCTGGCCTCATCCCATGATCAACCCCTCCCTCTCATCACCGCCTCCTTGACCTAAAACAAACTGTCCATCTTCTATCTCACCTATCCGCCACTCCCACTTCACTGACCAATCTCCACCACTGCCTACCTGCACTCACCTATCACCATCCCACCCACCTACCTTCCCCTGCCCCACCCCTCCTCTCTCGGTTTATTTCTGAGCTCCTTTCCCCCTCCCCCATTTCTGAAGAAGGGTCCCAACCCGAAGCATCAATTTTCCTGCTCCTCTGATGCTCCCTGGCCTGCTGTGCTCCTCCAGCTCCACACTGTGTTAACTCTTGTATTCAGGTAACCTTCTCACATGAGGCAATGACAAAGTGGAGGTCAGGACATTGAGAGATCAGCATGAAATTTTAGATTTGAGGATAGAGACTTTGATCCTCAGGTTTTCAGCCATCAAAGGCTTGTAAGTGGGTTCAGTCACCTGCAGAGTGACCAACAAAAAAGGGCTGAGATGGAAGGACAAACTGCCTGTCATGTGATGAGAATCATGCCTTTCTCTTGTTCTGCCCTCTCCTGCAACATGCAGATCACCAGCATGCAGCATTTAAGCTGAAGTTCACAATTCAACATAAGTGTTCTGACTGACTCTGTTGCCTGTATGTCCTGATGCCCCTAATTGGATTGGTGAATGTGAAAGTGATCCATTGATTGTTCACATTCAGGAATCTTGCGCAACAATGAGCTCCATCAACACCACTGGAGCCAGGAGCTGGAAATAGTCCTGGTATCAAAAAGAACTTTTAAAGGGCAGAAGATTTTGCCCGTTAATTGTTTCTCACTTCACACCTAGCTCATATTTCCAGCATTATGTGTGCTTAATGCACTTTAAATGTAACTTCACAGTACTTTGGATATAGCAGCTGTGTCCCATTCATAATTGTGTGTTTGGGCCTTCATTTATCTATATTAGTAAGAGTTCAGGATTAATGTTTGAGATCCTACTGGCCTTTAGTGGGCCCCAATTTCCACAAGCTTATGAGGGACAGTTCAATGTTTAGATAGTACTTGCAATGAGCATTTCAAGTCCTCAAACAAAAATGGCAGAGACTGGAGTGTCAATGGGAGCAGGGCAGTAAGTACTGTACTGATATTGCAATCATACGGCCATCCTGTTCCCACCAAAAAGAAGAGTTGTAAGCCAGGCCATTGTCTGAATCAACAAATGGGCCAAGTATGACAGTGATGACTGAATTGGTAGTGCTGTATGCAGATAAGAAATAAATAGCTGAAGTTTATGTACAATTGATGATGAATTACAAGAGTTCTATAACCAGCAAAGAGTCTATGAGTCACAAGCATGAAGATCGGTGGGAAAATTTATGATATAGCCTGCAGAGCTGAAAGATCGTCAGTAACAAACTGATGCAATACATTACAAAAATCATTTCAATGACCAGATAATTGGATCATTAACTGAAAATTCACTGCGGTGAGTAATCCTTACTTAATGTCATCATGTATACAAGAATTGGCTTGCAATGCCATATTTCAAACATGATATAATAGAATATATTAGGCTAAACTGAAGTACTGCCTGCATTATCTTTTGTTTGCACCAGTGTATCACTCCTGTGGTCATAGTGCCACTGCATTACAGGAACAGAAATTGACGATGCAATGTTTTAAATTCAGTATTTTAAAGAAGACAAGATGCTGATGGGAATGAGTCATACAGTGTTAATTTAACACTCCTGACATTCACAGCTGATCAAAAATTCTCCTCAAGTTTTTTGACACAATGAAAGATGTCTGGTTGGATGAGGATTTGTAAATGACTTCCAAGATTCTCCAATCGATGTATAACTTTGGTTCACTGAACAATCAGTTCTCGTCTTTGTGCAGTTGATTGTCAAATTGCCGCACAGAGAAGTTGTTTTAAGATATTCTCTTCATTCACCAATTTCCTCCAATATTATAGCCACACTGGTTGATTATCAATCTGTAAACCTTTCTGATAGATCTATTGTACAGGAGAAACTCTCTGGTCAGCCAAAGCCTTATGGTAGCTGCATGACAATGGCTTCCCCAGATTCCCAGCAAAACTGGAGGCTCCAAAAATGGAGATGTACTTGCATTCACATTGGTACTTTATTAGTTGTTGTTTCTCTCACTGGTACTGGCAAAATGCCAAAGCTCCCAGCCCTCTGATTTGGAAGATCTGTCCGCCATCCTTAATTGGCCATGGCCAAGCAGCTTTTTAATGCTTATTCCGGCAATATAGCAGTAGTTGTCTCACTTGAGCATGTTAGTTGCCTGAAAATGGCTCTGGCAACAGGACCTCCATTGCTTTGACAAAACCTTACTGTTTCATTTTAAAGCACAAATTGAGGCTTTCTGCTTTCAATTGGACTGCAGTGCAATTTCCAAGCTTCACTAGGGAAGTATGAACTGTGACATATCAAGTGATCTATCTAGGACGAAATGAAAGAGGCTCAGGTGGCTTGAAGGAGCAGCTGGAAAGAATTCAGTTCTTTTTTGAGGTTTGAAGGTCTGGGTGAACCATCCATATTCAAGCTGCCTGATTCTCTGTCACCTCCTCCCTGGATTCTCTCATTCATTCCTTAACATTATATTAACTCAGTCTAATTGAATGTTCCTAATCAGCTTAGTTCTGCAAAGAGATTGGCAGATGCTTGGAACGCTTGTACAGCTCACTGTGATTATAGTAATGAAGCTTGTCCACCAGAATCAGCCCATGATCAGACTCCAGCACTGGGTAATTTGATGTGGCTTTTTTTTTCTAACCTTGTATCCAATGTGTTTCAGAATTCTGTTTGCTTTGTAAATTTTTCTTCTGAAGTTTTTAAATGCATATAGCATTGAAAATATTAAGATTTCGAAGTCTGTCCCCATTTCGTTCTTAACCACAGAATAGAAGCGCATTGAGTAAAATGCCACTTATTCTACTTCTAAATGCAGAACTTCAAACTTGTCTATATTTTAGCTTTTGTTTTTGGTGGGGATATCATGACAAGACTGCATGGATTCTTCATCTGCAAATAGCCTAAGAAGGAGGTAGATAGCCTTCTTCAATTGTTGCAGTCTTGTACTGATCCTGGATTCAGAATTATACATGTTAGGGAATTCCAGGATATGACGGTGGACGACTGAAATAACTAGTTAGCATGAATGAGACTTGGAGGGATCTCAACGTAGATGGAGTTCCCATGACATAGGTCCTTTTGTTTGATATGAGTTTTAAATTTAACAATTTGTATTGCATTTCTGAATCTAGCTAATAATACAAATTAGAAATAGGCTTGGGTTATTTCTGATCCATGATAGCAGGGCCATTAATAAACTTTGACCACAAGATGACGGAATAGAAATGGGTCATTGAGCCCGTTCAGTCTGCTCCTCTATTCAGTGGGATAATGACTGATCTAATAGTTCAAATCTTAACTCTCCTGTCTTTTCCCTGTAAGTATGCTCTTCTTACTGATTAAAATTCAGTGTATCTCAAAGTCAAATATACTTATCGATCTAACATTTACGGGCCTCTATCATAAAGGATTCCAGAGATTCACTATCTTCTGAGAAAATAAATACTTCCTTATCTCAGTTTCAAATGTACTAATCCTTATTTTAAGATTATGCCCTCAGATGCTAAACTCTCCCACAAAGGGAAACAACTTTGCCCTCTCTACCCTGTCAAGTCCCTTATGGATTTTATATGATTCAATAAGATTGCCTCTCATTCATTTAAATTCTGATGAGTAAAGACTTCCTTATTTTTGTACACCATTACCTTTGAAATAAAGGCTAACATTCCATTTGCCTTCCCTATTATCTGCTGAACTGGATTTTTGTGATTTGTGCAAGGGGAATACCAACTCTGTCTCTGCAGCAACTTTCTGTAGTCTTTCAACATTTAAATAATATTCATCTCCTCCATTCTTCTTGCCAAAGCTCACAACCTATATTCCAAATGTCAGATTTTTGCCCATTTACTTAAAATGTCCATATCCTTCAGCAGATTCTTTTGTCTCATCCTCTGCATTTGCCTTCCCACCTATTTTTGTGTCATCCACAAAATTACCCATAGTAAATTCACTTCCTTCATCCAAGACACTAATATACATTGTAAATAAATGTGGCCCCAGCATTGGTTCCTGTGGTACGTCACTAGTTACAGATATCTCCTTTATTCCAACTCTCTGTCTTTCATTAGTAGGGACAATGCTTATCTTAACCTGATAAAACTTTTCTAACTAGACTTTATTTGGTACAAGTGATAGTGTTTTAATGGATTTAGATCATGTGATTAAGCTCAAATGAATACAGGTAGTTCTCCTCTGACACAATAGTTGCTTTCTTGTGTGACCTTGCTCTACAGAAAATTGCACCATAGAAAATCATGTTATAAGGGAATTGCTATAGAAAATCGTTATACTTGTACAGCAGAAAATTTGCATTATTCAAACAGTGTCCACTATTCGTCAATCGCGTTACAGCCAATTTGCATTAACAAAACACACATTATAGCAGAGCTACCTGTATGTGAACTCATAATCTAGATGGACATTTCTGTGCAGCACTGAAGAGTGCTACATTTTCGAGATGTTATTTATCAGATGAGATATTAAATTGAAGACCTGTGTAGCAGCTCAGATGGATGCAAAGGATCCCATGACACAATTTGGTCTGATGATCAATGTCCCTCCATCAAACAACACCATTGAAACAGATCATCCAGTCACTGATTTATTTGAGACCCTGGGCCCTGGTAAATTGGCTGATGCATTTGTCAGCATAGAAATGGCTGCTATACTTCAAACGAAATCCAGTGACTTTGAAACACTTCAGATTTCCCTAAGGATATGCTGTGATGTGCATAAATAGAATATTTTCTTTTCCCTTCTACACTATTTTCAATATCCTCCAGTCATGCATTACTGTGATTTAAAGTGAATCTCTGCAGTTTTGGTGACATGAAGGAGGCACAAATGTTATTGTTCAAAAAAAAGTTTTAAGTTGGAATTGTACAATATGATTAATGGCTGGCAAATGTTATGTACCAGTTATTCTTGCCTCAGTTGTGAGTAGTTTTCTTGGAAATCATAAAGAATGTTAGAGTAATAAACATGGTTCAACAAAAACAATCAGTACAAATTTACAAAAGTGTGTGCCTTTAATTTAGTTGAAATTTTCAAGACAATCATGAATTGCATATCTGAAGAGGATGATGTTGATAGGTATAAGGAATTCATCTATTTGACAATGTGGCATGTTTGAGAATTGAGTTGAAAATGGGTCCACATGTATATTCTGCTGTGTAGTCGGAAGGTGGAGGAATGGCTTTGGGAGATTAGGGACCGAGGATGATTTTTAGGATTGATGATGTGTGAGTATTGGTGTGCCCAGGGACAAGTGCTGAGATTTCTTTTGTTTTCCATTTATATAAAAGGTTTGAAGAAAGACACAAGAAAAATTAAATCCATGTTCGCAGATAAAACAATTTTCTTTATATATTTTCTCTCGGGAAGTAGGTAACAGTGACAAGACAGTATTTATTGCTAATTCCCAATTGCCTCGGTGCATTAAGAGCCAACCACATAATATGGGACTGGAGACGCATATAAACCAGGGAGGCATAATAGATCCACCCCAGATGGAGGACAGTAATGAAGCAGTTGGATTTTCACAATGATCCAACATCTGTCACTGTTATTTTCTTTTCCACTGGTACCAGCTCACAAAAGACCAGAGTTAATTAATTAGATGTCAATACTATTAGTTGTGGCTATTTAAATGTCAGGATCTGGTTCCTTGCAGACTTTCCTTTCACCCCTAGCTATGTCATATCCAATGGTATTCCTAGACTAATTGAGCAAATTATTCACAATATATGTCCTGTTGACCAAAAACTATCTAAGCCTACTCAGAGAGATATGAGTTTTATGATTGCCTGGTGAAGGTCTCAGCTGATGTTAACATGATAAAACTCACACAGATTGATTAGTTGGTTCTTCATGGACAAAGATTTCATTTTCTCAGCCTGGAATAGCTTTGGACCCTCTTAGGTTGAGTGTTTCTCAGGTTTCTTAAGTTGCTCTACCTTCTCACTGGCATATCCAAACTGTTGCTGATGATGCAAAGTGGACCCTCAAGAAACATTGTCTACTGAAACAAGTAACCTCAGTCACAGGGATGGGTTCCTAGGAATTTCAGGGTTATGGTGTGCAAAGCTCATTTAAGGGGATGATCCTTGAACAAGTGAACAGTTGAATAGAGGCCCCGCTATTACTTCAAATGGCAGATAAGAATTTTTAGCATTGTCCCTTCTATCAAGTTCATTTATATGTCTCTGCCTGTTCCAGAAGCAGCACTTGAGGTGATTTAAGAGGAAGGTCAATAAATAGATGAAGGCAAAAAAGGAAGGAAAATCTTGCGGATGTGATTAGGTGAGGACATCTGAGAGGAAATTTGTTGAGAGCTAAACAACTGCCATAGACCTAATGGGCTGAATGGCCTATTTCTGTCATGTAAATGCTGTATATATTATCTATACCAAGTAAATTTCCTTCCTTCTTCACCCTGTCCCAGCATGAAGATTTAGCACTGATATCCACAACTGCAGTGGCATCCAGATTCACCACCATAAGACTTCCCAAACTGCTTTACAAACATCAAAGTACCTCTAAAAGGTAATCATTTTTGTAAGCAAGCAGATCAGGCAGCTAGCTCAGATACTTCTGAATTAGAGTGCTACCAACTACTGAGCCAAGGCTAATACAATACGTCTAGGATAGTTTTAAGAGCCGCAGTTGACTAATACCATGGTCTCTGCATCCAGTGCCCCTAAGCATTAAGGAATGTCTAAATATGAAAGGACATAAAAAATCATGGGCTTGAAAAGGAAGATAGACTTCTCAATTTTGCAATGAGCACCAATGCATACAAAATTAAGGATCTGGTGATGAGTTTTGGAATTTTCATGGTAAGGTTGGAGGAGGTGTGTTGGATGATGTCAATCATTCTCGAGGCAAAATGATCCTTTGAACATGAACAGTGGTTGTGTAGAATATCATGACAAAGAGGTCATAACATGGCATCATGGCTAAGGGTTGCATGAAGAGAAAGTTATTAAAGCAGAAACATAAGAAATACAATGCACATGATCAAGAATCCTGCTACCCATTGTGATCAGGAATCATTGGTCGAGGACAAAGGAAGATATACTGGAATCACTAAAAGGGATGAAGGCATCTTCAGAACAGATGCAATGATGAAGTAGAATTTGGGAGAATGCAATAGAGCATTAAAAGAAACAATGTAGGAAGAAGGGTGATCAAAATAATTATGAGAGTCAGGAAAGAAATTGGTAAAGAGACTACCTAAAGAAGTGAAATTATACAAGTTGAGGAAGGGAAGGAAAGGGTCAAAAGATATATTGTAAAATGATGTGGGAGAAACAGAAATTGGAAGTAAATTGATTAAATTTTCTAGTTCAGGTTGAAAGCAGGAAACAGCACCAATAAAATTATCCATGTACTAGAAAAGAAATAAGGAGGTGACCAGATTAGAACAGTAACAAAGAACATTCCACATAACCAATGAAAAGGCAGATCTTAAGACCATACAGGTTTCCTCGTAACACGTTTGATTTAGAGCAAGTGAGTGCAGTGTTTGGAGAAGTTCCACGATACTAGTTCAGACATCTGTAGGAGCGTTGTGGTAGATGACCCTTGGTTTAACCCCTATCCCAGGTAAACATAAAAGTGGAGAGGGCTTGGGATGAATGGACAACACAGGTGAGAAGTGGTTGGATGTGGGGAGACAAGTAGAACTGAAATGGGAAGCAATCAGGCAAATGGGCCAAGAGCATAATAAAATCATGACTCTATCAGGGCATACCTTTTTATGAATCTTAACAATACTGTGGATACATGAGGTTGGCGTCTGTGGATGGAAAGTTTCCAGAAGAAGTAAGAATAGTGGCAGTGGAAGAAATCACCATTTGATTTTCAGTGATATGGTCATAGTTAAGGGAATGACAGAGGGAGGTCAAAACAGTTGGCATTCGGTCTCCAGAAGCAGGGATTGGTTTACCAAACAACAATAGCATCACTTTTGTCAACAGATATGATGAAAATATTCAGTGGTAACTGAGATAACAAAATGCTTCACGTTTAGAGGCAGGTGGTTTAGAATCAGTAAATGGAGTAGAAAAATGGAAATGGTTGATGTCAGTCTCCAGTGCTTCTCAATGAAAAGATCTAGACAAAGTGTGAGGCCAGAGGATCAGGAGAATTTTGAAACCATGTTGGGGATACTGCTGGTCAAAGAAATATATGTGAAGGGGAAGATGACAAAAGATGAGAGTTCATTAATATAGCACATTCTGTGACTGATGAATGTCCAAAGCTGTTTACAGCTAATAAAATATTTCTTTTAAGCATATCCATTGCTGTAAAAAGGAAAAGATACAGCCAATTTGCATGCAGCAAGTTCCCACAGATAGCAATTATGATCAGTCAGTGGCATTGTAGTAATGGCACTGAACTAACAACACAGAGAATAGGCTCACAATTTACAGAACATGAGTTTAAATGGCACCACTCAAGCTGGCAGAATTTAAATTCAATTAATGGAGATCTGGAATTTTTTTAAAAAGTCAGTTTTGGTAAAGGTGAACATGAAATTATCAATTGTCACAAAACCCATCTGATGGACTAATGCTCATTAAGAAAGAAAGTCAGCCATCACTACCTGGTCAGGCCAAAAAGTGACTGTAGACCCACGGCAATGTGATTGATCCTAATTGCCTTCTGAAATAGTTTTGCAAGTCAGACAGTTCAATGACAATTAGGTGTAGGCAAAAACTGTGGGCCTTGCCAATGGTGCCCACTTCCCATGAAAGAATAAAGAGAAAAAACAGATATTTGTTTCTTTTTATGATGATAATTGCAAGATAAGTATTTGCTAGGACAAACAACTAAGATTTAAGGATACAGATACAATCCTGAGCAGACTTGATATGGTGGAAACTGGAAAGCTTTTATTCTTCCAGGGGACACTAGCATAGGGGTCACAGATTAAGAATAAACTGTCGTTTTTTAAAAAACAAAAATAGAATGAGGACTTCTTTTTCTCTCAGACGGTCATTAGTCTGTAAGAGAGTCTTCCCAGAATGCAGTGGAGGCTGTATTATTGAATTTATACAAGGCCATGTTGAATAGATTTCTGATAGACAAAAGGAGTTAAGGGTTATGGGCAGTGACAGATAGGAAAATTGAGTTGAGAGTACAACTGGATTAATCATGACATGGCTGAATGTTGGAGCAGGTTCAAAAAATTGTCGACTCCTGCTTCTATATCCTACCTTCCTACCTTTCTTCCACTCTTCTTCTAAAATATTTCAATGGATTTTTCTGTCCTTTTGGAAGAATAGACTCGGAGTCAGTTTGGCATTTCATCTGAGAGACAGTACCTAGCATTCTACCAATACTACACTGAAGTATTAAATAGAAAAGTTCATCATTTTACCATATAAACAAATGAATAAGGAACAGCAGTAAATCATTCAGTTCCTCAAAACTCCTCTGCTGTTTAAAAAGACATGACTTATTTGATTCAATGGATTCAAATACATACTCCCCTGATAAACTTTTTTCCCTCTTGCTTGCTAAGAATCTATCCCTTTCTGCCTTAAAAATAATCAAAGGCTTTCCTTCCATGATCTTTTCAGGAACACAGCTCCAAAGATTCACAACTCTCTATGGCTCCATCTCAGTTTTAAATGGCAACCTCATATTTGTATGGCTCCTAATTCTAGATTTTCCCATAAAAGGAAACGTCCTGTCCACACAGAGCATACTAAGACCTCCCAGGATTTTATGTGTTTCAGTCAAGTTGCCACTTTCTGTTCTAACCTTCAGCTTAGCCTGCCTAACCTTTCCTCATAACACTATACACTCATTGTCATCATTGACAGTCCCTCGCTGATGAGGACTACTCCCTTCCACTGTCAAGTATTCCAAGTATTTATCTGGTAAACCTGCCCTGATCTTCTTCTGAAGTATTTGTATCCATCCTTAAATAAGGTCATCGACACAGCACACAGTTTTCTTACCATTGGTCCAGATAACTGAAGCATAACCTCACTACTTTTATATTCAATTCTCCTTGCAATAAACAATGGCATTCATCACTTTCTAATCACTTGCTGGGACACGCATACCAGCATTTTGGATTTAATCACTGGACACCTGCAATCTTTCACCATTGAGATAAAAAAACTTATTTTTCATTCTTCCAGCCACAAAGACAGCTTTCTGTAATTCCCAGATGAGGACTCCCAAATCCCTCTTTTCTGTGAGGTTATACAGTCTTTCTCAATTTAAAGAATATTCAGCTCCTCTATTCTTCCTGCCATTGTGCAAAACAATTTACCACATTATATTCTATCTGCCAAATTATACTAATTTGTTTAATCTGTCTGTATTTTTCTGCAGATTCTTTGCTTCGTCCTCACCACCACTTAACTCCCCACCTATTTTTGTATCATCCGCATATTTGTCTATCGTCCGTTTACTTTCCTTATCCAAGTTATTTATGTATGTTGTAAATAATTGTAGGTTCTATTTCTGATCTCTGTGACCTTCTACTAGTTACAGGTTGCCTTCCTGAAAATGCACCTAATCCCAACTGTCCATATTCTATGAGATACCCAATCCTCTATCAGTGCTAATATACTACCTCCAACACTGTTCGTTCCTATCTTATTCAGTATCCTAATGCGTGGCACACTAACGAATACTTTCAAAAAATTCACTGCTTCCCCTTTATCTATTCTGTTTGTTACCTCCTCAAAGAAGTCTAGTAAATTTGTCAGATATACCTTACCCTTCATGAAGCCATGCTGACTCTGCGTGATCATATTAGATATTTCTAAATGCTCAACTAATGTCTCCTTTACAATATATTCTAATACTGACTCTAATAACAGTCGTTTGAAATAGGCCCAAAAACAGAAGTTGCGAAGGAAAGAGATAATGGGAACTGCAGATGCTGGAGATTCCAAGATAATAAAATGTGAGGCTGGATGAACACAGCAGGCCAAGCAGCATCTCAGGAGCACAAAAGCTGACGTTTCGGGCCTAGACCCTTCATCAGAGAGGGGGATAGGGGGAGGGAACTGGAATAAATAGGGAGAGAGGGGGAGGCGGACCGAAGATGGAGAGTAAAGAAGATAGGTGGAGAGGGTGTAGGTGGGGAGGTAGGGAGGGGATAGGTCAGTCCAGGGAAGACGGACAGGTCAAGGAGGTGGGATGAGGTTAGTAGGTAGCTGGGGGTGCGGCTTGGGGTGGGAGGAAGGGATGGGTGAGAGGAAGAACCGGTTAGGGAGGCAGAGACAGGTTGGACTGGTTTTGGGATGCAGTGGGTGGGGGGGAAGAGCTGGGCTGGTTGTGTGGTGCAGTGGGGGGAGGGGATGAACTGGGCTGGTTTAGGGATGCAGTGGGGGAAGGGGAGATTTTGAAACTGGTGAAGTCCACATTGATACCATATGGCTGCAGGGTTCCCAGGCGGAATATGAGTTGCTGTTCCTGCAACCTTCGGGTGGCATCATTGTGGCAGTGCAGGAGGCCCATGATGGACATGTCATCAAGAGAATGGGAGGGGGAGTGGAAATGGTTTGCGACTGGGAGGTGCAGTTGTTTGTTGCGAACTGAGCGGAGGTGTTCTGCAAAGCGGTCCCCAAGCCTCCGCTTGGTTTCCCCAATGTAGAGAAAGCCGCACCGGGTACAGTGGATGCAGTATACCACATTGGCAGATGTGCAGGTGAACCTCTGCTTAATGTGGAATGTCATCTTGGGGCCTGGGATGGGGGTGAGGGAGGAGGTGTGGGGACAAGTGTAGCATTTCCTGCGGTTGCAGGGGAAGGTGCCGGGTGTGGTGGGGTTGGAGGGCAGTGTGGAGCGAACAAGGGAGTCACGGAGAGAGTGGTCTCTCCGGAAAGCAGACAGGGGTGGGGATGGAAAAATGTCTTGGGTGGTGGGGTCGGATTGTAAATGGCGGAAGTGTCGGAGGATAATGCGTTGTATCCGGAGGTTGGTAGGGTGGTGTGTGAGAACGAGGGGGATCCTCTTGGGGCGGTTGTGGCGGGGGCGGGGTGTGAGGGATGTGTCGCGGGAAATGCGGGAGACGCGGTCAAGGGCGTTCTCAATCACCGTGGGGGGGAAGTTGCAGTCCTTAAAGAACTTGGACATCTGGGATGTGCGGGAGTGGAATGTCTTATCGTGGGAGCAGATGCGGCGGAGGCGGAGGAATTGGGAATAGGGGATGGAATTTTTGCAGGAGGGTGGGTGGGAGGAGGTGTATTCTAGGTAGCTGTGGGAGTCGGTGGGCTTGAAATGGACATCAGTTACAAGCTGGTTGCCTGAGATGGAGACTGAGAGGTCCAGGAAGGTGAGGGATGTGCTGGAGATGGCCCAGGTGAACTGAAGGTTGGGGTGGAAGGTGTTGGTGAAGTGGATGAACTGTTCGAGCTCCTCTGGGGAGCAAGAGGCGGCGCCGATACAGTCATCAATGTACCGGAGGAAGAGGTGGGGTTTGGGGCCTGTGTAGGTGCGGAAGATGGACTGTTCCACGTAACCTACAAAGAGGCAGGCATAGCTGGGGCCCATGCGGGTGCCCATGGCCACCCCCTTAGTCTGTAGGAAGTGGGAGGAGTCAAAAGAGAAGTTGTTGAGTGTGAGGACGAGTTCCGCTAGGCGGATGAGAGTGTCGGTGGAGGGGGCCTGGTCGGGCCTGCGGGACAGGAAGAAGCGGAGGGCCTTGAGGCCATCTCCATGCGGAATGCAGGTGTACAGGGACTGGACGTCCATGGTGAATATGAGGTGTTGGGGGCCAGGGAATTGGAAGTCCTGGAGGAGGTGGAGGGCGTGGGTGGTGTCACGGACATAGGTGGGGAGTTCCTGGACCAAAGGGGAGAAAATGGAGTCCAGATAGGTGGAGATGAGTTCGGTGGGGCAGGAGCAGGCTGAGACGATGGGTCGACCAGGGCAGGCAGGTTTGTGGATTTTGGGAAGGAGATAGAAACGGGCCGTGCGGGGTTGGGGAACAATGAGGTTGGAGGCTGTGGGTGGGAGGTCCCCTGAGGTGATGAGGTCATGAATGGTGTTGGAGATGATGGTTTGGTGCTCGGGTGTGGGGTCATGATCGAGGAGGCGGTAGGAGGTGGTGTCGGAGAGTTGGCGTCTGGCCTCGGCGATGTAGAGGTCAGTACGCCATACTACCACTGCGCCACCCTTGTCTGCGGGTTTGATGGTGAGGTTGGGGTTGGAGCGGAGGGAGCGGAGGGCTGCCCGTTCTGCGGGGGAGAGGTTGGAGTGGGTGAGAGGGGTGGAGAGGTTGAGGCGGTTAATGTCTCGACGGCAGTTGGAGATGAAGAGGTCGAGGGAGGGTAGGAGGCCTGGGGGTGGTGTCCAGGAGGAGGACTTGTGTTGGAAGCGGGTGAAGGGGTCAGTGGAAGGAGGGTTGGGTTCCCGGTTGAAGAAGTAGGCATGCAGGCGAAGACGGCGGAAAAACTGCTCTATGTCCGACCGTGACTGGTATTCGTTGATGTGTGGTTGTAGGGGGACAAAGGTGAGCCCCTTGCTCAGGACTGACCGTTCGTCCTCAGTCAGTGGGAGGTCTGGGGGGATGGTGAAGATTCGGCAGGGCTCAGGGTGGCTGTCTCCTCTGGGGTTGCAGGCTGTGGAGGTTGTGGGCGGAGCGATGACGTCGCGTTGCGAAGGAAAGGTCACCAGACCCAAAATGTTAACTCTGATCTTTTCCACACAAATGCTGCCAGGCCTGCTGAGCTTTTCTAACAAATTCTATTTTTGCTCCTGATTTACAGCATCCACAGTTCTTGAGGTTTTTAGTTTGAAATAGGCCTGCTGTTTTATGAGGAGTGGTTGGACAGGCTAGGTTTTATTTATTACATGTAAACCCTCCCTTTAAGAGAGTTCACCTTTAAAGGTGTTGGCATTACACCCACCTCAGGTTTCAGATTGAGGAGAGACCAAGTCATAAAATGGCCACAGCATGGGGATTTTATGTAGGGGTGGATTCTGTATTGGCAAGAAGGTGGGTTTCAGCTATTCCTCTCACCCCTTTTAATCCAAAGTCCCTCAATCATATATTGAGTGTAAATATACAAATATTTAAAGAAAAAGAGGAGCAAAGACAATGTAAAAAAGTTATTTGATCATTTTCACTGTGTCATTTTGAGGTATTGCTGGGTTGTGAATATCAGCTTTGAAAAAACAATTGAGGATTTGATTGCTTAGTTTGTGTCTCATTAATCATTCTCTGATGGTACTTTTTACAACGTTAAATCATTCACATTTAGTTGATCCAATGTTTGTGCTTATTCAAGGCATTCATTTAACTTTTGTTTGCCAAAAGTCAAATGACACTTTGGAAGTGTGATGTCTTAAGGTGTGATGCATTGAGACTTTGAGGTGTCGTGCCCTAGGTATGACACTTTGAAGTGTTGTGTTTCTGAAGCTTCACTTTCTCAGATGTAATGCTTTTGAAAAGCGTGCTGTTATACTGAATGCAAAATGCAATGCCTTTAATTATATGGATGTACTGGTGTAAACAGAAACATACTGTTAAAAGTATAACATGTACTTACTTAATAGGTCTCATGAATGCAGTTTGTAGTAGAGGATTTTTTTTGACTTATTGTAACCCAAATCAATGAATAAAATAAAACATTTTAATATTTCTGCTTTCATTCACAGACTTTGTCTTTAATCATTAGAATGATCCAGATCAGTTTCTGAAAAGACTTACTGGCATATCATAAGCAGAATATTTGTGGCAGCACATTGGCACAGTGATTAGCACTGCTGCCTCACAGTGCCAGGGACCCCGGTTCAATTCCAGCCTCAGGTGACTGTCTGTGTGGAGTTTGCACATTCTCCCCATGTCTGCATGGTGCTCCAGTTTCTTCCCACAGTCCAAAGATGTGCAGGTTAGGTGGATTGGCCATACTCAATTGCAAGAATTCTTCAGGGATGTATAGATTAGATGGGTTATAGGGGAATGGGTCTGGGTGGGCTGCTCTGAGGTTCAATGTGGACTTGTTGGGCCAAAGGGCCTGTTTCCACACTGTAGAGATTCTATGATAAGGGCTTCTTAATTTTTCTATTTTTAAATGATTGCAACTTGCATGTTGCTATGAGATTGTGGCATTGTTGACAAACATTTGTTTTGCAGTAAAATTATGGTTATTATGTGAAGATGACCAGTAACTTCTTGTTTTAAAACATTTCCTTCACAATTTTGCGTGTCTGCATATCATCGGCTAAACATTCCATTTAGATTCAGAACCACTGCATCTGGCTCTGATCAGAGAGAAAAATCACCACTTACCTGTCGAGAATGCTTCTATCCACATCTCCAAAGAAAGATTTTCCGTCAATGCATGAGTCTTAGGAGGCTCCATGCAGAAAAGAATCCATGCAGAAATCAAGCCACATTCTTACAGTGTGAACTGCCCTATTCTGGTAATTATTTAACTGTCCCAATGCTTTTCATTGTGCTGGTGAATGTGTGAATGGGTGAGTGATTGTGTTGTTGGAGGTGGATGAGGTAAATAGGTAAGTGGGTAGGGTAATAGCTAGATAGGGAGATAGTTTGGGACAGTGGCAGCTGGGTAGGGTAGAATGTGGATAGGATTGCAGCTGGGTTGAATGGCAGTTGGTTGGTATGATGCATGGGTGAGTGGGTAGGTGAATTGGCGGAAGCCCAGTTGTTAAAATGTATGTAAAGCTCACTATGATTATTGTAACGAAGCCTGTCCACCAAAATCAGCCCATGCTCAGAGTTGAGAACTGGGTAATTTCACGTGGCATTTTTTAACCTTGTATCCAACTGTTTGCCAGTGTGTTTCAGAATTCTTTAAGCCTTATTAAACTTTGTTCTGAAGTTTTTAGATATTTCCACATTGAAATATTACAATTTTAAAGTCTCTCCCCATTTCATTCTGAGCCATAGAATAGAAACTCACTGGGTAAATATGTCACTTACTCTATAAATGCAGAACTTTACACTTATCTGCATTTTATTTTTGTTTATAGATGGGGATAGCAGGACAAGACTGCATGGATTGTTCATCCCTAATTATCTTAAAAAGGTAGCAGATGACCTTTTTCAATTGCTGCAGTCTTGTGCTGAATCTGGGTTCAGAATTGTAATTTCAGGATATGGCCAATGACAACTGAAATGATAAGTCAGCATGAATTTGACGTCAAGGGGTTCCGGTGTTGATGGAGTTTCTATGATGTTGCCACTTTTGTTTGATTTTTAATTTGATTTTTGATTGAGTTTTAAATTTAATAATTTTGCATTGTGTTTCTGAATCCAAACCAAAATTATAAATTATAAATAGCAAAGGTTCTTTCTGATCCATAACAATAGGGCCAATAATAAACTTAGACCACAAGAGGGGGAAACAGAAATGGGTCATTCAGCCCATTGAGTCTGCTTCACAATTCAGTGGAATTTTGATTGATCTAATAATTCAACTCTCAATTCTCCTGTCTTTTCCCTATAACCAAAAGTGGGTAGAGTAGCAACTAGTTCATGTGGTAGGTTGAAAAAATGGCAGCTGGGTAGGTTAGAATGTGGATAGGGTGGCAACTGGATAGGATGGCAGTTGGATGTTGTGGTACATGAGTGAGTGGCTAGGTGAGTTAGCAAAGTCAGACTGGGTCAGGAGGTTAGGTGTAATTAGGTCAGATTGGAGGAGAGTTGGGATATCGAGGATGAGTCAGATGTTGGGAATCAGTCAGGTTGACCCAGTAGTTATGTGAAGAAGAGCACAGGTCAGTGGGACAACCGAGGGGCAAATTTTAGTAAAGAGGTCAGAGCGAGAATTGAATTGGAGGGTCAGTTGTATAGTTTCCCCAGAGTTACAACAAGATATTTCTGTCTAACATTTCCTTGAAAACTATAAACGGGAATTTTCTGAAGTCTCTGACTCCAACTCAAAGTCAGAGGCGTTTTTGGAGGGTTCGGGAGAACAGGGTAATAGTCTAACTTTGGTTTAAACATCCCAGGTGATTCAATGGATTCAGCACAATATGACGTCTGTAGGATTTTCAATGTGAATTGTAGATCATCCATTTAGTAACCAAATATCCATTGACTGGAAGATCTGCAACCACTTTTTTCAACAGTAGCTTAAAATCCAAAGGTCAAAATTAACCTTACTAAATTTGCTGAGAAATACCTGTGATTGGCATTACTTGTCACAGATCACTATAAGCTTAATTAGTGCTGACAAAGCAGGTATTTATGTCAAGAATTAAACTGTTATAGGTTTGATTACAACATTGCAGTTTTGAGCAAGGAAACAGTTGGAATAACAAAGCCTTTGATCCTTCTTCAGCATTAAATGATGTCATTCAGGATTATGCACGATTTTCTGATGTGTATTCAAAGATGAAAGGGACCACTTCTAACAACAATCACATTGCCATTTAATTAGCCATGCACCAAAGCTAGCACTTGCATCATTATATGTTAAAAGATAGTATTTTTTTAGTTTTGATACTAATTGGCCAAATATTACATTTTCCCAAATAAAAACCAGAAAAACCGTGGATGCTGTGAATCAGGAACAAAAACAGAAGTTGCTGGAATCTCACCAGCCTGGCAGCATCTGTGAAGAAAAAGATCAGAGTTAATATTTCGGGTCTGGTGACCCTTCCTCGGAACCAGCCAATCTTGAACCAGTTCCGAGGAAGGGTCAGCAGACCTGAAAGGTTAACTCTGATTTTTTTCTTCACAGATGCTGCCGGACCTGCTGAGCTTTTCTAGCAACTTCTGTTTTCATTATATTTTTCCTATTTGTCTCACCCATTTAATGTTCAGTTCAATGTACAAACCATGTAGTAATATTTATTTACTTATTAAGGATAAATGAGTATCTACATTTTTCAACATTTACTTCATACCTACATCGTTTAATTTTTTCCTATAAATTATTAAATACGATATAAAATTAACATCTGATTGTTGAAGAGTAGGAGATATTCCTAAAATGGAAATCTTGCACTAACCTCCAGAGACTTTATGTAAATGCTTGCTATTTTAGAGTAAAACTAATAAAATTACCTGCAAGGTCAAAAAAAAGACCATAAAAAATAGGAATGGGAACAGACCAATCAGGCCTTTGAGCCCGTTCTGCTATTCAGTAGAATCATGACTGATCCAACATTCCTAATGTCTCCTCACCTGCCCTTTTACATGCAACTATTAATTTGTTTATTGATCGAGAATATATCTACCTCAGTCTTAAATGTTGACAAGCACTCTGCCTCCACAGGTCTCTGTGACAAAGAGTTCCAAAGATTCACAGCCTTCTGAGAGAATTTCCTTCTTATTTCAGCCTTAAATTGGCACACCTTTATTCCAAGTCTCTTCAGGGTCAAGATCACAGGACTCAATTCAATGCAGCTTGAGTTCCACTGACATATCAACTACTTTTTGCCACCATTAATATGTAAGACATACAGAGAATTGGCATCAGAAGTGTCAGATCTATGGTAATAGTGTTCTCAGTGGTAGTGAGTAGGCATCACTGTTGGCACCAAGCTGAAATAACCATGGAACCACAGGTCACTAATTGACAACAACAATAATAAATTTTCTCTTCTACCTACACAATGATCTTCAACAGTATGTACCCTCCCCTGAGGAGAAACAGATCCAATTTTACAAGTCTACTACATTTTGTAAGGCTATGACATCACTGATTACAGTTGCAAAATAAATTACCCGCAAAAGTCCAATGCAATGGCCACTGATGAACAATTTTTCCATTGAGGCCTTAATGTGCCCATTTCTAAAAATAGAACTAAATACCTATACATTGTCATTGTAAAGCCTTTTGACATATCTGCAATATGATATTATTGATGGTAGGCTTGGTGGTTTGCCATAGTATTTCAAATTGGGCAATAGCTTCTATGTATCTTCCCAAGTGATAGCATTATCAACATCCTGGTGGATACCATTGTGACAATGTTGTCACTTTAAAAAGATTATTTGTGGTCCTTGTTTTATTTTGAAGAGAGTTTGCAAATGCAGAGGTATGAAACAGTTGGGGGAGTAACAGTTTAACAATGGAAGGGAAGTAGCCACTTCTCCCAGTTCAGGTTTCTTCCAGTTTTTTTAAAAGATGTAACAATCACAAGATGTCTTGAGTACCGGGGGGTTGATAGTTTCAGTAAAGGATTCCTCTGACTTTCTCTGAAATGTCTCTCTGGGTTTTATTCACTCCTGCCTGTAAGAACATGTGTTTGAATTTACCTTTTTGCCAAGTGGTGTGTTTATGGATGTTATTATATTCGAACAGTTAATTAGTATCGGATCAGTTATGTTTTCCAATATAACAAAGTGTGGAGCTGGATGAACACAGCAGGCCAAGCAGCATCTCAGGAGCACAAAAGCTGACGTTTCGGGCCTAGGCCCTTCATCAGAGAGTTTTCCAATAGTTGGGTTACTCTGAATTCTGTTTTTTTTGTTCATGTTTCAACTGTAGTATTTGTATATGTTTTGTCTTGCTTAGAGCTGAGTGGTTTGACCAGTTGCATCACACCTAGAACACTCACTTCATATCGGCCTTTAAAATAAGAAAAAGTTAGGGCCTAGGCTACCTTCTTAAAATATTTTGAGGGTGGTCTGGCCTGGTCAATAAAACTAGTGACCAGAAACTAAACTGGATGAGCCATGTGAATACTGTAGCTACAAGAATAGGTCAGCGGTTAGGAACTCTCCAGCAATCTATTCATCTCCTGAGGTTCCAAAGCCTTCAACAAGGCACAAATCAGGAGTATAATGGAATACTTCCCACCTGCATAAATGGGTGCATCTCCAAGAACACTTTAGAAGCTTGACATCATCACATAAAGCAGCTGGCTGTACTGGCAACCATCTATCTTCTTAAACTTTCACTATCTGCACCACCAATGCACATTGAAGACAATGTGTACCTGGCACACTTAGAAATTCACCAACAAACCTGAGACAGCACCTTCCAAGCCAGGACCATTACATCTAGAAGGATAAGGGCAGTAAATACATGATAACACCATCATCTGCAAATCTCCCAACACACCATTCATCACCCACACTTAGAACACTATCACCATCCCTTCGATGTTGTTGGGCCAAGATCATGCAACTGCCTTTTAAATGGCATTGCAAATTTACCTACAGCACATGGACTGAAGTGGCTCACAAGGCATTCCACCAGTACATTTTCAAGAGTACTAAGTAATAAATGCTGACCCAACTAATAAAACCGACTGTCCATCAATTTCACGTTTATTGAGCGCTTTATTTAACAATGCCCTTTCAGCAGATAAGAGACATCTTCATCTTCTTACATCCTACATTATAGAGGAATTCATTCTATCCTGAATATTGTGTAATAAATTAGGGTTTTTATGCTTTATACTCTTGATAACCTGTCCAGATTTTGTAATACACATTTGAGAAGTACATTATTTATCGGGCTTGCCTGTGTGTTAAAGGAGTTATCACGTGACTATTACACATTCATTTCTTCCTTCTAAGAATGGTTAAAGTCAAATCTATGCAAGCTTAAACAAGAAAACCACTAAATAGTGATTATTGTTTGGTGTAAGATGTTGTACAAAGAGCACAATTAACTTTATTGATATAAGCTTTATGGGTAACATCAACTGATATTGTGTAAATGCAGTGTATCTAAGTAGCTTTGTCATTTAAATTAAAGTTGACATGAAATCAGGAATCAAAATTATTAGATGCTGTGAAACTCATGCAGCAATTATTTCATTTGTCATTGTCGTCTTGCAGCATGTTAGCTAATATGTATACAGATCTGTCAGCTTTCACTGCCAGTTCTTTTCCTGAAAGCCTCTAAATGAACACTTCACTGAAGAATAAGCCTCTAAGTCAGGGGTGAGAAACCTTCATCCCACAAGTCAAATATAGCCAGCTTTCCACTTTATTCCGGAATATGCAGCTGTAAGAAACTATTTGGTTAGTATTCTATGAACTCCTCATCCAGGCTATGATTCGCAATCTGATTTTTCCACTTCATATGTCAAATTAAAATCACCCATGACTATTGCCATCCCTTAATCAGAAGCACCCATTTTTTATTGTTGCATGTTTTATCTCACATTACTGTTATTATACAACACTGCTATGGGTAACTACTTTCCCTCACTATTCCTCATCTCCACCCAAACTGATTCTGCATCCTGAACTGCAAAAACAAGGTCATCTCTAAATATTGCACAAAAGCCACACAATTCTACCCCTCTACCTTCATCTCTTTTACTATTCCTCTTGAATGTCAAATACCCCTTAGTACTGAGAACTTAACTCATGTCATCCTGCAGCCACATCTCCATAATGGCTATTAGGTCATATTTATTCACTTCAAAGCACACTATCAATTTGTTTACTTCGTAATGAATATTATGCAGATTCAGACACAAAGCTTTTAGTTTTGCCTTAGTTATCTTTATAACATCTTCTATAATTATACAATTTGGACAAATGTTAGTCCTGACATGATACAGATGCAGACCACCTCCACAGTACAGCTCCCCCTTTCCTTGGCACTGATGCCAATACCTCACGAACTAGAAGCATTTTCTTTCACACCAGCCTTTGAGCTAGGTATTCACCTCACTCACCTTATATGCCATCTGCCAATCAGCACCTGGTTCAGAAAATAATCCAGCAATTATTAGCCTTATGATAAAAATGGAAATTGCTGGGAAAGCTCAGCAGGTCTGGCAACATCTGTGGAGAAAAATCAGAGTCAACATTTCAGGTCGAGTGACCCTTCCTCAGCTTTACAGCCTCTGCAGTTGTTTCAGCTTTTAGTTAACCTTGAGTATATGCTCTTCAATTTGATACCAAGCTCCTCATACTTTCTAAGCAGAATCTCTTCTTATTCAATTCGATCAAAGTAGTTTTTGACATTTTGTTAAGAATGTGTTTCTCCTGGCTTTCAGAATCTGGGAGCTGCCATATGAACAAGCTATGACACAATTCCTGTCTCCCAATTGATGTTAACTAATTGGCTAAATGTAATTTGTTAAGTTAATCAGCCATACAAAATCACTTGTTGTTCTTTACCTGTTAGTTAGCTCAGTTGGTGGTGGCTGGTTTTTGATGCCGAAAGACACCAATAGGATGGGTTCAATTCCAACAAAGGCTGAGGTTGCCATCAAGATCTTAACTTCTCCTGCCCCTTGCCTGAGGTGTGTTGGCCCTCAGATTAAACTCACCACCAGTCATTTCACTTTAATTAGATGGCAGGCACTATGGTGGCTTTACTATTGAAATGTTCTTACCACATGCAACTACATGTTTTGAATGAGAACTTATTGGTACATTCAACTCCTATTGTCACCTCTGCTTCCACTAACTCCCTTGATCATTGTGACCATTGCTCTGTTGAGCCTTAGGCTTTACCTTTTAGCTGCATTCTTTGTTGCAATGAAAGACTTACTTAAATTTCAAGTCTAAAATGACTCATAATATGGATCTACGTTGATAATCTATTCCTCACTTAAAACCACTGAAACAAGGGCCAGGATTTTGAAAGTGCTCAGGGTCCAGATTTGAGGTGGTTGAACAGACAGTTTTTCCTTCATGGTCATTTGAGCTACAGTCCTGAACTTCCAGTTGGCAATCTATTTGTCTTGGACTGTGACTGTCCCTTCTAGGATCATAGGCAGGCAGCAGTGTCTATTTTAAAAATGCAAAATACTCTTGCAATGCCCATCTTCAGGTCATCAGCTCACACTTCAAAGTGGGGTTGCTGATATTTATTTTCTTTAACATGTTGTATTTGGTGACCCCTTTTGTGCCTCTGAGACATTGCATTTTGCCAGTTTACCTTGGCAGCATGAAGTGAATGGCACTCTGGATGCCCTCGACGGAGATGGTCTGGCATTTGTTGGAGTGGATCAGTTGCAAAGCCTCAGACACAATGTGCTGAAAGGTGTCAACTACAAAGGGGTACATGACATCCATGGTCTTGGACTAAATTCTGATGGAAGGAGCGACCTGGGTCGGCGGGTGGTATAAGTAAGTCAAGTTGTTATGTTTCTGAGTCTTCCTCTACTTCTTGGACGTTTCTTGATGACTTTGTGAAGTGACTGTTTTGATGCTTTTAGGGGTACAATGTCCTTTACCACAGCTGCCAACTCAGGCATGGCATCCTATCTCAGGGAATTTGTTGAGTTTGGCTCTCCAGCATTGGGAATCTGTCTACCATACCTGATCAGATGGTGAACCCACCTGTTAATAAGCTTTCAACTGGTGGAGGGTTTTTAAACCCACAGGCATGCCTTAAGGATGCGTTTCGGGTCAAGACTTGGAGCTGGTATTCATTGCTGGTTCCTGGCTACTAATTGATAACCTAGCATAAGGTAACACTAGTAGTGCCTTCTCCCACTGAAGATCACACTGCTCAACAGTCACACTATCACTGTTCAGTAATTACGTATTGAGGACAAAGACTGAAAAGTAATATTGACAAAAGGTTAAAGCTTAATACATTTGTTTGTCTCATTGTTTAGTAGAGGTGTTGACAGATTTAAAATAAATGCACAATTGACTATAAAAATAGTGGCATGTGGTTTAAACTGGAGTTAATCAACATATTTGTGCGATGAATTTCAACAATATAACTTTTTTTTGCATTAAAATGTATATGCAAAAAAACACGTTAAGTATTCATCCTTTAATGCTGCCACCAGCAAGCTCTAGGTTCCAAAAGTATCCTGGTATACCAAGGAACAACTTCAGCTGAGAGAAAAGAGAACACATTTTCCCAGATTTTCCAGTCAATGGCAGTAGCACTACAGTCAGCACTGACCATGATTTAAAAATATGGTTTGACCATTTCTCAACCTTTCAGCCAGGACATCCTTTCCAGAGGCAAGAAACAAGGCCTAGTTGCAGTGATCCACATGGACTGGTGAGGAGGAGAAATGAAAGGCCAGGTCTCCTACTCAACACTTGACCAGCATGTGTTGTGGTAAGGTTTTTTTTTCAGCAAGCATTGTTAAAGTTTAGGATTTTTAAGTGCTGTTAGGAGTTTGTGATGAAGACCTGATGCAGATGGGAGATGAGCATGGGAAGAATTGGTGAAACGCTTTGTCAGGAGAGGTTTATAGAGAAAAGGCATTATCAGAGGTGCAGAAGTGTTAGAGTGGTTGGATGAGGGGTTGAAGATGATGGGTATTGTAAGGGTGAGTATTGTAGGGAGGGGGTTAAAAACCACAGACATTGTTGGGAGTGTGGGGCTTGTTTAGGCTGTTTTGTATTTCAGTTAAGCTCCCACTACTAATGATCATCTTATTCCTTAGATTAACAGTAAGAGAAAGATGGAGTAATTTTTTTTCAAACATATGAAATCAAGCCCAGTTTTTGACGCAAACTTCAGAATCAGAGAGATTCTTGGAGGGCGAATGTTTATCTCAATATTTATCACTGTGATGATTGGAAGAACAAGACCAATACATGGTTACCACAAACAGATTTATTATTATGATAAGTTCCTACTCTTCTGTTCAGCATTTTCTCTCACATAAAGTACATGTCAAAAGGTACAAGCATACGTAATTTGGAAATTGTGAAAAATCGAAGTATTTTGGGTGAGCAGGTTTCTCAACAAATAATTTGCACACTTAATGTCCAGTTTAGCCATTTAAGAAATTCCACTATCCCATCTGAGGCATGATTTTTGTAGAACTGTTTATTTTCTGTCAGTCAGCAAAAATGAATTCTGCACAGTTTACATAAACAGTACAGAAAATCATAAACTACATTTCAAATGTTCCTTAGCAACCACAATGCCAAAAATGAACAGAAGACCTAAGCCAGTGAGCTAAACTCCAGCTCTCATTGCCACAACAACAAAATTGGGGCCCACTTATTCATCACTGGGTACCATGCTTAGTATGGATACAAACTGAAACAGCACTTAGATATGTTTATTTTTAGTAAGCATGACACATTGCAATGTGAGAAAGTGATTTTGAGATGATGGCTAGTCACAGCTGACAAGTCCAGATGCCAGTACCACACCGGGTCTCAGAGATGATCTGCTTTTAAAGAGCTCTCATGCACCCGGGATGAAATAAGAGATGCTCTGTGTACATGTGCTCCTTTAAGAAAATAATACACACTATCGAAGGACAAGGACAGCAGGTGCTCGGGAACATTATCACTGGCAATTTCTCCTCCAAGCCATATACCATCTTGTTTTCAAAATACATCACTGTCCTTTCATTGTTCCTGATTCAAATTCTGGAACTCAAAGCTAATACCATTGTGGACGCATTGATGACAAGTGGACTGCGTAAATTCGAGAAGGTGCCGGAGTGAAACCTTGGCAATCAGAATTGATCAATAAATGATGACCTTACTGGCCACATCACAAGCATGTAAACAAGAATATGCCAAAGTCACTTCAGGTGCAAATTAAAGTATAACCTGTGCCAGGTATATTGACTTAATGAAGAGCGTAAAATTATCTCTGTAAAAAAAAATGAGTAGGGGTAGGCTGCAGAGCCTGTAAATCTCTTTCTGCTGTTCAATATGATTACGGCTGACCTTCTGCCACAAATCCACTCTCTCAAATATTCTTTGATTCCTCAGAGACCACAAGTCCGTCAACCTAAATTTAAATATAGTCAATGATGAAGGATCCACAAAGCACTAAGATGGAGAATTCCAGAAATTTCACAACCCTTTGAATATAAAGATTTCTCCTTGTCTTAGTTCTCAATGATCATCTCTTGATCCTGAGGCTCAGGCCTGGTGCTGTAGTTCCCCAGTCAAGGGAAACATCTTCCTCATGTCCTCCATGTCAAATAATGTATGTTTCAAAGAGATAGCCTCTCATTCTTTTAAATTCCAGACAATAGAGGATTAAAGTATACACCTTTCATTATCAGATAGTCTTGGAACAAGTATAGTGACTCTTCACCCTACTGCCTTCTTTGATAGTTTATCCTTCCTTAATGGAGATTTCCTGGTGTTTTTCTCACTATTTTTCTTGGATTTGGTGGAAAACGAATATTATGTCAGAGGTTCCTCTGGAAATTCAAAAACCAAGGAACAAGAATGAGCAGGTATGGTTTTAAAGTGATATGCAAAACAATCAAGGGAATGAAAAAAAGATAATATTTCATGCAACTATTAGTTGGGGTACGGAACGCATTTTTTGGAAATATGGTGATGGAAGATTCGATTGAGGCATTCAAGAGGGCATTGGATGATTTATTGGTTAGAAATAGTGTGTAACAATATAAGTTAAAAAGACAGGAGATTGGTACGAGGTAATGTTACCCATTTGATGAGCCAGTGTAGGCCGCATTGGCATAATGGCCTCCTTCTGTGTCTGGAGCCTCACTAAGGTTAGGTCCAGTAAGAGTGACAGATTTCCTTCCCAAAAGGTCGACATCAATGACAGATAGAAACTTTATTGCTGCTGCAGAAATAATACATGGGTATCAATTAAATTTTGCCAGACAGTTAAAATTTGGCTCCCCATCTAGATCAGCTATGTAGCAGAATTAGCTGCCAATCCAGAGGAGTCTCATATTTGGAAAGTGGAAGAGACGCAGCAAGGGAAGCCAAAGTTTCCTTGTGGGGTGCTTAGGAGCACTCTAAAGTTCTACCCTTGGAATGGACAGATTAATATGTTCATCAACCTACCCTGTGATTTCCTGCAGGGTGATCAACACATATCACAGTTAGTCACAACCACTGCCCCTCCTACATCTGCCCAGTCCACAAAGATATTTGGGGCTATTAACTCCACTCTCATCTTTGAACTGACTCTTTAATAGCATAGATTGTTTAGCTGAGAATATTGTTATCTCAAGAAATCTCATTACCTCATTTCCAAAATCTGCCCTCTGGAATCAATGGGGGTAGCTATCCTTGGCTATCTAAATTTTGAATTCTGCAGATGTACAGTATTGGCCATAAATTATCTATACTTACTAAGGCTCTCTAATAATGGCAATATTTTTTGATGTTACTCACAAGCAAATGGCCCAGCTTTGTATTGTTAGACCTATGGTTCCTTTCTGAGAATCTTTTACTGAGGGAATGGGATTTGAGTTTTCCAAATACAGAGTAAGTGATTGTAAATAATAGATAAATATTCCCTGAGCAACTGAGAAGATAACACTTCTGTCTAGATTTTGAGTTGAATCCAGCTAGTGACTAAAAAAAATTACTATGCTTTAAGAAAAATATTGATATTCTATTCAGAATATTTTCTAAAGCAGTTGCAGAAAAAGTGGTTCAGTTGTAATGAAATTTCTGGCAGCAAGAAAGTCAATAGATTTGAAGGCTAAAATAAAATGAAACAAACCAAAACAGCTGACAAGTTAAAAACTTGTACTCACCGAATGAATAATGAAAGAGAAATTAATACAATTTATGTTTTGTATTGAGCTGGCCTTTAATGTTTTTTCTTGCTTGATATTTTAAATTCTGCTGGATTGAATTATTGTACAATATTCTGTCACAGTAATCTCATAGAATTTGGTTCCACTTGGAGTTGCTCCATAATAAAGTGATAATGTAGTATCAATATTGCATTCGGGATGATCTCCAGGCATTATCACTTCAAACTGCAGTGTACCAAACTTAAAATCCTATTTGGGTCTTAGGGCCAATCAGATAAAACCAACTATGTTGAATTGACTACATTTTTCAGTTGCTAAACTAGATAGCATAGAAATTTTACCCATGTTAACACCTGTAATTTCCAAATGCTGGACACCATGTGAAGTGAGAAGATTGTTGTGCCTTGTGGATGTACCAACGGACCTTCCAACGGACACACAAGTGAAGAGAAAACAATTAACTGGTTATTTTTGAACAATGAAGTTTTTCTTAGAAACTGGTTCAGAGCAATTTTACTAATTTGCCTGGCCATCCTTTCAAAATGGATTGTTCTAATGTAGAAGATAAGCTTTGCAAAGAATTTACAGGGAGGCCAAAAAAAAATTGAACTTTGTTGAAATAATCTATAACAATATGAACATAATTGTAAATTTGAGCCAAGGTACAATGAATAGAATGCAAATCAAAGGGTGATGTTGCAAGAATGTTAACTTAATGAAGGTCTTATTTGTTGTTAAGACCTGGTGTTGATGAGTTTCCAGATTGGATTTATTACTCCTTCAACTAATGCAATATAGTTGTAAGTGACATATCCCAAATATTTTCTTTTCATCACTTCTTCAGAGGTGAGCTAGAGAAAGGACCAACAAGATCAAGAGAGCCATGAAAAGCAAGTTCCCTGAAAACTAATTTCAGATACAGTAGTTGGAATGCTACCATTGTGTGTTTACAATCTTAATTTGCTTTACATGCTTTTACAAGACACTTTTAACATTTTTAAAACAAACTATAATTTTTTACTCATACAATTCTGAAATATTTAATTTTGTTTTGTTTTTACGAATTACAAAGCATAAGCATTAGAAGCTTAAATTAACTTCATGATGGAGAAATAATATAATTTATTGCCTGTCGAAACATGCAGACTTACTTTGATTCCTTCAGGAAAAGCAGTATTATGCATCGTTACCTTGTCCCATTCTTCAATAAATTTTTCATTCATTACATCACAGTTCTTTCTAGTTCAAGACAATTGATTCTTGTGCTCTCTTCTAATGGAGGTAAACTAGCAACATGGCTATGCTGATGGTGCAGCAATCCTAAAGTTTGCACGAATGATCCAGAGGCAAATACCATCATAGGACATAGAACATATAACAGTACAGCACAGTCCAGGTCCACGATGTTGTGCCGAACTTTTACCCTAAACCTAATGTCAACCTAACCTCCACCTCTACCTTATACTATCATCCATATGCCTACCTAATAGCCACTTAAATGCCCCTAATGAGGTGGATTTGACTACCCTCTGGTAATGCATTCCACGTCCCTGCCAAACTCTAAGTAAAGAACCTACCTCTGACGTCTTCCCTCTAACTACCTCCACTCACTTTAAAACTATGCCCCCTTGTAATAGCTACCTCCACCCTAGGGAAAGGTTTCTGGCTGTCTACTCTATACCTCTGATCATTTTGCACACCCTATCAAGTCACCTCTCATCCTTCGCCATTCTAAAGAGAAAAGCCGTAGCTCTCTGAACCTTTCCTCATAAAAGTTTCCCTCCATTCCAGGCAACATCTCCTCTGCACCTTTTCCAACACTTCAACATCCTTCCTGTACTGAGGTGACCAGAAATGGACACAATACTCCAGATGTGGCCGAACCAGGGTTTTGTATAGCTGGAGCTTAACTTCACGACTCTTGAAAAATCAATCCCTCTATTAATGAAAGCTAACACGCATTATGCCTTCTTAACAACTCTATCCACCCGGGTGGCAGCTTTCAGGGATCTATGAACATGAACCCCAAGATCCCTCTGCTGTTCCACACTGCCAAGAATCTTTCCGTTAACCCTGTATTCTGCTTTCAAGTTTTTCCTTCCAAAATGAATCATTTCACACTTTCCAGTGTCAAACTCCACCTGCCACTTCTCAGCCCAGCTCTGCATTCTATCAATGTTCCTTTGTAACCTAGAACAGCCCAACACACTATCTACAACTTGACCCACCTTCGTATCGTCCGTGAATTTAGTTATCCACCCTTCCACTCCTACATCCAAAGTATTTCCAAAAATCACAAATAGAAGAGGACCCAGAACAGATCCTTGTTATACACCACTCATACTGAGCACCATGTTGAATATTTTCTGCCCACTATCATGGAAACCTTCTCAGGATTGGCCAATCTGAATGCAGTCTGCCATATTTCACCCTATCCCATGCCTCCTTACCTTCTGCATGAGCCAACCATGGGAACCTTATCAAACGCCTCACTTAAATCCATGTATACCACATCCACTACTCCACCATCATCCATGTGTTTGGTCACCTCTTCAAAGATTCAGTAAGATTTGTGAGGCATGATCTACCCCTCACAAATCCAAGCTGACTGTCATGAATCAAACTGTGCCTATCCAAGTGATCATAACTCCTATCTCTCAGAGCCCTTTCCAATAATTTGCCCACCACTGATGTAGGACTAACTGGCCTATAATTTCTGGGGTTATCCCTATTCCCTTTTTTGAACAAGGGAATGACATTTGCCTCTTTCCAATCTTCTGGCACTATACCCGTGGAAAGCGAGGACAAAAATAATCATCGCCAGAGGCCCTGCGATGTCTTCCCTCACTTCACACAGAATCCATGGATAAATCCCAACAGGCCCAGGGGACTTATCTATCTTAAAGTTCCTCAAAATTCCTAGTACATCTTCCTCACTAACATCCAACTCCTCTACCCTACCATCCTGTTTCACACTATCCTCCCCTACAACTAGGTCTCTGTCAGTTATGAAGACTGAAGAAAAGTATTCATTAAGGACTTTTCCTATCTCTTTAAGCTTCGTACACAAATTCCCTTTACAATCCATGATTGGCCCTACCTTTTCTCTGGTCATTCTCTTATTCCTCACGTATGTGTAAAAATGCCTAGGGGTTTTTCTTGATTATATCGGCCAAGGTTTTCTCATGCCCCCTCATAGCTCTCCTCAGCCCTACTTCAGCCCCTTCCTGGATAACTTGTATCCCTCTAGAGCCCTTTCCAATCCTTGTTTACTAAACCTTATATAAGCTTCCTTCTCCCACTTAACTAGTCATTTGACCTCTCTTGAGAACCAAGGCTCTCTCACTCGACTGCATCTTCCCTGCCTGCGAGGGACAAACATATCCAGCACACGCAGCATACATTCCTTCAACAATCTCCACATTTCAAGAGTGTTCTTCCCTGATAGTATCTGTTCCCATTTTATGTTACTCGGCTCTTGCCTAACAGAATTATAATTACCCTTCCCCCAGTTATAAACCTCACCCTACTGTATGTACTTATCCTTTTCGATGACTATTGTAAAAGTAACAGAGTTATGATCGCTACTGCCAAAATGCTCTCCTCCCAACAGGTCTTACAGTTGACCCGGGTCATTGCCAAGCACCAAATCCAAATTGCCCTCTCATCGTGTTGGTCTATCTATATACTGTGTCAGGAATACTTCCTAAATGCAGTGGACAAAATCCACTCTGTATAAACTATTACAACTAAAAAGTTCCCAATCAATATTTGGAAAGTTGAAGTCACCCATGATGACAACCCTCTGACTTCTGCACCTTTTCAGTATCTACCTCCCAATCCACTCCTTCACTTCTCTGCAATTGTTAGGGAGTCTGTGAAAAACGCCCAATAAAGTGACTGCTCCCTTCTTGTTTCTGACCTCAACCCAAACTGACTCTGTAGACATATCATTCTCGAACTGCCGTTCAGTAGCTGCTATACTAGTCCTGACTAGCAATGCAAGACCCCGCCTCTTTTACCCACCTCTCTATTTCTTTTAAAGCATCTAAATCCCGGAATACCAACAACCATTCCTGTCCCTGAGTTACTCAAATTTCTGTAATGGCCACAACATCGTAGTTCCAAGTACTGACCCATGCTCTAAGTTCATCCGTCTTATTTCCATATAGCTTCTCCCAGGATACTCATGCCCTTCCGGTTCAGGTGCAACCTGTCCTTACTGTACAGGTCCCACCTTCCCCAGAATGTACTCCAATTATCCATATATGGAAGCTCTCCCTCCTACAGCAGCCCTGTAGCCACGTGTTTAGCTGTACTCTCTCCCTGTTTCTTACTTCGTTATCACGTGGCACTGGTAGTAATCCAGAGATAACTACCCTGTTTTCCTGAACTTCAGCTTCCAACCTAACACCCTGTACTCGTTTTTCAGATTCTCTGTCCTTTTTCTACCTTATGTCATTGGTACCAATGTGTCCCATGACTGCTGGTTGCTCACCTCCCCAATAAGGGCCTTGAAGACACAATCTGAGACATCATGGACCCTGGCACCCGGGAGGCAACATACCATTCCTTCATCTCGTTTGTGTCCACAGAACTGCCTGTCTGTGCCTCTGACTATTGAATCCCCCACCACAATGGCTCTCCTATTCTCTCCCCTTCCCCTCTGCGCCACAGAGCCAGACCCTGTGCCAGCAACCAGGTCCCTGTGGCTTACCCCTAGTAGGTTGTCCCTCCCAACAGTATCCAAAACAGTGTACTTATTGTTCAGGGGACTCTTACCTCGCACATCCTGCAGGAGGAACATTGCACTGCCCTGACTTCCATTCCTTCAAAATTTAACCTTCCCCGAAAGATTTATAAAAAGTAGAGAATAACTTACATACCCTTTTATTCTCAGGTTTGAAGGTGGGAGAATACATGATTTTACCTTCCCAGCAGTCCCCTTGCACTCTCTCCCAAATCCTACTGCTGATCAAATGGAGGCTGTAGACTCACGAGGTAAGTTTTTTTAACTGAAAATCTCACCTTCCCAGCAGTCCCTTCACACTCTCTCCTGACCCCTGCCACTGAACAAATGGGCAATAATAACAATCAAAGGGAATATAAAAATAATAAATTGGGATAGCTGTACAGGAGGCTGGTGACAGTAATGGCAATCAAGAAATTATTGCATTGTTGTAAAAAGAAATCACCCATTCACTAATGGCCTATCGTAAAGAAGATGTCAAAATCACTCCTATTTGTGAGTCCAGTCCCACAGCAATATGTTTCAAATTTAGCGGCCTTCTTGAAAACAATTGAGTTTATCAGACCATTGTATTTAGATCAACTAAAAATAAAACTGGATGGATCACTAGTATTGACACTATAAAGCCCAATGCAGACCACTTTTCAGAGTTCTGTCCAGGAATGTCTGGGGACTTGCACCAAATTCAACAGAGCTACCAGATCAGTCCAACAATAGTTTAACATAGACAAACTTACTGAATCATACCTTTCATTCTTGACTTCAGATTCTGCCCATCATCAAAAGGACCATGATCCAGTCAGGAGGATGTGACCCTGGAAGATCCAATAATGGATTCCATGATGATTCATAACATCTTGTCAAATATGGGAAAGGAAGGGCCCTGCTTAGTTGGGCACCTAGCTCACCTTCAGTCCCTATTGGCTGTTTATGTCCCTTGATAGCATTGTGTACAGATTCGGGGTCAGAAAACTGTACAGGTATTGGTTTTCCAATCTTGGATTGAAACTCAAGCCCAGTGTTTCAACTACGTTCCTGACACATTTGAATATTAAAATATAAAATGTTAAAGGAAATATTACAATTTCAACACAAATTAAAGACAGTCAATCGGATTGCCTTTTTATCTTTGCTGGGGTCAGGCAGTTCTTATGCAGTACCTTTCAATACATTAGCAGTCTTTACCTCCTGGGCATATGCAAGGGTTATTCTCCAAATAGATTGCAGTTGATTTGAAGAGAGTTACACATCAACATCTGTTTTCCCATATGTATAATAGGCTCATTTGACCCTTTTTCCACAAGCAATAAGCTGGATCTAGTAGTGAGTGAAAAAGTGGCATGTTTTCAATCAGGAAAGAATTTGGAAATGAAGCCTTAATACTCAGAGTCTAAAATGTTGATGCCAGCATCTGCCCATTTAAAGAATGGAAATGTCTTTATTTCCAATTTGGAAGACAATGCTTGTTCATAGGAATTCCTCAGCAAAGTTTGGTGGTAGTTTCATGAGCAGAAAATTTAGCACAATGGAAATGATATATGTTTGGCTTGCATGCAAATTGATAAAGTATAGCAATTACACCAAAATGAAATGTAATGTTAATATAATTAATGGTAATCAAACATTCCATTTATACTAATAACACTGTATAAACCTGAATATCTATGGCTTTATAGTCAAAGATTACTTATGATAATCTTCAAGACTGAAACGTTAATTGCATTTTCTGATTCATTATCATCAACTAGCAAGTCGTTAACAAAAGTGGAGAAAAAGACTTTGGTACCACTTATGGAAAGATTCTCAGCAGAGGTAGAGTTGAACACAAACATAAGAACATAAAATTAGGACCAGAAATAAGCCACCTAGAGCCTCAAGAATTCTTTTGCTATTTAGTCCAAACATAGATAAGTTTCGGCATCAATTTCACTTTTCCATCCAACCTCCATATTTTTTGATTCCCTTACAATCTAAATGTCTGCCTTTAATGTATCATGAAGGGTGTAGATAGTATTAATGACAGGTGTCTTTTCCCTAGGGTAGGGGACTTCAAGATTAGGGGGCTTATTTTTAAGGTGAGAGGAAAGATTTCAAAACGATGTGAGGGGCAATTCTTTTTCACGTAGAGAGTGGTTTGCAAATGGAATGAACTTCCAGAGGAAGTGATGGATATGGGCACAGTTACAATGTTTAAAAGACGCTTAGATAAATACATGAACAGGAAAGGTTTGGAGGAATACGGGCTAGGAGAAGGCAGGTAGGACTAATGTCACTGAGGATTATGTTCGGGATGGACTGTTTCTTTGGAAGAATCTGTTTTCTTGCTGTATAACTTTATGATTCAATGACTTAACGACTGATTTTTTTGGCAAGCTCTGGGGAAGAGAATTTCTAATATTCATAATGCACTGAATGAAGAATTTTTTACTTATCTTTGTTCTAGGTGGTTAAACGTTATGAGCACTGGTTCTCGACTATTTAATCAGGAAAGAAAAAACTTCTCTGCATCAAACCTGGTAATCCTTCTCTGAATTGTCGATGTTTCAATGAGATCACCTTTCATTCATCCAAAGTACTGACAATATTGGTAAATTCTATTAAATATCTCCTGATAGGTACAATCCTGTCAACCAACATCGGTCCACTGAAGATTTGTTGCATTGCTCTAAGGAGGGAAAACTTTCTTTATGTTTGGAGTTTGAAACATTAAAATACTTGAAGAGTGACCTCACTAATATCCTGCACAGCTGTAGCGAGTTTTGACCATTATTATCCTTCAAAACCGCTTGCAGTTAATGCCAACCTACCATTTGCTTTCATAATTGCTTACTGCACCCACATGTTAACTCTCACGAATCCAAAGATTCTGGGTAATTCAAGATGGAGTGTGAGAAAACATTGTGGTTGTAAAAGCTAATCCTTTTTTGAGGCATTTTTGGTGTAGGAGCTGATTTCCTCAAATTCTAGAGGTAGTGATTATCATTTTATAAGTTGTTGCATTGTTTTAGAACTTTGGGAAACAAAGGTCAAAACAATGGCACTTTTAAAAGAGGAGGAAGGGAGCCAAAGGCAGTGACGACATGGTGGAAAGTGAATCAACGGAGAAAGAAACCTACACTACCATCTGACTCAGCAGTGAACCTTGGTAGGTCCCTGGAGCATCAGAGGTCGTGGGGTGACTTTACAGAAATTTGTAAAATCATTAGGGAGATAGATGGGGCAAATAGGCAAGATCTTTCCCCCAGGGTAAGTAGTCCAAAACTAGAAGGCATAGGTTTAAGGTGGCAAGTGAAAGATATAAAAGAGTTATAAAGGGCAACTTTTTCACACAGAAGGTGGTTCTTATGTGGGATGAGCTGCCACAGGAAGTGGTGGAGATTGGTACAATTACAACATTTACAAGGCATCCGGATGGCTATATGAATAGGAAGGGTTTGGAAGGATATGGGCCAAATACTGGCAAATGGGGCTAGATTTATTTGGGATAACTGATTGGCATGGATGAGTTGGACCAAAGGATCTGTTTCCGTGCTATATATCTCTAAGACTATATGTACAAGGCCACACAGATCTGTCTCTGTGATGATGTTTAATAGTTTACCTACGTTTAAAGAAAAAGACTCTGTTTCAACAGGGAAGTACAGCCAAAGGAGGGTGCTATCTGGGTCAGGTTAAGTGCTTCAACATTAAGCAATCACATTTCATTGAGTACTGGCACCCTTTGACAGAAGTAATACTCTGAACAGCAGATCTCACTTGGCCATGGCTGAAGTTCTTCGGTTGAGAAGCCTTCCCAGCTTGATATGCTTTCCCTGTCGAGGCAGCCCCCATTTTAAATTCACATCCTTCAACTGTTCTATTATTGGGACTTAAGTTGTGACCACTCTGCTGCTGAGATAGAAGAAAACCATGGATAAAATCCTTCCATGGTTGCCTTTTTAAAGTCTTCAGTTGACATTCCACCTCAGCTGTGACTGACTTTACAAACAGCACGTCCCAGAAAACACTTAATGAAAAGGGAATATAGATTGGAAATTGACTCAGGAACATTTTATCCAATTGCCAGGCTACAACTCCCCAGCCCTAAACCTGTCTTCAGCCACCTGGGAAAATTCAACATCTTGTAACCCTAACATAACTTCCTCTCCCAGCTATGTTTGCATTGCCAATGAATTTGGATACATTTCACTTGGTTTCTTTACCTACCTGAATTGTGAATGTAAATAACCGAGATCCAAACATTCATGCTTGTAACAGGTCACGGCAAATGACCTGCTGACCTGAAATGATAAAGTTATTACTACTCATAGCTTTCTATCCTTTAGCAAAACTATTATCTAATATATTATCATCATAATGAAAGTTTATCTTCCACAATGTCTTTTTTCTTGACACTGCATTGAATAGGAGGGCTTTTTAAAAATCCAAAAACATTGCATCCACTGTTTTGCCCTCCCTTACTCTGCTATTTATATCCTCAAAAACTCTTTATAGATCTGTAAAATACAACTTTTTTTCATAAAATCATGTTAATCATGTTGAAAACTGTTTTCATTTTCACCATTTGTCTAATCATGGATTCTACCACTTTTGATCATTTTCCTGATTACTAATATCAACTTAAATGGTCTGGAGTTCATTCTTTTCCAAATTGTAATTTTCTTGAATAATGGGCTATATTTGCTAAATTACTGTACACTATGAACATTCCAAAATCTTGGGAATTTTGTCAGAGTATAAGCAGTCCATTCACTATCTCTGTAGCCACCTCTTTTAGAACCCTGGGGTTGAATCCAGGAATATTGTTCGATTTTAGCCATGTTAATTTGTCCAGCACTTTTATTTTTAATAATATCAAATAGGTTCATACGACGTAGGAGCAAGGTGTAATCTACTCAGACTCATCAGCCTGCTCCTTTACTGAATAAGATCATTGCTGCTCTGATTACTCACATTCCTGTCTATTGCTGCAATGACTTTTCAATACCCACTTTGCTTCTTTAACAAAAATCTATCGACCTCTTGGCCTAAAAGTATTCAAAGATACTGGTTCCATCATCTATTGCAGAAGACAGTTCCAAAGACTCATAGCCTTCCTTAAAAAAATAAATTCTCCTCATTTCAATTTGAGGTAAAACTTTGGGGGTGGTTAGCTCAGTTGGCCAGATGGCTGATTTGTGATGCAGACTGATACAAGGTCAAAGGCTCAGTTCCCACACAGCTGAAGTTACCATGAATGACTTTCCTTCTCGACCTCCACCCTTGCCAGAGCTTAAAACACTGCCAGTTGTTTAACCTCAAATGAAACAGCAGTTCTCTTGTACTATGATGCCTTCACTTATTTTACACCACTGCAAGAGTTCCTCAGGGTAGCGTCTTTGGCCAAACCATCTTCGACTGCTTCATCAATGACCTCCTGTCTGTTATAAGGCCAGAAGTGGGGATGTCCGCTGATTACACAGAGTTCAATCCCCCTCCCAGTCATCATTGTGGACCTACTTGTAACAAATGGACTGCAGTAATTTAAGCAGGCAGCTCACCATCAAAGACAAACAGGAATAGCCAGTAAACATTGGCCTAGCCTGTGATGGCCATATCCTGTGAATGATTTAAAGAACAACAAAACTTCTGTCTTAAACGGGCAACTTTTATTTTTTTGAAAAATGACCCAAGTTCTATATTCTCCCAGAAAAGGAAACATCCTTTCCACATCCACCCTGTCAACACCCCTCAGGGCTTTTAAAAATATTTTTATTTTCTTATGCGATGTGGCTATTATTGCTGCCCAGTATTTATTCCTAGCTGTCCTTGAGAGCACGGTGGTAAGCTACCTTCTTGAACGGCTGCCGTCTATGTACTCTAGGTAGGACTTTAGGGAGAGACTTCCAGGATTTTGACCCATTGACATTGAAGTCATGGTGATATGCTTCCAAGTTAGGATGGTGCATGTCTTGGAGAGGAACACGTGCAGGTGATGAAATGTGTCTGCTGCCCTTGTCCCTTTAGTTGGAATATGTCGTGGGTTTGGAAGGTGTTATCTAAGGGTCTTTAGTGAATTTCTGTAGTTTGACTTGTAGATGGTATATACAGCTGCTTCCGTGCATTAATACTGGAGCGAGTGAAAGTTTGTGGATATGGTGCCAGTTAAGTGGGCTGCTTTGTCCTGATTGATATCTTTGAATAAAGTGTTTTTTTGTCATTTAAATTCTAACAGATACAATCCTAACCTGGCAACATTTCCTCCCAGTCAAACTGCCCATTCCAGGTGTTAGTTTATTAATTCTTCTCTGAACTGTTTCTGACAAATTTTAATTATACCTTAAATAAGGAGATCAATAATATGCACAATATTCCAGATGTGATCTCACCAATAGCCTGTATAACAGAAGTATAACTTCCCTAATTTAATATTCAATTACTCTTGCAATAAATTATATAACAGACTATTAATTTTCCTAATGACTTGATAGTGACCTCAAATTTACAATGCCCACATAACTTTTCACACATTGCTAAACAGGAATCTGCTCATCTCTGCCTTAAAAGTATTAAAAGATTTTTTGTTCACGACTTTTTGTTTTCCAAAGAGAGATCTAAAGCTCTTGGCCTTTGGGAGAAGGAAGGTTGCCTCAATGCTACTTTAAAACCTCCCTTTTAAACTGCGACTCCTAATTCTAGATTCTCACGAGAAAGAAATATCTGCAGCACACAAGCTCTATCAAAAACCCCTAGGATCTTATATGTTTCAATCAAGTTGCCTGGAATTCTCCTAAAAACCAATGTATGCAAACCCAGCCTATCCAATTACCCCCATGAGGTAACCCACACAGTTCACGAATTAATCAGGTAGAAAATTCTAAATCAAATTGTTCGGATACACTGTGTCGCACCTATGAAGTAGGTGGGGCTTAAGCCAAGGCCTTCTAGCTTAGAGAAAAGAACACTACCACTGTGCCACAAAAGTCTTAATGGTATTAGTGTAGAGAAAATTCTCTGAACTGCTTCCAAAGCCGTTACATCTTCCCTTCAATAAAGTGCCCAATATGGTACACAGTACTCCAGATGTAATCTCACAAGTGCCCAGCATAACTGAGGCATAACCTATTTTTGTATTCAATTCTTGCACTAAATTATAACAATTTATTAGTTTTCCCAATTACTTGTGGGGCGTCCATATTAATCTTTTATGATTCATACATTAGGGCACTCAGATCTCTTTGCATCTCAGATCTCTACAATCTCTCACCAGGTAATATGCTGACTTTAAAAAAAAATAGATTCATAGAACCCTAGTGTATAGAAACAAACCATTTGGCTCAAAAAGTCTACACCAATCTGCACAAGGTCATCCTACTTAGACCCATCCCCTAAACCTGCATTTCCCACAGCTAATGCATCTGACTCACTCATCCCTGGGCACTATGGGTAATTTAGTATGGTCAATCCACCTAACATACATATCTTGGACTGTGGGAGGAAACCCATACAGACACGGGAAGAACGTGCAAACTCCATACGGACAGTTGACCAAGGCCAGAATCAAACGCAGATTGCAGGTGCTGTGAGGCAACAGTGCTAACCACTGAGCTACTGTGCTGCACTCCCGAGCCAAAATGCCACTGAAATTCTTCCAGCTGAAGTGGGCAAATTCACAATTTTTCGCATTATTTTCTATTTGCTCAAATGTTGCCAATTGCTTAAACTATCTGTAACTTTTTGTAATCTTCTTATGTCCTTTTCATTGCTTACTTTCCACATACATTTGTGTCATCAGCAGATTTGGAAACCATGCCTTCAGTCCCTTCATCTAAATTATTCATATAAATTGTAAACCATTGAGATTCCATACTTGGTCCCTGTGGCACGCCATTCATCACATTCCAAAAGTGACCCAATATTTCAAATTTCTGGTTTCCTGTTAGGTAGTTAACCTTCTATCCACTTGCTAGCACCTACAGAATCAACTTTTTTTAAAAATCAATAACCCTTGAAGTGGCACCTTAGCAAATGTGTTCTGGAAGACCACGTGCAGTGCATCCATCAGTCCTATCTGATTTTCTAAGCTGCCACCTGTCTTTGTACATTGTATGCTTTTTCTTCTAATTTATTACAATGCTAGTTTGTCTAGTTGACCATGAATGGTGGGTTCATCCCTTGGAATTTTTCTGACTTCCACGTCAGTTTTTGAAACACAAATTCATCTCTCCAATTTCAGGAAGATATTGTGACCTATGAGGTCCTGCTTCTAAATTTGGCCCCTGGCTCCACATGCTGGGCTTGTAAAACCTCCTTCTTTGTCTTGGTCACTTCATGAAACATGACAACTTCATCTTTCCCCACCTGTTCAAAGTTTGCCGCCATCTTGTAAGCAGCCCTGAGCCTATACTTTGGGCAGACAACACAGATACCAAGACTGATGCTCCTTGCAGCAGAGAATGTTGTCAATCTCCGTACTATATAGTCCCTATTGCATTCCTTTTTACTTTCTCCTATAGAATAACTTCCTGTCCTTTATGGTGCCATAGTTCATTAGCTCATTGACACTGTAGCCTTCAGCATCATCCAGGCAAATTCAAAGCTATTGGACAATTGTAGACCTTGGGGCTCTGCACTCCTGCCCTTTACATATCTTACCTGTCCCACTCCCAGTAACACTCCCCTGTCCCAGAATACAGACCCAAATCAGTTGATCCAAAACAAAGAGATTTGTGTGCCTGCTGGTCCAAAGAATCTAAGTAATTTTCCCTTTTCCGAATGCATTGTGATGCCTGTAGTTCAACCTTCAGCTCATAACATCTCAGTCAAAGCTGTTCGAACTTCAAACACTTGCTTGAGATGTGTTTGCTCTGGCATCCAAGAATTCCCTCATGCCACAATTGTGATACATCAGCTGTTCCATGACTCTAGAATATAACAAGGCTCCCCTTCCTAATGCCCAACAATATCTGTTTGTCAGTCTCCAGTTGAACCATTCAGGTTCAAGTTCAACCAAATGCGAACACTTACTGCATCTGAAATTGTTCTGGAATGCATGATCTCCCCAAACACTGAGATGATGTGTTGGTAGCACACCTCCAACACTGCAATCTGTATTAAACCTGATTATATTTAATTAATTAACATATATAATCTGGCGTTCTGTGATCAAAATATCCACATTTAACATTTTTGTCATTTTAATGATGTTTTACTTTTAAGTCCTCTTTCTTGTCTAAAAATCTTTAGCTTCCGGCTTAAAGTTTAAAGAGTTTTTGAAGCACTTCTGGGTATATGCAATGAGGTTGTGGTTTCTTGCACACTTCAGATGTACTCCAATCCCTTTGGCCAGCACCTTGTTACTGCAATCTCTGGTAGGAACATCATGTTTTTTGCCAGAAGTAGAGTTTTATTGGATCCTGAGTTTCATTGCAGTCTGGCTCGACATACCTTGGATAGCTTTGGCCATCCTTTCCCTAAAAACTGACTCTGCTGCAATAAGGGCCAATATTAGACTGGCCACTGCCACTACTGTGCTACCCACTCAAAAGAGATTAAAACAAAGACTTCCACCTCTCCCTATCCAACTCAGGAAGAGCAAACTGATTTGCTTCCATTCATAAATCTGAGTCAACTGTGACTTCTGAGGTCACAGTTGCATTCCTACTTCTCAGCTCAAGCTATCTTAGTTCAAATATCCTTTCCTACCATTTTATTTGGAATTTACTCTCTCTTCTTTACTGCTTGTTCTGTATTTTCTATTTCTTACCATCTCTCTCTGTTTCCTCTTTCTCTCCCTTCATCTTTGGCTTTTATTCTTTTTTTCTTAAAATTCATATTCCTGTTGTTCCAACTGTATTCTCTTTCCTGCTACTCTTTGCATTTCAACATTCTCAAATCCCATGTGTAAAATATTGGCCACCCCTTTTGAAACTTTGACTTGCTTCGTTCTTAGGTGAAGTGCTAATCATATTTGCCTCATTAAGTCTTTTAACAGCTTGAGAAACAGAACTTTTGAATCCTCAAAAGTAACTTCTCACAAATCTACGAGGAACACACTGGAACCAATTGCAGGTATTTCTACATAGTAGTAACACAAATTCAAGCAAGTCTTTTGCAGTTTTGTTTTAAAATCAGTTTAAAATAATAGTTTATCAACTTCTGTTCTTTAACTTTGTCTGTGGTTTCAGATCCTAAACAAGCCTTCAGTTTGTTCCTGTTGCAGATGAGATACCCCAAATTGTTAAACTCCCAAGGAGAGATGCATTGCACATCTTTTCTTTATTAATCCACGACATTCAGTTTGTCATAACAGTGTTAATTTAGAAAAGGATCTGGATGTGTCTTCATTTAAATGATTTTTTTTCTAAAGTGAGTCCATTTAACCAAGCTTTCCTGAGTAAATAAGTAAGTGAATTTGTTAATCACAAAAGGCGTGAAGAAATAATAATGCAACACACATATGACAGCTTAGGACGAGGAATTGAGTCCAAAAAATGTTTTAAAAAGATATGTATCAGTCTCTGAGCTTTTCATGAAGAGTAGATGGTAGAATGTTACAAGCTGTCACCTTCAGAACATACTAGTCCATTCATTAAAACATCAAACAACCAACGCACACAGACCAGGGTTACCAGGAAGGGTGAAACACCCACAGGTCTTTAGGATATTATTTCCTCCTTAGAAGTGAGGGAGGAATAACAATGCGATAGAGCCAGCTTTCATTATTTCTTCTAATTTAGTCTTTCTGTCCAGCTGAATTTTGTTTTATTTTATTTTGTTCTTACCTAGGTTGCCCATCCATTTGTCTGAGGTGAATGGGGATGGTTAAATATTTGGATTACCTGACAGTTATTGCTTGTAATAAGGCAAGTTTATCAGTTTTCCAGCAGGTTACAACTCCTTACTGCCATGGAATGGGAGAACTCAAGATAGTGAAATGTACTTTCTTTAAAATCCTAACAAAAAGTTTAGAAAAAATATGGATTATTTGTGAAATTGGTAATATTTCTATTTTAAGTTAAACGTTGTTTTAAGGTTGAAGGAAGTTACTCTATTTGCTCATGCCTACCTATTTTCTAAAGCCAGTAATTAGAGGTAATTTTAGTCCTATAATGCATTTGTGCATATACATATGTGAAAGTCATTCACCATCTTTCTAATTTACATTCTATGATACATGTACACTAAAACCTTGGGGCTGTATTGTTTTGGTAAATTGCTAGTCACGTTGAATTTTGTGGACTGATTCTTTCTGGGAGGCCAATCAAGTTTTCTCATCCAATATTAGCAAAGTCATCACTTTAATTGGCGTTTGAGAAATAGATTGTATTAAAGGAAGAAATTGAATAGGTGAATGATCATGTCCGTTCTGCCAGGGTAAGTGCAATACTCTGCTGTTTGCTATCTCACACTTAGCTGTGCCGCCACACCTTCCACCATGGCATATGCTCTGATATCCCTCTTTATTGCATGAAAACTTTCCCTCACTTGCTTTCATAACCTCCCCATTCTCTCAGACCACTCAACCCGTGTCTTCTCTGTGCTGCCTCCTCATTGCTTTGGAACATTTCAATGCCTTTCCTCCACGTGCATCATCCCTAAAACCTATGCTACCTGTTTATGTCATAATCTCTCACTCCCTTCACATCATTACTGGAGAAAATGTCCCAAAACAGAGAGGAGCAATGTCAGAAGGTGGGGCAGTGCTAGACATCCATGTCCTCAGCCCCTCCAAAGAAATATTCTTGCCCTGGCAGGAAAAGATCGGGATCGGTCCTGAAAAGATGCAGAGGCATCCACGAGCCAACACTCGAATAAGTAACACTTTTCATTCCAGTGCAAATCTCACATTAATCAGGCATCGAAAGCCATTACGATCCAATGGCTGCAATGTCTTCTGCCTCTTATGTCTTATAGATGGACTCATCCATCAAAAGATCAGCCAAGGAGGACATGGCCACATTCTGTCTGAACAAGAGTGCCAAGACGTTGGAGTGACAATCATCAAGACTACCTTCTGGACCTTCCAGCAGAATGGATAATAGAGTCTTGGTGGTTTCCATAAGTGCACACATTGAGTTCCAGAAAACTGATGTCCTCACATTAGTAAGGCAGAAATGACCAGATAACTGGCGGTTAGACTGGAAGTGACCAGAAACCTGTTGAGGCCTCAGCAGGAGAGGACACTGGAATCTTGGTGATCAGGGATTTCATCCAGATGTACAGGAAAGAGCAGCAACGGGCAGGTGTAAAAGAGGCACTGGCCCGCTTTGCTGAGAATACAGCCAGTTCATCAGTGCTTCACATTGCTCAGATACTGCAGCACTATAGTTCATCCATTGACCCTCTGTTTGATTTCAAAGGCTTTACAGCTGTAGCTATGGAAAGACCAGTCCAGCACTCTCAGTGGCTACTGGTGAGTCACAACACCTGTATTCCATCACCCTACACATGAGTCCTCAGGATTGAAAGGTGGAGAGAGCGAGACTAAGGTCATTTGCCCCAAGTCTAGGTACCCCTCTTCACAAGGCACCGCCGTCATACAGGCCCTTTGACAGTCTCCATTCAGGAGACTGCAGAGGTGGCAGGGCCTTCCACCTCGACCCTGCCTGCAAACCTCAACCACATGACAGTTCCCTGGAACACAGAGCAATGATTCCCCATCTGCAATGTCACCCTGACTGAACATCTAACTGTGGCCGAAGATGAAGACTGATACGGAAGGTTGCCGTTGACCAACTTTACTGATTCCCCTAACTAAGAAGTGCTCATGTGGTCTTCACTGCAAATTACTCCCCTAAGACATTCAGACGTGTTGCATTGCTTACTGCAAATGCTGTGGACTTGATGCAAATGCTGAGACCATGTGGTGCACATACTAGACGGGCAGGCCACACTGAAATGTGACAACTGGCACATGCCCTTGACTACAGTGCGCTGCACCTGCCAACTGGTTGTGTGACTGTGCAAATTGCTAATGTAAGGCAGGGCAGGGCATGGAAGGGTATGCCTGCTGCAGACATGTTGGTAGGCACCAATTGAATGCACACTGAGAGAGCAAGGGAACTGTCCTGGGAGGCAGCTTGACCCACACATGGACTGGATTCCTATCCCTGTCAGTACCTGGACCTAACACAGCCAAGTACTGTTGGTTCTGTAGCTCTGCTACACAATTCTGCCAGTGCCTTGGAGGATGCCAGGATGGTGGCATTAACTTCCCGAGAGTTGAATACCAGTGTCCTTGGTAGAAGGATACAAGCAGCTGGTGATGATGGATTATACTTTACTGTGAAGTTTGGCCGAGGGCAGAATGGAGGCCTTTTGGAGGAAGTGACAAGTTGGACACGTCAAGAACTCACTCTGGTTTCCATGTTGAGTTTTCTCAATGGCCGCTTTGTAAGGTGAGTTGGGTAAGATTGCAACCCATGGTGAGTTGGGCTGCTAACAGATGCTTAACAAGGAATAATGAGGGGCCCTCTTATGGCTTTGGATATAGTAGGAACTGCAGATGCTGGAGAATCTGAGATAACAAGGTGTAGAGCTGGATGAACACAGCAGGCCAAGCAGCATCAGAGGAGCAGGAAAGCTGATGTTTTGGGCCTAGACCGCCTCCAAAACTTCCAACTCCCTGGCCCCGAACACCTCATCTTTACCATGGACGTCCAATCCTTATACATCTGCATTTCCCATGCAAATGGCCGAAAGGCCCTCCACTTCTTCCTGTCCTGCAGGCCCGACCAGTCCCCCTCCACTGACACCCTCATTCACTTAGCCAAACTCGTCCTCACCCTCAACAACATCTCTTTCCATTCCTACCATTTCCTACAGACAAAGGGGGTGGCCATGGGTACACACATGGGCCCAAGCTATGCCTGTCTCTTGTTAGGTTACGTGGAACAATCCCTCTTCTGTAACTACTCTGGCCCTAAACCCAGCTCTTCCCCCGTTACATTGATGACTGTATTGGCGCCCCCTCGTGCTCCCACAAGGAGCTTGAACAGTTCATCCTCTTCACCAACACCTTCTGCTCCAACCTTAAGTTCACCTGGACCATCTCTGATACCTCTCTGTCCTTCCTGGACCTCTCTGTTTCCATCTCTAGCAACCACCTGGAAACCCATATCCATTTCAAGCCCACTGACTCCCACAGCTACCTAGAATACACCTCCTCCCGCCCGCCTTCCTGCAAAAATGCCATTCCCTATTCCCAATTCATTTGCTTCCACCACATCTGCTCCCAGGATAAGGCATTTCACTCCTGCACATCTCAGATGTCCTTGATTTTCGCGCAACTCATTCCTCACACACCCTCAGTGCGATAACAACTAAAACAGAATTCCCCTGGTCCTCATGTACCACCCCACCAACCTCCGGAGTCAATGCATCATCCTCTGACACTTCCGTCACCTGCAATCCGACCACACCACGCAAGCCATTTTTCCCTCCCCAACCTTATCTTTCCAGAGGGACCACTCTCTCTGGGATCCCTTGTCCACTCCGCACTCCCCTCCAGCCCCACCACACACGGCACTTTTCCCTGCAACTGCAGGAAGTGCTACACCTGCCCCCACACTGCCCCCTCACCCCCATTCCAGGCCCCAACAAGACTTTTCGCATCAAACAGATGTTCATCTGCGCATTTGCTAATGTGATATACTATATCCGCTGTTCCTGTTGTGGCCTCCTCTACATCGGGGAAACTAAGTGGAAGCTTGGGGACCTACGCTCAGTTCACACTAAATATCTGCACCTCCCAGTCACGAACCATTTCAACTCCCCCTCCCATTCCTCAGGTGACATATCCATCCTGGGCCTCCTGCAGTGCCACAATGATGCCACCCGAAGGTTGCAGGAACAGCAACTCATATTCTGCTTGGGAACTCTGGAGTGTAATGGTATCAATGTGGACTTCACGAGCTTCAAAATCTCCTGTCCACTTACCGCATCCCAAAACCAGCCCAGCTTGTTCCCACCTCCCTAACCTGTCCTTCCTCCCACCCATCCCCTCCTCCCATGTCAAGCCCTACCCCCATCTCCTACATACTAGCATCATCCCACCCCATTGATCTGTCTGTCCTCCCTGGACTGAGCTATCTCCTCCTTAACTCCCCACCTTCACTCACCTTTTTTGGCTCCATCCCCGCCTCTGTTACCTGTCTGTCTCCTCTCCACTTATCTTCTCCTTTATCCATCTTCTGTATGCCTCTCCCACTCTCCCTATTTATTTCAGAACCCCCTTCCCCTCCCCCATTTCTGAAGAAGAGTCTAGGCACGAAATGTCAGCTTTCTTGCTCCTCTGATGCTGCTTGGCCTGCTGTGTTCATCCAGCTCTACATCTCAGACCCTTTTACGGCACAGTGATAATTTCCCTATCCTTGAACCAGGAGGCCTGCGCTCAAATCCCATCTGCTCCGAGGTGAGTAATAATACCCCAGACAGGTTGATTAGAAAAATTGGTTAAACGAAATAAAAACAAGCAAATTATGAACTTGCTGCTGCCTGATGAGTTTCTCACTACACAACCTGAGGAAAAACTAACATGATAAGGCAAGATGGTCTCAACCTTACTGAAAACCTTGCCTGATTCTACCACTCATCTCATCTCACCATGACACACATTGCTCAGAACCTTGTAAGTTTCTGCCCTTTATGAAGTTGCCACTTTATAAGTAAAGCTCCCATTTTTGCTGGACAGAGTAGGTTACGAATCTTTACCTGGGCAAAGGGGGAATTGTTGTTAACAGTAGATAGTGGTGCTTCATTTTCTTTTTACCGATATCGTCCATTCATTTGTCCAGTTTAATTGGACAGAGAGCTAAATATCTGTATTAATTGACTGTTTGTGTGTGTGGTGGGGGAAGCCTTTCCCAGCTGTGGTCTAGTTTATATATCATTACTGCAGTGGCATGGAAAACCCAAGAAATAAATATTTATAAAAATCTAACAAAAAGATTAGAAGGGTTCTGTATTAGTTGTGAAATTGATAAAACTTTTATTATAAGGAAGGAAAGAAAAGCTTTTAAATATATTGAAAGAACATCTATGCAAACAAATGAATCACAGCAATGCTACAATATTTTATCGATCCATTATCTAATTACTGGTAGAGAACTTCGACCACCAATTGCCCACAGAGTGGAATCTTGGGCCTGCGTCCCAGTATGCAAGTCTGGCGATCAAAGATTACGGTAACATTCATTTGTAAAATCAGTTCTTAACTTGATCCATGTCACTGATTTGCAGAGAACTCATTTTGATTTTGGATAATATTGTGAAGCAGACACTATTAGATTGGCTGTATATTGTATATCTCTCCTAAATTTTATTGTTATTGACTATCACACATGATCAAAATGACCTCCCATTCATTTCAAGGTAACAGGTATATTACATAAGCTCCAGAAACAAGCAGAACAGATTTTATTAATCAACTCTTATGGACTTTATTTGGACCATTCTTTCACTGCAATCAGCACATAATTTCATGTTGTATAGTTGATAATCACATGTTTCTTGCCAAGGCAAGTATATTGACATAAGGCATTGTCTATTGCTAAAACCTTTAGAACTTCTCCCAATATAGGTGCATTAAAGCCAGTTCAGTTTCCATTTGGGCTTATATTTGCCCATAAAATCTAATTCAGCTCACTGGTTAAATTGTTTTGACTCAATTTAATATGTATTTATAGGAAACTAATAGCAGTTATGAAAAAGTGTTTTACAGTATCTGTTCAGTGTCCACAAAAAAACTCCTCTCGGTAGCATAGGAAGTGTCAAATGTCAAGTTATTTCAGAGGTTATGTTTGTCCTCTGGTCAGAGGTGCAAGCCCGAACACTTCACTTTAAGATTTCTTTACAACCTGATAAAAGTAGTGAGTACATACAACTCTTAAGCAGGTGATGTTGTGCTACAGTTTCAGTGAGGCAACCAGTGAGGTGATAATGTCTGTAACACTGATGCTATAACGCTGCTCGAGTAACCATCAAATCATTTAATCAGAACTGACAATGGAAAGTTAATGAATCAAGCTGCAGTCTGCACAACCGTTTTGCAAAGTAGCAGACCAGAATTGAAGAAAGCCAGGCTACCTAAAAGTTCCAAAGGTAGACAGAACTACTTGAATTCTTAAAACATATTTCTTAATGAAGGACTGACTTGTCTTTAACCTTTGACTTTTCAAAGTATTTAAACTGATAATTTCAATTTGACAATTTCTGAGCTGGTGAAAAGAGAACAAACTGATTTTTACTAAAAACATTTTACGATATCCAAATAGTTAATATTATGGAGATAATAATACACTTTTTAATCTGCGCATTGAATGCATTTACACATATGTCTTCTGAGAGAGCTATTTTGAAATAAATTAACATAATATATTCTCTTGTGAAGAAACAGCAATTTCAGAAGCTTCCCATTGTTCAAATTTTGCCTGCAACAATCTTTTAGAGGTACGACCATCCCCCTTGCCACACCCCCAGCAGTTTCTTTCCCAAATCAGCTAATACAGTTAGAAAGTGCAAGCAAGCTATCACCAAAATCTTTGGTCCCTTAATTCAGAGAATGCCAATTTTATTTCATTGCACTGAGTTATATGTGAACAAGGTTTAAAAGCCTTTCTATTAAGTGTGTTCTGCACTCATGTATGTGCAATTGAGAAGCTACTGTGTTCCTTCCAAGTAAACCTCCTGTCTTCCCAGCTGTCACACATAGTTATGGCCATCAATCAGAGACTGGAAGTGGCCAACAACTGTGTGGCCCTATGGAAGTGTGAAGAAGATAATGCTAACATGCTTTGTCTCACTCTGCTGCCACAGGCTGTCATTAATGGACTAACAGCAGGCTGCATCAGCATGGGGCAAATTTCAAGGAGACTGGGCGTGACAGTGGTACAGATAAAAAGCAGTTGTATCAGTGCCTGTTCCAAGTCACAGTAGTGACAGGAGAAACAAGAAAACTGCTTCCTCGTCTTGAAGGACTTGTGTTTGTTTTGTTTCAGGGGAATCTGTACAAAATATCCTGTCCTAAGGAGAGGAGAGCAAAAGAGTGAAAATTAGCATGGTATTTGACCTGGGCCTGCTTTATCCTATTAACCCAGGTCAATAAATATCTCAACCATAGGATACTAATAAAAGTTTTTGTATTTACATCTAATATATAAATTCCGGTAAAGGTGAACTTTTGGCACTTGTGAATTTGATCTGATGCTTCACACAGCCTACACACAGAACAAATCAAGACAGATGAGCAGAGGTGGGCCATTCAGACTAGAATTTAAATAAAGATTGTGCATGCTTTGCTGAGAGGTTCTTTAAAGCAGCTTTTTGGAACAAACTCTGAACGTCTGAATGGGTGGCACAGTAGCACTACAGCCTCCCGACACTAGGGACCCAGGTTCAATTCCAGCCTTGGGTGACTATGTGTGTGGGCATTCTCCCTGTATCTGCATGGGTATTCTCCAGGCGCTCTGCTTTCCTACCACATTCCAAAAATGTGCAGGATATATAGATAGACCATGCTAAATTGTTCCATTGTGTGCAGGCTAGATGTGTTAACTGTAGTAAATGTGAGTTTATAGGGTTAGATTGGGATGTTCTTCAGATGATTGGTGTAGACCTGATGGGCAGAATGGCAGAATCATATGAATACCAAATCTCAAAGGGAACAACAATTTATATTGCACCAAAAGAGGAAGCTGATGGCTCTATAGCTATGCCTCTCCAAATCAGACTCCACTTAAGTTATTATGGCCTTCCACTTGAAATGAACTGTTCCTAGACAGATGGCCCTTATGCACAGTCTGAGTGTCAAAACCATAGGCTCTCTAAAATGTGGAAGCAGGCCAGTAGTCCCATTAAATCCATACTTACCCTCCAAAGGACATCCCTCTTGACTCTCACCTTATCTCTGTCACCCTGCATTTCCCATGGCTAACCCATCTCGCCTGGACACTCTGGGAAATTTGGTACAGCCAATTCACCTAACCTGCAGGTCTTTAGGCTGTAGGAGGAAACGGGAACACACTGAGGGGATCCACACAGACACAGGAGATTGTGCAAACTCCACACAAACAGTTACCCAAGACTGGAGTCGAACCCAAGTCCCTGGTGTTGTGAGGCAGCAGTGCTAAACACTGAACCATTGTCCCACCCTTGAGTTACCCTCTAGCTCTCCACAAGCATAGTTTGAGCTTTTCCACAGATTGCATAAACACTCCAAAATAATCAATGTGATGACACTTTTTTTGAGAATATTAGTTGCAAAAAGCTGCACCGAGAAGCACTCTTTTAGCCTGTTTAGCCCACAAGATTACCTTGAGATTACTCCAGGTTAATACAATCAGATTACATTGGGAGATTGTGTTCAGTTTAGATCAAGCTGATATGAAGTGAATGTGATCGCATCAGTCACATTCACCTCCACCCTGACCCTGACCATGTGTCAAAGAGGATTACTGTATCAAACTACCCACTGTAGCATTGTATTTCTCCAGAAGACAGTGTTTTCCACAGCTACTCTTAACAGCTATCAAAACCTATATCCTTAGATCTGAGTAAGTTATTTCATGCTATGTAAATAGGAAATCTCATTTTAGAATCGATGTACTGTGATTTTTTTCATGCATAAATAAATAACACCAGGCTGTACAAGGAAATGGACCAGATGCTGAGAAGCTCATGCAAATTATACATAACCATTTTTACACGCTTAAAATGTATTTCAAATTTATTTTCCTACATGCACTATTTGACATCAGGAAATTAACCTGAAATTCAATTGGATGTTACACGTAGAGAAGTAAAAAGAGTAGTTTGTGAGAATGCACATTAAGTGCAATGCATTATAAGTGGAAAATTATGATAAATTAACAATAACTGTGATTATTCAGCTGCACTGGAAATGCCACAGGGATGTACTGTACCATGCTTAAGAAAAGATTTTTTTTCATAAGATTGTATAGTAGCTTTGATGTGAAGGCAGCAAAAAGGATGAATGTTTCTAAAAGTACAGTTGTTTCCAGGTCAATTGTTTGTATTTGTCTGCAGATTCTGTATAATATTTTACATCAAGCAGGATGCCAATTTTTCATAAAGCAACCAGTTCACATCATCTCAGTACTGACAACTCTACCAACTGTCTCGGAGTTTAGTATCAATGTCCAAGGCAACCAGCAATGTCACTGAGACCTTGCACCAATACTCCGGCCCAAGGCCAGCTCTTGTGCTCTCGCCATCTGGAAAGAGATGTATTGCTGAGTTGCTAGCACCTCTGGAGATCACAGCTCTAGAGAACAGGCATGGAACCTTTGTCAGATGTCCAAACATGACCTTGAGATCAATTGACAACATTACCTGAATATGTTGCACTTTTCACAGATGTGTTTTTTATTTAATAGTACAAACTTTTAACTGTTCTCAAAATGTTTTATCCTTAAGAACATTAAAATACTGAGAAAATTTGATTTTTTAATCATTACCTCAAATGGTAGTAACATCATATAAAATTGAGCTATGGTCACGTAAAATGAATCAGTTTGTCATATAGAGGTCAACAGAAGATGCCACTTCCACCGAAGTGCTCCACCCTTGAACACTTCTCAACCACAACCTCTATTCATTGCATAAATGAAAGTAAGGTTCAACAGACATTTCATGACTATTCAGACCTTCACTAGTCAGAAGTTGAGCACATCTTTGAGCCCAAAGACAATGAGGAAGTTAACACAAATGTCTTTTCAATGCTATTTGGAAAGAAATAAATTTTGTCCTGAAGCTTCATGACCAAGCATTGAATTTCAGTGATAATTCATTATTCACTTTTATTACCCAAATGCTAGCATATTTAAGCATATTTATGCAGATGTTAGGAATTAAATTTAATGTTCTTACTGAACGAGTAAAAAAAAGCCCTGAATGCTAATTGACCAATAAGTATTGAATGAAATCTACAAATTTTAAAGACTTTCACCTTCTGTAAATTCCTTGCTACCAATAGACCTGACGTATGTGAACCGCAACAACTTTAAAATGGCACTCTGTGCTGTTGTTTAATCAGGTGAATGGAAAGTAATGCAATTCAGCAGACTGTGGTCTACGCTGAGCCAGCTGACCTCAGCTTGGTAAAGGGATGAGGCAATATTGACTTCAATCCTCCTAGGCAAGGAAAAGAGGAATCCAATATGTGCCATCATCTTCTGCAAAGAAGAGAAGATAATGAAAAAGTGAGGGGTAGGTTCAGCTGAATGTTTTGTTAATAATTTTAAGCTAAGGTTTTCTCTGGTGCACCATCAAAACTGAGCACTATTGCATCAGAGAAAGAAAGATATGCAAGATAGGTATTCAGAACTTCTGCAGGATCCTGCTCAAATATTGACTATCCTGATTTAAATGATAGCAATGGAACAGGGATGTATAAAGCTAGGAAAGGACAATTGGTTTTCCTTGGGACAGAAGCAACAAGCTTATTAAGTAATGTTTTTCCTGCCATCTCTACTCATTCCAAACACTTATCCATCGAAAACATTCGTCTACCCTAAAGCCTTAAATGAAAAGCCTTGTAAAATTAAAGGTGCTTCTAGTGTTGATATGATGTCCACATCTGCTTCACAACACTGTAGTGATGAAACCACTGCAGTATGCAGTACTTCCTTGGTTAGAAGTAGTTGGCTTCTTCTAGTTTGCTAGATATTCAATAGAAGTATAGAAAAGGTTGAGAGTAGGGAGGTCCGAAATAAGGTTTCAGGGACGCAAGATGGCATCGGCAATGAAGAAGTTGGTTTGAAGTGTGTCTACTTCAATGCCAGGAGCATCCGAAATAAGGTGGGTGAACTAGCAGCATGGGTTGGTACCTGGGACTTTGATGTTGTGGCCATCTCAGAGACATGGATAGAGCAGGGACAGGAATGGTTGTTGCAGGTTCCGGGATTTAGATGTTTCAGGTAAGAACAGAGAAGATGGTAAAAGAGGGGGAGGTGTGGCATTGTTGGTCAAGGAAAGAATTACAGTTGCAGAAAGGATGTTTGGGGACTTGTCAACTGAGGTAGTATGGGCTGAGGTTAGAAACAGGAAAGGAGAGGTCACCCTGTTGGGAGTTTTCATTAGGCCTCCGAATAGTCCCAGATATGCAGAGGAAAGGATAGCAAAGATGATTCTCGACAGGAGTGAGACAGACAGGGTAGTTGTCATGGGGAACTTCAATTTTCCAAATATTGACTGGGAGCACTACAGTTCGAGTACTATAGATGGGTCAGTTTTTGTCCAGTGTGTGCAGGAGCACTTCCTGGCACAGTATGTAGACAGGCCAACAAGGGGCAAAGCCACATTAGATTTGGCACTGGGTAATGAGCCCGGCCAGGTGTTAGATTTGGAAGTAGGTGAGCACTTTGCTGACAGCGATCACAATTCTGTTATGTTTACTTTAGTGATGGAAAGGAACAGGTGTATACCACTGGGCAAGAGTTATAGCTGGGAGAAAGGCAATTATGATGAGATTAGGCAAGATTTAGGGAGCATAGGATGGGGAAGGAAACTGCAGGGGATGGGCAGAATAGAAATGTGGAGCTTATTCAGGAAAAGCTCCTGCACGTCCTAGATAAGTATGTACCTGTCAGGCAGGGAGGAAGCTGTAGAGTGCGGGAGCTGTGATTTACGGAGGAATTGGAATCTCTGGTCAAGAGGGAGAAGAAGGATTATGTTAGGATGAGATCTGAAGGCTCAATTAGGGCGCTTGAAGGTTACAATGTAGCCAAGAAAGACCTAAAGCGAAACCTCACATGAGCCAGGAGGAGACATGAGAAGTTGTTGGCAGATAGGATCAGGGTAAACCCTAAGGCTTTCTATAGGTATTTAAGGAATAAAAGAATGATGAGAGTAAGATTAGGGCCAATCAAGAATAGTAGTGGGAAGTTGTGTGTGGAGTCAGAGGAGATAGGGGAAGCACTAAATGAATATTTTTTGACAATATCCGCTCTAGAATATGACAATGTTGTCAATGTTGAGGAGAAAACTGAGATACAGGCTACTAGACTAGGTGGGATTAAGGTTCACAAGGAAGAGGTATTAGAAATCCTATTGAGTGTGAAAATAGATAAGTCCCCTGAGCTGGATGGGATTTATCCTAGGATCCTCTGGGAAGCCAGGGAGGAGATTGCCGAGCCTTTGGCATTGATCTTTAACTCTTCATTGTCTACAGGAATAGTGCCTGGAGGGCACATACTGGAGTGGTTCCCCTGCTCAAGAAGGGGAGGAGAGACAACCCTGGTAATTATAGACCAGTGAGCCTTACTTCAGTTGTTGGTAAAGTGTTGGAAAAGGTTATAAGAAATACGATTTATAATCATCTAGAAAAGAATAATTTGATTAGGGATAGTCAGCGTGGTTTCGTGAAGGGAAGGTCGGGCCTCACAAATCTTATTGAGTTCTTTGAGAAGGTGACCAGACAGATAGATGAGAGTAAACCGGTTGATGTGGTGTATATGGATTTCGGCAAGGCATTCGATAAGGTTCCCCACAATAGGCTATTGTACAAAATGCGGAGGAATGGGACTGTGGGAGATATAGCAGTTTGGATCAGAAATTGGCTTGCTGGAAGAAGACAGAGGGTGGTAGTTGATGGGAAATGTTCATCCTGGAGTCCAGTTACTATTGGTGTACTGCAAGGGTTGGTGTTGGGTCCACTGCTGTTTGTCATTTTTATAAATGACCTGGATGAGGGCGTAGAAGGATGGATTAGTAAATTTGCAGACGACACTAAGGTCGGTGAAGTTGTGGATAGTGACCAAGGATGCTGTAGGTTGCAGAGAGACATAGATAAGCTGCAGAGCCGGGCTGAGAGGTGGCAAATGGAGTTTAATGCAGACAAGTGTGAGGTGATGCACTTTGGTAGGAGTAACCGGAATGCAAAGTACTGGGCTAATGGTAAGATTCTTGGTAGTGTAGATGAGCAGAGAGGTCTCGGTGTCCATGTACACAGATCCTTGAAAGTTGCCACCCAGGTTGACAGAGCTGTTAAGAAGGCATACGGTGTTTTAGCTTTCATTAATAGAGGGATCGAGTTCCGGAACCAAGAGGTTATGCTGCAGCTGTACAAAACTCTGGTGTGGCCGCACTTGGAGTATTGCATACAGTTCTGGTCACCGCATTATAAGAAGGATGTGGAAGCTTTGTAAAGGGTGCAGAGGAGATTTACTAGGATGTTGCCTGGTATGGAGTGAAGGCCTTATGAGGAAAGGCTGAGGGGACTTGAGGCTGCTTTTGTTAGAGAGAAAATTGAGAGGTGACTTAATTGAGACATATAAAATAATCAGAGGGTTAGATAGGGTGGATAGGGAGAGCTTTTTTCCTAGGATGGTGACGGCGAGCACGAGGGGGCATAGCTTTTAATTGAGGAGTGAAAGATATAGGACAGATGTCAGAGGGAATTTCTTTACTCAGAGAGTAGTAAGGGTATAGAACGCTTTGCCTGCAACGGTAGTAGATTCGCCAACTTTTAAGCACATTTAAGTCGTCATTGGACAAGCATATGGACATACATGGAATAGTGTAGGTTAGATGGGCTTCAGATTCGTATGGCAGGTCGGCACAACATCGAGGGCCGAAGGGCCTGTACTGTGCTGTAATGTTCTATGTTCTATGTTCTATTCAGTCTATCTCCAAGATTTTTCAAATTTTTTGACATTGATGGACAATGGGCTGGATCTCAATCCATTTCATGAAGCTTAACTAACCCAAGAGAAAATCCAGTGTTTTTCGAGAGTTTCACTAAACCATCTATAGACATTATCCATTCAACGTGAAGTGGAAATTAGTCTCATGTGTAAGTTGAGAAAATGTTTTTGATTTTCGTTCTCACAATTGCACCACAAGAGCACTACATGTGCAGAATTTAATATTTGCTGTGAAAATGTTGGCTGAAAGTTGGACAATCACTAGGAACCCTATGGTGCCTCCATGGAGTATTGCCCACAATAGTTCATGCCTAATGGCAACTTTAAATGGCCAGTATCAGGCCTTCCTGGGAATAAGGATCTTGGTGGTAAAAATCCTGCCCTGAGAACCGTTGGACAATCAGACACTTGTGATCATAGTTTTAGCACTACCAGGTATGATGGCAGTTGCCAGTATTGCACCCACCAGAGGCTCAGGATCAACAAGAGGCTCCAGTTAAAAGCTAGTGAGGACAAAATGAAGATCGTGGAGTGGGTCTTTAGAGGGGTAAGGGAGAATAGTCAGCAGCAAATACAGAGACATGGCTCTCAGCAGCTATTACTCCATGGCTTTAATCCGTTATTGGGCAAAAAGGCAGTTAGTGAGCCCTCCTGCCCTGCATTTAATTAAGTGGAGGCAGGAAGAAGGTTGGATGTAGAACGCACACCCTCCCAGGTGAATAAAATGCCCTACCTCCACTTACACTTACTATTTGAAGGGCATTTCTACTGTTAGGTCAGATCACGTCTGTGCTTGGTTGGATCTTATATAACATTTCAATTGATAAATTAGATGAAATGCAGTTAGATTAAAAAGGACGGCATCTGCTGGTGACTTTCTTGATGTTAAGAAAAAATCCTCTAAATTAAAAGCCATTTTTGGAAAATGAAATCAAAATGTTAACAGTACGTTTTTAAAATGATTAGTAATGGAGGCATAACAGGTGGGGGCTCTGTAGTACAGAATGGTAGGTTGACAATTCGTATCCATTATTTACCACATAATTGATTTTACTGCGACAATATGGGGAAGTCTGGAGCAGAATGTAAGCTAACTGCTTGCAGAGAATGAAGTATAATCAGAGTCTGAGTTAAGAATTATTACCTCCTCAGTCATTCTATTAATTTTGAATTTGAGACTAATATGAAATACCCAGCATCTCAGTGAGCCTCTACAAGTGGGCCGAATGCAATGTAGGATGAAAAAAAGGTTTCAAAAAAGCAGTAACTGCAGTAATAATTAACTTACACAATTGTGCATTCAAAAGCCAATTTGACAGTTGTTGAAGTAAATTCCCAACATTGACTGAAATCAATGAAAAGATTCATACATTTTTGATCTAAAGTTGCTTAGTTTGGTCACTTCAACATCTCTTAAGTAATCTAAGTTTGTTTATGCAATAGATAAACCTTGAGCCTCAATCAGACATTATCTCATTGAATGGCGGAACAAGTTTGAGGGGCTAAATGGCTTAATTCTGCTCCCGTGTTTATTTAGGTATGTTATGTAGCAGAAAACTATCAGGTGGAGAGGGAATGTAAAACCATAGAATTGGGTAGTAATGATTTAACACCAAATTCTGAGTGTCACTATAGTGATGGCAAAGTACCTCAGAGGTTACTGCTCTATAACTGGAGAATCCCAGGTCTAGCAGGAGGCCCACTTCAAATACTAACTGAAGATTATGAGACATGATGATTCTTCTTGCCATTTCAGCAGAGAATTGTTCAGACAATATGTGATACATTTACTTAATAGTTACACTGATGTTAGAGCTGAAGAGACTGTGGGATAGGAGGATTGTGGATTTTTGTATAAAAACAAAAGTTGCTGGAAAAGCTCAGCAAGTCTTGCAGCATCTTGAAGGTCACTGGACCCAAAATCTTAAACTCTGATCTTTTTCTTCACAAATGCTGCCAGACCTGCTGAATTTTTCCAGCAACTTCTGTTTTTTATTCCTGATTTACAGCTTCTGCAGTTCCTTCAGTTTTTATTGTGGATTTGTGTGCTACACTGTCCATTCCATCTTGCTTCCACTCAATCCAGGACTTATTAGCAGTTTCAGTAACTGTCTCAACTGCCTGATATTCTGATGGCTAAAATATGATGAGCTGTCAAGTGTCATCAGCCTGACACTCACATTGGGCATTGAGTTTTCAAATGTGGCCTAAGCATTAAAATAGTGGGGACTTCTTTGCAGCCTGAGCAGTAAATTTATTCTGCTTCCCATATTGGCCATGCAAAAGTCGAAATTTATCTCCATGAAATTGCACTTCTGCTATAAATTAAGGGTTAAAAATATTATCCTGTTTGTTCAGTCTCCATGCTCATGAACATAACAATTATGTGCAACCCATTCTCACACAGTAAACTGCCTCTGCCTGCTTCATTCAGGGTTGTGACCCTCAATTATTCTCCATAATGAGATTTTCTTTCATCATTTGAGACAACAGTTTCATTTGCCAATCTACCAATTACTGGTTGTGCTTTCCATTCCCATCACTTTTTCTTCATTGCACTGAGACAAAATAAAAAGCTGAGCAAATTCACTGTGTCGTTGTCAGATTCAAGTCATTACAATGTTAAATTTTAACAGTTTCTCAATGAAATCCCCCTTTAGAATTGTAGCTTGCAGTTTCATCACTTCCACTGTTCAACTTTAACAAACTGAAACATTTTATTAGAGGTGTGAAGTATGGTTTATACCAATATGAATCTCCAGAATGTCTGAACTATTTTCCTAGTTTTAGTACATATCAAAGCTAGTAACAACTAAATATATGATAATATGATAAATGCCATGAAAAATCAAGATTCCAGAGGGATTTATCACAACCACATAAGATCACTGGGTAATGTTTTAATGTAAAATGCAGTTGTGTCTTTGTGATAAACATGTGCAAAGTTGTTCTACATAATATGTTAAAAAAATTGCGGCCACTTCAAATGATGACAGTTGGATATATTTCAGCAGCTCTTTGTTTGGGCATTGACCTTTGCAAAATGCTTTGACACTTTTTAAAAATATATTCGCACGTGGAGAATCTGTGATCCTATCTTTTTATTTCAAAGTTTTTAAGCATTGCCTATCTAAAGGATGATGAAACAAACTGGAAATGAAAAGATTTGAAATAGTGTAGTTGGGGATTTCTTGTTACATTCACAATAGTTAGCAAAGTAGACGCTAATGCAAACATCTGTCAAGTGGATGTTATTTTGGAAAAAAGGCAACAAAAAATATAATAAATAGAGTTAACTTGATTTGAGATCAACCTAAAAAATACCGGCTAGCTGAGTTGTATGATTGTTCCCTATTTTTAAAAATCTCATTTTTTATTATACCAGAACAGAAATTATATGTGAAAATCTCTCTCTCTCTGGCAGTTTTGAGTGTTTCAGTGCTAACACTTAAAATTTGCCTATTTTTACATTTATCAGTTCAAAATTTAGTCAACACAAACCTTCAAGCATAATCTCCTTTGTGCTGCACAAGTTAAAGCTTTTTCTTCATGACTAATAACATTGCTCTGTTTCTGCGAATGGAAAACTTAGCTAACTAGCGCTGCTGAGGTGTCAGATCATTATTCATTTCACACTTGGACAGTTCACCGAAGTAAATTTAGCTTCTGAACTTGCTAATACGTACAGAGTTTTGTTATGCAACTCATTTCAGGTCGAATACTTCTGCTGGCATTCTGGCAATATGCATACATATATTAAACTGGGTATTTGTCTTCATTTCAAAAATTACGGGGGAAAATTAATATAATGGTTTTATGTCTTCATTATTTGAAACTGCAATAAATTATAAACAATGAACAACTCAACTTATTGACCCTCTTCAATCTTTCAATTCTTTCCACAAATGTGATGCAACTATAAGAACTGACAGTCATCTTCAGCATCTATTAGCCTCCTGCAAACAGACGTATAATGACACTAATATCTGCAGAGTCAATTAAATATAGACAGGTATTGAGATATTTTCATGGCCTGATTAGGGTCCTATCTGCTGAATGTGCCTGTGTGTTAATGTAATTTCTGGAATTACACTTAAAAATTAAAGTAAAATCTTACCTTACTTTACTTTAGGCATTTAATACTGTTTTTATTTGTTGGATTGAACTCAAATGGAAGTAGTTACCAAAAGCTGCAGAGGGAAATGTGTGTACAAAATCTTCCCATTTCAATTGCATCATGTGACATAATAATTATTAGGTTTTGGGAGCAGAGCATTAATAGCTCTCTGACACCACAGGACTCAGAAATAGTAATGGAACTTGTATATATAGTGCTTCTAGGTTGTATTGGATTAAAAAGAATTCAAGAAGCTACAAGGTAGTGGATATTTTTAAAAAGTCAAACTGCATAGCGGCAATGATATTCTATAGTCATTAATCTATACATCTCATACTCATTATAAGACGTTCAGTTCTACCACGTTCTCAATTATAAGAATATTGGATCTTAGTTGTTGAATATTTTATGTTTCATTATATAATATGTAGACATTCGTTATGTTGCAAAGTTCATTAAAGCACCAGAATTGCTTAGGCCCAAAAGTGTAATTTTATATTAACAGTAGATATTGCATAGAGAAATGCAGGGCACAGCTTAAACCATGTAAATGAATAATATAACATTGATAATTCACAAGATGTTAACTTCTTACAGTATAACTACCCAATGTTAACATTCTAGTTTACACAATCCACAGCTTCTCTTTGTTAATTGAGGAATTATTTTGAAATCTAATTCTAATTCTTACAATGTTCAATATTTATACAATTTTCATCATTTTCATTTAATTGTAACCTTTATACATCTCGCCATTCTACTTTCTAGGATTTCCTGGTGAAATGCTTCTTCCAGGATACTGTACACATGTGTCTTACATGCCATTTCAGCTACCAGTTGCTTTCACTTTGGATTGAATAGTCATTAAACACAGTACATGGAAAATGATGTGAGAAGAAATGCAGCTGAAACAACCAAACATCTAGGACCAATGTACACCACTGTAGAGCAGGCTCCCTTCACCCCAGCTGAGGGATCAGGGGTATCACTCGGCATAGTAGGAGGGAAAGGAAGAAGAATACTTATTGAGGACATTTTGGCCACTTGGGTGACAATAGCTTGTACATTATTCTGAACATTTGTATAAATTTATGTGCTTTGACTCTACATCTGGTTCTCAATCTTTCACTGCTCTGTACTGAACTACTCTGTTACAGTATCAGCATCACTTCATGGCCACAGACAAAATGCCATGGATAAGGCTGCACTGCAATCCTATTGCATCATAAAGCAAAACAATCAATGCATTTACATGGCGTTGTATCGTCCTGACACTTTTGGCCCCCCTCATGCAACATCCCTATAGATCTGTTCAAAAGTGTACTTTTCAGTGAATTATCCGGCAATGTCCATGGTAGAGAGGTGTAAGACACAAAAGGCAACAATGCATTGGGGTGGGCAGGGTCTGCATCCTATACAATACATGTGTCTATATGCAATGTTCTTTCCCTTTAAAAGCCATAATATTGGTGGGTATTGTTGCCCCTTTCATCACAGTTTGAGTCACTTACCCTGACTGTTCCAAGGGAGTTGCAGCCATTTTCTTCCCATTGTGTAGTTTAGATTTCAAGTGCAATGGAAGACAGCAGTGAATGACCTTAGATAACAGCTTGTAGTCTCTACTTGAATGTATTGGTCAGCCTCCAGATGTCCAAACCATCTTCCTTAAAGGCTGTCCCATAGACTTCACACCTTTCCAGGTCCCCAACCAACACCTGCATGGGCATGCACCTACCTACTTTTCTCACACAGCCCTGCCATATGAGGTGACCTGACCATGGCCAATCCTTTGCACTGGCATTGCAAGCTGCTCTTGATTTGCTGGACACAGTCCCCCTGAATGATGGGTCTCCCATGAACTTTGGTGAGGACAACTCCACTAAGACTTTGACTCATGGCTGTTTGCTCGCTGCACATGCAGTGTGTTTGCCACATAAACTGCTGGCATGGGAAGCAGGTGTGAGATTGAATTAGCACCCTGCCATAAAGCAACATATACACCCTCAAGATTAATGCAGTTGGGGAGTGTGGTGCCTTATAAAACTTATCACTGTATTTTTCATGTAAAAGTACACATGACAATAATTTTCTATTCTATTCTTTTTGTTGACTGAGGACTGCTGAATAACAAGACTCGTTGTCTGGCTTTGTGACTGTGCTAATTGGCATTGCAAGGAAAGGCATGATTGTTGAGAGCATGCAGGTAGGTGCTAAGTGATTGAGCACTAAAAGAGCAAACAAACAGACCTCAGATGCAGCATGTTTCATTTTTTTGAGCTGGGTGCCTGTCCAAGTGTGCAAATTATCCCTGCTGCCATCTTTCAGTGCTGGTTGCTTTAACACAAGCCTTGCTTTGTGAGCAGTGTGTCAGTGTATTGGAGAGGTGCCATGATGGTAATGATGGGTTAGCAGATGCCAGATGCCAACATCCAAGGATTGTGTGCGTAATGTCCAAGGATTGTGCCTTCAGATCCTGTTTGTTTATTTGCATATTGAGGTAGTTTGGTAGAGAAAATTGTGAGCTGAATCCACCAAAATCCCATTATGGTTCCTATATCAAGTTTTGCTGACATCTGGCTTGTTTGGTAAGATAGAAAGTTGAATATTAGTAAGGTGAGTTGGGTCATCAATAAAACATTCAACAAAAAGCAGTCCCCCTTAGTTGCAACTCACTGCCGCCATATGAGAAACTCACTATGCTGCTTGTGAAAAGCATTAAAATGTGCAAGTTGCTCCTGATGTTGAGATGGATCTTGCTTGATTTCTTATCTGATTTTGCCACATATCACACAGCGGTCCATGGTGCTCAGACCTCTGAGAGATTCTGCCCATTGAACTCACTGCAGGAACAACATACCCCCGAGAAGAAACATCAAATTAGAAATGAGCAGATTCAGACAAACTGCCAGGAACAACTCATGTGCATGGCATTAAAAGAACTGAATGCTTTAAAAAAAATTGGGAAATGTGTTTGAAGAGACCAAGAAAATTGATTATGTCTTCAACAAACATACATTTTTGAACAAGTGATTATTCTTTTCATAAAGCATATTTATTTGATAACTTATGCTGCAACTGCTGATGCATGCATTTTTAAATGAAAATCTGGATAGTTTTGGAGAAATGCATTTGTATATATACAATAGACTTATAGGTTTCCATAGACATGTGACCCTGACAGTAAATTGCTTTCACTTTAGTTTGAGTAGCTGCTAAACACACGACATGATCAAAGATTGCTTTATGAGTTTACAATGGCCTATTTATGCAGACATAAACTTCAACTGCTGTATTAATGCTTTCACTTCAATTTTCTTCCCTTAACTCCTGAAGGTGCTTATATTAGGATCTGAGATAATAGGAGCTGCAGATGCTGGAGAATCCAACATAACAAGGTGTAGAGCTGGATGAAACACGGCAGGCCAAGCAGCATCCTAAGATGCTGCTTGGCCTGCTGTGTTCATCCAGCTCTACACCTTGTTATCTTACATTAGGATCTGCATTGACCATAATCAGCAAAATGCTCATGTTGCCTTTCTCCAGATTTGACCTTTGACAATGCATGTTTGCAGGCCGTTTCAGTCTGGGGTGTCAGGAGGCTGAAGGATGGTAGACTGGTTAACAAGGTTAGATCACTTGGAATACACAGAGAACCTATCACTTGGATACAGAACTGGCTCAAAGGTAGAAAACAGAGAGTGGTGGTGGAGAGTTGCTTCTCAGATTGGAAGCCAACAGTGTGCCACAAGGATCTATGCTGGGACCACTGCTTTTCATCATTTATATAAATGATTTGAATGTGAACATAAGACAAATGGTTAGTAAGTTTGCAGATGACACCAAAATTGAAGGTGTAGTGGACAGCGAAGAAGGTTACCTCAGAGTACAATGGGACCTTAATCAGATGGGTCAATGGGCCAAGGAGTGGTTGATGGAGTTTAATTGTGAGATGGCACATTTGGGAAAGGCAAAACAGGACAGGAATTATGCACTTAATGGTAAGTCCTGGGGAGCGCTGCTGAACAAAGAGACGTTAGACTTCATGTTCATAGTCCTTGAAAGTAGAGTCGCAGTTAGATAGGATAGTGCGCAATGCATTTGGTCCTCTTGCCTTCATTGGTCAGAGCATTGAGAATAGGGTTTGGGAGGTCATGTTGTGGCCGTACAAAACATTGGTTAGGCCACTTTTAGGTTATTGCGTGCAATCCTGGAACTACTAGAAAGAATGTTGTGAAACTTTAAAGGGTTCAAAAAAGATTTACAATGATGTTGCCAGGGTTGGAGTGTTTCAGTTATTGGGAGAGGCTGGTAGGCTGGGGCTATTTTTCCCAGTCTACCACCCTGCACCCTCCTGGCACCTCAGACTGGAATGGTCTGCTAACACTAAGCTACTTTCCCCAGTGTTGGAGGCTGAGAGCTGATATCTTATAGAGGTTTATAAGATCATGAGTGGCATAGATAAGGAAAATAGACAAGCCTTTTCCCTGGGAGTGAGAGTCCAAAATTAGAAGGCATAGGTTGAAGGTGAAGGGGAGAGATTTAAAAAGGACTTAAGGAGCAATTTTTTCACACAGAGGGTGGTGTGTTTAATGGGATGAGCTGTCAGAGGATGTGGTGGAGTCGAGTACAATTACAACATTTAAAAGACATCTGGATGGGTATATAAATAGGAAGGGTTTAGAGGGAGAGATAATGGGAACTGCAGATGCTGGAGATTCCAAGATAATAAAATGTGAGGCTGGATGAACACAGCAGGCCAAGCAGCATCTCAGGAGCACAAAAGCTGACGTTTCGGGCCTAGACCCTTCATCAGAGAGAGGGATGGGGAGAGGGAACTGGAATAAATAGGGAGAAAGGGGGAGGTGGACCGAAGATGGAGAGTAAAGAAGATAGGTGGAGAGAGTATAGGTGGGGAGGTAGGGAGGGGATAGGTCAGTCCAGGGAAGACGGACAGGTCAAGGAGGTGGGATGAGGTTAGTAGGTAGATGGGGGTGCGGGTTGGGGTGGGAGGAAGGGATGGGTGAGAGGAAGAACCGGTTAGGGAGGCAGAGACAGGTTGGACTGGTTTTGGGATGCAGTGGGTCGGGGGGAAGAGCTGGGCTGGTTGTGTGGTGCAGTGGGGGGAGGGGACGAACTGGGCTGGTTTAGGGATGCAGTAGGGGAAGGGGAGATTTTGAAACTGGTGAAGTCCACATTGATACCATATGGCTGCAGGGTTCCCAGGCGGAATATGAGTTGCTGTTCCTGCAACCTTCGGGTGGCATCATTGTGGCAGTGCAGGAGGCCCATGATGGACATGTCATCTCGAGAATGGGAGGGGGAGTGGAAATGGTTTGCGACTGGGAGGTGCAGTTGTTTGTTGCGAACTGAGCGGAGGTGTTCTGCAAAGCGGTCCCCAAGCCTCCGCTTGGTTTCCCCAATGTAGAGGAAGCCGCACCGGGTACAGTGGATGCAGTATACCACATTGGCAGATGTGCAGGTGAACCTCTGCTTAATGTGGAATGTCATCTTGGGGCCTGGGATGGGGGTGAGGGAGGAGGTGTGGGGACAAGTGTAGCATTTCCTGCGGTTGCAGGGGAAGGTGCCGGGTGTGGTGGGGTTGGAGGGCAGTGTGGAGCGAACAAGGGAGTCACGGAGAGAGTGGTCTCTCCGGAAAGCAGACAGGGGAGGGGATGGAAAAATGTCTTGGGTGGTGGGGTCGGATTGTAAATGGCGGAAGTGTCGGAGGATAATGCGTTGTATCCGGAGGTTGGTAGGGTGGTGTGTGAGAACGAGGGGGATCCTCTTGGGGCGGTTGTGGCGGGGGCGGGGTGTGAGGGATGTGTCGCGGGAAATGCGGGAGACGCGGTCAAGGGCGTTCAAAATCTCCCCTTCCCCTACTGCATCCCTAAACCAGCCCAGTTCATCCCCTCCCCCCACTGCACCACACAACCAGCCCAGCTCTTCCCCCCCACCCACTGCATCCCAAAACCAGTCCAACCTGTCTCTGCCTCCCTAACCGGTTCTTCCTCTCACCCATCCCTTCCTCCCACCCCAAGCTGCACCCCCAGCTACCTACTAACCTCATCCCACCTCCTTGACCTGTCCGTCTCCCCTGGACTGACCTATCCCCTCCCTACCTCCCCACCTACACTCTCTCCACCTATCTTCTTTACTCTCCATCTTCGGTCCGCCTCCCCCTCTCTCCCTATTTATTCCAGTTCGCTCCCCCCATCCCCCTCTCTGATGAAGGGTCTAGGCCCGAAACGTCAGCTTTTGTGCTCCTGAGATGCTGCTTGGCCTGCTGTGTTCATCCAGCCTCACATTTTATTATCAGGGTTTAGAGGGATATGGGCCAAATGCTGGAATATGGGACTAGATTTTCAGGATATCTGGTCAACTTGGACAAGTTGGGTCAAAGGGTGTGTCTCTGTGCTGTACATCTCTATGACTATACAACTCTAAAGTTTCCGATGATTAGGACTTTTCTTGCAGGAGGTGCAGTAATAGTTGCAAGTTTTCTTTCAGTAATTTTTAACCATTTTGATGTTCAGGATCACTGAGACTGAACAACGGCCTATTTTGCACTACACAGCAGATAGTCAATTACCTGAGGTTGATGGGAACATCCTGTGTCTCAATTTGAGATAGAGCTTGAGCATCTATCATCCAAATTACCAGAAGCCCTCTCAATTACTTGATTTAGAAGTTGATTTTAATTAATTTTCACTAATTTATGTCTAAATTTTTGCATGTCTCAATGTAATATTGTTTGATTATTACCTTTCAAGATCACTTTAACTTTGTTCTTGAGTATTTTTCATTTGTAGAATCAAATGTCTTTTTCTCTATATTTTGATGCTTTAATCTGAAGAATGTAGAGCAGGCAAAAAGAGCAGCACAATGTGGAAAATGCAGGCATCAACAAATGTGTCTTCTCTACTTATTAATTGCAATGAGTAGGTGGATGCAAGCAAACAACACGAATAATAGAATATGTGGTTGTCTGGGGCTTGTTAAGGACTAATTAAAAACCCAGCGTGACATGGTTATGCAATTTTCACAGGAGACAATAGCGATGAAAAGTTTATCATTGAATCAAGTTCAGATTGGGTCTGGAGCAGGCTGGAGAGAGGTCCAGATCAATACAATAACTACTTATTGTTCAAAATAATGGGCTTGATTTGCTGGGGGTAATGGAGTTACAGCCAACTTCCCAGTTGTATCCCAACCCAGACTGACACCCAACAGCATGCCTGATCTGACTCATAATATTTAACTGGCAGTCATGATGGAGGATACTGAGAAGGGCATGGGCAAGCATCACAAGTAATCTGAATGATATCTGCAAAACATAGGGATAGTTTCATTTCAGGTAACTCATTGCAGCAACATAACAACCTACTGTCTTTACCATGGGATTAATATTAAACCATGAATGTTTCATTTATTCCACTCTTCTTGCAGTTTTATATATTTTAATTCCTTGCATTTTCCTAACTTTATTCAATTAGAAGTCATATTATTTACTGTTACACTATTGAATAAATAACCGCAATATTTTATAAAAGTGGTAAAACATAATTAGTTTTATGGTGGTATGTTAACGCTCTTGTACTTAATGCATGTTTAAAATGATATTAAGAAGCAAAACAAAGTCTTAATTTATTATAACATTTAACAATAGCTATTTAATTACAGATCCACATTTGTTGTACAGCTCTGTCCAAGTATAGTTATTTGGAAACTGAAGAGCCATGGATTCATCCTTTCAGTTGTCAATTTAAATATCCATCAATGAGAAGCTTCATGTCTAAGACAATAAATCAACTTTCCTCAGCATTATTTTCACTTGGAAATGTGTCAGATTTACAAACTGTGCACTAATGTTTATAATTTACGTACATCAGGCAGCTTGCTGGCTGGTTGAGAAACGTGAAAACAAAGTTATTGTTGGTGCACACTGAATGACCAACATATCATTACCCTTGTTGATGAAATCAAGGCTGAGCACACAACCCTTCCATTTTATTTGGCCTGAGTTTTATTTTTCCATGCATATGTTTTCCCAGCCACCACCAGTTCTGAGGATGGGTCACCGTTCCTGAAATGTTAACTCTGCTTTTTCCTTCACAGATGCTGCCAGACCTGCTGACCTTTTCAAGCAACTTTGTTTTTACTTTGCCATTATTGGTTATTTCTTACAAGCGTGGAAAATATGAATCCAGCATATTTTTATTTTAGCAATTGGCATTACACTTAAAAGGCAAATCTTAAATATTCGTGAGAAAATGCAAATTAAATCAAATTGAGCTTTCTTCAGACTTTTTTTAAATATAGTTATAAATATCTTATAATTCCTTTTCTTCATCATAATCAATAATGTTACAGTTTTACTGCTGCACATCAACGTTTTGGAACTCAGTTCTGCATTGATGCCATCGTATTCAGATTGCAGAAGGCTGGCATCTGAAACCCAGGTCCCAGTATTTGTTGCTAAATCCAACTCCCTTATCTTGGCGACAGACTCAGACACTGGAAAAATACTGGGTATATGAGACTGCCACTGGGAGAAGGGAGCTGCATTTACTAGCATAAATAGACCATGGATGACAGACTCCTAGGTTCCAAATTAAAACAGTACCAAAATAAAAGCAGCTATAATGAGAGTGTGATATGTGAAAGAGCCCAAATCAATGCTGCAATAAAAATGAGGTAGATCATGAAATTGCTGGCTTCATTCTGGTTGCTATCTTGTAAAAGAATTGATATCTTGTCTTTAAATTATTTCAAAATTAATGTATTTACAATATTGCATAATATTTTATCACTATTCTGGCCTCTATTCCTATATCATCCTTTCTCCACTGAAAAACTCATTCAATGCTTTGTCATTTCCAGAATTGTCTTTCTGATTACAGTATTGCCAGACATCTGTTTCTTATCGATACACTTTAAGTCATAGAACATTACAGCACAGTACAGGCCCTTCGGCCTTCGATGTTGTGCTGACTTGTCATACCAATCTGAAGCCATCTAACCTACACTATTCCATGTACACCCATATGCTTGTCCAATGACGACTTAAATGTGCTTAAAGTTGGCGAATCTACTACCGTTGCAGGCAAAGCGTTCCATTCCCGTACTACTCTCTGAGTAAAGAAACTACCTCTGACATCTGTCCTATATCTTTCACCCCTCAATTTAAACCTATGCCCCCTTGTGCTCGCTGTCACCATCCTAGGATAAAGGCTCTCCATATCCACCCTATCTAACCCTCCAATTATTTTATAAGTCTCAATTAAGTCACCTCTCAACCTTCTTCTCTCTAACGAAAACAGCCTCAAGTCCCTCAGACTTTCCTCATAAGACCTTCCCTCCATACCAAGCAACTTCCTAGTAAATCTCCTCTGCACCCGTTACAAAGCTTCCACATCCTTCTTATAATGCGGTGACCAGAACTGTACGCAATACTCCAAGTGCGGCCGCACCAGAGTTTTGTACAGCTGCAGCATAACCTCATGGTTCTGGAACTCAATCCCTCTATTAATAAAAGCTAAAACACCGTATGCCTTCTTAACAGCCCGGTCAACCCGGGTGGCAACTTTCAAGGATCTGTGTACATGGACACCGAGATGTCTCTGCTCATCTACACTACCAAGAATCTTACCGTTAGCCCAGTACTTTGCATTCCAGTTACTCCTACCAAAGTGCATCATCTCATACTTGTCCCCATCAAACTCCATTTGCCACCTCTCAGCCCAGCTCTGCAGCTTATCTATGTGTCTCTGTAACCTACAGCATCTTTCTTCACTCTCCACAACTCCACCGACCTAGGTATCACCTGCAAATTTACTAATCCATCCTTTCAATCCATCAGCCAGGTCATTTATAAATATGACAAACAGCAGTGGACCCAACACCGACTCTTGCGGTACACCACTAGTAACTGGTCTCAGGGATGAACATTTCCAATCAACCACCACCCTCTGTCTTCTTTCAGCAAGCCAATTTCTGATCCAAACTGCTATATCTCCCACAATCCCATTCCTCGGCATTTTGTACAATAGCCTATTGTGGGGAACCTTATCGAATGCCTTGCTGAAATCCACATACACCACGTCAACCGGTTTACTCTCATCTACCTGTTTGGTCACCTTCTCAAAGAACTCAATAAGGTTTGTGAGGCACAACCTACCCTTTACAAAACCATGCTGACTATCCCTAATCAAATTATTCTTTCCTAGATGATTATAAATCCTATCTCTTATAAACTTTTCCAACACTTTACTAACAACTGAAGTAAGGCTCACTGGTCTATAATTACCAGGGTTGTCTCTACTCCCCTTTTTGAACAGGGGAACCACATTTGCTATCCTCCAGTCTTCTGGCACTATTCCTGTAGACAATGAAGAGTTAAAGATCAATGCCAAAGGCTCGGCAATCTCCTCCCTGGCTTCCCAGAAGATCCTAGGATAAATCCCATCCGGCCCAGGCGACTTATCTATCTTCACACTCTGTAGGATTTCTAATACCTCTTCCTTGTGAATCTCAATCTCACCTAATCTAATAGCCTGTACCTCAGTATTCTGAACTTCACTAGTTGTGACAGATCCTGTGCCAAATTCTACTTGCCAAAAACCCCTGCCTTGCCAACTGAAATCTCACTTTTAACCCTGGGAGGTTTTTGACAGATTGTTGGCTGGGTATGTTAAATACCCACTGACTGTAACAGAAATCAGGCCACTATTATTATCATTTCCAGGATTCATTAACAGAATTCTTGCGTCAAAAGAGGTGGAATATCAAACAATGCTTGGATGTCAGTTTTCATACAGGTAATTATGGTGAAGAGGATTCCTGGATGGTGCTATAGAGGTTGGGTGTTTAATCTAGGACATGAAAGGCCGAAAATTTCCTTGGATTTGAAGGGATACTTTATTTTCTCCTCATTTTCCGAGAACAAATTTAAAATCCACACACTGCATGACAATTTCTGAGCTTATATTTTCTTTTCACCTGACTTCATCTTAGGTCTGCATTGATATAGCATCCACTGTCAGATGGTGTCTCATTAAGGGCCTCAGCGACTTTGAGCTGGCAGATTTTGACCTGGGTAACTAGAAAATTTTAACTGCAACTGGTTACTGTTACATGGATATGGTTGAAATAGCCCACCCCAATATTAGGTGTTAGAATGGTCTGATGAGCTGAGCCTGAGTGAAAATGTTTTTGTTATGCCTGGCTAAGGCAGGCATAATCTACTGCCTTTCAAAATATTATTGATTTGAAACACAATATTTAATCACCTTTTTCACCACTGACAAACAACGTGGTAGTTTAGAACATTTGTACAGGATATTTGAGACTTGTGAGAATGTTGTTGGGTGGTACATGAAAATAAAGGTGACAGCTGACTTGCCTCACCTTTAGCAGCTACTGTGGCTCATTAACAGCCTTATTAAAGGTGAGTTAAGGAAGCTGACTGTTAGTATCTGGTTGGACTGCTGGCTCCTACTGAAGGGTGGGGGCAGGTGAATGCCCCAGAGGCTGGAATACAGTAGCAAGCAAGGGGTCAGTGCTCTTGTCAGACCCACAGATCTTCGTGGCTTGGCTGGGTGAGGGTGTAGTCGCAGTGCAGAGGATTTCCACCAATCCATCAAAGTAGCTTTCTGGTGGGAGAAAGCTGGGTCTCAGTAATGTGTGCGATATGGCAGTATCTATTTCTGCTGTCACCCCCAAGCTCTGCTCAAATGCTCTTTGATGTGGGACTAGAGTCACTTATTGTCCAATTCGCCAGGCTTCTCTCCCTAAATGCTATGAATGAAATAACTAAACTTAACAACAATTCAAGAGTATGTGCGTACTTTCACTGATACAATTCTTCTGAAAAATAAATGAAAGTTTTCAAAAGCTACAGAAGGATTTCAGCTAATCTTCTCTGAATTATTAGTCTAGTCCTCTGAACTAGTAGCTGTTACAGAAGCACTAAAAACTCTACCATACTCCAGTGGGAAAATACAAAATATGATCTGTTGCATTGTGCAAAATTAAGGGTCAATCCTTTTCATTGATAAAGCAGGTGATATTTTCAGAGCTATTGCAATTCTTTTCACAAAGCTGCATTAGCAGCAACTTTTACTCTATTTGCAGGCAAATGACATGGAATCATAAAACTGCTACTTATTCAATGCCAACATAGCTACAAAATTGCTACTGTATGAAAGAATACAGGAAACTCAATAAACTCCACAACTTACACTTAAGCAAGTGTAAATGGTTCTTCAAAAAAACATTCATGCCACTTCAGTGACAGGCAATGAGCATCACGAACAGGAGAATATAAATATCTCCCTTTGACTTTCAATGTCATTACCACTGCTGAATCCAACACTATCAACATAGTAGAGTGACCATTGTTCAGAAACAGAACTGGACTCACCTTTTAAATACTGTGTCTACATGAGCAGGTCACAGGCTAAGAATTCAAAGCAGCTCTCACAACAATTGAGAGGCTGGATACCATACAACACACGTAATTGGCAATCCCTCCACCTTTTTCAACAGACAGCCCCTGCGCAACAAATAAACAGTCACAGCAGTGTTTACCAACTACAAAATGTGTTCCAATAATTCACTAAGCCGCCTTCATAAGCAACTTCCAATCCACTGATCTCTATCACCCGAAAAGGCAGAGGGCAGCGCATATGTAGGAACAACACCTTAATGTCTCCTCCAAGACACATACCAGCCTAACCTGAAATTGTATGTGCATTCATTCACTGTTTTTTCTCTCAAAATGCTGGAACACCTTTCCTTACAGTATTCGGGATGCACGTACACTACAAGGACTGCTATGTCTCATGACGCAGGTCACTATCACTTTCTCCTGGGCAATTGATATGGGCAATAAATGCTGGCCTAGCCAATGATACCCACATCCCATGAATGAATGAAAAAGAAAGGTACACGTATCACAATAGTATGACAAATCTGGTTGTTGATCAACTGTGTATTTACCACATCTTCTAACCTTCCCCCTGTGTTTCTGATGTATATTAGGTTTCTAGTAGCTTTTACTTCAAAGATGCACATAGGTATCTTTTGTTTTCCAAAACATTGGCAGCTTGTGATTGGGGTAGAGTGCTACCATAAAATTTCCTTAAATGAACCTTAAACACGCATCTTAGGCAACCACTGTCACTGTAGGGTACTGTAACACAAACAAAATCAAATGGTCAACAGATAATTACAGAACTATAATGGAAACTTATCAAAACTAGATTAAAATGCCATCTCCATGGGTGATGGGACACCCCAGCCCCTGTGTAGACCTCTGGCCCCTGAAGGAATTTATTGCGTCGTGAACTCTGCATGCTCTCTCTCGATAGAAAGCCTTCTACCTACTGTTCTAAATTAGTAATATTGGTTTAGATAGCCCTAGCTGAGGAACAGTAACAAAATAGTGAAGGCCTCCTGCCTATGCTAAATTTAAGAGCCTATTTAATCAGCCATATTAGAGAATTAGCCACTATCGAGCCTTAACAAGATGAGGCACTTATATTAACCCCAAGATGTAGTTTATACATGGTAGTAATATATACGATGTGCATTCATTATTTAGGTATAATTACAAAGACTACCAGGAGCCAGAGGTGTCAAATCTGTCTCCAACAGGACGTCATACTTGACTTCCTGTTCTGATCTAAGATTATGTGACATCATCAGTTTGGGTGGAACCTCATGCATCTCCAAAGTTCGTAACTGGTTGACTTCAAGCTACTCCTAAAATGCCCTCAATCACCATTTAGTTCAACGGCAATTAGAAACGGGTGACAAATGCTGACATGGCCAGTGACGCCCGTGTCTCGTGAAAGAATAAAGAATAAATTTTAGAATCATTCCCTTCCTGTATTTCAAGCTCTTAGTTTTCATTATATTTTAGTCCACTTTCCATGAGAATTCCATTCCAGAGATTTTTCCCACCCAGACGCAATAGAGGCCAGACACTCGTATATACAATCCTTTACTCGAGGCCACATCCACCTCATTTTACACTCACTATACAGCTTTCTGACTGTTGACCATTACCAGACCTCTCCCCAGGCGTTGAGAAAGGTTTACAGTGAAAAACAAGAGTGTCATTGTGACTTCCAAGAGCTACACATATATAGGCTGTGCACATGCAGTTGTAATACACAGTTGTTTCAGTGTTGTCACCAGGCCCTGGAATTTACTCCACAGTATAATTGAAGCTTGTTTCAAAGTCCCAGCACATTGCAGAAGCATTGATGTGGAAGTGGGTCTGCAAATACAGTAAAAGTCCAACATGCAACACAATTATCAGACATGTTATACATTTTTTCATAATCATAACCATGTTTATTCTGAAGTTACAATTTTCAAAATATAATTCTCAATTTTGACAGCACTCAGCACTGAGAGATTACAGAAAGTATTAGACATCAGCCATGTCTCAACAATGTCTGCACTAAGTAATGCACACTGAGACTGGGACATTTAGTGAGGTATTAGGGATTGTGTGGTATCAGTGAGCTCTATCTAAAACTGAAGTCAGTGGAAAACAGAGAAAACTCCACAGGTTAATATCATGCTAACACAAAGAAAGTTGATTGCAATTGTTGGAGATCAATCAGTTCAGGCTGAGGGCATTATTGCAGGAATTCCTCAGACCTAACCATCTTCAGCTACTTCATCAATGGCCTTTCCTTCCTTACAAGGAAAATGTCTGAGGATGTTTGGTAATCATAAAATCTCGACAGTTTATTCAACCCATCAAGTTTACATTATCTTTCTGAAGAGCATCCCATCCAGAAACAGTCCCCCACATTATCCCCACAACACCCCACTGACTATGGCTAACACAACTAGCCTGCATATCTTTGGACACTACAGGGGAAGTTAGCATGGCTAATCTGCAAGAAACAAGACAGCCTGGTAAAAACCCACACAGAAATAAGGAAAACATGAAGATTCCACACAGTCAGTCACCCAAGGTTAGAATGAAATACAGGTTCTTGAAGCTGTGAGGCAGCAGTGCTAATCACTGCACCTGCATGCCATCTTTTTATAATGATCTTCAATTTTTCCACATATATTCAGACAGTAAAGCTGACCGTGCCTATGTGCAACAAAACCTCTACAACATTGAGACAGTATTTGGGCTTGAGCAGGTAATTGGCAAGAAACATTTGTGACACACAAGTGTCAGGCAACAAACATCTCCATTGTCTCTTGATAGTGAATGGCTATCACTGAATCCACTATTAGAACTATCCTGGGAGCTCCCATTCACCAGAAACTGAATTGCACCAGTCATATATATTCTGTGGCTTCAAGATCACTGTATCATCTGAGAACCCTACAGTGAGTAATTTACTTCGATCTTCCAAAAGCCTGTCCACTATCTACCCACAAAGCAACCCACTTGACTGACTTGCCATCTGACATCATCAACATTCATTTCCTACATGACAGATGCTTAGTGCCAACAGTGTATATCATCGATAGGATGCACTGTGGCAACTTGCAACGTCTCCTTTGACAACATCACCCTATTCTGTGATCTCTAACACCTCAAAGAATGAAGATAGTAGCTGCATGGGAACGCCACAATCTGCACATTCTCCATGTCACAGACTATCCTCGCTTGGAGCTATAACACCATTCAAAGCTCACCAATGATTTAATCCCCTCAACAAAATTAGCAGCCATTCCCAAAGCCTTTATCTCATGCATGATAATCAGGGTTCAACCACAAGGGGTGCTGACTGCAACCCCTGTTACTAGTTTCCTACCTCGCAGTGGGCCAGCTTATCAATTAGAAAGGTGGCAAGCTGTTAACAGAATTTGACTAATTCTAACTGGATTCTGCCATTATGTTCAGTAAAACACAGATTCAGTGATCTGACTGAGTAACTACTTACCATCATGTTGTCTCCTACCCTCCTTGGATCCTTGTAATGTTGAATTAATATGCAGTAATACAGTCATAGAGCTGTACATCATGGAAATAAACCCTTCGGTCCAAATCATCTATGCCAAGCAGATATCCTAAATTAATCTAGTATCATTTGCCAGTATTTGGCCCATATCCTACTAAACTCTTTCTATTCATATACCCATCCACACGCCTTTTAAATGTAATAGTTGTACCAGCCTCCACTAATTCCTCTGGCAGCTCATTCCAAGAATACATCACCCACTGAGTGAAAAAGTTACACCTTAGGTTTTAAGGCACAGCTAGATAAATTTTTGAACAGTAAAGGAATTAAGGTTCATGGTGAGTGGACGGGTAAATGGAGCTGAGCCTCAAAAAGGTCAGCCATGATCTTATTGAATGGTGGGGTAGGCTCGAGGGGCCGGATGGCCTACTCCTGCTCCTAGTTCTTATGCTCTTATGTTTTAAACCTTTTAAAGTCAATACCTTCTAGGTTTGGACTTCCCTACCCCAGGAAAAAGACCTTGGTTATTCACCCTATCTATGTTCCTCATGATTTTATATACCTTAAAATGCCCTCCTCAGCCTTTGACATTCCAGGGAAAATAGCCCCAGCCTATTCAGCTTCTCCCTACAGCTCACACCCTCCAGCCCTGGCAATATCCTTGAAAACTTTTTCTGACCCCTTCCAAGTTTCATATCATCATAAACCTAGTAAAACCTAATGATTCATTAACTGGATGATACAGCAAAGGTCTAGAGCAGAAAAAAACTAGAGAGTAGACCTTTTTAGATATTCACCACTTGCTGATGAGAAGAAAACACCAAAGGATTCTTTGATACTCTTTAGTATTTTTGTCATTCTCTTTCAATTCCATATTCTAATACTGGCAATTTTGTTTGAAATATGTTTTAAGTGCAGACCTCTATTTTATCAGTAGCTGTACACAGCTGTGAGAGAAGTCATAAAAACATCTATAATAGTCTATTTGACCAATACATTCACAAACAATTTCAGTGTAAAATTTTAATTTCAGATACTTGCAAGTTGTTTTATATGTGCCATTATCTGCTCAGTGCATTGGACTAAACTACCTTTGGCTACCTTCATTGTGTTCAATACAGTGTTCACTGGGATGCACTTCCAGCTGACCAGAATGGCCCTGAGTCAAAGTTTAAAGTGAAACCTGGAGTTCTGCAACATGCATAAAAGCCCAACTGCAATCTCTGAACTAACATGTTCGGATTGAATGGTGTGTTTGCTGTAATCAGTATCTGCAATCAGTTGGTAGTACAAATAAAGAAGACAAAGAAGAAATTCTTTCTTTCTTTTTTACTTGTGATCCAGATGCCTGATGAGGAACTCACTTTTGCAACAGCCTGGAGATTTTGAATATTCTCTGAGTACTTGAGCTGTGGTTGCAATAAGTCCTCAAAAATTGCCATCTGTCACAAAGCGATACTAGAGCCAGATATTTCATTTTGCTCGCTTGTCACCCAAAGTCATTTTTAAGGGAATGTCCTTTCTCAACCTGCAAAAGATGCACTTTACAGTTGTGTTGAGTCATTTGCAATCATTAGACTGGAAAATAATTCACTTTTACTTCCATGAATACTTCTTGATTTAATAGTGACTGTCTCCTTTGCATGTCTGATGGCATCATCAAAATGCACTCATCTTTTATTCTGTTGATCTGGGAAGTAGCATTGATCTTGACAGCTGTTTTGCTTCCAGATCCTTCTATTCACTCTTGGGTTAGAACACTTGTTTGCAATGCCTAACAATTTCACTTTATTCTTGAGAACTTTCTCTATAAGATCGACTTTTGCTTCATGAAAACAGGTTTTGTTTCTAACTCCACTTTGGAGTGTTGCCAGAAGAATACAATGCATGAAGAACGTTGAAAGAAGCCTCATGCTTCATTAGAATGTAATTTTTCATATTAATTATGAGATCTGAACTGGGATTTAATTGGACAACTAAATCTGCAATGGCACAATTTGTTCAGCTGATAGAAGGAAATTTGTCTAGTAATATAAAAATTGAAGCAAAGTATGTTAGTTTTGAGCTAAAGATTGAGTTCGGGATTTTAAAAAAAGTAAACTTCTAACATCAAATCTGGAAAACTGTTTTAAGCCAAATCTATAAGTAGAGGTAAATTTGAAAACAAATTCATATTTGCATTAGAATCGACCAATGTAATAGTAAAAGTTGAATAGGTGGAATTGAATTATCACACGAATCAAATAGTTTGTAATTGATTTCAGCACACATAAAGAACACAACATAACTTTAGAAAAGTACAATGAACTGCATCACATAAGGTTATAAGTCACCAACTCCTTTCAAAACACTCCTACATGCAGGCTAATTATTTTCCTATTGTCAGAAAATTATCTTTATTTATCCAAACTCCCATGCTTGCTTTCAATTTCACAACATTCTTAATTGAGTGTTGAATAGCCTCATCTTTCATCTCAGTAAGCATTTCTTTTCTGTTTTGGATTTCATTGTCTTTAATATTTTAATCTGATGAGAACATTTAGAGAGTATAAATGAAGTACAGTGTGAAAATATGGTGTTAGTGGTTTTGCTCTGGATCAAAGTTTGAGCACTGCAAACAGTTTGAAGAGTCAATTGCTATGTTCAAATATTGATGTTGTCAGATATCACACATGTTCCTATGTGCAGAAGTGTAATTTTGTTACATGAATTTGTTGTAACAGAGAGGTAAGAGCAAATGACATTCTGTTGACGCAATTTGTTAAGGTTTTCCAGAAATGCTGAACATTATACGTAACTTCTAAGAATGCAAATCATTTTTGACATTGCTCTGTACTATAGACAATCTTGTTCCTTGTTGACATAGGATACGTGTTCCCAGATTATGGATTGTGACCCAGTGATGTTCCAAGCTGAAATTCGGGGGTCACAAGTTCTGAAGCAGAAGTGGCTGTCATGGAATTCTTACCAATATGAACAGTTGCAAATTCCCATTAAATCTTTGCATTTTTATATGTTTGGCATGACATAATTGCCCTCTGTTGAAGCCTGATTTCTGCTCCAAACAAAAAGAGGAAGGGGAATTGTTTTTTAAAAAATATCTACCCTTCCCCCTCTTCCAACTCTTACATTCTTTCCTCCTCACCCATGCCTTTGATCCAACATTTCTCTCTGTAGGGTCATGGCAATCGGGTCACAATGGACATAGGTTTATGAAGTGCTGTTATAGGAGTTTAAAAATGTGAAGTCTAGACACAAACTATTGTAAGCCATTCATATTTATTGTCTAATAACTATACATATAACATTGGACAGCAGAGGTTAACAAAAACCTTTTCCCTCAGGTCTCAGTCCCCAGTGATTTGGCCTCTTGATGATATAGAATCCTTTGCTCATGCTCGGTTAATATTGACTGATTATTGTATAGTTTACTCCACATCTGATAGCCATCCTTGTTTGAGGACACAAGCAAAAATTGCAAATTTCCAGTAAAGATTTTCTTTGAATTTGCATTATGACACTTTAAAAGTACTTCATTGGTTGGAAAGCAATCTGATACATCTAGTGGTCAAGAAAATCAATAAATTAATACAAGCCTTTCTTTCTATCAATCTGGACACTACTAAAATCAGGCATAAGAAGACTTGAGGTGATGAATTAACAAAGTGTGGAGCTGGAGGAACATAGCAGGCCAAGCACCATCTTAGGAGTACACAAGCTGACGTTTCAGGCCTAGGCCCTTCCGATGATTGGCCTGCTGTGTTCATCCAGCTCCACACTTTGTTATCTCGGATTCTCCAGCATCTGCAGTTCCCATTACCTTTGAGGTGATGAGTTGTCTATTCCTGCTCTTAAATCGTATATTCATATGACAGACACCTCAGGCTCAAGTCTTTTCTTGCCAGAAGGTAGGATTTGCTTTCAGAAGAGAAGCCAGTCTCCTAGACTCACTGATCAAAGTCTAGGTATTCAAGTGGGTAAGCACACAAGTGGCATGAAGATGGTTCTGTGTCCAATTACAGGTAGTGGGACAGGCTCTCAAAGTTGGAGGATAACAAAATGTGGAGGGTCTAGGCCTGAAATGTCAGCTTTTGTGCTCCTAAAATGCTGCTTGGCCTGCTGTGTTCATCTAGCTCCATACTTTGTTATCTTGGATTCTCCAGCATCTGCAGTTCCCATTATCTCTGTTACTTGGAGACACATCGTTATCAGCGATAGTCAGAATAATTCTGTTAAGGGGACATCACATTTTGCTAATTGAATTGAATTTTTTGAGGAAGTAACAAGGAGGATTGTTGAAGTTGTACAGCAGATATTGTTTCCATAAACTTTAGTAAGGCAGTTGACGAGGTCTCACATGGTGCTGTGAAGAAAATTTAAAGTCCATAGAATACATAGGAATGTGGTGAGTTTAATCCAAATTTGGCTCAGTGACAGGAAACAAGTGAAAGGAAACAAAACAGATGTTTTTGCAAATGCTAAGCAGTTTCCAGTAGTGTTCCACAGGGCTTAGTATTGGGTACCTTGCTATTTGTGATATATTTTAATGAATTAAATTTAAATGTGGGAGTTATGATTGAAAAATTTGCAAATGCCTCAAAAATTAGCTGAGTAGTTACATGTAGGAGTTATCAACGTTTTAACTGAGTGTCAGAAAAGTGGCAAATGAAATTCAATTCAAGTGTGAAGTTATGCTTCAGGGAAGGCAAACAAAGCAAGGGATATCCAATTAATGGGAGGGGACTGAGAGGGCTTGAGGAAGTGACAGGCCATGTATGCATGTCCTCATATTCCTAAGAGAGACAGGGCTGTAAAATAAGGAGGCAAAGAAGGCAGATAGAATGCTTTTCTTCAGTGGATGAGGATATAGAATACAACAGCAAGAATGTAATGCTGAATCCATAAAAGGTACTGGTTAGACCATAGCTTCATATTTGGTCAGCGCTCAGATCACCACCTTTCAAGAAGGATGTAATTGCTCTAGAAAGAATGCAGATAAGATTTTCAAGACTGTTTCTCGACCTAAACGTTGCTGGTGTGAGGAATGATCGGCTAGGCGAAGATTGTTTTTACCTTGGAGCAGAGGAGAATGAGGCATAACTGAGGTACTAAGTAACGAGGGGTTTGGATAAAATGGACAGGGAAGACTTGATTATCTCCTAGTGGAGAGGTCAGTTACCAGGTGTCACAGATTTAAAGTGATTGAGCAATTAGATGGGTTATGGTGAAAATCTTCTCACCAGAACTTGGTATATGAGGCAGAAATGCTCAACTAATTTAATTGGAATCTGGGTCAGCGCCTGAAGTACTGCAATGTGTCAGGATATGGACCAAGGCTGTCAAGTGGGGCTAGAATGGTGGCTATTTTATTCAACCATAGGCATGATTGGCTGCATGGCCTATTTCTGTGGATCTTTGACTCTGTGGCCCTCTGGTTCTGTCATTAAATGCCAATATGGATACTTGAGATGGGCATGTGAAACCTTGCCAAAAGATTATTGAAGCAGATGGACCAGTCACTTTACCAGCAGATACAGATCTACTCGTCATTACTTCCCGTGAGGTTACAAATATTTGTGACAGCAAAGATTGTAGGATGCAATGGAACAAAAACAAAGTTGCTGGAAAAGCTCAGCAGGACTGGCAGCATCTGAGGAGGAGAAAACAGAGTTAAAGTTTCAGGTCCAGTGACCCTTCCTCAGAACTGATGGTGTCTGGGAAAATGTCAGTTTATATGTAGAAAATAGGGAGGTGGATGGGGTAGGGAGTAAACGACAGGATAGAGCCCAAAGAGAGAGAAAGGCATTTGGACAGACAAAGGAGTTGCTAACGATCAGGCTGGGAGGGTGAATAGTTGTTAATGGGGACTGTTAGTGAGTAACAACAGGGGGTGTGTGGTGGCAGACTATGTGGTAACAAGGCATGGTGCGTGGGGTGGGGGGGCGGGGACATGGGCGAGTTTAGATCCTAAAATTATTGAACTCAATATTGAGTCCAGAGGGCTGTAGGATTTCCAAGCGTTGTTGTTCCTCCAGCTTGAGCTGGGCTTCACTGGAACACTGTAGCAAGCCAGAGACAGAGATATCGGCCAGGGAGCAAGGTGGTGCATTGAAGTGGCAATTTTTCTCAGATGCAATGTTGAGTCTATCCATGACGGGACTAACTTTTAACCATAACAGATTGATGTTATTGAAAACTCTAAAAGTGATGCATCTGAAAGTTACTGCCCAACCCAGCTTTAATGCTCTCCATATCTGCAACATGCACAACCAAGTTCAAACTGGAGTAGATTCCATGGTAAAAGAAAGATTCAGAATGTTGAGCATCACACTGTTTGGTGCAGATCCTTACCTGTATTTCAAAGAAAGGCAGCACTCTGTGTGTGTATTTAGATCTAAGGCGACTGAACAATACGGAAAAAAGAATCCACGCAAGATTTCTACCCTGAAAGGGCTTATTTCCAAGTTCCCTGGTGCTCCTAGATAATGCTCCTTCAGCTTGTTAGTCAAATGTTGCCCCTTTCCAAGCTGTTTGAAAAATGAAAGTTTTATCTGGTCATGGTTTGATAATCCACATAAGTCATTTGCAGAAGTTAAATCAGAATGTTGTTCATCAGCTCTTGTTTCTGCATTATCCCTGAATCTTACCAAGAGTGTCAATCACAGTCAAACTGCTGGTCCACACCTTTTTACTGACGCTGCCCGGAACTCCATATTTTTGCCTAAACATCTGATTAAGCCACTTCAGAAATGCAAAGTATATCTGTTCGGGAAGCCTTCCTTTGTAACACAGGATGAGCATTGGAGAAAAACCGTGTCCCTTTTGAACAGCTGTAACTGCTATATTCCAAGGTTTCGAGGTCCAAAGCCTCTTTGAGTGTAAGTGGGTGAGGCAGTAGAATGGCAAGTTGGAAGATTAGGGGGTAGGGTAGCAGGATAGGAAATAGGAAATGGCAGAGTTGGAGTTGGATTGTTGAGGGGAAGGGTAAGTTATTGGTGAACTGCTAGTTAGGTGACGGCATAGGTTGACAAGGGATGGCAGATGGGTAAAGGGTTAGGGTGGCATGTATGTGACAATGTAAAGTGATATATGGGTAATGGAATGTAAGTAAAGTCACCATGGTCTCACCAGAACATAGGGCTGCTCTCTCACTACAGAGAGACGTTTGGTGTGGTTTAACCACGCCTCAGGTGAGGGAAGAAGTTAAGATGGAGTGTTTTTCATCATGGTAACTGCAGTCGGTGCAGGCATTTGACCCATGCTGTCAGCATTACTCCACATTATAAACCAGCTGTCCAGCTAGCTGAGAGGAATAATATTGGGCAGGTAAATAGATGAGAAGGTATAGGTGACAGACAAGTGGATGAGAGGTTGCGTGAGCTGTTAGTGAGGTTTGAGACAGGGTGAAGGTTGGTCAGGTGTAGGGAGCTATTGTGACTAATTTGGAGTGACTGTTGGGTTCAATAAAATAGTTAGCCAGGAGTTACAGCAGGTTTGAATTTTTCAAACATTTCCTGGGTTACTATTAATCTGAATGATTCAGAACCATCCAAAGCCTTTGATTCTAACTCAGAGTTGGGTCAATTTTGAAAGGTTTCAGATGAAAGGCAATCACCTGCAGAATTTTAATTCTGGGCAATTATTATAGAGATAATGTCTTGGTGCTTCCACAGGATTCCATTGCATTCTTGTCAGGTCAGTCTGGTCTCTGACTATTTGGAGACCAGAGCATCAAGGCCAATTTATGGGGAGGCAATGGCTTAGTGGTACTATTGCTGGACTGTTAATCCAGCCACCCAGATTACATTCTGGGGACCTCGGTTCGAATCCTGCCATGGCAGATGGTGGAATTTGAATTCAATAAAATATCTGAAATTAAGAATCTAATGATGACAATGAATCCATTGCTGATTGTTGGAAAAACCCTTCTGGTTCACTAACGTCCTTAAGGGAAGGAAACTGTCATCCCTACCTGGTCTGGCCTACATTTGGCTCCGGACCTCTGGGAAATCAGGGAAGAGCAATAAATGCTGCGTAGCCAGCGATGCCCGAAACCAGTCAATAAATAAAGAAAATGAAAAAAAAATAGGAAATCTGGCTCAAAGGCAAAATTCTGTGGATGCTGGAAGGCTGAAATAAAAACAGAAAGCACTGGAGAACTGAGTAGGTCTGACAGCATCTAAGCGGGTTAAAAACAGAGTTAATGTTTCAGGTTAAATATGGCACATCTTTGAAATGTTAGAGTATTGGTCTAGATTTCAATTTACCTATGATAATTTGAGTAACTGACAATATGACTACAAAAATATGAAAATCTAGTAGCAAAAATGATCCGCTATAGTAGATGTATTTATGTATTATTTATATTTTATCATTTGTTATGGGGAACCTGAAGTAGTTAGAAAGATAAGCAATATGAAACACATGGCTAATATATTACTTAATCGAACAACAAAATGTGCATTAGAATAATGCATAAGCTTTCAGTAATATAAATGAGAGCAATAAAATTTGGATCATAGTTAATTTAATGAGAAACTTGGCTTGTATGTCATTTTATGATAGTAATTCAGGTTTCTCTCTCCTGGAGTCGAGTCCACCTTCTAAAATCATATACACAGGGCAACTTCAAGAGAGAATTGTGGTAATTTAGAGTTTTGATTACACAGTCTGTGAAATGTAACTAGTGGTGCACACATAACAGGTAAATGGTGTAAAATTACTCAAGTTCAGTTGTCAATACTATAACAGAACAGCATCTGATTACTTCAAGCCTGATGCTTCACAATACTTCAAATGCAGCAACAAAACCCACTGCAATTCACCAATAGGATATTGTTCCCTTATTAGTGTGTTATTTTTTGGATTAGGCTGCATTCCTTGATTAAAATGTGCATTAGGTCTGAAATTACACAACACCACCAGCACCTCCACAATATGTGTATTAGGTAAAAATGAAATAGGAGCAGAAGACCCCATGCTATTTTTGAGACTAGTCCACAGGTTAGTCTGATCATGGCTGATCTTGGATTTCAATTCCACTTTTGTGCCTACTTCCCATATCCCTTGATTCTCTGTATGATCAAAAAAAACTATCTCTCTGCATTAAACATGTTTATATATGCAATATATTAAATGACATCTCAGCCACAACCCAACCTGATCCCCACTTACACCTGATCCAAACTAGCCTCTCATCCACTTACATAAAAAGAAGAGCCTTGCTTGAAAGTAAGTGGAAAAAAATCACATTCCCTGAACTTTTATAAAACCAACGAACTGCTACGTAATATAAGTGTAGCATTCATCCTCGCATATCACTGTGTCCACACGTGCAAGGGCTGAACAAGACGCACAATATGATGTACCTTAATGCCATTTAATAGCTAGGATTGTTTCTGCAGAATATGAACTAGCCAAATGGTTGGGTGGATTGCTGTAACCAGTTTGTACAAGTTTACCACATGTACAGAGAAAAGTTCCTTCACATTTGTTGAGTCTATACAGGGCTTATATATCAATACCATTGCAACAACCATGTGTTCTTTGTTAACCTATCACCAAAGTACAACTCAAGAAAGGCATAGACATTTGTACTGCTACACTATACCATACATGATTTAATCAATTGTATGAATTAATATTCATTGAGCTTACGAACTGAGTAACGTGCACAGTTGAGTATAATTTTAACAAGATGGTGTTTGCCCTGTTTGATGGTGTTGCCAATGGATCCTCACTAGATTCAGATCTCACAATCATCTTTGCTGGGCTCTGTGAGAAATGTATCTTTGATGTAATGACACCTAATCTCATAACCATTGCATATTTCCAATATGTTTGCCTTTTTTGAATCAGTAGCTGCATACCATAATTTCCTAATGAGTCTTAATGGGCTGCATCCTATGATCATATTCAACTTTGAAACAAAACAATCAAATTCCTTTCCTTAATGTCCTGTTGTATAGTTACTCTGGGGGTCTCTACTTCTCTCCATTTCAAATCTATCTTCACTGGTCAAGGAATATTTTGAATTTCTGCAGTTTCACGCATAATAAGACTGGCCTTAATGGCAATTCCATAAGTGCAGCCTGAGGCATTTGTTCTCTCTGCAAGCTTAATGCTAAAATAGGGAACATCAAAGCTATATTCCAGGATAATGGTTACCTTGATCAGATAATTCTTTGCTGCATATCATACAAAATTACACATCACCTTCGGTCCTCAAAATTCCTCAGTCTATATCATTTAAGAATCTGAAAAGTTTGAGTGACAGATGAAGCTGGGTAGTTCATGCAACCATTGTACAATAGCCAATGAATGGTGTTGCAGAATCTACTGTCAAGCCTAAAAGCTGTTCTTCCTACGACACAAATAAGTGATGTGGTACATGAATTTCAGTGCTTGCATAATGCTAGGTATATGGACCATATGTTTCAAAGACTGGTGGATCACATCAAATCACGTATCCCTTAGCTGTTCAGAACAAGCAAAATACTGACTCCGACCGTCCGGCTTGCAATTGCAAAATTCAGCACAGTGTGCAATTTTAAATGTGATTCCACAATTAAACATCATTTACTACATACTCCTGAGTGTGCAAAGAATTATGCTGATAACCAAATTAGGTTTGTCAGTCAGGCTCACCATGTAGTGACTTGTGTACATTTCTCATAATTCTTTATTAGAAGCTCTTATCTGATCTTATTTATGTTATTGGGCTCAGATGGACTACAACAAGAAATTCTTTGCCCTTATGCTCCATGTTCCTCTCCAGCTTTGAGCAGATGTCCCAAAATTAGACACTACGTTGGCAACTCAGCCTTCTGAAATCATGCTCTCAGTTGCAGACAACTGCACCTATTTCACTGATAATAATGTCACCCGCTTCACTCCATTTCTATTTGCTCTCTCCTCTTGTAAAACTTCCTGAACTACAGTAACATGGTTAGTTCACATTCCCACCTTGCAACCTGTGCTCCTGCATATGGAAGCTGTGAGTACTTCAAACCTATTGTAAATGAGCTCAGGATTGCCAATTTTTATTCTTGTATTGCCAAAACTGCTTCAGTTGCAAGCACATGTCCCCTGTCTTTGACTGAAAAACAAATCAAAAGACATTTTACTCTGGTTCAAAATCCTTGAACTCCCTCTCTCATAGCATGTGGAATTTGGACTCAAGCCTATCACAAAGGAAAGTGTTTATGATTGCTGGATGTCAGTCATCTCAGCACAAGGACATCTCTGCAAGAGATCCTCAGTGTAGTATCCTACTGCTTCCTGAATGAACTTCCCTCCATCATAAGTCCAGAAGTCGAGATGTTCACTAACGACTGAACAAAGTTCAGCACTAATCATGGCTCCTTAGATACTGAAGCAGTCCTTATCCAAGATGTGGACAACATCTAGGTTCGACCTATGGCAAATGGCAAGTAACATTTGTGCCTCAGAAGTGCCAGGCAATGATCATCTTCAACAAGCAAAAATCTAAGCAGCATCCCCTGGCATTCAATGGCATTAGCGTCACTGAATCGCCAATTTTCAACATCCTGGGTGTTACCATGGACCAGAGATTGAACTGGACTAGCCACGTCCATACTATATAGTATAGGAATTCTGCAGTGTGTAGCTCATCTCCTGACTCCTGAAAACCTGTTCACAAACTGCAAAGTAGAAGTCAGGAATTTGATGGAATATTCCTCACTTTCCTGGATAAGTGCAGACAAACAACGCTCAATAAGATTGACATCATCCAGCCCAAAGTAGCCGACTTGAGTAGCAAATGTCCAATTCTTCCACTACTGATACTCAATGGCACCAGCGTGTACTATCTACAAGATACACCATAGGTATTCAACAAGATGCCTTAGAAAGCACCTTCCAAACCCATGACCTCTTCCATCTAGAGGAGAAGGGCAGAAAATTCAAGGGAACACCACCACCTGCAAGTTCCCCTCTAACACACTCACCTTCCAGACTTGGAAATGTATTGTTGTTCCTTCACTGTTGCTAGGCCAAAATCTTGGAACTATCTCTGTAATTACATTGTGAGTCTACCTACATTAAATAGACTATAACATTCAAGAAGGCATCTCTCTAACACCTTTGCAAGGAAAAGTAGGATGGGGAAGAAATGCTAGCCCAGCCAGTGATGTCTACCTCCTGGTTTCTCCCTTCAGTGAATCAAATGGGTTTTCAAAATGACCATTACAAGGTCATTATTAGACTTTAAATTCAATAAAAATATGAAACTAAATTATCATTTTTAGCTGTGCTGGGATTCAAACCCTTGCCCCTAGATCTTTACTCAGGTCTCTGGATTATTAATAACACCATTATGTCATCACCTAAATATTATCAATATCTGGGCCCCAGAACTGTCTCATTTCCTGCTATCTTCAAAATGCCCATCATCTGCATTATCACTACTTCCTGTTCTCCACCCATTAATCAGTTGTCTATCTATGATAAAACATCAAGGCAAATTGCATCAGCTCTTACCCAAAGATGGACAAGATGGTGGCAAAGTAGGACTTCTCAGCCAGAGTTCCATCCATTTCTTTTCTTCTTTGATCTCTCATTTCATGTTTTCTCTTTTCCCTTTCTTTTTGTGTCCTATCCTTGGGCGGCATCAGCCATCTCCAGGGTGAAAGCCAGCGTGGACTTCCAGCATTAGCATGGATTTGAACTCCTGCCTTCAGCATGGACTCAAACTCTCACCATCAGTGTGGACTTGACTCCTTCCTCAGCATGGGCTTGAACTCCTCGTCTCAGTGTAGACTCAGACACACGGCACTACTGGCCTCAAGATGAAGCCCGGCATGGCCTAGTTTGGAAGGACGGTTATTCTGAACTCTTATTTTTCTATTTCTACTAAGACATTGCTGGAATTTTTATTTCTTATTTTCCTAATATTTTCCCCTGAGAATTTGTACCTAAGTACCTTGGTGCGTAATGTGCCATAAGTGATGATTTACAAACTTTTCACTGTACTCATGTGAGTACATGTGACAATAAAGCTAATTCTAATTCTAATTCTAAATTTCCACATTGTAGCTTCTGTTATTTGTTAAATTATTCCAGGATTTTTGTTTTCCCTTTTAAGCCACAGCTGACAACTCTTTGAACAATGAATGTTCTCAAAAATCATTTGAAGAATAGCCCTATGAGCTGGAACTAATGAGGCAAAGCAGCAGGACGATTGACGATACCTTATTCAAGTTACCCTGTTCTACCACCAGTTCGTTCTTCGTAACCTGTGTGCTGTCAACATTTGGGATTTATTACTGATAAGTTTATTATCAGCCTCTAGGCTGTGTATTTCTAAGCTGATGTTTACTTCAAATGCCACTGAAAAAAAAGTGCTCTAATGGCACTGAAGTGTGAAGACCCAGCCTTTCCTTGCAAAACTGCAACTAGGCTGAGAAAATAGCCTTTTCACTGTGAACTTTCGGCATATGTCTGTGGGAGAGCAGCTTATTTGTCTAAAGATGTGATCTGTGGCTGTGAGAGAGCAACCCTCTTTGTTTGAAGGTGTGATGTGTGGCTGTGAGAGAGCAGCCTCTGTGTGAAGGTGTGGTCTGTGGTCTACAGTAGCAGCCTCTTCAAATAAGCACGTCTTATTCTGTGCCTTGACTTCCTTCTGTCAAAGAACAGATGGCACATTGCTGGTATTGTGATTAGGTAATGTAAAAAAACAGCAACAGTGCCAGAATTGAGCTGATGATGCAAAGCCATTCTATCATAGATTAAGTGTTTCTCACAGTGACAAATGCTACCAACACAGTGTTAGAAAATTGTAACTGAGGATCCTACCGTGTCATCTTCTCCAAAATTCCCTTCTTTAACTTATTGGCTAATTAAATTCAGCATTTCTCCTTCTTGAATAATAATACAGGGTCTAACTGAAAAGAGAGTGCTGAATGCATATTGAGGTTCCTTGCTTACTTCAGCAACTTTCTTTGAATTATTCTATAAGCTGATATACCCAAAACAAAGCAAAGACAAAGAAGGATTTGTGGCAGTAAACTATCTCAACAACTCTTACTCAGTACCGCTTCTGATGGCTGGGCAAATACCACACACCACCAGGAGCTCAAATCTAGAAAAATACCACATGAAGCAGATCCCTTCTTTGAGTCTTTATACCAACAACATCATATCGTGAATCTCGCTCTGCTACTTTCGTTACTGACATACCTTATGGTTTTTGCTGTTATGGAGCATAATGCATTATTACAATGTCACTTCATTTCAGAAACTGACAGTGAATCATGTTTTCTTTACGTTTGTTCTTATGAAATAATAAGCGTGGTTATGAGCTGCATATATTGAACATCTATTGTTATCACTGACATTTTCCCTTTCTGCCTTGTTTTATACAACTCCCCTGGATCATATCTGAAACACTGAAGTGCACGCCTTAAAAAGCATTTAAGTCTGACGTGTTAATAAACTACCAAGTAACCCAATGTCTTGACTTATGTTATATTGCAGGCTATCACAGATTATGTGTTCTGATGAATAACTCATTAGAAAAAAAGGGTAAAATGGATTTTTCGCTGCAGTTTCACTCTATAAAATAAACACTTATTTGCCGTTAGGGTTTTTCTTGAAAGCGAAAAGAATAAAGTGTGAAATGCTCTGAAATCTGTCGCTCTGATGTTCTGGCACGTGTAAACAATTTATTAATCACGAATGTTTGTGCCTTGAGTCTAACCAGGCACAGCCTGCTCACAAAGCGAAATAATCCCGTAATCACTTACCAACAAAACAAATAGGTTTCATCTTAACCCAAAAAGAAGGTTCTTTTCAGAAATAAGAGAGATTAGTTGGTCATTCCTTCATGTTCTTTTCGCCCCAACTAATTCCAAATATGAATATCTACTTCATCCAGTCACTATTCAAATCACTTTGGTAAGGTTCTACAAGCAAGCAGGTATCCTTAGCCACTGTATAACTTCTTGAGCCTTTTTTCAAAAAAAATTCAATGTCCTCTGTGAACTTGAAATAAACAACTCCAGCTATTTTCACAATCTTGAAACAAACCCAATTTTCTACAGCTTTTAAAAGTTAAAGCTTTCCAAGAAATATTAAATATATCATAACAGAAGAAAGATGAAGGCTGTGGACGGCAAGTGCTATACTGTGGTATCAGTGGGTGGAATCTTCCCAGCCTCTAAATAACATGGACTACTGATGCAAATTTGAGTGAGATGTTCAGCAAGTTCCCTCTCAACTCTTTTTTCCATGGTATTGGGAATAGATTTTCAGTAGTGAGCAATGAAAGGCCTATTATCAGGAATTATTGCTCATTATTACTAAATGTCATTTCATTAATATGCACGCTTCCATTCTCCCACCTGCCAAATAGAACCTAGATGCTGAGACCATAAGACCATAAGACATAGGAGTGGAAGTAAGGCCATTTAAATCATGGCTGATGGGCATTTCAACTCCACTTCCCTGCACTCTCCCCATAGCCCTTGATTCCTACTGAGAATCAAGAATTTGTCAATCTCTGCCTTGAAGGCATCCAATGCCCCAGCCTTCACTGCACTCCATGGCAATGAATTCCACAAGCCCACCACTCTCTGGCTGAAGAAATGTTGTCGCATTTCAGTTTTAAATTTACCCACTCCAATTTTAAGGCTGTGCCCCCGGGTCCCCGTCTCCCCGCCTAACGGAAACAACTTCCTAGCATTCACCCCTTCTCAGCCATACATTATCTTGTAAGTTTCTATTAGATCTCCTCTCAACCTTCTAAACTCTAATGAGTACAATCCCAGGATCCTTAGCCGTTCACCATATGTTAAACCTACCATTCCAGGGATCATCCATGTGAATCTCCGCTGGACACGGTCCAGGGCTAGTATGTCCTTCCTGAGGTGTGGGGCCCAAAATTGGATACAGTATTCTAAATGGGGCCAAACTAGAGCTTTATAAAGCCTCAGAAGCACATCGCCGCTGTTATATTCCAACCCTCTTGAGATAAACGACAACATTACATTCACTTTCTTAATCACAGACTCTACCTGCAAGTTAACCTTTCGAGAATCCTGGACCAACACTCCCAGATCCCTTTGTACTTCTGCTTTACGAATTTTCTTACCATTTAGAGAATAGTCCATGCCTGTATTCTTTTTACCAAAGTGCAAAACCTCACATTTACTCACATTCAATTTCATCAGCCATTTCCTGGACCACTCTCCTAAACTGTCTAAATCTTTCTGCAGCTTCCCCACCTCCTCAGTGCTACCTGCCTGTCCACCTATCTTCGTATCATCGGCAAACTTCGCCAGAATGACCCTGGCCCCTTCACCCAGATCATTAATATACAAGGTGAACAGCTACGTCCCCTGCGGGACAGCATTCGTCACCGGTTGCCATTCGAAAAAAGAGCCTTTTATCCCAACTCTCTGCCTTCTGTCAGACAGCCAATCCTCAATCCAAGCCAGTAGCTCACCTCGAACACCATGTGCCCTCACCTTGCTCAGCAGCCACCCGTGAGGCACCGTATCAAAGGCCTTTTGGAAGTCTAGATAGATAACATCTACTGGGTTTCCCTAGTCTAACATACTTGTTACCCTCTTCAAAGAATTCTAACAGGTTTGTCAGGCATGACCTCCCCTTACTAAATCCATGTTGACTTGTTCTAATCTGACGCTGCACTTCCAGGAATTTAGAAATCTCATCCTTGACAATAGATTCAAGAATTTTACCAACTACCAAGGTTAGGCTAATCGGCCTAAAATTTTACATCTTTTGCCTCGATTCTTTCTTAAACAAGGGGGTTACAACAGCAATTTTCCAATCATCTGGGACTTTCCCTGGCTCCAGTGACTTTTGAAAGATAACAACCAAAGCCTCCATTATTTCCTCAACCACCTCCCTCAGAACTCTAGGATGTAGCCCATCGGTGCCAGGAGATTTATCAATTTTTAGACCTTTTAGCTTTTCTAGCACTTTCTCTTTTGTAATGCCTACCATACTCAACGCTGCCCCCTGGCTCACCCTAATTGTTGGCATACTACTCATGTCTTCCACTGTGAAGACTGACGCAAAGTACTTATTAAGTTTTTCAGCTGTTTCTTTATCTCCCATCACTAGCCTTCCAGCATCAATTTGGAACGGCCCAGTATCTACTTTTGTCTCTCGTTTGTTTCTTATGCATTGAAAGAAACTTTTACTATCATTTCTAATATTACTAGCTAACCTGCCTTCATATATGATCCTCTCCTTCCTTATTGCTCTCTTTGTTATCCTCTGTTTGTTTTTGTAGCCTTCCCAAGTCCTGCCATGAAAGTCAGAGTAGGTGTATAGCATTTGGAATGACCAACCCAACAATGTCTACATTCCATTTTCATTTGCAAAAACCTCCATCTCGCTGCTTGCTCCTCCAGACTTCCCACCTTGGATATCAGTCATCAGTATCTCAGAGCATGTTCCATGGGCAGCAAGTGCTTGTACCTATGTTCGGGGATATTGGCATCTGACAAATATCACTCTCAACACACATCATCATCATACATTTCCAAACCACTTACAGTATGCTTCTTTGCTTCAGTTCTGCACTTTGGAATACACTGGAAGCTGATAAACTCGCCTGCTGCTCCTCTGCCCAGTCTTGTATCCCAATGTAACTGCTAACAATATAGATAGGATATCCTTCTGACTGGGGCTGAGCAGATGCTTGGCCTCTGGCAGTCCTGTGAGTGTCAGCAGCTTGAGTTGCTTTCCCCTCGACCAGCTTTGGGGGTGTGGCAGTGTTGCACCCACTATCGGGGTTCCTGGCTCTTATTCAGATAAAATAGCTGGTGAGGTATCAGTACCTGACCTGGTGGTGGTGGGGATGGGTGGTGTGCAAGAAGATACCTTACTGCTAATTCCTCTGAGGTGGAGGAAGGGATGCCTTGTGAGGGAGTCTGCTTGGCTGCATAGAGTGTGGAAATTCCACTGGCACCTGCAGGAAAACAAAGAGAGGAAATGTGGAGACCAGGGATCAAAGTTGTAGTATGGTGATAATATATTTGCACAGGAATTAGTGGGACAGCAGCAGAACAATGAACAATGCTTCTTACAATGTTACCACATCATTGATGTTTCAGCTTAAGTGGCCCTGGTCCTTTCTGGCTAGGGCCATGATCCTGTCCTTGTAATTCGTGAGGAGACTAATATCTGACACCATACCACCCATCCTGGCTCTTCCCGCCTTATTATGACATGTTTTCTCCTCTAAGGCAGGGATTGAGTGAGATGAAGTGGTGGGGGTGACGTTGTAGAAAGGTAGTGAGGTGTTCTGGATGAATGAGAAGACGGCACAGAAACCATACAGATTTTGCAGCCTGATAGGATCTGGGGTAGAGATAGTAGGAACTGCCGATGCTGGAGAGTTTGAGATAACAAGGTGTAGAGCTGGATGAACACAGCAGGCCAAGCCGCATCAGAGGAGCAGGAAAGCTGAAGTCTCGGGACTAAACCCTTTTTCAGAAAAGGTCTGAAGAAGAGTCTAGACCCAAAACGTCAGCTTTCCCGCTCCTCTGATGCTGTTTGTCCTGCTGTGTTCATCCAGCTCTACATCTTGTTGTCTCAGGATCCTGGGTAAGTGTGAGTGAGAAAAGATTTTACGTACAGTAGTGAGAGGGATATAGCCTTGATTGTAGGCTGGTGTCAGGATCTCCTCTATCAGTCATGGGGAAGAGGACATTCCTTCTCTGCCATTCCTCAGGACCTCCAGATCCCTGTCCACACAGCAGATGCCAATTTTTCTTTGTCTGCAATGTTTGGCGTGAATATCTGCACCCAAGAATGGCAGCTCTGGACTGCCAACCCTTAAGTGCAACATAATGGTCTTTCAAATATGGCACTGGGGCCTGGGAGGCCAGGATATCCCAGCAGCAGCAACAGTAACACCTTCAGCAAGGGGTAACATTGGGCTAGCATTGGGTGAATGGGACACTATTGGGATGCGGCCCATTGATGAGGAATAATTGCATGAGGAAACCCACTAGACTTTGAAGAAATAAATCCTCCAGGAAAGTAATCTTAACCCTCTCTTAATCGTCAATGGTGAAATAAATTTGTACTACAGCCTTTAAATTGTATCTGTGTAAATACCAAATTTAAAATCCCCCAGGGCCCGGGTCTTGGGATACAATGTACAGAGAACATAACTTTCAACATGCTTGAGGAAAGAAATATTTACTATCTCCTTAAATGAAATAAAATTGTAGATGCTTATGCTCTGTGCTGCGTCAGCATTTGATTTGTCACTCAGATGGAAGCTGTAAGGAAAATCATGGGAAAGGTACTGCCGTGGACTAAGTTACATTATAATATGGGAAATAAAATCAGATAATCAAGTTTACAAGGTTGCTGTGTCCTTGTGTAAGTATTGCAAAGTTTAGTTTTAAGTATTTTGCTTTATCTGCACCAAAGGCCACCTATCTTTGTTATTTCCCATTTATTAACATTAAAATCCCATTGAGATTCCCATCTCCAACACAGTCAGTGCAGTATACCCATAATCCTTGGTCACCTAGAATGCATCTGAAGGATTTCGTAGTAGTAGGATTACTTTATGCCATAGTCATGACACTGAAAGTAAAAGAATCCCAACTGTGTGGCCTGAGTCCACCAGTATGAAGCTTTTAACAGGAGCTAGATTCCACATCATTAATCACAACCACATCAGAGGATTGGTGGTACAAGTCTGAACAGCCGAGCATGATGCCTTTTTGGTTTTGTTCACCCAGCCTATGGCAATCATCCCCAATCACCTGCTGGCAGACGGCAAGGGAAAAATTGAGTTTTTAATTAACCTTTCTAACCAAGCCATGCCCTTTTCAAGCTTGAGAATTTACATAGGCAACCTTTGAGTAATACTTTGCTTTGTCTTCAAAGAACATTAATGAATTCTTAATCCTTTGCTCAACATTTTAATGCTGGTAGAAGTACTTCAATAATCCAGAATTGTTCACTAAAGCATTCCTTTTAGTAGGCTTCTACAAAAATAAAAATATAGTAATGACCTAATCATGGGCTTGTTAAGATCTCAAACAAAATGTCTCCTTTTAATAATGACAGTGATTAAACAAATCGCTTCTAATGGGTAATTTTTGGTCATTTATCCTGAGCACATAAAAGCAGAATTAATATTTAACTGGAATTGTCCATCAGGCCTGGCTCTCTTTCACAGCAATACAAGGAAGGCATGAGCTAAGTTTCGTTCAGGGTGTTGAATTTAAGGCTGGAACCACATTTTAAGAAAGACGTCAAGGTCTTATGGAGGATGCTGAAGTAATTTATATGAATGGTACCAGGAATTAGGGGCTTCAGTTAAGTGGAGAGGTTGTAGAAGCTGCATTGTTTTCCTTATAGCAAAGAAGGTTCGGAGAAAATTAGGCAGCAACTAACTTTGGTGGAGTGATTGGTGAGGAACTGTTTCCAATGGCAGAAGGATCAGCAGCCCAAGGACACGAATTTAAAAGTGTTTGGCAAAAAAATGCATAGGTGACTGGAGAAAACATTTTTTTCTCAGGGCGAGATGTTGAGATGTGGAATGCACTGCATAAGGCAGCAATAGAAGCAAATTCAGTTGTAGCTTGGAAAAGGAAGTAGATAATACCAAGGAGGGAAGAAACTTGTCAATGTTAAATGATAAAAAAAATCAGACATCGGTAATTCTCTGAAATATTCACACAGGCATGATGAACTGATTGGCCTTTTCCTGTGCTGTAGTATTCTATGGTACAACAAATCACACACTCTAGCCCTGCTGCCTAACCTGTTCCTTAGCATAATATCTCCAGAGTCCCAGTGCTTAGGAGCTACCATGATCCTCATAGCATTTCTGGATTTTCTTGAAACACATCAACATTAAAGCATAAATTAGGTTACTCGGCTCCTTAAGCAACTCAATAAGTTCATTTCAGAAGAAGGGCCCTGACCCAAAATGCCAAATTTCCTGCTCGTCTGATGCTGCCTGGCCTGCTGTATTCTTTCAGCTCCACACTGATATCTCAATAAGTTCATAGCTGCTTGAATAACCACATTCATTTCATCCCTTTGCTTACCAAGAATCTTTCTACTTCTGTCTTAAAAATATTCAAAGTATTTGCTATCCACCACCTTCTGAGGACAGCAGTTCCAAAATCTCATCTGTGAAAAATGATTTCCCCACCTCTCTGCCTTTAATAGACCACCCCATATGTTGAAACAGTAACCTGTAGTTCCAGATTTTCTTATGAGTTAATATGCTTTTCGCATGCCTCTGTTAAGGCCACTTAGGATTTTATACATTTCAATCAACTCTCCTTTCATGTTTTTAATCTCCAGTGGAGATTAATCTAGCCTGCCCAATCCTTCTTTATAAAACAACCCACTCATTTTACAGATGTCAAATAAACCATTTCTGAACTGCTTTTAACACATTGACAATTTTCTTTCAAAGTTAGGGAGACCAATATTGTGCACAATATTCCAGACATGATGTCATCAATTCCCTGTGTAACTGACCCTTGTTACATCTGCATTCAATTCCCCTCATATAAACAATACTATCTTTTTAGCTTTCCTAATTGCTTGCTGTATCTGCATACTAACCATTTTGTAATTCATACACTGGGACACAAAACTCCCTCTGCATCCCAGAAAATAAAGCTTATTACAATAAGGAAGAGAGAATACGATCTCTCACATGTTGATATCTTGTTCACTCACTTAACAGATCTATATCCCCTTCAAGCTTCCCTAGGTCACATTCATAACTTATTTCCTACCCATTTTGCGTCACCAGTAAATTTAGCAGTCATACCTATTGTCCCTTTATCTAAGTCATTAAAATAGTTTGAAAAGTTTGAGACCTGAGGACTAATCCCTATGATACCCCACGCATTATGACTTGCTAAGCAGAAAAAATTTCATTTATGACTGTTCTGTTTCCTGTTTTCGATCCAATCTTCAATCCATGCCAATATGATACCCTCTACGTCATAAGCTTTCATTTTCCACAGTAACCTTTGACGTGGCATCTTGTCAAAAATTTACAACTCTAAGTCTGACTTCTAACTACAAAGCTAAACTGAAAAAAAATCACGCAAAAATAGCATTCAAGAGAATGTTGGGTAAGGCTCCAGTGTCACATCAAAGAAGTTTTCATTCCTGTAACTTTACTTCCACTGTCTGCAGCAAACACACCACTTGTCTTCTCTCTCTATAAATACTGATGGCTCTATTCATCATTCCAAATACTGCCAGGGAGTTCCTGTAACAGTCTACTAGTGAAACCTAGTAACCACATGCACAGGAGGAAGTCCTGGTTCAAAAACATTCACTGTGTCAGAGAGATATGCCTATGAAAAGGATTGGATTATTCAGATGAGCGTATGTTGCTGTCTGAAAAAAAAGCACATTTGTAATATGTTTGCTGTAGTTGTCCTCAATTGTACTGGCACTGAAAAGAAAAATATAGTGGAATATGACGAATGTTTATTAGTGTGTCAACAAACTACTCATTAAGGAGCAACTGCGTATAGTCTATGAAACTAGTTTATGAGATGACATTTCTATACATGTTATGATGAATAGGAAGATTAACTACACTCCATGAAACACAAAAATAAATTTATTTAAAGGCTAGAGAATGTTATAATATGCCTTGATCTGGTACAGATAGGAAATTAGGCCAAGGGTTTGGGACAATTGAATTTTCCTGTAGAATTTTGTGAAAATGCTAACCTTATACCTGAAAAGAAAAGCCTCTATGATTGAAGTGTTTTCAGCCAAATTCCAGGCCATTTATGCAAGATTGCTATTTCTTCCTTATTGTAATAAGTTTTATTTTCTGATGGATGGAGAGACAAGTGACTTATTTTCAGGTCTAAGTCCATGTTGCTCAGAATCAACCACTAGAGGACATTCTAATTCTTCCTCCCTTCATTCCTCAGGGAGAGCAGCTCTGGTGCATTCTCACCTCTCTAGGTGAAAATTGGGAAATCTTCATGTTACGAATCACGGGAAAGAAGCAGCTTCCTGTCTGTCCACAATGCGCATCAATATAGACATCTGCAGAACTAAAAGTGATCATTGAAAGAGGAAAGGCCTTCAGACAGTCACACCTTCTTCTTCCACAGTGCATGTATCTTTCCACACATTCCATCAAGAATATTCAACACTTGAACAAAGGTCTTCCAGAGGTTCATCTTTGCCCCTTAAAAGTAATTCATGCAAAATACTTAACTATGAACTTCGGGGTCAGAGGCAAAAGTAATATTTTTCGTCACTGCTTGGAATGCCACTGACAAAGCTCTGATGATACCTATGGTCCTGGCAACCCACTTGTCCATATCTACTTGAATCTAGAGCCAACTCCAAAGGATTTCCAGGGAGACAGCAGCAATGACATCAGCGAGAAGGGTAAACAGTCAATTTCATTAATATATTATCACAAATAGCAAATCAGGGCATTGCATGCGCTTGGTATATTGTTCATTTATACCATGAATGTGCAAATAACAAAATAAAAATGAATCTGATTGGACCTAAATGTAAGCTGTTTAAGATTTATTATTTGAGAGAATTTATTTTATTATAAATAGAGAAATTTGACATTCCACGTATGTAAAACTGGCATCTCAAAGTCGTGAGACTTCTTGGCTGAATTCAGAAATTAGTACCCTGTTAAAAACTCAGGTACACACCCCCATTCAACAAAATGCAACATTTTAAAGTGCCTTAACAATATATAAGTGGAGAGTTCTTTCAAACCAACAGTCCACAGGCATGATGAACCACTCCCTGCTTTTTTACTGTGTAATTCCAGAAGACCTCAATCATTACTGTCCTTGGAGGAGCACAAAGTCACTGACAGAAATTTCGGAATACTTACTTTAGTCTGGGCACGTGCAAACTCCCATAGACGCTGTAAATTTCAGGCGAGTGTTGACCGTTTTGCTGTCATTACCACCAGAAAATGAGGTCCTGTATATTGAACTTTACATTTTGTATTATTCAATCTTTCCTCTAACTTCATGCCAATTGCAATAGTTTAGAAACAATATATTCCACCAGCTAATGGCTTTCTGAGTTACAGGTAAGAATATAAACAGGATCCCTTTGGAATCAAGTTTTTTTCCACTGTGGCAGACTGTTACAGGTACATAATATTCCAGGACACTGTTGATTAATTACTGGCTAGGTTGGTTTATTGAGAAGCTACAGAATGGTACAGCTGTTACTGCAAGCTACCGCACTAATGACTAGGATGGGCCTCATTATACGAGCAGCAGGAGCTTTGTGATTATTGCTGTACATTGATAAGTTCAAATCTAGCAGTTTTCCTATGAATGCCTGGATGGCCTCTACTGCTTAACTTTTGTAAATCTACAGCTTAATTTTCTGGGTTTAAATAAGTGGCATATTCACCCTTTATCAAACCCATATACATATTCTTTCTCTTTCATTTTCAGGATGTGGGAACCCATGTTTTCCTGAGATGGGAGTGGCGCATCTTTGTTGAATGATTGCAGTCTATGCAATGTTTTCACAATGCTTGTTGCAATTGAATGGTGTTTAAGGTGATTTCAGAGGTCAATTAAAAGTCAACCATATTGATATGAGGATTGAATCACATAAAGGAACCAATCATGATCATCCTGATTTCATACTTCTCTGCATTGTAATCATATGACACCAGCAATTTATAACTTTTTGGAATTGAATTGGAATTTGGAATTTTCAAACTGCCTTGTATTCATAGGCCTGAACTTTAACCTGGAGATGGGTTTTGAACACTGTTGGCGCATTTGGGGGTGCCATTGTGAAATAGCTAAACCTGGAAAGATTCCAGAATGCCCTGCAAAATTCAGCTGCATGACTCCTTTTGTTTTTTTTTTCCTCTGGGCTACTTTTTACCCAAAGCCAACCGGACTAACAAGCTATCAGCTTTTCAGATGGGAAGGTTGGAAACTTTAGAGGATATGTATCAGCAGTGGGCAAGCTGGGAGCTTTGTATTCAGCTCACATTGAAGAGATGGTATTCAGATCATGAGGAGTGTGCAGTACGGTGGAAGGGTTTCAGATCTCAGTGAAGTCTAAATTGCAGGGGGGTTCTCGACTGGTGGACTGGATTGTCTAAAGGTGAGGGATAGGTGATCTGATGGTGATCTGCAGATCCTGGTGTGGAATGTGTGAAGATGTGATCATAATCAGGGTGGAATGTTGCAGATGGTGGTTGTGGAAGGCAGTGGATGATCTTTGCAAGATGGAGCAAATGGTGGTTGCAATGTGGATCATGGAAGGTATGATAATAATTGGAGAGGAGAAGAGAGGTTTCAGTGTCAGAAATGGAATTATAGATTTTACTGAAATATTTTAATTACATCCCCCACTTTTGAAGGGACTTCATGCTATGTCACTGTTGATCATTAGTCTAGGCCTCTAAATTAATAGTCTAGCAACATAACCATCATGCTACTGTACCCAATAAACTAAGACTCTGTCTGCCAACTAGTATGTTTGGACCATCCATTTTGATGGGAAACAGGATCATGATGAGGGGAGGAGGGAGGTTGCAGAGTCAGAAATGGAATTATTTACAGAGTTCTGAGGAAGGGTCACCAGACCCGAAACATTAATTCTGTTTTCTCCTCCACAGATGCTGCCAGGCCTAGTGAGCTTTTCCAGCAACTTTGTTTTTGTTATTTACTGAGTATATTGTTAGTTCTAAAAGAACCATTCCTGATCGTCGTGATCCTGTTTCCCATCAAAATGGATGGTTTAAGCATATAAGTGGACAGACAAAATCTCAGTTTATAGGGTACAGTAGCATGATGGTTATGTTGCTAGACTATTAATTTAGAAGCCTAGACTAATGATCAACAGTGACATAGCATGAAGTCCCCTCAAAAGTGGGGGGTTCAATTAAAATATTTACGTAAAATCTATAATTAAAAGTTATGCACAATGGTGATAATCAAACTATTTCATAGTCATAAAAACCCATCAGGAAGAAAATCTGCACATGTATTTGTCATTTACTTCAGACCTAAAACAAATATGATCAATTCTGAAAAGCCATTCATTTTTATTCAAGAAGGGTACTCAAGGGCAATCAGGAAATAGCAATAAATACAGGCCAGACCAGTGATAGCAACATCCTGTAAGGAAATAAAAAAAAGTTTCATGTTTTATCGGAAAGGTGGTATCCATGAGTGTGCTCCATACTGAACTAAACTGTCCAACTAATTTATGTGGTCAAGTGGGATGGGATATGAGAGAGTGCTTTTTCCTCTTCTAATCTATCACTGGTGACATTTGAATCCCTGTTCAAATTATCTTGGAGTTCTGAATTATGAGTCCAGTGATAATGCAACTACAACAGCAGTATTCCACATGACTTTTGTAAATTGGTCCTTGCACATGTGAGATTGCTTCAAGTACGTAAATAACACCAGTTGTCGGGGCCAGGTATGAAATGTGTGGCACTCCTAATTGGGCTGCTACGTGACCATTGTGACAATGGTCACTAAATGTGACAGGAAATCTCAAAGAAGAATAATCATTGGGGCATATCCACTACTCTGTTTCCTGAAGTCAATGACCTGCTCCTTCATTTTACTGATGTTCCTAGGGAGCTTGCTGCCTTTACACCATGCTGCTAGGCACTCAATCTCTTTCCTGGATTCTGTCTCATCATTGTTTGAGCTCCGACCTACAATGGTGGTATCTTCAATAAAGTTGTAAATGGAGTTGTGATGGAATTTGGCCACACAGTCTTGACTGCCTGTTGAGTATAGTAGGGACCAGAGTGCGTAGCCTTGTGTGGTACCAAGTGTCGAGGATTATTGTGGAGGGAGGACTCGTTGCCTATTCTTACACACCATGGTCTATAGTTCAGCAAGTTGAGGATCCAGTTCAGACAGGGGAGCCAAGACCTAGATCTTGGAGTTTAGAGGTGTGTTTATTTGCAATTATGTTGTTGAAGGCAGAATGTAGTCAATAAGTAGGAGCCTGATGTAGGTATCCTTGTTATCCAGATATTCCAGGAATGAGTGAAGATCCAGGCATCTGCTATGGACCTGTTGCAATAGTAGGTGAATTGCAAAGGATTAAAGCAATTTTACCTAATTGAGGTGCTGGCATACTGAGAAACCTAAGTAACACTTTCTTGGTCTGTGAATGAGTATTTGTCTTATGGAACAAATGCCTAGCTTTACCGTGTTGTCAAAGTTTTGCTTCTTTTTCCACTCATGGAACGTTGTGTGTTTATTGCCCATCCCTAATTGTCCACCGGGCAGAAAATGGTCAACCACATTGCTGTGGGCCTAGAGTGACATGTAGTCCAGGCCAAGGAAGGATGACAGGTTTCCTTCCCTGAAGTGCATACTGAACCAGTTTTTCAACTATCAATAATGGTTTCATGATCATCAGTAGATCTTTAACTACAGATTCTTTATTGAATTCAAATTCTGTTATTGACCAGGATAGGATTTGAACCCGAGTCCCCAGAACATTAGCTGAGCTTCTGGATTAGTGGTCTAGTGTTAATATCACTGGCCATTGCCTCCCTTATATCACACCTAATCTGGAATGTTGTATTCAGTTCTGCACAAGGCACCTCGGGAAGTAAAGTGCATTGTATTGCTTTGAGTTTAGAAGGTAATGTAATTCTGAAGTTTAATTTTGTAAGGGGATTCATCAGTGTAAGGACAGAGAGACCAGTCCGTCTCATAGGGGAACTCTGAACAAAGAGAAACACTCCTCAGCAATAGCTAGGCCCCTCAAAAATGAAGACTACAGGAAACAATTTTTCATATCAAAGATATTGAAACTGAAGAACTCTCTCCTTCTCCTCCTGACCTTCACCCACTGCCACCCTTCTGCCCTCCATCCTCCTCACAACTACACGTCACCTCACTACCACCTCCTCCCACCCCATCCCCATCCCACACCAACCCTGCAAAAGCCTGTAGATGGTGAAACGTTTCTAAAATTGAGAACTCAGAGATTTTTGTTAAGTAGAGATATTAAGAGATATGGATAAAAGAAAAATCAGCCGAGTTGAGATTTTGATTAATCATGATCCAATTGAATAATATAACAATTTCAAGGTGGGTACTGAATGGCTGTTTGTGTTTGCATAACGGCATCCCTGTGACCATTGTCAAGCACCAGCACAATGAAGCACAACACTGGAAGAAATATAATCAGCTTGAGTGAGTAATCCAGGCTGAAGAAGTTTAAACGAAATAATTCTCAGGCTGAGAAACAGACACCAATTTCTTTTCTTAGGCCAAGCCTAAGAATGTTTGTTCCATAAAACAAATTAGTTAACAGACATCTAAAAGGAAACATGCATAATGTCTGAGAAGGTCTTTTGAGAAGCGTTGGAAGCATCTAGTTGATGAATTGATCTCATTATGGATGTTCAGAATCTGTTCTACAATCTACCATAGCTTAGGTGGCAATTCCTATGTGGGAACACCGAACACAATGTGAGTGTATCCCTTGAACATAAAAGCAGTTTGAGCAAAGGCTTAGTGCCTTGTGCAGAACTGAATACAACATTCCAGATTAGGTGTGATATAAGGGAGGCAATGGCCAGTGATATTAACACTAGACCACTAATCCAGAAAGATTAATGAAAAAGTAAATTCTTCGATTGACCTTAATAGCTATCATTTATGGATTTCGTTATTTCCATTCAGAACCATTGATTTATTCAGGAAGAAGACAACAGCAATGGGCATGAAGAGTTGAAGATGAAACTGTTGTCTGATGTCCAGCATCTCAGTTGAGATGAAAGGTGAACTAGAAAATTACAAGATAATAAAGTGTGAAGCTGGATGAACACAGCAGGCCAAGCAGCATCTCAGGAGCACAAAAGCTGACGTTTTGGGCCTAGACCCTTCATCAGAGAGGGGGATGGGTGAGGGTTCTGGAATAAATAGGGAGAGAGGGGGAGGCGGACCGAAGATGGAGAGAAAAGAAGATAGGTGGAGAGGAGAGTGTAGGTGGGGAGGTAGGGAGGGGATAGGTCAGTCCAGGGAAGACGGACAGGTCAAGGAGGTGGGATGAGGTTAGTAGGTAGGAAATGGAGGTGCAGCTTGGGTTGGGAGGAAGGGATGGGTGAGAGGAAGAAAAGGTTAGGGAGACAGAGACAGGTTGGACTGGTTTTGGGATGCAGTGGGTGGAGGGGAAGAGCTGGGCTGGTTGTGTGGTGCAGTGGGGGGCGGGGACGAACTGAGCTGGTTTAGGGATGCGGTGGGGGAAGGGGAGATTATGAAGCTGGTGAAGTCCACATTGATACCATTGGGCTGCAGGGTTCCCAAGTGGAATATGAGTTGCTGTTCCTGCAGCCTTCGGGTGGCATCATTGTGGCACTGCTGGAGGCCCGTGATGGACATGTCATCTAAAGAATGGGAGGGGGAGTGGAAATGGTTTGCGACTGAGAGGTGCAGTTGTTTATTGCGAACCGAGCGGAGGTGTTCTGCAAAGCAGTCCCCAAGCCTCCGCTTGGTTTCCCCAATGTAGAGGAAGCCACACCGGGTACAATGGATGCAGTATACCACATTGGCAGATGTGCAGGTGAACCTCTGCTTAATATGGAAAGTCATCTTGGTGCCTGGGATAGGGGTGAGGGAGGAGGTGTTGGGGCAAGTGTAGCATTTCCTGCGGTTGCAGGGGAAGGTGCCGTGTGTGGTGGGGTTGGAGGGCAGTGTGGAGCGAACAAGCAAGTAACGGAGAGAGTGGTCTTTCCGGAAGGCAGAAAAGGGTGGGGATGGAAAAATGTCTTGGGTGGTGGGGTCAGATTGTAGATGGCGGAAGTGTCGGAGGATGATGCGTTGTATCCGGAGGTTGGCGGGGTGGTGTGTGAGAACGAGGGGGATCCTCTTTGGGTGGTTGTGGCGGGGGCGGGGTGTGAGGGATGTGTTGCGGGAAATGCGGGAGACACGGTCAAGGGCGTTCTCGACCACTGTGGGGGGAAAGTTGCGGTCTTTGAAGAACTTGGACATCTGGGATGTGCGGGAGTGGAATGCCTCATTGTGGGAGCAGATGCGGCGGAGGCGGAGGAATTGGGAATAGGGGATGGAATTTTTGCAGGAGGGTGGGTGGGAGGAGGTGTATTCTAGGTAGCTGTGGGAGTCGGTGGGCTTGAAATGGACATCAGTTACAAGCTGGTTGCTTGAGATGGAGACTGAGAGGTCCAGGAAGGTGAGGGATGTGCTGGAGATGGCCAGGTGAACTGAAGGTTGGAGTGGAAGGTGTTGGTGAAGTGCATGAACTGTTCGACCTCCTCTGGGGAGCAGGAGGCGGCGCCGATACAGTATCAATGTAACAGAGGAAGAGGTGGGGTTGGGGCCTGTGTGGATGCGGAAGAGGGACTGTTCCACTTAACCAACAAACAGGCAGGCATTGCTGGGGCCCATGCAGGTGCCCATGACCACCCCCTTTGACTATAGGAAATGGGAAGAATTGAAAGAGAAGTTGTTGAGGGTGAGGACGAGTTCGGCTAGGCGGATGAGGGTGTCGGTGGAGGGGGACTGGTCAGGCCTGCGGGGCAGGAAGAAGCGGAGGGCCTTGAGGCCATCTGCATGCGGAATACAGGTGTATAGGGACTGGACATCCATGGTGAAAATGAGGTGTTGGGGGCCAGGGAATTGTAAGTTCTGGAGGAGGCGGAGGGCGTGGGTGGTGTCACGGATGTAGGTAGGGAGTTCCTGGATCAAAGGGGAGAAAATGGAGTCCAGATAGGTGGAGATAAGTTTGGTGGGGCAGGAACAGGCTGAGACAATGGGTCGACCAGGGCAGGCAGGTTTGTGGATTTTGGGAAGGAGATAGAAATGGGCCGTGCGGGTTTGGAAAATAATAAGGTTGCAGGCTGTGGGTGGGAGGTGCCCTGAGGTCTCAGGAGCACAAAAGCTGACATTTCGGGCCTAGACCCTTCATCAGAGAGGGGGATGGGGTGAAGGGTCTAGGCCCGAAACATCAGCTTTTGTGCTCCTGAGATGCTGCTTGGCCTGCTGTGTTCATCCAGCTTCACACTTTATTATCTTAGAAAATTACAATATCTGTGGCATGTCACAGAATTTGTTGCAGAAACATTGCATGAAAGAATACAAGAAGCCATTAAGCACCAGCATCCCACTAACTGCCCTTAATAATCCCCAGTCAGTGAACATGCATAGTCCTTTTACAGGGAAATCTTACAGTTTTGAGGGCTTTCTACCATCAGCCCTCAAAACTCCCAGGCCCACAAGTGTTGGTTGGCCTCAAAGTGGTGTGATTTTCTGGAAGGAGGCCGTTTAAGAATTGAGTTGTAACTCACTCAGAGATAGTAAGAACTGCCAATGCTGGAGTCTGAGGCAACACAGTGTGGAACTGAAGGAGCACAGCATGCCAGGCAGCATCTAGAGGAGCAGGAAAGCTGAAGTTTCAGGTCAGGATTTCTGAAGAAAGATCCCAACCTGAAACATCAGCTTTCGTGCTCCTTTGATGCAGCCTGGCCTGCTGTGTTCCTCCAGCTCCCCACTGTGTTATCTCAGTTAAGAAATGGATGGCTCTTGCTGCATTGAGCCTGCTTCCAATAAGATCATTTGGAGATGGGAACATGCGGGGAGCTAATTGCGATGTGTTGTTTTCAACGTTTGGTGCTGCTTCCAACACTTCCTCAGTGGTCCCGATAAGGGTCTTCCTACCATGCGTACCTACTCCACACAGAAGAAATACCAGGGTAAAATATATTACCATCGCCAAAAACTAGGAAAACATCCATATGACGTACTCTTATCCAACTTGACTTGTACACTTCAAAATGGAGCTCCAGTATGGCCAATACCTTCACTTTGAAGTATTACTAGTTTTTTTATTTAACAGTTTTCCACGGAGAGATCACAGAAATTAGGAAAATAATAGGTCACACACGATTTGCCTTTGTAGAGAATATGTTGTGACTGTAAAGAGGAGAAATTCATAACAATTGAGAAAGTGTTTCCACAAAACGATTTCCTGGTTTTGCTTTATTCTGGGCTTGTCGATGAAATGTTTTCTAAAATGAGCAAATGCAGTAGTTAACTTAAATCTTCTAATAGCATTTGGTGCATCATTCTTAAGAACTTACCTCCTCATGAGGACTGCTACACTAAACTTAGTTTTGTCTTGTTGGCAGTGCAGGAGAAAAGCTGAACAGTATTCCTGTGGTGCCAACTATTATGTTTGCCAGTCCTTTCTTGCTATATATCCTCCCCTTCTAAATATAATACCAATGATGTATTAAAACCAGTTCTAAGTGTACTCCATTCCCTGTCAGCCAGAATTGAACGAGACAAATTGGGTATCTCAACAACTAAGGGTCTATATATGTGCAAATTCCAGTTTGCATACACAATGCAAATGCATTGGATAAAGCTTCTAATTTATAAACTGAGGTGCTTCTTTTCAATGAAAAATCAAATCAATAATTACCACCAGAAGTAAGTAAACAAAATGCTTAACAGCATGCACTTTATCTCAATATTTGTATGGCAATTACAGAATATGTGTAGAACAGGCTGGACACCTAAGCAGTACATGTTTGCAATTATTGCCAGTACAAATTCAAGGCTAACATTTGGTCTGATACAATAAGCAAGGAATATTTATTTCCTTGTAAATAATCAAGGTTATGTATTTGTATCTTTACCATTTGGGGTTTGGACATTGTTTAGGTAGACTGCAGAATGAGAACGTTGGTGGGATTGCTTGTCAACATTAGATACTATTTAAAATTCCTTTCATTGAAATGTTTGGTTAAAATACTCAGGGTACTGAGAGATGTTCACTCCTAACTATGAAATTTTATACTCTGCACTGCACCCTGCAATGTATAATGTCGAGGTAGCACATTTCAAATTTTAACATACTGACTCCTAGATGTTAAATGCATGAGAAAACTCAAGACAAGCAGAGAACATTCTGGCTGTCACACATTAGAAAACTTAGGACCAGCAGCAGCAGCTTAAAACAATTGCATTCCAGGTAATTGGCTTTCATATTAGAATATAAAATTAAAATGTAAACAAGTAATTTGCACTTTTCAATGCTTTATTACCATATTATTCAAAGAAAATCAAAACTAAATTTCAAATTTGCCATGATATTTGCATGTTTACTTCAAGTTGCTGTATAATTCAATTTTTGCTCATAAAAAGCTTTGAATCCTCTGGTGCAGACAAAATCTACCTGAAAATTTTGTGACTTTTTTTGTTTTCGGAATCCTGAAGAGATACTGCACCATATCTAATAACAACATTGTACTGTCACAACTAATTAAGACTGTCATGCAGAATGGCAAAACAGGAATGCAGGCAAGTTAAAGAATGACCTTATTATGTCAATATAGTTTCCAGTATATTGACTGTTAGGAATCAGTCCAGAACCAAATTCAGTCATTAAATTGAAAAATATTAGATCCATTGTTGTGGAAAATGAATATCATTAATGACAGGAATGTGCACTATTTCCTGATAACTTAGGAAAATTCATTCGCTTCCTGACCTCAATACAGCTTTGGACTCAAGAGTTGAACTTAAAAAATGAAACCAATAGGAATATTGGAACTACAGTTCATTGTTTACTTACAAGAAAATAAATACTCCACCGTTTGAAGTCATACCTAGTGCAAAGGAAAAGATTGTTGTGATTATTTGAGGCTAGTCATGTCAGCCCCAAGACATCACTGCAAATGTTCCTCAGATTAATACCAGATTATCTTTAGCTGGAGTGCCCACTGATCAGAGGACCATGTTAATATCATTCACAACTCCTCAGATACTGAAACAGTCTTTGCACTTATGCAGCAAGTCCTGAGCAACATTATATGGATAAGTGGAGGAAACATTCACACCACACAATTATCAGGAAATGGTCATTTTCAGTAAGTGAAAACCTAACCATTTTACACATAACCATATCTTGTGGGATTGGATCAGTCTTATAAATACAATGGCTGTAACAGAAAGTAAGAGGTTGTGAATCCTGTCTCTGCAAGGTTGTCCACCATCTTAGCATGCAAGTCAAGAATGTGAAAGGGTAATGTTCACTGGATGAGTCCAGTCCAATAAAGCTGAAGAAGCTCCATACCATCCAGGAAAAAGCCTCCCATTTCATTGGTACATTATTCAGCACTTTCAACGCTCATTCTGTAAGTCATTGACACAGTGCAGGTGTGTGTGCCACCTACAGAATGCACTTAAACAATTCACAAAGGCTTCTTGGGCATCACTTTTCAACCCCATTAACTCGATGGGAGTAGATATAAGGGAATGCCCCCACCAAGCTAAATATCATTTTTATTTGAAATGTGTTCAATCACTATCACTGGACCAAAATCCTAAAACTCCTTTTTTAACAGTATTATAAGATCCATTAACTTGAATTTCTGTTATTCGAAAAGGGAGGGAGACAGAAAGCAGAAAAAATACACCAGTTTGGTTAATGTCTGTCATGGCAAAGGTTTTAGCAACTGTTACAAAGATGTTATTGCAGGCACATCGAAAAATTCAAAGTGATCAGGCAGAGTTAGCATGGCTTTGTGAAAGCGAAATTATGTTTAACCAACTCTTTGGAGTTCTTGAAGGAAATAACATGCTGTAAGTAAAAGGGAACTGATGGTATATTATACTTTGAATACCAGCATACATTCGATAAGGGGGCATCATCAAAGTTTATTATTGTGGAAAATAAGAATGCATGGTGTAACGGGCAACATGTTGGTTTGAATAGAAAATTGGCAAGCAATCAAGAAACAGAGAATAGGTATGATGAATCATTTTCTTGGCAAGGTGTAATAGGTGGTGTGACACAGGGATCAATGGGTTCTCAACATTTACAATTTAGATAAGTGATTTGGGTCTGTTTCTACTGGCGGGTGAAACTAGAACAAGAGGGCATAGCTTCAGAATTAGGGGAAGCAGATTTAGGACTGAATTGACGAGGAACTTCTTCAACCAAAGTGTTGCAAATCTGTGGAATTTCCTGCCCAGTGAGGCTTTCTTATTGAATGCTTTTAAAGCCAAGACAGATAATTTTTTGAACAACAAAAGAATTGAGGGTTATGGTGAGAGGGTGGCTGAGTGAAGCTGAGGCCTCAAAATGGTCAGACATGATCTTATTGAATGGCAGAATGAGCTCAAGTGACAGGATGGCCTAGTCCTGCTCCTGGTCATTATGTTCTTATGAAAGGGCCAACAAGATGATTATTAAATTTGCTGATGAAACAAAAGAAGTATGGTAGGAACATCAGTTCTGAAAAGGAAATGAGGAGACTACAAAGCGATATAGATAGGGAAACAAGTGTAAAAGATCTGGCAATGGCGCCTGGTGTAAGATATTTTCAAAATCTCTAAGATGCAGAGGGACCTGGGTATCTCAGTGCAAGATTCACAAACGATTAGTATGCAAGCACAGTAGGTAATGTGGGTATTGAATAGAATTTTATCATTTTTTTGTAAGTGGAGCTGAATATAAAGTAGCAAGGTTACATTTCAGTTGTACAGAACATTTGTTTGATACATCTGGAGTACAGGGTACCGTATTTGTCACTTCAGCTCTGATGAAGAGTCCTCTAAACTTGAAGCATTAGCTTGTTGTTACTCCATAAATGCTACGTGAACAGTTGTGATTTCTCGCACTTTTTATTTTCAGTATAGTATATGTCTCCTTTCTTTAAGGAGCCATGTAAATGCATTGGAAGCACTTCAGAGAAGATTTACTAGATTAATAACTGAAATGCATGGGTTGTCTTATGTGGAAAGGTCAGGCTTGTATTTTCTGGAGTTTTGAAGAATAAGAGATGGCATGATTGAAACATATAAAACTCTGAAGGTTCTTGATGTGGTAGATGTAGAATGATGTTTCCTCTTGTGGGTGAATTGAGAACGGCAGATCACTGATTAAAAATAAGGAATTGCCCACTTGGGATAGAGATGAGGAGATTTTTATTTCTCACATGGGGCAGTGAGTCTTTCGGATGCTTCTTCAAAAGGCATTGGAAGGAAAGTTTTTTGAAATTTTTAAAGCCAAGGTGGATGGATTCTTGAGTAGCAAGACAGGGAAAGGTTACAGCGGGGTAGACAAGAATGTGAAATTACCAGACTACCATGATCATATTGAATAGTGGCACACACTCAAGATGGGGATCGGGATGTGAACGTCTACTCCTGTTCTTAGTTTGTTTGCTTGTATTTTCATATGAGCAATTGTGTAAAGCAGGTTACCACTACCCTCTCAAGGCCAATTACTGAAGGACAATAAAGATTGGCCTTCCAGTTTGCACAGATTCCATGAACGAGAAAAGGTAATATAGTCTTAAAACCCTGTTTCTCAATACTAGTCAGGGACTACTGCTGAGAGAGTAAACATGAAAACTGGTAAAGATGAAATCCTCTGATGAAGGGTCTAGGTCCGAAACATCAGCTTTTGTGCTCCTGAGATGCTGCTGGGCCTGCTGTGTTCATCCAGCTCCACACTTTATTATCAAAGATGAAATCAATCTTTTTTGTGATGGTCTGAGGCTGCAATAATTTACTGATATTCATGGGCCAGAATCCAGAAGAAGGATTTTGCATTAATTCTGATTTTGCAATCCCTTCTCCTATCCTGGCAGAGCGACTTCATCTCCTGGAAAGGGGGCCAACCATCAATTACAGGTGGAGGCCAAACGCAAACAATGGAAGGAGGATGCATCCTAGCCATCTGCCTCTTTACAACCTGCTGCAGAGTGTAGGGGCCCAGCATCCGATTGTTTACTCCCCTCAGGACCCACAACTCCAGTCATCCTCAGTCCTAAGGGGATGTCTAAGACAAGGAAAACAGTCACAAAGCTGTGAGGTCACTTTCTGTTTTGTTTTATGAAGCATGAGAGGCACAGTTAATGATTATGTCACTTGACCAATTATCCATTAGATATAATCTAATGATTTTGGGACATGTAGAGAATTTTCTCTTGCCTGCCAGTTGGATAGTTGGTGAGAGACTTGTGCTACCTTTTCTAAGCAAGACACACTGTATACCATGCAGCTCAGAGGACAGTAACATGCCTCCCTCTGGTATTTGGTATCCAGAAAGACTTCCTGCCCAACAAGAATTCTCCAGCATTGGCAGTTCCTACTATCGCTCAGAGATAAGGGGTGAACAATGAGAGTCTGGCGTGTCCTGCACTTAATAGTGCCACAGATGAGGCCTTCCATAGAAGAGATACTGCTAGAACAGGGCAGAGGAACGAGGAGCGTTTGGAGCAAGGGCAGATGGTGACTGTAAGCGAAGCTCCCCTTGCCTGATGTCCACACCCTCAATCAGACACTGAGTTGATTTGATTGAGGCTCCTCCACACCAAGGTGACAAGCAGCTTATACTCTGCTTCTGGAAAGCCTTATAGTGACTTGTCCTGCTGCATCTGGGATAATCTCAACAGCACTGGGAAGAGGCCCATACATGAAGGAGAAGGATATGGAAGTTCAAGAACGTGGGGAAATAAAATGTCCATACTACAGAGGAGGAGGTGCTGGGCATCATAAAACACATAAAGGTGGATAAATTCCTGGGATCTGATCAGGTGTACCCTAGAACTCTGTTGGAAGTGAGGGAAATGATTGCTGGGCCCCTTTCTGAGATATCTGTATCATCAATAGACACTGGTGAGGTGCCAGAAGACTGGAGGTTCATTAATGCCACTATTTAAGAAGGATGGTGAGGAAAAGCCGGGAGCTACAGACCGATGAGCCTGACATTGATGGTGGGCAAGTTGTTGGAGGAAACCCTGAGTAAAAGGATTTACATGTATTTGGAAAGGCAAAGACTGATCAGAGATAGTTAACACGTTGTGAAGCTGGATGAATACAGCGAGCCAAGCAGCCCGTCGTGTTCACCCAGCTTCACATCATGTTATCTCAGATTCTCCAGCATTGGCAGTTCCTACTATCTCTCAAAGATAGTTAATATTGTTTTGCACATAGGAAGTCATGTCTCACTAACTTGATTGAGTTTTTTGAAGAAGTAATGAAGTGGATTGATGAGGGAAGAGTGGTGGATGTGATCTATATGGAATTCAGTAAGGTGTTTGACAAGATTCCTCTTGGTAGATGAGCTAGCAAAGTTAGATCACATGGAATACAGGGAGAACTCGTTATTTGGAGACACAATTGGCTCAAAGGTAGAAGGCAGACACTGGTGGTGGAGGGTTATCTTTCAGATGGAAGCCTGTGACTGACAGTATGCTACAAGGATTGGTGCTGGGCCCACTGCTTTTTGCATTTATATAAATGATTGGAGGCATTGTTAGTAAGTTTGCAGATACCAAATTGGAGGTATAGTGGACAGTGAAGAAGGTTATCTCAGAACACAATGGGACCTTGATCAAATGGACCAACGGGTGTTGAACTGGCAGATGGAGTTTATTTAGATAACTGTGAGGTGCTGAATTTTGGAAAAGCACATCAGGGCAGGACTTATCCTCTTAATGGTAAGGTCCTGGGGTGTTTTTCGGAACAAAGAAACTTTGGAGAGCAGGCTCGTAGTTCCTTGAAAGTGGAATCATAAATCGACAGGATAGTGAAGAAGGCGTTTGGCATCCTTGCCTTTATTAGTCAGTGCATTGATTATACGAGTTGGGAGGCCATGCTGTATCTGTACATTGGTGTAGGTACTTTATAGATGACCGTATCGACGTTTATAAAATCATGAGGGGCATGAATAGGGTAAATAGCAATGCCTTTTCCTGGGGTCAGGGGAGTCCAAAACCAAAAGGCATAGGTTTAAGGTGAGTGGGACAAGATTTAAAAGTGACCTAAGGGGCAACTTTTTCACACAGAGGGTGCTGCATGTATTGAATGAGCTGCTAGAGGAAGTGGTGGATTTAGATACAATTACAACATTTAAAAGGCATCTGGATGGGTATATGAATAGGAAGGGTTTAGAGGGATATGGGCCAAATGCTGGCAAATGAGACTGGAATAAATTAGGATATCTGGACGGCATGGATGAGTTGGACTGAAGTGTCTTTTTTTGAGCTGAATATCTCCATGACTTTATGAGTCTTTTTGGCCAAATTATGGCCTCAATTGCTGATGGGGGTGTGTCGGTCCAGCAAAGGAACTTCCTGCATCAAATGTAATTCAGGCAAGGCATGACCATGATGGGACATGGGATCCTCTTACCTCATCCAATTAAATGACCTTTTTACCTGCAACCTTTCCACCTCCTGAAGCATAAGTTTCCCCCATGTTCAAAGCCTATCATTGCAGCTGGTTAACTTAATTCAAATAATCAAAACCAATTTGAACAGAAGAAATTTTAACTACAATGTTGGCTGAAAAACATGAACGTTCATAAAGAAAACATCTGGCTCACTAATAATAACAGAAAATGTCAATGTTCAGTGAGAAGGGCAATGTGGATATAGAAAACATGGAGAAGGACTGTCATATACTTCAAGAAATTATCATAGGCAGAGAAGAGGTTCTGAGTGTCTCCTGGTGTTAAAAGTAGATGAATCTCCGGCGACTGATGAAATATATCCCAGGCCTTTGAGTAAGGCAAAGGAGGAAATAGCAGGGGTGCTTGCAAATAATTTTAAATCCCTTTCTGGCTGCATTAGCAGTGCCAGGGAACAGGAGGACAGCCAAAAGGTTCTGTCATCCAAGACAGGAGGAAGGCTGAGTCAGGAAGTCCGTCAGTAAGGTCATTAGCATCCCTGACTGCCATGTGGGAAAACCAGGTTTCAATTCCCTGATTGGAAGCGGCTGATCTCTTTGTGACGTGCTGTGTCTAAGTAAGGGTAAGCTTTTTGGGCTTTTGTGACCCAGTGTTAGTGTCCCTACATTTGAGCCAGGAAATCTGGATTCAAGTCCCACCTGATCCAGCAGCTTATAATGACATCTCTGTGCGGGTTGATGAGACAATATCTATCCTGGAGAATTTCAGGAGAGGTAGACTGGAGCTGAGATGACTAGCCACCACAGCCATTTTCCTTTGAGCTAGGTATAATTGCAAATTTAGAGGAGACATGAGGAAGAAAAAAAATCACCCAGAGGATGCTAGGAAACTGAAAATCACAGCCTATAAGGGTGGCAGAAGCAAAAGCCCTCATTCAAGAAGTATTTAGATGTTCACTTGCATTGCAAAGGCACATAAGACTGTAAGCAGAGTGCTGGAAAAATGGAATAAGAATGGGTAAGTGGTTATTTATGACCAGCATGGACTTGATGGGCCAAAGGGCCTTTTCCTGTTCTGTAGATCCTTATGACTCTATACTGAGAAAAATCAGCAGGTCTAGCTCACTAATTCTTTTTTATGGAAGAAAGATGCCATCCTTCACTAGTCTAATCTGTGTCTGGTTCCAGGCTGACAGCAATGTTCTTGAGTCTTAACTGCCCTCTGAAATGGCCAAGTAAGCCACTTGCTGGATTCAAGATAGCTTTTCACCTGGAACTTTCCAAAGTCAGTAAGGGATGAGTAATACATGCTGTCTTGCTAGCAACATTCTAAACTTGCTTATGAATGAAAAGTTAAAACACAAATTAGAAAGGAGAAAGGAAAATTAGAAAGGAGAGGTACTTGGTTTGTTTAGAACAGTTTTTTTAGAAACAGATATAAAGACTCAGGCAGACAGTGGTCCACAGTAGCAGTGTAAAATGATCTTGAGCAAGTAGGAAACTGATTTTGCTCCATGGCAGTTTTTTTTATTTTTCAATGACATGGAAAATACTGCCAAGATTAAGTGACATTGCGACTTAGACTCCAAAAAGTGTTTGAGCTATTGTACTGAGAATTTTATTGAAAGCAAAGTTTGAGGGAATGAAAAATCATTGAGTCACTCAAGCCCATTTCACATTGTTGTCATAAATTAATTTTACCTCCTAAGTTCTAAAGACTGTCGAAATATAAGTTGATGTGGCAACAGACTTTCACTTTGTTATATTCTCGGCAGAGTGACACAAAAGTTAGGGAATTACTATGCCAGGGATGGGGAATGTTGACAAAGACTCAGCAGGCATGTGGCTGGAGAACGGATTAAATGCTTCAAGTGCTGTAAATTGAATCACTTCAGTTTTGGTTGATTTTTTTAAAGCACTTAACTGGCAATAAAGCTGAAACATTATTTTCAGTGCTGTGTTCCTCACCTGTAACGAAGTGTGGAATAATTTGAAACAGTGGACAGTAGCTGGAATTCAGTCTCATGCTATTATCAGCACAGCTGTCTCACTTCACACCTCTGAAGCATGCCAGCAATAACTGGAGGTTGGATTTTTTTTTGCTGTGTTGTGCTTTGCCTCATTCCATTCTGAGCTTTCAACACTCTACATTTAACCACTTCAGTACAAGTTACATAAGGCTCTTGCCGTTTCGTTTTATTTTTCAAATTCTAAAAAAATAAAACAGATTTGAACGAGCCTGTGCAAAGAAAACAGAATTTAAAACTCCAAGGTAACGGAATATGCATTGGAAAAAAATGTAGGCATTACTTTATAAGACTAATTGAAATGTGATACACTGAAAGGATTTGTCATTTGTACTTTTATCACAAAATAAAGCATCTTTAACAAATAAATAACCATGACAATCATTGCCCTCCTCCAGAAATTAGTTCCACAAAATTGAAAGTCTGAATAGCAGTATTTACATTCTATTCATTGTGTCTGAGACTTCCATCGGTGCTTATGAAATGTACTTGCTACTTACACAGGGAATATAAATTTTGCTTAAACTCCTCCTCACAGGGTTCTATAAAGCTGCAACATTCTTTAATTAGTAGCAAATGATAAGCTCTCTATGATCCTCCCTTTGGAAACAAGTGTGATTTCTAAAAATACAGAAATATTGTTGGAAGCTGAGGAGGATTTTAAAAGTGCTTAAAATTCATTACTCACGACCAGTTGTGTTTTTTTTCTGTGCTTCTTACAGTCAGATTTTGAAGACAGAAGCAACCTTTATACATTAAATTGGGCTGTGCCAACAGTAAATTGCTTGAAGGCAAAAATTTGCTTGAGTTAATTAGAATTGTTTTCAAATTGTGAGCAAGAATACAAAGACATAACAGGTTTAATTCCTGGTTCACAGCATATAATATGTTCAAAACACAGATTGATATGTTGAAATACTGCATCTATTTTTAAATTCCTTCTCAGATTCCTGCTCCATCCTATGAATGCGGACCTCCATGGCTGATGCCTTGGAGGCATATATATGAAAGGAAATTCTTTGAAACTATTTTGCATCAATGAAGGTTAAGATTCTGAAATGTGCTAGTAAGTTCGTACTAACTAGAATGTTTTATTTAAGAAAAAGATGCTCCTACATTATGAGCTGGGTGGGATCCAAGAAGGGAATACTAGTATCAGCATATAAGACACAATTCTATTGTTTTACAGAGATCTTTAATGACACATTCTGGAAATGTTCCAATATTATAGAAATGAAGAAGAAACTAAAAAACTACTAAGTTTATTTCTTTAACCCTTGAGCAAGTGCTACTAATAAATTGACTTCTGAGGGAAGATTTGTGGAGAATAAAAACAACTGCTATTGAATCATGCGTCCAAATTCTAACAATTCTATGAAAGACTTTGGGGATGAATTTCTTTGTTTTTTCCTACTCTGCCCCAACAGCTTTACATAAACATTTCTAACAAGGTTTCTGCTGAAATTCTGCTAATATCATGATGGTGGTACAGGAGAGACTACAGTAACTTCATTAGAAATTTCTAAAACGTAAACCAAACACAGGGAGGTTGGGAATGAGAGTTGATGGTGGTAGAGGACGTTGTCAATTTTGGAGTATGTCACCTATTGCAGTAATTATTTTAGCAGGAAAGTGTCAGTGGTAACGTGTCCTGCATTGAAAACCCTTCAGTGATCACCCTCATTCCATGAGTTAACTAAGTTGTTGAACAGTGATCTGCTTATCAGCGTACCAGTCGTCTCATTTGCAGATTTTGAAGCAGGAATTGATGACGTAGCAGCTTTCAGCTTCATGGATGTGTGTTGCTGAAGTACTCAGGATAGTTATATAAGGCCTGGCAGCTGTGAGAAACAGCAGTAAAGCGTTTCTGAGACAGGCGAACCTAGTGAGCTTCAAATACAGGTTTCTGCAGCTGGGGAAATATGTTTTTAATGTTTTCCATTTGCCTATCAGCCTGCACCTGCATTTCTTTCTGATGCATCTCATTAGGTCAGATCATAAACAGATTTCAGAATCCTCCATCCTTAAATGCAGTCAGAGACTTCTCAGCAAAGGATATAAACTGCCGCTCAGCCTTTTATGAAATTGTTATGGAGGAGCAATACGTTAGGATTGAGCAAAAAATGGAGTTGGGCAAGAGGCACCACAGCACATGCCATTACAGTAGTCTTGCCTTGTATAAAAGAATGCTGATCTCAATTTGCTCCCCACCACCAATCCTGTACTCCCCAACATTCAAATTGGACCAGTACCATTGTGACACATTATAAAGCATTGTTACTCTTTCAACAGTAAGCTAATTGTCATTACCTCAGTGATGATATCATTAAAAACACTATGCACTCTTTCCTTTAAGCCTCTAATGTTATGACTCAATATCAAAGCATCAAATCAGCATATGTTCTATTCCAAAGTGCACATAATCAGCTTATTATCCTTTCTAACTGTGCTTTCCCTCAGTGCCTACATGTGCCTTCTTTTTTAAACCTGTCCTGCTTGTTTTAGATGGCGAGGCCATATTTGAACAAAATGTGATTGTCTTTTCATGCCTGTGGAATTGAAGTGCTTCTTCAGCACGTCATGGCAGTGTGGTATTATATTCCATATCCCACTGGCATGGTTTTATGAGGCAGGCAGATTGATGCTTGGTTGAGAAATGGCAGCAGCACACAGCTGAAATTCCTGAATGACTTGATTTTCAATATTCTCATTCTCTTCTTCTTCCTCCACCACTGTCACACAGGGCATACAAATGCCAAGAATCAGTGAATATCAACTTCTTGAATTTATTAGGCAGCATTTAATGTCTCCTTTTACTGCAAAAGAAACGTGAATGAGTTGACTGTTTAATGGGGTGGGAAGCTATCTTTGTTAATTAACCAGCAGCCAGCAGGAGTCCCATCAGACAGACAACACACCAGGTAAACCCTACACGGTTATGCCTTCAGCCAGGTGGAGAAACATTTTCTACCTTGCGGGTCCCTGTTCAATATCCTCCAAAAGAATTTGTCTTCAATGGCTTGCAGCCATTCCTTCAGCCTTTGTGTGCAAATGGCACTCGAGTGTTTGTGAAAAAAAATCACTGACACTATTTTTATTCATTCACGGGACATAAGCATTGCTGGCTCGGCCAGCATTTATTTCCCATCCCTAATTTCTCTGGAGAAGATTGTGGTGAGTTGCCTTTTTGAGAAGGTGTAATCCTGGGAGTGTAGGCACATCCAAATTGCTGTTAGAAAGGGAGATCCAAAATTTTAACCCAGCGATATTGAAGGAACAGCTACCTAGTTCCAATTCAGAATAGTGTGTGGCTTGGAGGGGGTCTTGCAGTGTTCCTGTGTACCTGCTGCTCTTGTCCTTCCAGCTGGTTGATGTCACAGGTTTGGAAGATCCTGTCAAGGGATGTTAGGCGATTTGCTGCAGTGTATCTTGTAGCTTGTACACATTACTGTAACTAAGTAAATGTCAAAGATGTTGGATAGGGTGCTAATCAAGTGTATTGCTTTCTCTTGGGGGTATCATGCTTTGTGAGTGTTGTCGGAGATGCATCCAGGCAAGTAGGAAGTATTCTATCACGCTGACATTTTCATGGCATTACTATTACTTGCCATGTATCAGTCCAAGCCAGGATATTGTCCAGGTCGCAATGCATTTGGACACAAAACACTTCACCATCTGAGGAGTCATGAACGGTGCTAATGCTGGTGAAATCGTCAGTGAATATCCTAACTCTGACCTTACGATGACATGAAGCAGCTGAAGAAGGTTAGGCCGAGAACGTTACCCAGTGATATCCTGGAGATATTTGACTACTAATGATCACAACTACATTTCTTTGTGTGAAGTATAACTCTAAGCAGTGAAACGTTCTCCCCTCGAATCACCATTGACTCCAATTTTGCTGTAGGTCCTTGATGCCACACTCAGTCAAATGTTGCCTTGACATCAAAGACTCTTACTTCATCTTAAATGCATTGATGTTAGTTGGTTTTCCTCTAATCGGTGACTGAAGCATCAATATGAAACATTCTGTTTAAATGCTGCACAGACTTTTCCAGGCAGTCCAACTACTTTCACCCAATTTACACAGGCTTTACACCAATGGAACAGGAAATTCACATTGTAACTCCCTCTGAAGGCCACCATATGCTGACTTTTATTAAGGCGGCAAAAATACCAGGTGCAAAATAGTTCCAAAATAGATTTATTTGATCCATTATATAGAGCTTTTACAGGCACAGTGTTGTTATCAATGCATTTTAGTCGTTGTGGAAAGAGAACTCAAAAACATCACAGTTCCAGTCTCTGAACTTTTTTTATTCTATTCCTGGATTTGCATTTAGCAAAAAAAAATTGGAACAAATGAGATACTGGGTGTAGAAATAGGAAGACAACTTCATTTCCCTCTCAAGAATTCTGTTTAACTCCACATGATGAATCTAGAAAGCTCTGGAACAATTTTCCAGCTTGAAAGGTTTTTAATATACAGATGTATCTTTTAAAGTGCTAACAAAAAGTAAGTTAATCAATGCTGGAGTATGAAAGAGCAACTTCTAAATGTGTCTATGTTTCATTTTCACTGTCAGTATATGTGAATTTTAGAAAGACAGACAAAAAAACGAATGGCTCCATCAGTAGATTTAAAACTACTCTCTAAACTGTGTAATCCTAAATCAGAACGAAAAGCTGCATTGGTCGTGCTGTACTTGTGTTTTATTCAAAGTTGAGTATCATACTTTGTAAGGTCATGAAGGATGAGACTATTGAAGATTGTGTCAGATTTCTGATGCTTTTGCATTAAGGCTGCACAAGCTGTTTCATTACTGGTGCACTAGAAACTTAAATGTGGGAGGACAAGTTGTGGGTGAGGACTCTTAGTAAGAGTGAACATGTTCACAAATGCATCTAAGCCAAGTTATTCAAAGCAAGTGGCATTTTAATACAAAATATGCAATTCAGTTGCAGGGGAATACAGGAGAACAGAATTCTGTTCATTGCTGCAAACCTGTACAGTCAGGAGGCTTAAAGTGAAACAGAAAATGGCAGATATTTTGGAATTAGAAGTGAATAGAGGTAGCAGACAGGCTAACTAACAACCACACCCCACTGACCACATAGAATTCTAGAAAAACAGTTTGCCGTATTTAGTCTTCTGAGTCAGCACGTGAGCTGCGGAATTGTAACTCAAGTGCATTTAGATTTTAAAATTCATGGTTGACTTTCTATATGCTAATGGAATTTCACAATTGAAACCAATTTTAAAGCTATGTTTCAAAATAATCAACTGGTCTTAACACAGTACATAGTTATACATTGAAAGGTGATCTGCTGTTGTGTGTTCAAGTCCAAAGTTGATGAAGTGACATTAGCCTCGAAACGTAAACTCTGTTTTCTGTCTGCACGTGCTGCCAGATCTGCTGTGTTCCTTCAATACTCTGTTTTTAATTATATTAGCTTTGTCAGTGCAATTTGTTTAAAATCAAGAAAACAGAAGAAATGATTGAGGAATTACATTGAAGGTGGGGTGGCACAGTGGCTCAGTGGTTAGTACTGCTGCTTCACAGAGCCAAAGACCTGGGTTCAATTCCACCCTTGGGCAACTATCTGTGCGGAGTTTGCACATTCTCCCCATGTCTGCACGAGTTTCCTCCCACAGTCCAAAGATATGGAGGTTAGGTGGATTGGCCATGCTAAATCTTTCTTCATGCTCGGGGATGTGCAGCTTAGGGGGATGGGTCTAGATGGGATGCTCCAAGTATCAGTGTGGACTTGTTGGGCCGAAGGCCTGCTTCCACACTGTAGGGATTCTATATATGTTTAAAGATTATGGACGTTCAGCTTATAGAACATGGAATATAGAATCCCTACAGTGTGGAAACAGGCCCTTTGGCCCAACAAGTCTGCACTGAACCTCAGAACATCATACCCAGACCCATTCCCCTATAACCCACCTAATCTAGGCATCCCTGAACACAATCGGCAATTTAGAAAATATAACAGCACAGGCCCTTCAGCCCGTGGTGTGCCAACCTATTATCCTACTAAGATCAAACTACCCTGTCTCCCCTACATTTCACTATCCTCCATGTACCTAAGCAAGAGTTGCTAAAAAGTCTCTAAAGTATTTGACTCCCCTATCTCTTCTGGCAGGCATTCCACACGCCCATCATTCTCTGTGTAAAGAACCTACCTCCGACATCTCCCCTATACCTTCCTCCAATCACTTCAAAATAATGTCCCCATGTAGTAGTCATTCCCACCCTGGGAGAAAGTCTCTGCCTATCCGCTCTATTTTTGCCTCTCATCACCTTGTACATCTCTATCAAGTCACCTCTCATCTTTCTTCAATCCATTGAAGAAAGCCCTCTCTCCATCAACATTTCCTCAGCCTGCCCTCCAGTTCAGGAAGCATCCTGGTAAATCTCCTCTGCACCCTCTCTAAAGCTTCCACATCCTTCATATAATGAGGCGAACAGAACTGAACACAATATTCTAGGTGTGGCCTAATCAGGGTTTTATAGAGCTGCAGCATAACCTCATAGCTCTTAAACTCGATTCCCCTCAATAGTTTATAAACTTTGCACTTTGCAAACTAAAATAACAATCATGTTGAGTTTAAGCCAATGGAATCCATTTGCAAAGGTTCCAGGATACACTTTAAACAAAGCTTTCTTTCAATGCAAAAGCAGCAAGAGACATTGTAAAAGTTATTACATATTTAAACAATGAGAACAGTATAATGTCCATCGTGACATTATAAAGATTTTTTAAATCATAAGGGGCATGGATAAGGTGAATAGCCAAGGTTCTTTTTTCTGGATAAGGAAGTTCAATACTAGAGGGCATAGAGTTTAAGGTGAGAGGAGAAAGACTTAAAAGAGACCTAAGGAGCAACATTTTACGTTACGTGCATGGAACGAGCTGTCAGAGGTGGTAGTGGAGGCTGGTACAATGGCAACATTCAAAAGCCATCTGGGTGGGTGCATGATTAGGAAGGATGTAGAGAGATATAGGTCAAATGCAGGCGAATGGGATCATCTTAGGATATCTGGTTCGTCTGGACAAGTTGGATTGAAGGGTCTGATTCCATGCTGTATAACTCCATGGCTATATAATTTTTGCAAGAGATTTGATACAATTTGTTTAAAGTCATTTTCAATAATTTAAAATCAGATTACTCACAGTATTGACACATGTATGAAAAATCAAAGCCTTTTTTTAAAGGTATAAATGGAACTACACCAATAGTTTTAAATTCAACAAAGAAAATTATTTGAAAGCCAGGAGGTTGTGTTTTATTAGATGATTAAATTAGATCATGGGAAATGTTGTATTTGTGATTATGCAAGTAAATTTGGATGGGAAATCGAACATAATACAACAGCAACTCAGTTTAGTGGTTGATACAGGCAGCTTCAGAATGGAGCAGTGCTAGAGCTATGCCCTACTTTTACAGCAACAGCTGCCATGTTCTAATGTTTAAGAGTCCTGAAAACAATGTTGACATCTATCGAGACAAGTTAAGTATGGGGTGACAGATTGCCAGGAGAATGGCAGCGATGGTGCCAAAAGGATGAGTGCGACTAGGTACCAGGTGGGTGAAGGGTAGAACATCTGACGGGTGAGATATTACTGTGTCAGGTGGTTGGGCTTAGGCTGCCAAGAAGATGCAGACACTGAATGGCAAATGGTATGATATGAAATAGATAAGGGGTAGTATGAGAGTGGCAGGTGAGTCGGGAAATAGGGTGGCATGTGAGATAGTGAAGGCTTAGGATAGGTCAGGAGCATTGAGTTGAGTTATTTCCTGTGGATGTTGGTGCAGGTCTGTTTGGGGACGATGGTCAAGGAGGATATTTTGGGCCAAATCTATTCAGGGAATGAGGAATTGAGGACATGAGTCACTTGGGGTCAGGGCATGGTGTGTCCTTATGGTAATTGGTTCAAGTGCAGTTTGAGGGATGTTGGGGGAGGACTGGTGGATTCAGAAGGGAGGAGGTTCAGTGTGGGGGAAATCAGGAGGGAGCTGGCTTCATGTAGGGTGAGGGGATTCTTGGGGTAGGGTCAGGGCATGGAAGAAAGGATTGAGGCTGTTGGACCAGGACTGGTGATGGGATGAACTTCCTCATGGGAGGGGATTGTCGGGTTAGATGTTGGGGGAAAAAACAGGAATATTCTGTTTTTATGGTTAGCCAGGAGTTACAGTAGCCTTTAATCCCTTTCGTCTGCCCTTGTTTGCTGTAAGAAGAAGAAAGATGGAACATTCTGAAGTGTCCAACTCTGACTCAGAGTTGGAGATTTTTTGAAGTCCTACAGAAGCCAGGTAATGGCCCATCAGAAATCCTGGATAATGTCTGTGCATAAGTCCAGAACACTTGGTGCAATGATTATCTTCCTATTGTAAGATCTGGGGCATTACTTAATTTCATGAAAGAAAAAGCTCCACGAGTGCAGTCGACCAGCAGTCTGGCCTTTGAATACTAAGTTAACATCCAGCGGTATCCTCACATTTAATAGAAGCTCAGTGGGGACACACTCTGCAATCATATCGAACTAATCCTTCTAGCACGGAGTTGTGAATCAAACTAAAGATCTGTCCACATTAACAAAAAAGAGGGATTTTAGTACAAAAACAAGTACAAAAACATTTGGCTGAGCAGGGAGAAGCAGCTGCAGCAGAAGGAAGCAGAGAAGCAACAATTTAGATAACCACAATTGTAATGAAAATCCTTTCAAGAGATTTACTAAGTATCCAATCTTCTCCTATGTTACATCTTTGATTGGTAGTTTGTTTTCCAGCCAGCAAAGCTCATCCTTACTGTTTAAGCCATGGCATGACTGCCCACGTGCTAACAATTACAGACCACAACACACAATCCCTCTGTCGCCGCTCACCAGACTGTCCCGACATCAAATAATCAAACTCACCACCACCTATTAAATGCTTTCTTTGAAGCATCTTCCTTTTTACTTGCTCCAGCTTCAGATCCTGACCTCTGTGACATCTCTCTGTGGTGTTTTCTAAAATCTTCCCCTGACCTCTTTAAATGGTTTGGGTCTTTCTATAATTAGCCTACTCCATACTATAACTGGATAGGAGCTCAGACATCACTGAGTACCAGTCACAGAACAAGGACATGATCTTATGTCAGAAAGAAATGCATGGACTTTTAGAAAAGTAAAACCAGCTCAAGATTTTTGAGCCAAACAGACAAAAAAAGGACCTGATTAGCTAGAAGTCAAATTTAACTGTTGAAAATATTCATGAGATGTGGGCATTGCTGGCTAGGTAACATTCATTGCTAATCCGTAATCCAGTTTCTTGCCTGTTCTTGTAGTCACAGAATTTATAGAGCTAGTCATTTTCAATTTCTAATCAGGGGTAACTGCCAGGATTTTCATAGTGGGGGATTTAGTAGTGGTAATGCCACTTAATACCAAGGAATGATCGTTAGATTCTTGCTTTTAGGAGATAGCAGTTGTGTGCCTTTTATTAGCTGAGGCCTGGATATTCACAGATAAGAACCCATGGTTTCAAATGGTGAAGAACATCATGGAATTGTCAGCGAATGCCCCAACTTCTGACTTTATGATGGAGGAGGCAAGGAGTGGTATTACTTGACTATTAATTCAGACACTCGGGTAATGTTCTGGGGACCCAGGTTCAAATCCTGGCATAGCAGATGGTAGAATTTGAATTCATTAAAAACCTGCAATTAACCATGAATCTGTTGTCCATTGTTGCAAAGACACACCTTGTTCACTAATGTCCTTTACTGAAGGAAGTTCCATCCTTATTTGGTCTAGTTCACATGTGACTCCCAACCTACAACAAAGTGGTTAAATTTTAACTGCCCAGTGGAGTGGGCAATAAATGCTGGCTTAGCCAGCAATGCTCTCATCCCATGTATGAATTAAAAAAAGAGCAGGCTGAATCAGTTGAAGGTGGTTGGAACTAGAAAACCATCCTGAAGATTATTTCCAGCAGCCACAATTGTGTTCCTTTCTGCTATGTATGATTCCAATCAAGTGTTTTGACCAATTCTCATTCACACCAGTATTGCTTCTGCTCTTTGTTGCCATATCACGTCACATAGTGCCTTGAAGTTCAACTTGGTTTAGTGCATAATGTGTGGATGACACATTTCTTGGGCAGTGGAACACTTCAGATTGACTCTGATCTTGCCTAGGACTGTGATGGACCAATAGTCTCTGCCCAGGTCGGGGGAGAGATTGATTGACTAAGTGATTTATTGTCATTACATGTACTGAAATACTGTGAAAAGTGTTGTTTTGCTTGCCATGCAGGTAGATCATACCACACAAAGTGCATTAGGGCAGCAGAACAGAGTGAAGAGTATAGTGTTGCAGCCTCAGCAAAAGCACAGAGAGAGATCTGAATTAATATTTGAAAGGTCTGTTCAAATGTCTGATAACAGCAGAGTCGAAGCTGCTTTTGAACCTATTTATGCATGTACTCAAACTTCTTTGCCTTCTGTGCAACAGAAGAGGGTGGAAGAGAATGTAACTGGGTCTTTGATTATGTTGGTTGCTTTCCAGAAGCAGAGGGAAGTACAGATGGAGTTTGTGTGATGGGCTGGGCTGTATTATTGACTCCGTAGCTTCTTGCAGTCTTGGAATGCGCAGTTGCCATATCACGCTGGGATGCATTCAGATAAAATGCTTTCTCTGATGCATCTATAAAAATTGATGATTGGCCTTTTGGGCAAGCCTAATTTCCTTAGATCCTCGGAAATTGGAGGATGTTGTTTGGCCTTCTTGAACATTGCGTTGAAGTCAGTGTACCAGGACAGATTGTTGGTGAGCATCACTCTTAGGAACTTGATGCTCTCAGACATCTCCACTGCAGCATGAATGATGCAGACATGAGCGTGCCCTCCACTCTGTTTCCTTGACATCAATGGCTAGCTCTTTCTTTTTGCTGACATTGACAGAGAGATTGCTGTCTTTACACCATGTTGTTGAAACACTCAATCTCTTTCCGGTATTCTGTCTCAGCATTGCTCAAGATCTGATCTACAACAGCAGTGTCAATAGCGAACTTGTGAATGGAGTTGAGGTAGAATTGGCCACATAGTCATGAGTGCATGGGGAGTGTAGTAGAGGGCTGATTTGCAGCCTTACAGGGTGTCGGTGTTGAGGTTTTTTTTTCTTCATCCATTTACGAGCTGAGGGCATAATTGGCTGGGCAGCATTTATTGCCCATCCCTAATTGCCCAGAGGGCAATTAAGAATTAATCACATTGCTGTTGGTCCAGAGTCACATGTAGGCCAGACCAGGTAAGGATGGCAGCTTACTTCCCTAAAAGACATTAGTGAATCAAATGGTTTTTTTCTGATAATTGGCAATGGATTCATGGTCATCATTAGATATTTAATTCCAGATTTTTTTTATTAAATTCAAATCCCACCATCTGCAGTGGCAGGATTTTAACCTGGGTCCCTAGAACTTTATCTGGGTCTCTTGATTAACAGTCCAGCAATAATACCACTCGGCTATTGTCTGCCATATTACAGTGGAGGAGGTGTTGTCACCTATTCTTACAGATTGTGGTGCATGGATCAGAAAGTTGCAGAGGTGGGTTAGGGCGCGGTGGAGTGGAAATGGGAGCCGAAAATGGGGTCGTGGAGTTTAGAGATGAGTTTACTTGGAATTATGGTGTTGAAAGCAGAAGCGTAGTCGATTCATAGGAGCCTGACATAGGTCTCCTTGATATCCAGGTGTTCCAAGGATGAGTATATGGAGATGGTGTCTGCTATGGACCTGTTGCCCTGGTAGATGAATTGCAAACAGTCAAGCCAATCCGGTAGACTGGAGTTGATATGAGCTATGGCTGACCTCTTGAATCTCTTCATAATTAATATGGTCAGAGCCACTGGGTGGCAGTCATTGAGACATGCAGGGTAACTTTTCTTTGGCACTGGAATGATGAAGTAGGTGGGGACTTCACATCCTAGCATGTAGAGGTTAAAGATATCTGTGAATACTCCCTCCAGGTATTCCAGACAGGATCTCTGAATGACCAGGGTCTCCATCTGGGCTACTCACTTTCTGAGGGTTCACTCTCAAGATATGGTTCCTGGACTGATTAGTTCACTACAAGAAGGATGTCTTCAGCTATGGATGTGTGTGCTAAACCCCAGGATAAAATTCTGGAAATAATGGGGAGCCAGGAAATGGCACCAAATTTGAACAAATACTTTACACCAGTCTTCACAGTGGAGGACACTAATGGTATTCTAAAGATATTAAATAATCAAGGAAGTAAAGGGAGGGAGGAGCAAATAAGAATCACTATCATAGGTGAAAAAGTACTTAGAAAATTAATGGTGTTAAAGGCTAATAAGCTCTCTGGACATGATGGATTTCATACTAATTTTTTTAGGAAATAGCTGCAGAGTTAGTGGTTGCATTTGTAGTAATCTTACAAGAATCCTTTATTTCAAAGAGAATGGAACATTAAAATAGAGAAATCTTGATAAAACTGTATAAGACCACAACTGGAATTTTGTGAATTACTTTATCAAAGGAAACATATATTGGCATTGACAGCAGTCCAGAGAAGGTTCAATAAGTTGATTACAGGTACAGAAGGATTTTCTTATGAGGAGAAGATGAGTAGACTGAGCTTGTATTTATTAGAGTTTAGAAAAATGAAAGGAGATCTTATTGAAACATATAAGATTTTTAAGGTTCCACGAACAGAGAATATAATCTCTGAATAAGGAATCATCCTGTTTTGACAGCATCGAGGAAGAATTCTTTTCTCCTAGAGAACAGTAAATCTATGGAATGCTTTACCACTAAAGGCTGTCGAGGCTGAGTTGTTAAGTATATTCAAGGCTGCGACAGACATGTTTCTAATAATTAAGAGAATGAAGGGTTATGGGGATAAAATGAAGCTCAGGGCTGTTTTATTTCAAATGGTTTTGGAGCTGAACGTGAAGTTGATCCCACAACCCTGCCTTATTTTAATTCACATACATTTTACATTAGTGATAAAGTAACTGAAAATTTCATCTTATAATTACAGGAGAATCATCTGAAGGCGTTTCTGCAATACATGCTACAGTTAGAGAAGTTTGTGGGGAACTGGGTTACCATTTTCATAACTATTTCTCATGCAACATTCTGAGTTATTAGAATGCTGATTGTCTCGTATATTTTATGGGTTTTCTTTTAATTAGTTAGGTTCTACCCTACCCACATTCTTCACTTTTCAATCATTTATTGTTTCTATTTGAGTTGCTTCCTCTGAAACTACACAGAAAAGCAACCTGCTTCTAGCTCTCTGCCAAATATTCTGCACAACTGAAATGGAGCAAGTCTAGTGCAGCCTGCTTTGTTCCTAATTTATGATTTTTTTTGAGTGAAAGCATCTCATATCTGCTTAGTTCTTTGCCTCGACAGCATGGTAGAGTTTGAAAATTCATTGAGAGGACAATGAGAACATCTTGTTACTGTCTGGCACGGGATATGTAAGTGGGGAGGTGAACGGAAGGATGTCTCCACTCTTCTCTCCTTTGAACTGAATGTAAAATTCAGTCACATTTAGCCACAGCTTCCTCAAGGCACCTTCATTAAAGGCTTGTTGTTTTATCCTATTTTGTTACAAAACACAAAACCTGGGACAGTTTACTGATTGGTTGGTCCCAAAATGTACGAGTCCAAGAAACTGCCAACAATCTTCCGCAAATTCCTTATCTAAGCTACTTTTACCCATTTGATTTTTCTTGCCTACAAGTTAATTAGAATTACCCGTGATTATTGTTGTGCCTTTTAAACAAGCTTTCTCACTTTTTACTCTGTTCTACTGTGTAGTTACTGTTAAGAATACAGTACCAACTGAATGCATCAATCATTTCTCAACTCTAACCAATCTGCCTCAATGTCTTGATTTCTTGAACTCTAGTCATCTGTCTCTCTTGTGTTAATACTATCATTAATTAACAGACGTATGCCTTTACCTTCTCCTACCTTTCTGTCCTTCCTACATATCGGGTACTTAGCAATATTTAGTTCCCAACCTATGTCACCATATTGCCATGTCTCTGTATTGGTATAACATTGTAATTATTTATTTTAGCAGTATCTAGTTCCTAACTTAGTCATCATATTTCCATGACTCTGTATTGGTATAAGATTGTAATTATTTACTTCTATTTAAGTGTGTTATAACGAGCCTGAAGGACTGTGCAGTTGCTCTGCAGTCCCACTATTGTATTGCTTATTGCATGTGTTTAAATAATTTAGCAATAACCAATATTCCAATTGTACACCTTCTTTATACTAGGTTCAGAATGAAAGAACCTATCAATCTTGTTCCTTTAATTTAAAAAGAAGACATAAGTATTGATTTGTTATGAAACAAGTAATCTAGAGTAAAGACAAGTGAGAAATGTTCAAGGTGGCTTTTGGTTAGTGCCCTGGCTCATGTATCCCATGTCACCAATGACAGATGTTTGTTGTTGCTTGATCAGCAACCACGCAGAGGAATCTTTTCAGCTGCTTTAAGCAGAACAGCTGGATCAGGATTTCAGTTCACACATTGTACTCAGAATCAACATGATTTCTCGGAAAGGCAGAAGGTGAGGTACAGGTTACAACCAACGTTCCCCTAAGCTGGCGACTGTTCTGATGTTCTGAATGTGCTGCAGAAAATTGCAGATATCCACAGATTAGAGCTGGCTTCCTAATGTGCCCTTTTACTCAAAGGTGGAGCATTGAAGTATAAATGTGCACTGGAAATAGATCACAGATGTACCTTGATGGGGTTAGACACTGGTCATGTCAGATGCCAGTATCTGTAACTGTGGGGTGTAAATGGCCCAGAGACCATGCACTGAGATATTGACTTGTGGTGTCCAACATGGAGCGCCTTAGGAGCAAGCAATCAGTTGGTGTTGCCAGGTATCCACTCCAACTTCAAAGTTGAGATTTATTGGCATTCAATTTACTCATGGGATAAAAAGCTGCTTATTAATGAGTTGAGATCGGAAGTTAATAAGGCTGCTCATAAACAATAATCCACTGTATTGGGCAACTCACACTACCTACCAAATATCTCACCTCAATATCAAACCGAGTTAAAACATGAAACAAGAAAGGTCTCACTAAACTTCACTTGCATTCTGCCACATTTCTCACCATAGCTGATGTCATTCAAGCCCCTTTAAGATTTCACACTCATTTTCAGTTTGGTACACTGAACCCACAAAAATTCTGATGCAAGGACACAGATTTGAAACAGTTGACTCTGTTTCACGACTTCCTCTTGCAAACCATGTGTGTCAGATGTTGCAGTGCTTCGGAAAGTATTAAACACTTTAAGAGTCTGTGAAGAAAATGAAAAACCTGCTGGACGTGTGAAATGATTGGGTGTTGAATTATAATACAGATGTGTTTTTAATGCAATGATTCAATACAAGGTAATAAAATGTGAGGCTGGATGAACACAGCAGGCCAAGCAGCATCTCAGGAGCACAAAAGCTGATGTTTCAGGCCTAGACCCTTCATCAGAAAAGGGGGATGGGGAGAGGGTTCTGAAATAAATAGGGAGAGAGGGGGAGGCGGACTGAAGATGGATAGAGGAGAAGATAGGTGGAGAGGAGAGTATGGGTGGGGAGGTAGGGAGGAGATCAGTAGGAGGAGATCCCGGGCCTCCTGCAGTGCCATAATGATGCCACCCGAAGGTTGCAGGAACAGCAACTCATATTCCGCTTGGGAACCCTGCAGCCCAATGGTATCAATGTGGATTTCACCAGCTTCAAAATCTCCCCTCCCCCAACTGCATCCCAAAACCAGCCCAGCTCATCCCCACCTGCCTAACCTGTTCTTCCTCTCACCTATCCCCTCCTCCCACCTCAAGCCGAGCCTCCATTTCCTACCTACTAACCTCATCCCGCCCCCTCGACCTGCCCGTCCTCCTCGGCCTGAACTATCCCCTCCCTACCTCCCCTCTATACTCTCCTCTCCACGTATCTTCTCCTCTATCCATCTTCAGTCCGCCTCCCCCTCTCTCTCTATTTATTTCCGAATCCTCTCCCCATCCCCCTTTTCTGATGAAGAGTCTAGGCTTTTGTGTTCCTAAGATACTGCTTAGCCTGCTGTGTTCATCCAGCTGCACACTTTATTATCATCTATTGCTAAGTTATGTTTAATATGACAAAGATTGGCTTTATTTGGAAAGTTCAGCATGAGTTAAAGAGATCAATTTAGTACAATTCCTTGCTTAATTGTAGCGATTACACTACAGAATGTATCTAATTTCAGAATGTTGGTTTGATTTCAGCAGTAAGTGAAATATTGCCATTTTTCTAACGATCACTTGTAATATATTCTAAATTGCCATGACAGTAATCTCAGATAAGGTTCTCACATGCATCAGGAATCAGAGAAGGTTACCGATTCTGATTTCTTCAAGGAACTGAACATTTTTCTGAGTACACCATCATAGAACTCAGGCAGACCATGCACAGCTCAGATTCTCAAATTTCACTGGGACCTAAAAGAAAAGTGATTTTGCACAGCGACTTCTATTTCACAAATGAACATGACAAGACACTTCCAAGGAGAAACAAGTTGAAGGTGCTCTCCGTCATTGGTTTTTATCTCCCAATGTCGCTGCCTTTCTCGTGCAGTTTGCTCTTCTCTTGATGAAGCTGTTGACCTACTTGCCCACATTACTTAAGCAGCCAAAGACACTGCTGTCTCTCTCATGCTCTTTATGAACCTCCTGTCCCTTCTCCCATGTACTCTTTATGAAGTTGCTATCCCCGGACTCCTATGTGATGTTTCAGAAGTACAGGCTCCTCCTCTCTCTTGTTCAGACGAATGCTGACTCATTGTACACTCCTCCCACTCTGCTTCAGTGGTGTTGACTTGCTACACACTCTTTCCAGTCTGCGTCACGGTGATGCTGACTCACTGAACACTCCTCTAAGTGGTGAGCTGGCATGAGAAAAGAGCTGAGCCTTGTGGGAGATCAGTGATCAAGTCGAGTTTGGAGCTGAATGGCCCACTTCTGCTCTTATTATTTACATTCTAATATTCTCATGAATACACTGTAATGACAAAGAGAAAAGGTAAAGATGCACATTTACTAAAACCTTAAGGAGCTGGTACAAATACATTTGCTCACTCCAAAAGCTAAAATAGAACTCCTGGCCTTCGCTCACAGACTGTGCGAAACATTAATAGAGTGGGTAGAGCCAGTGTAACATTTACTCTTCAGAAGCATTACCTAATACAATATCTAACTGCATTGAAACATCTTGTGCTAGCAATGTCAAAAAGAACATTCACTACAAGATTATAATTATATAATGACCTGAAAAACAATTAGAAGTTTTGCATTTGTATCTGGGGTAAATTTTGTATGTGAAAATTGAATTAGCTACTCACCACTCATATTATTTGACCTGAAAACAGCATGCTATTGTATACTGTCAATATCCAATACCATACAGGTCAAACTGTCTGAGCATATCAGGTGACAAAGACAGTCTGGCACAAACACTACACAGAGTGTAATCCACACGCATTTTACTTTAAGAAACTCTCAGCCTGCTGGTGGGGATAAATTATTAATACAAATTTTTAAAACCATGTTAATTCTGCTGTCTGGAGCTGTGTTCAGGATTTGTTATTCTGCAGAAGGAAGTTAGATAGTATTGAATAATACACAGAACCATGGCTACATATTCTTATTGAGACCAGCAATACTCAGTAAATCTTTTCACTTGAATCATGCAACTTGCCAGCTTCTCGAGCCATACTGAATTGGCAGAAAGGCTTTTGCTAAGCGGACAAAGAGGCCAGGTTATTGCTGTCCCCTGGGAGGTAGGTTTTCTGGCGAAATTGAAAGGAAATGCATTAGGTTGAATACTGCATGTAGGTAGCTGCCGATACAGTTTAACAGAGGCGGGAATGAATTCAGAATGGCTGAACATTCCAAAAGGAAGTGAGCAACCGACAATTAAAAGCCCAATTAGGAGCCATTTTTCAGAGATAGGACAAACTCCTGCCACCTGAGGTGGCTGCCTACTAAAGGAGATAGCCTTTCATTAGTGGTTGGTTGCCCAAGGTTCAACAGCCCAGTAAAAGTCCAAAGGCAGGGTAAGTATCACCTCTTTACTTACCTGGCCAGACTCTTGACAGCTCCTACATAACTCAGCAGCACCCATTTCTTGCAGTGTGCTGTGAGGCTTCAGAAACACTGGCCCTCTGGGTTGTAAGTACCAGACTCCTGCTTGATATCCTTCATTGGATACTGGGCTGGCAAGCAACAAATTAAGAGGCAGCACAAGTGACATTTTTACACCAACCTATTGAAATGTCTTCACTCAAAGAGCTAGCCATACTCAGATTTGTCCCAATGAGATACTATTCTGACAATGGTATGTTGAACGTTATGTTCACACATTCACATTGCTGCTGTGATCATTGGGTTCAGACTAGCATTGAATCAATCAAGTAAAAGTAAAATAATGCAGATGCTGGAAATTGGAAATAAAAAGAGCAAGTGCTGGAGAAACTCAGCAGGTCATTGGTGAGCCAAGAATCTTGAAATCAGCTGTTTCATGACTGAAATCTGTGATACTGGCATCATCCAACTTAACGTTCACTACTTACCAATAACCACTGTTCACAGAACCCAAACAGTTATTTATGTATCTTTTTACCATTTCTCACAATGTTAATCTATGCGCATGCATGTCACATTTTCTTAGATTATAGAAAAGCCCCAGGTGCCAATTTAACATTTTTATGAAATAAGATTGGGAGACAAAAAACAGGTAACAGTGAGCAAGAGATAGTAGGAACCGCAGATGCTGGAGAATCTGAGATAACAAGGTGTAGAGCTGGATGAACACAGCAGGCCAGTTAGCATCAGAGGGGCAGGGAGGCTGACATTTCAGGCCTAGGCCCTTGTTATAACAGTGAGCCAGTCAGCTTTGCATCTGTCATTGGGTAAACATCCAAGTCTAATAGAAAGAATGCAATAGCAGCACATTTAGAAATTTATGATATGATCAAGCGGAGTCAGCATGGCTTCATGAAGGAGAATACATGTTTGTCCAATTTATTAGGATCATTTGAGGAAGTAATAGGCAAAATAGATGAAGGGGGGCAGTAGATGTAATATATCTGAATTTTCAGAAGGCATTTTATAAGGTGCCATACATCTACCCACTTTTTAATATAAGAAGCCATCGTATTAGAATAATATTTCAGCATGAAAAAAGGATTGGCTAACAGATAGAAGCTCGAGAGTTAGAATAAGGGGTCATTTTCAGGATGATAACCTGTAACTAGTAGATCTAGTAGATCATTCTGGGGCCACAATTATTTGTGACAATATTAATGATGGATAAAATAGATGGGACTGAAAGTGGTGAGTTCCACAAAGTGTCTGCAGAGGGATATAGACAGGTTAAACAAATGGGCAAACACTTGCAAATGGAATATAATGTGTGGAATTGTGAGGTTATGCGTTTGGCTGGAAGCATAAAACAACTGAATGTTATTTAAATGGAGAAAGTCTGCTGAACACTCCAGCACAGAGGGACATGAGAGCGTCATGTATAGATCTCAAAAGCTAGCCTCCAGGTTCAGTAGATAATAGGAAAAGCAAATGGAATGCTGGCCTTTATTTCAAAAGGAATTCAGTCTTAAAAGTAGAAGCGTCTCGCTGAAATTATAACGAGGCACTTATCAGATCATGCCAAAATTTCTGTGAACAGTTTTGTGTCCTTTCTCTAAAGAAAGATATGCTAACATTTGAGGCAGTCCAGAGAAGGTTTGTTAGGCTAATCCAGGGAATGGAAGGATTGTATTATGCGGAGGCATTGAGGAGGTTGGGCCTCCTGTTTAAAAGAATGAGAAGTAACCTTATTGAAACATACAAATTCTTAAGGGACTTGATTGGGTGGATGCAAGAAGGTTGCTTCTCCCCCTAAGGGAGAGTCTGGGACCAGAGGACATATCTCAGAATTAGGAGTTACTCTTTAAAGACAGAGATGAGGTGAAATTTCTTCTCACAGAAGATAGTGAATTTGTGAAATTATTTACAGAGGGCTGTGAAGGTAGAGGCATTTAGTATATTCAAGGCAGAGGTTTACAGATTTTTAATCAGTGAAGGAATCAAAGGTTACATGGAAATGACTAAAGGTAGATTTGAGGATTATCAGGTAGCCACAATCTCATTGAATGACAAAACAGACACATGGGCTAAATGGTCTACTTCTACTTCTACATCTTATGGTCTTATGCAGAATTGTCTTAACAACATTTATATCCCTTACCATTGCACACAATCGGTATACTCCAGGAATGAAAGAACAACACTTTTGTAAATGACACTTCTGATATTTTTGTTGCAACATCAAAGATTCTGCCTTGAAAATCCAAGAAGCCAGTTTGCTTTAGATGTTATCTGGTCAATGTGGATTTCCTGTTGAAGACTGTATCTAAATTGAGCACCCTCACCCCCACCCCCCACACCTCCAGCCCTCCCCAGCTGCACCCCAAACCATGACCGCACCCCCATCCTAACATGCTGCTGTATCTAAATGTCGGAGAATTTGATTACAGAAATTACAGCTATTTGTTGGTCAATCTATCCAATTGTCTGCGATTGCAGAGTCTCGGAGTCTTCAGATACAATAGATGGCATCCATATCACATTATAAACTTTTAGCCCATCTCTTAAACTTGAACAGAAAGGATTTCCACTCCCTGAGTTTATAAATTTTATGTGACAGTACTCAAAGAATTACTGTGTGTCAGCTCACAGTTGGGATGGCGACTATGACACCACTGTTCCTGCTGAGGATTCAAAATACTGTTATATACATGTCCTGTTCCTTTGATTACTCCCTACTCATAAAATCATAGAATCATAGAATCATGCAGCATGGAAAAAAACTCTTCAGTCCAACTTGTCCAAACTGAGCAAGTTTCCCAAACTAAATTAGTCCCAATTTGCCTACTCTTTGCCCATACCCTTCTGAAGCTTTCCTATTCGTGTACTTATCAAAATGTCTGTTATGGTTTGTAATTATACCTGTATCTAGCACTTCCTCTGATAATTCATTGTACATATGAAACACCCTTTGTCTAAAAACGTTGCCTCTCGTGTCACTTTTAAATCTTCCTCCTCTCATTGTAAAATTAAGCCCTCTAGTTTTGAACTCCCCAAACCCAGCGAAAAGACTGTTTCTATTCACCTTATCTACGACCCTTATGATTTTTGAGGATAAGATCATAAGGCATAGGAGTAGAAGTAGGCTATTTACCCTATATGTCCACTCTGCCTTTCAATGAAATCATGCCTACCTTATAATCCTCAAAATCTCTGTAAGGTCACCCCCGAATGTCCTGTGCTCCAGTAAAAAAAATTTCCAGCTTATTTAGCCTCTCCTTATACATCAAACACTCCCATTCTAGTAACATCGTCTACATCTGATCGTTTATGTTTTTTTTGATCCCATGGTATGGATGGGTCACTGGCTTGGGCAACATTATTGACCAAGCCTCATTTCTGCTAAGAGGTTGGTTGTGCTCTGTCTTCTTAATCCATTGTAGCCTTTAGGATGTAAGGACACAAACAGTGCTGTTAGGAAGAGAGTTTCAGGGATTTTACTGAGATAGAGAAGGATGAATGATATAGCTCCAAGTCAGGGTAGTTTCAGGATTGATTCTTAACTTATTGCTAGTAATGTTCCCAATTCAAGATAGGGCGGAGTAGAACTCCTCAGATGGAACTCATTCGCTCTGTTCATTTCTTTTTTTTCTCTTTTTGGTGTCTATTCTTTTCCCCCTTCTTGTTTCTTGGCAATTTCCTGGACTCCTGCCTTCAGCACGGATTCAGACTGCTGGCCTCATCACGGACCCAGACTCCTGGCCTCAGCGCGGACTTGGACTCTTGGCCTCATCGCGTACTCAGCATGACCTCTTGGTTTGGCATGGCCGTCTCTCGGCTTGTGCAGTGGTGTCTCAGCCCGGCATGGCAGTCACTTGGCTCAGCGTGGCAATCTCTAGGCCCGGTGTGACAGTTTCTTGGTGACCCAGTGTGAAGGTGTTTTTGCCTGATATAGCTTCGGTGTGGATCTCTGGCCTCACAATGATTCCAGAGGGCTGTCCCAGCCTTGAGATCCTGAAGGTGAAGCCCGGCATGGTCTGAAGCCAAGGCCTGACATGGACCAGGGGCGAGATGGGTGGGCTGGGTTGGAAGGATTATTATTCTGAATGTTTTATTTCTTTATTTTTCTAATTTTTGTTTTCTCTAAATATTTGTACTTAAGAATCTGTACCTAGGCATCTTTGAACCTGAGATGGTGCTGTAAGTGGCGACTTGTAAACTTTTCACTGTCCTCATTTGAGCATGTATGACAATAAAGCTAATTCTAATTCTAATTCTAATTCTCACTAATCTGCCAGTATTCACCTTCTAAGTAGTAAAATTTGCACGTATGGACGGTGCAGTCAAAGAGCCATGGTGAATTACTACTGTATGCCTTGCAGATGGTACACACAGCGACTAATACATGTTGATGGTGGAGGGAGCCAATGCTGAAGGTGGAAGGTGGGCTGTCAATCAAGCGTGTTGATTTTTCCTAGATAGTGTTGACCATCAAGGTCAGTGGAGAATATTCCATCACACACCTGACTTAAGCTTTGTAAATGGCGGACTGAATCTGGGGAGTCAAAAGATGAGCTACTTGCTGCTGAATTCCCAGCCTCTGACTTGGTCTTGTTGCCGCAGTACATATACTGCTGGTCCAGTGCATTTTGTTGCCATTACTAGTTGCTGTATGACTGCATTACAAAGTTGCAAAATAATCGTATAATCAAGGTCACAAACCAGCACTGGGACTCCGTAGCTGTGGTGGACATCATACATTTACCTTTTGCAGGTTCGCTCAACTTTTTTGAATTAGAACCTGAAAGTGAAAGATAAAGGATAATAAGAATCAAAAGATTGAGAAGAGAGGATAATGAAGATCATTTCTAGGAGGAACCAAAAATGTAATAATAAAGTAACAAGTGATTTCATGCAAAGAGTCATCAGAATTATTACCTCAAGTTACATTAATCTGAAGCTAATATTCTCAGTATAGAATAAATCCTTCAGGAAGACTATAGTTAGAAAGCATAGCCAGTCATCTTTTTAATACAAGACATCTTTCTGTGCCAGAATTTCAAATAACAAGCCAATACTATTTACATTCACAAGAAAAAATGGTACAGACATTGCACATCCAGGAAGCAGTCCTAAGGCAGTTCTTGTATCTACATATCAATGAGCTCGCTTCTGTTTGTAATGTGAAGACATCTCACTTAAATTCACCAAAATTAAATTCATTGTTCTGGTGCTGAGAACATAACAGAGCCTTAGCCAGAACCTCAAATAATGACAATGTAACTATTGAAGACTTTTGTGGAGCATTGGCTGTTTTTTTTTAAATTTTGAGCAAGACATAAGAACATGAGAACCAGAAGCAGCCCCTCATGACTATTCTGCCATTTGATACAATCATGGCTGATCTCATCTCGACCTCAGTTCCTTTTATCATCTTATGGACCTCAGTTAGATCTTCTCCCTTCTTCTGAAATGCAGAGAGTGTAGGTTTAAACTGCTCAATTTCTCTTCATAAGACAACTTCCGCACTGCTGGAATCAGTCTGGTCAGCCTCCTCTAAACTGCCTCCAATGTAACTACATCTGTCCTCAGGTAAGAGGATCGAAATTGTATGCAATACACCAGGTACGGTCTCAACAATTCACCACACAGTTATAGCAACAATTCCCTGCTTTCATTCTCCATTTATTTATCAATAAATGCAAAATTCCATGTTCTTCTTACCTGCTGTACTTGCACACTAGAATTCTGAAATTCCTGCACAAGGAAGCCCAAATCTCAGTGTGCTGAAGCACTCTGAAGTTTCTCTCCATTTATAAAAATCTTATTTCTTCATTGCAACTTACTTTCCCACCTATTTTAGTGTTATTTACAAATTTTGCTGTCATATTTCCCATTCTTGCATCCAAGTTGGGGCATGAGGACAAAACCTATGACATTCTGTTAGTTACATCATGCCAACCAGAAAAAGACTGATTTATCCCAATTCTCTTTTTATGTTGGTTTGCTAATCCTCTAATCAAGCTAATAAATTACTCCAACCTCCATTTGATTTTACCTTATGTATTAACTTTTTGAGTGTGGCACCTTATTAGATACCTTCACCATAATTCTTTAAAAATCCAGGGCTGTCCAATCAAAATTGCCTTTTTTGGACTCCTATCAGATGTGCACATACAAATGTTTCCTTTGTAGGCTTTTGTAGTGTCCACACCAACTGACTAGCAGGTTTGGTTTTAAATCCCAATTTCCCCTAAGGTTTGTCATACTTTATCCAAACAGATTGGTTAAAGCGAGTTTTGAGAAGATTTGTAGCTCAGGTTGAGGTTCTGGATGTGAGTTTGCTCGCTGAGCTGGAAGGTTAGTTTTCAGATGTTTTGTCACCATTCTAGGTAACATCATCAGTGAGCCTCCGACGAAGCGCTGGTGTTATGTCCCGCTTTCTATTTATCTGTTTAGGTTTCCTTGGGTTGGTGATGTCATTTCCTGCATTGGTGATGTCATTTCCTGTTCTTTTTCTCAGAGGATGGTAGATTGGCTCCAAATCAATGTGTTTGTTGATGGAGTTCCGGTTGGAATGCCATGTTTCTAGGAATTCTCGTGCATGTCTCTGTTTGGCTTGTCCTAGGATGGATGTGTTGCCCCAATCAAAGTGGTGTCCTTCCTCATCTGTATGTAAGGATACTAGTGATAGCGGGTCATGTCGTTTTGTGGCTAGTTGATGTTCATGTATCCTGGTGGCTAGCTTTCCGCCTGTTTGTCCAATGTAGTGTTTGTCACAGTTCTTACAAGGTATTTTGTAGATGACGTTTGTTTTGCTTGTTGTCGATATAAGGTCTTTTAAGTTCATTAGCTGCTGTTTTAGTGTGTTGGTGGGTTTGTGGGCTACCCTGATGCCAAGAGGTCCGCGCAGTCTGGCAGTCATTTCGGAAATGTCTTTGATGTAGGGGAGAGTGGTTATGGTTTCTGGGCCCGTTTTGTCTGTTTGTTTGGGTTTGTTGCTGAGAAATCGGCGGACTGTGTTCATTGGATACCCGTTTTAAACAAAACAAATTAGAGGAAACCTTCAAGGCCATCATTCCTTTAGACTCTCCTCTACAGATGACAAAGTACATCAATACACCTTGAGCTTCCTCCTGTCACCATCCTTATCAAACCCTTGCAAATACGTCAACATTTCTTTGTTCCTCCAGCTCATCTGTGACTCACCCCAAAACTTCTGGCAATGATCCCCTTCCGGCCCCGAAAGGATCTCTACCCCCCCCCCCACCAACTCCATTAGCTTTCCTGAAAGATTGTCTAACAAACACCCAGGGCTGTATGGGTATTAAGGAGGAGTTCAATAGGGATGCAGTGGCAGAGATTTTTCAGAATATCTAAAATGAATACATTTCAATGAGTACAAAAAGTCCAAGGAGCAGACCCGCCATTTATAGTGAACTAAAAATGTTTGGGAAAAGAGCCATACTGGGCTAAAAATGTTTCTCTTTCCACACTTGTTGAGATTTTCTAGCACTTTCTGCTTGCATATGAGATTGACATGTATTTTCCTCTCACACTAGCTATGGGAGGCAGGCAGGAAAGTCGGGTATAGGCCACAATCAGATCCACCTTGATTGTATAGAATGGTGGAGGAGGCTTGAGGAGCCAAATGGCCAATTTCTGGTACTACTTTGGAACTGGGCAAACTTGTCAATTAGTGGAAAGACAGAAGACCTGTGTGAGATGTTCAGAAAAGAATTTAATACATTACAGAACCTGTTTATACCCTGTAGGGACAAGAGCTCTATTTGCCAGAAGAAAGAATGCCAGTTGTGCCTGAACTGGCAATGCGCAGAGCAGGTTATGTTAGGAAAAGAGGATAGTCAGGTTTAATATCACCCTCGGAAATTGATTATTGCAATATTGCCTTTGGAAATCTGGAACTGTGAGAGTTGTTAAATAATGATTTTATATTATTTATTTACAGTAAAGCAAGAGGTTAGCATGTCAGAACCAAGTAAATAAAACTTCAGGGCACAGTCACTTTTACATGCTTTCTTTGCACTGCTCTGAATCTACAATTGTGGTACATTTCAATGATGATATTCTTACCAAAGCACCATACAATTGCAGCAAGACATCTTTGTTCCTCTACTCAAATCCCCCATGAGTTCCGATACTGAAATACCATTGAGAATAATAAAGAAATGGAGTGTGAAAGTGGAAGCAGCTGAGAATGGCATACTGACTATTGCATTGATGAACAAGGGAGAAACATCCCATGCCACTGACACAGTTATGGAAATAATTTGGTTTTGTTAATGAACAGTTGTTATTCATTGTTCATATCATTGTGCCTTTGATTTGATTTTTGATTTGATTCATTGTCGTCACATGTATCTAAGTACAGAGAACAGCTTTGTTTTGCGAGTACAGGCAGATCATAACAAACAAGGACATGCAGATCACAGGGTGCTTCGACAGAGCGACGCATACAAGGTCACAGTTGCATAGGAGATGCGCAAAATCAAGGTCAACATTAGAGTTGAAATTAGGGAGGCCCATTCAGCAGCCTAGTAATGGCATGGAAGACGCTGTTCTTGAACCTGTTGGTTTTTGTGTTTAAGCTTCTGTATCTTCTGCCTGTCAGAAGAGGTTGGAAGAGAGCATTATTGGAGAGGAAGGGGTCTTTGATGATGCTGGCAGCCTTGACATGGCAATGAGAAGCTCAAATGGAGTACATGGATGGGAGATTGGCTTCCATGATGGCCTGGACTGTGCACATAACGTTCTGAAGTTTCTTGCAGTCCTGGGCAGAGCAGTTGCCATACGAAGTTGTTATGCAGCCAGATGGAATATTTTCCACGGTGCATCTGCAAAGGTTGGTGAGGATCCTTATGGACATGCGAAATTTCCTCAGCTACCTGAGAAAAAAGAGACTTTGTGGTGCCTTCTTGGCCGTTGCGTCTATTTGTGAGGTCCAGGACAGATTGTTAGTTTCTATGTTGGGCCTAAATGATCATTGTGCCCAGTGTCATCAATCCTTAGACAATAATGGGTAAGTTACAATTGGGGGTCTAAAACGAGCAACAATTTTATCATTTGGAATCAAGGGTAGAAATACATGTAGGTGGCATTAAACTGCCCCTTCAACATGGCCAACTGTTCAGCAGACTGTGTGCACTAGAGGTCATAATTCAGTAAGTTCTCCAGCAGTCACTGCAGTGGCGGGGGGGGGGGGGGGGGGGGGGGGGGGGGGGGGGGGGGAGCGGGGGGGGGGGGGAGGTGCAACACACAACGAGAGTCAATGCCAGAGGATGACTAGGGAGTAGGCATCCTGCAAGTCTGTTTTGCCAATATATTATGTGCTTGTGGTCAATGTTTCTTCCTAATAAACATTCTGAGACCACTTGCAGTTGTAGACCCCTCTCCAACATGCAGCTCATTATGAGTGTGTTCAGAATTTGAGGTGGCACGGTGGCTTAGTGGTTAGCACTGCAGCCTCACAGCACCAGAGACCCGGGTTCGATTCCAGCCTTGGGCGACTGTGAAGAGTTTGCACGTTCTCCCCGTGTCTGCGTGGATTTCCTCTGGGTGCTCCAGTTTCCTCCCACAGTCCAAAAATGTGCAAGCTAGGTGGATTGGCCATGCTAAATTGCCGGTAGTGTTCAGGGGTGTGTGGGTTTTAGGGGAAATGGGTCTGGGTGGGAGATATCAAGGGGCGGTGTGGACTTGTTGGGCTGAAGGCCTGTTTCCACACTGTAGGGAATCTAATCTAATCTAATTGTTCTGAACATTATGTACTTTCAATCTGCTTTCTGATTGAAATGACAGTGAGCTATCCTCTGTCACTGGCTTCCATGATCTGTGTTAGCCAGTTGCTGAAACCTCCAACATCAACATCTCTTCGCTTCTACAAACCCCACAGGCTTCACACTTGCCCACAACATCTCTCGAATTGTGTAGGTGCATCTATACCTTGCTACCTGACCCCCAACCACACCCACTGTCCCCTTGTCCCTTGTTTTCTGTGAACAGAAGCCAAGAGTTCATCTGGGCCAAGAGTGCACTCCTCAAGCAATCTGACCTGCCCTGCTGGCCATTCCTGACCAGACTCTGACGAGTAGCCAACACCTGTCTCCAACTGCAGAAGATACCCTGCAATGCTACTCTCCAACTGGCCCTCATGGAAAGATAGCACACACCATATATTCCATCTCACCACCCTGGGGAATAAGGTCATGACCCCGAGTGTTGCAGACAGGTATCCATCCTTGTGAGGTAACTGCCCAATGCATACCGACTCTGCTGATTGCTGGTGTGTACTGCTTGGCAAGGATGGGTGGAAGGACACACTGTCAATGCATCTCAGAGGTGCAAGGACATTGGTGATGGGTTCCTGTAAGTTGGATGGTAGAAAGTAGCTTGTACCTGGTGCTTCTTCATCATGCTCTGCTCTGTAGTTTTGGGGTGAGTAAGGTTGTTCAGAGAAGACAGTAAGATGAAGCTGCCAATCACCCCTCTCTGGTTTTCACATTAGGTTTTCCAAAAGGCTTATTTGTTTTGGCAAGTTTGGTAAGATTGCAAATGAAATAATAGTGAGGAAATTTGAGCCATCAACAAGTAGCTTAAACAACATCAATCTTCATCAACTGGCAACTCGCCATGTCACTTGTGAAAAATGTAATAAAGACGAGATTTTTTAACTTAAGAGGTTAACCTTTCTTGACTTGTCTGCCACATAGCTTAGTGATGCTCAGATTCTGTCCAACACACCTTTCACTATAAGTGTGTGCATATGCCACAGATAATGTTTTGGACATTGCAAGATAATAAAATGTGAGGCTGGATGAACACAGCAGGCCAAGCAGCATCTCAGGAGCACAAAAGCTGACGTTTCGGGCCTAGACCCTTCATCAGAGAGGGTGATGGGGGGAGGGAACTGGAATAAATAGGGAGAGAGGGGGAGGTGGACCGAAGATGGAGAGTAAAGAAGATAGGTGGAGAGAGTATAGGTGGGGAGGTAGGGAGGGGATAGGTCAGTCCAGGGAAGACGGACAGGTCAAGGAGGTGGGATGAGGTTAGTAGGTAGATGGGGGTGCGGGTTGGGGTGGGAGGAAGGGATGGGTGAGAGGAAGAACCGGTTAGGGAGGCAGAGACAGGTTGGACTGGTTTTGGGATGCAGTGGGTGGGGGGGAAGAGCTGGGCTGGTTGTGTGGTGCAGTGGGGGGGAGGGGACGAACTGGGCTGGTTTAGGGATGCAGTAGGGGAAGGGGAGATTTTGAAATTGGTGAAGTCCACATTGATACCATATGGCTGCAGGGTTCCCAGGCGGAATATGAGTTGCTGTTCCTGCAACCTTCGGGTGGCATCATTGTGGCAGTGCAGGAGGCCCATGATGGACATGTCATCTCGAGAATGGGAGGGGGCGTGGAAATGGTTTGCGACTGGGAGGTGCAGTTGTTTGTTGCGAACTGAGCGGAGGTGTTCTGCAAAGCGGTCCCCAAGCCTCCGCTTGGTTTCTCCAATGTTTCCCCACCCCTGTCTGCTTTCTGGAGAGACCACTCTCTCCGTGACTCCCTTGTTCGCTCCACACTGCCCTCCAACCCCACCACACCCGGCACCTTCCCCTGCAACCGCAGGAAATGCTACACTTGCCCCCACACCTCCTCCCTCACCCCTATCCCAGGCCCCAAGATGACATTCCACATTAAGCAGAGGTTCACCTGCACATCTGCCAATGTGGTATACTGCATCCACTGTACCCGGTACGGCTTCCTCTACATTGGGGAAACCAAGCGGAGGCTTGGGGACCGCTTTGCAGAACACCTCCGCTCAGTTCGCAACAAACAACTGCACCTCCCAGTCGCAAACCATTTCCACTCCCCCTCCCATTCTCGAGATGACATGTCCATCATGGGCCTCCTGCACTGCCACACTGATGCCACCCGAAGGTTGCAGGAACAGCAACTCATATTCCGCCTGGGAACCCTGCAGCCATATGGTATCAATGTGGACTTCACCAATTTCAAAATCTCCCCTTCCCCTACTGCATCCCTAAACCAGCCCAGTTCGTCCCCTCCCCCCACTGCACCACACAACCAGCCCAGCTCTTCCCCCCGACCCACTGCATCCCAAAACCAGTCCAACCTGTCTCTGCCTCCCTAACCGGTTCTTCCTCTCACCCATCCCTTCCTCCCACCCCAACCCGCACACCCATCTACCTACTAACCTCATCCCACCTCCTTGACCTGTCCGTCTTCCCTGGACTGACCTATCCTTTCCCTACCTCCCCACCTATACTCTCTCCACCTATCTTCTTTACTCTCCATCTTCGGTCCACCTCCCCCTCTCTCCCTATTTATTCCAGTTCCCTCTCCCCATCCCTCTCTCTGATGAAGGGTCTAGGCCCGAAACGTCAGCTTTTGTGCTCCTGAGATGCTGCTTGGCCTGCTGTGTTCATCCAGCGTCACATTTTATTATCTTGGAATTCTCCAGCATCTGCAGTTCCCATTATCTCTGATAATGTTTTGGACATTAATGGTTACTCAGAATGCCTAGAAAATAACCTTTCCACTTTAATATGGTATACCCTGTGACTCCTTTATCACAAAATCCATTACTGAAGGGATGACAACACTAGGAACAGATAGTAGGGATACACCAGCAATTAGAAAATGGCTGAAATGAAACAAAGTCAAAATGTTTCATCTAGCACTGATCAGGGCTGAAAAGCTAAAACAAAATTAGAAAGGAAAGAACAATTTATATGAAATGAGAAGAAGGTACTGATTGGTTGGGCCATGTTTGTTAAGGATTTGTTGCAGGATCTGTTAACTGCCTTCGTTAAACCATGTCAGTCAACTCTGATTGGTCAGGGTATTGCTCTGGGGCTGCAACAGGAATTGATTGTCTCCAAAGTCCTTCTCTCAATGAATAAACTGTGATGTGTGAACAAACTCTTTTTGTCGATAAAGAACAGGGCCTTGTCTGCGAATGAATGCAATTTACCTCATGAAAACACCTTGTTAAGACAGCAGAACAACACTAATTTGACTTTGGCTAAGAATTTAGTTGTTAAACCAATTTATTTACCAATAAAAGAGCAACTGATTAATAACCGCAATGTAGCGTGCATTTTTATGTCTGATACTGAACTTAGCTTCTTGAATAGAAAACAGAACTTTTTCACTTCAGTTGCATTAAACTATAATACAAGCAGTATTCTCAAATAACGATTGCTTTCTATTTCTTACTATGAATGGAAACTATCCAGCTTCACTCTCGTTCATTGAAATCCTATGGTCATACAGTGCGGAAACAGACTCTTCGGTCCAATTTGTCAACGCTGACCAGACAACCCAATCTGACCTAGATAACAAAGTGTGTAGCTGGATGAACACAGCAGGCCAAGCAGCATCTCAGGAGCACAAAAGCTGATGTTTTGGGCGTCGACCCTTCATCAATCTGACCTAGTTTCCTTAAATATTCTTCAAAATCAGAGGTCATATGATACCACATTAAATTCCAACAGGTTTATTTGAAATCACACAAGCTTTCAGACCACAGCCTGTTCGTCAGATGCAGCAAAAGAGCATGGCACACAGACACACAGCTTATAGGCAGAGAGATCAAAAGATCATACAACTGGTAGGAGTGTCAGATGGTAAGTCTCTGTAGGTGACCAAGAGTGTTATACAGTATGTAAAGTCAATGTCAGTGCTGTGCTGTCATGACAATCAGGCAGAATGGTAGGAAGAGAGAAAAGGTGACATTTCAGGTCAGACAGTGAATTGTAGGTGTGAGACTTTGTTCAGAATTTCTCTCAGAGTTTTAGCTTGGAATCAGGCTGGTTTTCTTCCAAAGCATGGAATCTATAAGATGCTTCACTGAATGACTGTGAATACAAATTTTGTATATTTTGTACAAAATAGAATGTATCTGCAAAGAAACAAAGATCTTGGATGAAATGATCCACGCCATAAATGTGTGTGTGTGTGTGTGTGTGTGTGTGTGTGTGTGTGTTTGGTGTCAGTGTTAGAGAGTACATGTGTGTGACTGAATGTGTATGTGAGAGAGCTTCTGCATGAGTGTGCATGTATGAGTGTGTCAATGTGAAAGAGAGTGTGTGTGTGTGTGTTTGTGTGTGTGTGTGTGTATGCGCATGTTTGTTTTCCCTATGCCTCCACTTCTCACCTCCAAGCCACCACTAAACCTTAAACTGATCAATGTCTGCAGCAAACTACCCAGCCTTCAGGACAACATTGATCACAACACCACACAACCCTGCCTTGGCAACTTCTGCAAGACACGTCAGATCATCGCTGTGGATACTACCATGACACATTGGAACACCGCCCACCACATTCGCGGCAGAGACTCATATGACTCAGCCAGTGCTATCTGTCTCACACGCTCCAGGCGAGGATGCCCCGAGGCATGGTGTATTGGCAAGACTGCACAGAAGCTATGATAATGGATGAATGGATACTGCGCAATAATTGCTAGACAGGAATGTTCCCTCCCAGTTGGGGAACACTTCGGCGGTCAAGCGCATGCAGCTTCCGATCTTCAGATAAGCAGCTTCCAAGGAGGACTCTGAGATAACAATGCAGAATTGCCGAGCACAGCCTGATAGCCAAGTTTCATACCCATCAAGACAGCCGCAACCATGATCTTGGGTTCATGTTGAGCTACAGGTGACCCTACCACACTGCTCTGTATCTGTAGAATCATCCTTACTTTCCTGTTTTGACAGCATCACCTTGATAAATTGTTATGATCTCTCTACCTTCATTAGTTTGTATAGATTTGAATTATTTATTACACTCTTAAACACACACAGACAGACAAATACACACGTGCGCAAACATACGCACACATAAATGCACACACGCGTACGCAGAGACACACACACGTGCAAACACACACAGAAGCACACAGACACACACACAGACAAATACACATGCGCACAAACATACGCACACATACACACACGTGTACACACAGACACATACACACGTGCAAACACACACAGACGCACACACACACACACACACACACACACACACACACACACACACACACACACACACACACACACACACACACACACACACACACACGTATGTCTTTTGGTGAATCATTTCATCCAAAATCTTTGTTTCTTTGCAGATACATTCTATTTTGTTCACAAACACACAACTTTGTAGTCAGGGTCAGTGTGGCATCTTATAGATTCCAGTTTTTGGAATAAAGCCAGCCTGTTTCCAGGTTAAAACCCTGAGACAGATTCTGAACAAAGCCTCACACCTACAATGCAGAATCTGACCTGAGATGTCACCTTTTGTATTTTCCTGTGGCTCTGCTTGATTGTCACGACAGCACGGCACTGACAGTAACTTTATAAACACTTGACACACTGTATAACACTCTTGGTCACCAGCAGAGACATATTATCCGACACTCCACTCACACCAGTGGTATGAATTTTTTGATTTCTTTGCCCTTGATCTCTCTTTCCCAAAACCTCTGTGTCAGTGTGCCCTGCTCTCTCACTGCAACTGATGACGGGGCTATGCTCTGAAAGCTTGTATGTTTTTGAATAAACCTTTTGGACTCTAACCTGGTGTTGTGTGACTTCTGACTTTGTCCACCCCAGTCCAACACCGGCACCTCCACGTCATAAATATTCTTCAATTTGGGTAAGACAGACTGAGGGATGTACACCAAAATGTAGCACACAATATAACAGATTTTCATAGACTCAAAAAGAAGCTGCTAATCAAGTATATTTAAAAACAACCCCAGAACGTTTTTGTATTTCATTTGAATGCTTAACCTCGGCAATTATGCAACTGTCTGGAATACAACACCTGGTGGTCATCTGAAGGCCTTTGAAAACAATACACCTCACAGTGAAGCCAAAATCGAATTCCAGTCTACTACTACCTCTGCTTCTGCTGTCATGCTATGTCATACTTCTCTGCAATGAGCCATGCACACACATTCACTGTAGGTCACTTGCAACCACTCTGCCTTGTGTGTCATTTAACTCTCTTTCTCAGATATTCCATTTAAGTAAGGTCGAGACTTACTATGGAGTGCAGCTTGTGGCAAAAACCAATGCACAGAATATTATAATGTGGGAAGCCTGTAGACACTGCATTATTCTGGATGAGCAAGATCCTCTACCACTCTTAGACTGACAGCAAGAATTTCTTTAGATATATCAAAAGGAACAGAGAAATCAGAGCGAACAAAGGTCCCCTTAGAGAATGAAGCTGGGAAATTCATACCAGGGAAATTGCAGAGGAATTGAATAATTTTTTTCCTTCAATCTTCACTTTAGTAGGTACTGATGACGTTCTAAAATGATTAAACATTCAAGGAGTCAAAGGAGGAGAGAAAATAAATACAGTAACTATCGTGAGACACAAAGTGCTAGGTAAAGTTAGTACTTAATAAAAAAAAACTTCATAAGCCCAGAGTTAGAGGTAGTATATTAGGATGGATAGAGGATTAGTAGAAAGTCAGAGAGTTGAGATCGGAGGATATTTTCAGGATGGCAACCTGTAACTAGTAGTGTACCACAGGAATCAGTGCTGGATCCACAATTATTTACGATAGACATTAAAGACATTGATGAGGAAAGTGAATGTACTATCGCCAAGGTTGCTACAAAATGGCAGTGACACAATAGTTATTGAGGTGGCAAGTGGTAAGGATGACACAAAGTGTTTTGAAGGATAAAGGGATATAAACTGGTTATGCAAAATTTCAACAAGTAGAATATTGTGCGAAAAATGTGGGTTTATGTGCTTTGGGAGGAAGGATTGCAGCAATGAATATTATTTAAGTGGAGAAAGATTGCAGAGAGCTGCAGAATAGAAAGATTTGTGAGTTGTCACCTATGAGCCCCCAAAGTAAACATTCAAGTTCAGTGGGTAATATTGAAGGCAAATGGAATGTTGGCCTTTATTTCAAAGGAAAAGGAGCATAAAAGTAGGGGGGTTTTGCTAAAACTGTGCGAGGAACTAGTCACACTACAACTTGAATACTAAGAACTTTTTTGGGCCTCTTCTCACATAAAAGATGTAATGGCATTGGAGGCAATTCAGCAAAAGTTCATTAGGCTGATCCCAGGTATGGAGGACTGTGTGATGAAATGTTGACTAGGTCGGGTTGAAAGGATTGCCGGTCTGACAGGAGGCTGAGTAAACTGGTCCACATTTTAACAAATTCAGAAGATGAAAAGTGTTCACATAGAAATATAAAATTCTGAAAGAGCTTATTTGAATAAGCCTGCAGTGGTTGCTTTCTCGTGGTGGGAAATATCAAACAAGGGGTAAAGCCCCAGGATAAAGTTGATCATTTAGAAGTAAGGTGAAGAGAAATGTTTTGACTGAAATAGATGTTAATCTTTGCAAGTGCCTATCCCGATGAGTCATGGATGCTCCAATGTTCAGTATATTCAAGACAGAGATAGATTTTTGATCTCTCAGGGATACAGGAACAAGACAGGAGTTGAGGCAGAAGAGCATGTATAATAATTTTGAATTGTGGCACAGGCTCGAGGAGCTGAATGGGTTATTGCTGCAAATATTTCCTTCTTTCTTATAAAAATCGCAAGGGAATTGTTGAGAGCATATTCTCACAATATAATTTTCCTGTTTTCAGGAACACAGTTTAAGCGTCCAACATTGAGAAAATTATGATGTTGCCTCTTAATGACACCCTCATCCTACAAACAAAAAAAATTTCTCCCTTTAGCAGATGTAGCAACAGGTAGAGAGCTGGAAATAGTTCTGGCAGTCAATTAGAACAGACAACTTCTGGATATAAAGATAACAGTCAATCTTTTCCATTAAGGTTGTATTTAATCATTCAAATAACAATAATAAAGAGAGATGAACCTGGTTAGGGATGCTTCCCACTGATCAAGATGCAAATAACAAATTCAGAATTTTTATAAGAGGCAGCAGAATGACAAGCATAATGGAATGCAGGTGTAGTAGAAGATATGGTATATGCAGTATGAAACATGTAGAATAGTGAAAGTCATTTAAATTGGCGCAGAGTGAAAAGTCAGGGGAGTGAAAGCAACCACTGAATGATAGAAAGGCAGCAAAGATGCTTGAAAATTGCCCTGATTGCTGATTTCTAAGAATAGATTTTACAAATTTGCAAACATGTTACAGAGCATCACACGCCAAACACTCATTCTGGGAATTCAGGCACAGAGGTTAGTGAGCCCCATGGGGTTTACAATCCATGAAAAATTATTGGCTGGAAAACTGTGTGAGACTTGCAAACCCTTGCATTCTGAATATGTTCTTCTGACAAATTGGGAAAATCTAACTTACACTGTCAAGAAAGGTGGGATTGAGTCACAGAGAATGATATGTTGCCAGATAGTTTTAAAAAAAGATTATTGCAAGAGTCAAACATGCCAAGTGGTGAAGAATTAGATATAGTGCAAAACCAGAGATGAGAAACAGATAGTACCATGTCTTAAGTGGAAACATTTTGCATGTTGACGGCACACAGATTTGTAATTTATGAGTTAGAAATAGTACAGGGAAAGACAGTGTCAGGACAATAATATGCTGCCATGAGAAAGTCACAAAGATGCATCCTTTGGGAATTAAGCCCATATGGGAATAGATCCTCCGAACATGAGGTGACTGTAAAGACTTTACATATGTCTACCAGTGTGCATTGTGTTGAGCATAATACAATGAGGAAGTATTGTCTGGCAGTAATATTATTTAAGTACCAATTTTCCCACGCTCATGTAATTTATTTGCTTTCAAATATTTGTCCAATTACATTCTGATGGATACTACTGAAATACACCACTCCATCATATAGTGCATTCCAAATCCTAGGCATTGATTACTTTAATTCCTTATGTTGCCGCCAATCCTTTCATCAGTCTTAAATGTGCATTCTTTAGTTATCAATCTTTCAGCAACAGACAGCATGGTGGCTCAGTGTTTAGCACTTCTGCCTCGCAGTGTCAGGGACCCAGGTTCAGTCCCAGCTTTGGGTGACTGTCTGTGTGGAGTTTGCATATTCTCCCTGTATCTGTGTGGGTTTCATCCCTGGTCCAAAGTTGTGTAGGCTATGTGGATTAGCCATGGGGATTGTGGGGACAGGATGGTGGCGGGGTATGGGGAGGTGGGTGGTGAGTCTTGGTGGGATGCTACTCTGAATGTTGGTGTGGAATTGTTGGGCTGAATGGCCTGTTTCCACACTGCAGGGATTCAATAGTTACCATTTCTACACACTACTTAAAAATTTAACTTTAAAATTGCACTATTGAATCTCTACCTAACCGCCAGGTGTAGATGTGTGTTGAAGGTTTTGATCTGTGAGGGATCCTAAAACTAGACGGTGTAGATCTAATTTGAGGGGGAAAGATTTAAAAGGGACGTAAGGGGCGACTTTTTCACACAGAAGGTGGTGCGTATATGGAATGAGCTGCCACAGGAAGTGATGGAGGCTGGTACAATTAGAATATTTAAAAGGTATCTAGATGGATATGTGAATAGGAAGGGTTTAGAGGGATATGGGTCAAATGCTGACAAATGAGACTGGGTTAATTTACGACATTTGGTCAGCATGGGTGAGTTGGATTGAAGGGTCTGTTTCCCTGCTGTACATCTCCATGACTGTATAAGTACAATAAACACTTATTCACATCATCCACAGTGATGATGCCATGAGGACCTGTTGGGAGAAAAATGTAGAGTCATGTGGGAGACAGACTTTAGGCTAAGCCCTCTTACCAGTCTTTGTAGTAATTCAGAGCTGATTCTTATACCCTGTAAATAGTTACAGAGAGGTTACAAACTACATGTTAATTATTCTACAAGACTTTTCTCGTGAAACTAGAAGGTGACGCTTCTCACAGACACCTGAGACATAAGACCTAAAAAAAACTTCATACGCATAAAGAATATGGGTGGCAGCAAACACAACATAGTGATCAGCATGGGATATGACATTTTAATTGAAGAAGCACCAACTCCAATGAGGCAATCATGCTGTTAACTCAAGAGACTCCAAGGAAACCAGTTACTGGTGATTGTTGAAAACAGTTCACCCAAAGTGCTCTATTGGCAATACCCAACACTGAAGAATATTTCAAAGAACAAAAGAAAGTATTGCAGACCTGATTAAAAAAGAAATGCACGGTAACAGGAGAAATCTGCAGTTTCAAGGCAGAAGTACAGGGTGCCTCACAAGAAGGCGCTCTAAGCAGGTGGTCCTGAGGCCAAGTTCAGCTGTTGAGTGTAGACACATTGGAGACTGTGTGTATCAAAAGTGAATACTCTGTTACAAAGAGAAAAAAAATGGCATTCAGGCTGAAGCGACAAGAATTTTATTTTAAATTGCAACTCAGGTTGCGTGTCACCACCATAGTGCATGGATACATCGAGGCAGAGCTAGAAAACAAACTGAATTCACAGCGTCAAGACTGAAACCTGCACAATCTGTGAGCAGGAAGATGGAGATATCTTGGATTCAACCATTTAAAGCAGGTAAGTGTGTAGCAAATTAAAGAAGTGAGCGATTCTTGTCCAACACAGGAACGATTTCAGGAAATCCTCCTTAAAGTCGCGAAAGAAATGAAGATCTCTGTTACAGCCGCAAAAGGTAGGAATCCTCTTTTAAGTTGGAAAGAGCAGAAAAATACTCCAGAATTGCAGAAGAATGTGGGAAAACTGCTGTTGCTGAAAAACAAAAGCGTTAAAAAAGAAGATTAAATACTTAACTACATTAGGAAACCATGACGTTAGAAATGATAATGTCAGGAAAAGTTAATTTCAGAGTAAGGCCAAATAGCATACAAAATTTCATATCCCAGAACAGGCAATTATTGAAGGTGTAGAACAAGTTTTAAGGTGATACTAAGTCAGAAACTGAAGAAGTGAATACGCTTCTGTACATAGTTGGGATTGAGGAGTGAGTCCTGGAGCAGGGTGCAGAGAGGGAGCCCCGGAGTAGCCCGGGCAGCAAGTCCCAGGTGGAGGTTGGTGCTGGGGTGGATAGTCCTGGAACTTAGTTTGGAGCAGCTGAGTATGGAGCAAACTGGAGGCTTGGAGCAGAGCCGGGGTGATGGCTGTTGGACTGAGGTCTAACTTGAGCGGTCAGACCATATTGCGAAGGCCCAGCACTGAGCTGCTACAATGTAATATTTATTAGTAATTTTTTTTACCTGATTATAATGTCAATCCTTATAACAATGTCTTTTTCTAACTTTTTTTAAACTCTGTGAAGTAATGCACCTACTTTTTATTCCTCTTTTATATCCAAGGTTTGTAACTACGTATTTGTACCTAAAATGGGGCCATAAGAGACTGACATTGTAAAAGCTTTCCACTGTACTTCTACAATGGAGTGTACATAACAATAGAGGATATTCTATTCTATTCATAGAAGATGATGTTGTTATTTACCACAGGGTAAAACAAGCAACAAAGATTCAAAGAGGTACTGAAAGCCTGTGACAATTATCTAAATGCCAGATCTAATAAAAACCTGGAAAAGGCAAGCTTTAATAAAAACACACTACAGTATCCAGGGGAATCAATGGATAATGCCATTAGTGATTGCTACGTACTAGTGAAAACATGCAATTATTTTGACTTAAAGTCAGAATTTCTATGTGGCTAAGTTGATGTACTCTGATGAATTTTTGTCAGATTATTGTTAATTTATTTACATATCGTAGAAAATATAACTCTCAGAAAGTCTGTTCGGATCGTGACTGAATTTGATATTCAGAAGTACCATAGATCAATTCTAAACAGAGAAGATCACCTTGGTGTAGGAACTTTTTCGGAATCCATGTAGTTTGTAAGGTAGAGATCTATAGAATACATACGAGATAAACCAATGCAACCATTCGGACAGACCACAGACACCAACAGTCTTTGACAAAACTCTCCAGCAAAGACACAAACTTACTGCAGCAACCATAAACTAACAGAGAAACCAAACGTGGAATCAGAATGCTTCAATCAATCTTTAGGAAGAATTTGATTCCTACAAAGCGCTATTGAATTATAGCTACAGCACCATATGACTTACTAATGCACAAAAAGTTGAAGGCTCAGTTTATTATCTTGCTTAAGAAACCAACTTCATGCTTGCAACCTAATTATTGGTAAGCAGTACAAGATAGAAAACTAGAAAATAGGAGCAGGAGTAGGCCATTTGGCTGTTCAAGCCTGCTCCACCAATCAAAATGGTCTTAGCAGACCATCTCACTCATTACCCTGTTCCTGTTTTTTTTTCCCCCAAAACCTTTGATCCCTTTCACCCTAAGAACTATGCCTGACACCATCTTGAAGCAACAATCCTATCATGTACAACAGGTCACACATTAAAATCAATGTTACCAGAGCTAGGAAGAGAGCAATCCGTGCAGACAAAGGATTTTAACAGAAAGTCTATGACCATCAATGGACATGCAAACCGCTGAAGATCATACATCAATCATACTGCCAAAGGGCTGGCACCTGATCTCATTATGATTGAACTGCCTTCAGATAATAGATTGGGATGAACTAAATGGCAAACCTGACAATGGAGAATAACTACAGATCTCAGACAATCGGGAGACAGTCAAAAATAGCTACATTTTATTCGATAATCTGCCATTATTTAAAATCCAAAGAGAACACATCGGGCAAGTAAAACTTCCAAAGATTTCGGGGAAATTCGGTATGGTAAATGTAATTTTATGAACACGTGTAGGGCTCATGTACTGCAATGGCCCTATCCCCACCTTTTGGGCCAGAAGGCCAGGGTTCAAATTTCACCTGCTCCAGACTTGTATCATAACAAGGCTGAGCAGACTAATTAAAAATATCTATAATCTCATGTATTAGAAAAGTTTGGCTGACATGTTATATGTATAGGTCTGCAAATGTGAATACTTGATTCAATGTAATATGCATTATCCAATGTGCTGATATCATAAGGACCTGCTGGGAGTGAAAAGTAGGATCTCGTGGCATATAGACTTGTGCCTAGGTCCTCGCAACAATTTTGAAGTAACTTACAGCCTGTTCTTGTAACAAGTGAATGGTTATGAAGTTACAATAAACTATGTCTTATTTGTGCTACAGGATTCTTCTTATTAAACTTTCAGATGATATATCCTTACAGACCCTAGGCCATGGAAGCCTCTAACAAACCCATACATTTGGAAGATATGAATGGCAGCATCTGCAACACCTCCCCTGCTCAAAGGAGAAGGACATCGTCTCCAATTTATCCAAATGTTGCATTTTCTCATCCCTGGAATCATTCTAATAACTTTCTTTGTACTTCTCCAAACCCTTCAAATTTCCTAAAAGCATGGTATTCAAAATTGGACACAATATTTCCTCTGAAGCCAAACTGGTGCCCTAAATATATGTGCTGAATTCTCCTATTGAAAATTGCATCATGCATTTGAGCCACTTAAGGTGAGCAGACACATATGGCAGCAGAGGTAGTCTGGAAGGAGAATAAAGGAATCAATGTGTAAACAGTTTGCGAAGTTCTGATTCTGAATGTACCCTCTTGTTCCTCCTCAAGAATTTCATATCAGTACTAAGGTTGTCAGAATAGGAAACGTTGCATTCAGGTATGAACCTTTTCTAAGTTCTTTCCCAAAGAAAATGAAACATTTTAAGCTGGGGATTCATGGAGCACTTTGTTGTCGTATTAGACTCATGCATGAGTCACTCCAGTTTGGGAATAATAGGGAAGCCTACGCAGTGTACATACTCACTGATCTTGCAAAAAAACCCATTCAAATCAAATAACAACCACAGATCATCACAGAGCAGCATTTCTTTGGAAGGAGCATGATCCAAGATCCTTGCCATAAGTCTCATTGCATTGCTAATCAAGGTCTCATTGTTAATGCTCAGTCTACATTTTGATATACATTCAGAGCCAGCATCACTATTATCATATTGGCAAAAGTAACTGCAAAGTTTCAAAGGCGCTGTGGCAGGTTTTGCAGTCACAGAAGGCAAAAAGGGTGAAGCCCTATTTTCTCTACTATAGAGGTAAAGAATAAGAAGCTGTTTTTGAGACATTTACAATTGATCTAAATAGCAATTATTGAGCAAAATATGCACTAACTACCTATATCATGCCCTAGAAAAATGCAATGTATAAAACACATCTTCTGATGTAGTAAGCAAGAAGGAAGTGAGGCATTTAGCCAATACTGATTGTAATTTTGGCAGCAGTATAATGGTAATGACACTGAACTCATAATCCAGAACCTCAGGCCAATGTTCAAATTCACCCATGGCAGATAGTGATCTCTGAATTCAATAGTAAAGAAATCTGGTGTAGAGAGTAAGCAACTTAATTGCAATCACTGCTGATTCTCATAAAAAAACCATTTAGTTCATTCACATCTTTTAGGGTGGGAAATCATTGACAAGCTATTGGTATGCATAACTGATGAATAAATTTAAAAAAAACTAAATGTGAGTGTAATAATGAATATGTCCTGCAAGAAATCATAGCAAAAATAGTCAAGGTTGTCTCTCTTGTTAACTAAACTACAATGTATTTGAGAAAGACAGTGAACTGTCATAGCTGCTGGAGATCACTATCCCTTTTAGAGTCGGGATTTAAGCTGAGGCTGTTAACATTAACCACCTGACTTCAAGGTCACATACAGTGAACTCTCCTCATCACAGAATGAAGCTATTTGCATAACAACATCAGCAACTTCACAGAGTTACAAGTGTTCCAAAGAATTAGGGTTGTGTTTCTACACACAAAGCAGAAAATGCGACAACTGGTAAAATGTGTTAAGTTGTGATAAAAGCTCAACCACATTGCTAGCATTTGCCACTCATCTGCAAGATCAACTACTAAAATCAATATTACTAGAAAGTTTCATGTACATACATTACAACAACTGGGTGAGAGAATGCAGCCAATGAAAAGACCAATGACCCTGAACATACTTTCGCACTCTGTCTTCTACATGGTAATCAGCCATGTATGACAGTGACTGTTGACTGTTGGACATTGATATATGCTCGCATAAATATAGATATCAATGTCATGGAAGACAAGCCATTCAACAAACATCAAAATTGCCCAATCTCTGCAAACCAGGGAATGTTTCCCCTAACAACAATAACAGACTGCTGAAATTTCTTGGGACCTGTGAAATACCTGCTCATTCAAAGGCACCTGAATGGATGGTGTAGTCTACACTATATCAAGAGAATATAACGTGCCTATCAGTTTCCACACAGTAAAGATCTGACAATGATTGTTATATTTTCCTATATATACCAACAACATTCTCAAGTTGTTTGCTGACCATTTCGCTATTGTCAGCAAATTGAAAAGTATTACATGCAACTGGCTATATATAGGCCTGAATATGCTCCCAGTAACATCAATGACTATGACTACAATTTAACATCAAAAAGTGGACAAAAGAGGAACTTCAGCCTTGACTTGAAACTGACATGATTGAAAAGGGCAACATGGTGGCTCAGTGGTTAGCACTGCTGCATCAAAACATCAGGGACCAAGGTTCGATGCCCCCCTTTGGTGACTGTCAATGTGGAGTTTGCACATTCTCCCCGTGTCTGCGTGGGTTTCCTCTGGGTGCTCTGGTTTCTTCCCACAGTCCAAAGATGTGCAGACTAGGTGGATTGGTCATGATAAATTGCCCATAGTGCTCAGGCTGTGTAGATTAGGTGGGTTATACTGGGATGGGTGGGATGATCTGAGGGTTGATGTAAACTTGTTGGGTCAAAGGGCCTATTTCCATACTGTGGGGATTCTATGATTCTAAAACTCTGAGGACTAGCCTATCCTATGTATCTTACCCATCCAAGCTATAATGTAAAGTGAGAAGCAGATTTAAATCTGTGTTGCTTCACAATCGCCAAATCAAGCCATACAATGAGATTGACACAGATGATCAGTGATATGATGAAGTGCGTGATGCTCCAAACTTCGATGTTTTGACCTGCACAAATTGACCTTGCAGAAGAATTGAGATATTTTATACTATTCTCGACTCATACCAGACTTTTCAATCCAAGATCACTCCAACTTGTTTTCAAACACAAGCTGAAATATTTCAGCGCATGATCCAGTCTGCACTGCAAGGCCTGGAAGCCATTCTGAACATAAGTGATGCTGCTCCCATTGAGACTTGCACTGAAAAAAAAGCATGATACATGCGTACATGTCTGTCTTCGAGACTGTAAACCTTGAAGAAGGAAAAGTGCCTGTACAATGAAATCAAAATTAAATAATTTGGTCATAGATTCATATATCACTTCATTCATGGTACATTGGAGGGATTGCTAACACATCAGATTCTGCAATTGTACAGAATGTCTGCAGCAGTGAGGGCTCGTGTTATACTGCAGTTGCCCTATTCCTGACCTTGTTATGTTATTTGTCACCTTACACAATCTGACAAAAGACACTGCCAAGTGGAAGTGAGCTAAATCACACAAGCAGAATGTGCACCACTTCTAACAATGGTTGTCAGCAAAGTTGCCCAAATGTTTACTTGGACCCTGAGAAAACCACTCAGCTAGTCTTAAATCCAAGTCTGTTTGGCTGATGTGCCATTCTCCTGCAGAAGGACAAGTAACCCATCAGTCATTGTAATAGCAAACAGATCATGCGTATCTACAGTGACAGAAAAGTGTGAGGGTGAGACAAAAATGTATATGTAGAATGTTTGTTCTAGATTGAATCAGATTGTTAGTTAATGATTGACAGAAGTGATATGAGTTGTGTTTGAGGTTAGGGGTGCAGTTTCAGATATTGCATTTGACGATTAATTCACTGACATTGACCAATCAAATAGGGCCGCTGAATTTCTTGCGCCACTTGAGTCCAGATCCTTGGGGCTTGATTCCCAGTATTGATTCCCAAGAGTATCTAATTCCACTGCCTTCTGACAACTTACAGAGCGAACATCCTAATCCCTGTGGAGAGAGTATATCTCTCCTCCTCTGCTGGCCTTCTCAACCAAGGCCTCACATGTAGAAAATCTTAAAGTCTACACTTCCCCATGTTATGCAATTTGTTGTGTCTTTTTTACATCAGGATCAGACATAGAATGGCTTCCAGCTCTTGCTTCAGACAAAATACTTTTCCCCTCTGAGAGTTGCAGGCTAGATTTAGGTAACATAACCCAATTTTAACTGATGCTAACACTCAGAAATCTGGGACCCTAGTCAAAATGTACAGTCACTCAAATGCAAAATATCCCAGCTGAATCTTTGGAGCTCATTGAATTCAACACCCATAGTACCAATTTAGAGTGATTACTTTGGCATTGGCGCAAATTATCTGATCTTAGTTGGAATCCCTGTTTCCAGGCTGGATCAGAATAAAAGTTCTTCACTTGTCTTTAGAGATTTCTGAAGAGTTTCCAAGCCACAAACCTTTCTAGATGAAGCAATACAGTCAGTCCAGGAATCTACTCAGGCAGCAACAGAGAGGATCAACACTGAAACCACATATCTTCTGCAATGGTAGGTCCAATATTCTGTGGTTTTAAAGGGCCCACTGCACATGTTGATAGATACTGAGAGAAGATAAGTGTGTACGCCAGTTGAGGGGCCATGACTGTGGAGAGGTGAAGGTTTAATAGTGCCACCTGGGAGAGGGGATAGGACACCAGGTGAGTAAGGTACAGATGTCAGGTGAGTGGGACGATAGTGTGATAGGTAAGGGGATGAAGTTTTAGGCTAGGTCAGGAAAGGATCTCGTTGTTGTGGGTAAGGTTTTTGAGTATTATTGGGCAGATCTAGTGAGATATGGTACACACCAGGAGGAAGGAGCTGGATTAGGTTTAGTCAGGGAGAAGTAAATGGAGTCAGAGGTGTGGATGGAGCCAGTGCAGTGGCAGTTCAGAGATCAAGAGTCAAGGGGTAGGAGTCAAGAGTTGCATATGAGGATGTGAATTGAGAGTGGAAATCAGGGATCGGATTGGGAAGGGACTAATGTGTTGGGGTTGAGCCAGGGTGGAAAATGTGGATGGGAGTCAGGAATGGGAGCCAGAGGGGTTACAGTCAAGGATATAGGGGTCAGGTCAGGTTGAAGGAGTCAGGAGTTGGGAGTCAGGTCTGGGGGAGGTCAGTGTGTATGGGATCTAGGGTGCTCAGGATTTCGACTTAGTAGTCAGGGTTGAGAATCAAGTATGAGAGTTGGAAGTAAGAGAGCATGGAAAATCAGTGATTGAGGAGTTGTGAGTTGTTAATAGGAGATGGGAGTCATGGAGTCAGAATCGGGGCGTGGGAGTAAGGGACGGTGAGATGGGCATATGATTCAGATCAGGGAAACAGCAGGTATGGGAATTGGGGTTAGGAGACAGAGGTGTTGGGGCCAGAATTGTAGGAGTCAGTTTGGGGTTAGCTAGGAGTTGGAAACAAGGTTTTGGGGAGATGTCAGTACATGGAAGAGACAGGGTAATGAGAGATGGGGTGTTTGGGATCAGGGATGGAATGGCAGGGGTGCGGTTGTAGGAATAAGTGGTTAGGGAATTATGAACCTGGAGTCACAAATGGAAGTTGAGAATCAGGGGTAAGTGTCACGGATGGCAACTCAGTGGGTGGGATTCAGATTGTGGAAGCTGTAGGTGTGAGTGGGAGTTGGGGGCTGAGATTCAGAGGGTTTGGAGCCTGGGAGAAGGTGAAGTTTTATGGGCAAGGTCAATGCAGTGGTGTGAAGGGTCAGGGTTTGGGGATTGAGTGTGTTAAGGTGTTGGAGTTTAATTTGGGAATTGAAGTGGGAGTTGGCTTTGAGAGCCGGGTGTTTGTATTCAGGATGGAGAGAGTCAGGTGGATGGGATCCGAGTGAGGTGGTAGCAAACAGGGCAGTGGAGAGGTGGTACAATGGAATTCAGGGGCTGGGTATTTGGGGGCCAGGGATTTAGGCTGGAAGAGCAATGAGTATAGAGAATCAATGAGATGGGAGTCATTTCTTTTGGGATTTGGGAGTTGTGAGTTAGAGAAGTCAAGCTGGGTCAGAGAGATGTTGGGCATATGAGAGTTGGAGAGGTAAGAGTTGTGTTGCGTGAGTGTTGGGTTGTGGGGGTCAAGGTTTGGCAGTTGGGTTTGGAGATAACAAAAACAGGAGTTGCCCGAAAAGCTCAGCAAATCTGACAGCATCTAAGAAGAGAAACCAGATTTAATGTTTTGGATCTGGTGATCCTTCTTCAGAACACATCTGCCTCTGTGGTTCTTTTGGTTTTTATTTAGGATTTGGAGGTAGGTCAGTATGTGTTTGGGGTCAGAGGATGGGTGTTGGCACTCAAACCTCAGTAACTATTTATCAGCTTCTGTGAGTTTATTTTGTCATCTATTAGTTGCTTTATTCTTAGCTTTTGTTACCAAAGTGCCTATGAAATGCTGAATGATTTCTTTATTTAGAGTTTGATACTTTAATTTTAGTTTTCTCCATGATTTCTTAGTTCACTTTTAATTCTTTCCTCAGTTCATCAGATTCCTATTGTTGTCTATTGATTATCTTGCTGTCTGTGCTGAACTACTTTGGAAATCTCATTTTAACAATTTTGATAATTAATCTGTCATTCATTTTCACATTTCCAAAGTAGTTGGCATAGTCTGGCAAAATGCATTTATAAATGAGTTGTAAGCATATGTGATTCCCATCCAAAGCTATATTTATTGCTGTCTAGTTTCATCTCAAATTGCTCTTTCATGCTGTAATCTTATTCTCTGATATGTAAACCAGATTGGGTAAGGGTAGAGGCTTCCTTTCCCTGAAGAACACAGTAAGACAGTTGAGTTTTACAGGAAAATTAGAAGCCTTACCTCTTAAAAGGCAGAAATTACTAGATTTATTGAAATTGATTTGATATCTTGCCATAGTGAAGTTGCGTTGCTAGGAATATTGGTCTAGTACTATACTATTGCAACACCATACCCTCAGCCTCCTGTATTGCAATGACTGCTGCATTACACCTTCATCATGCCTTTCAATGGAGCAGATAAAAATGTTTTTTGTACAAATCTTCAAAAGCACAGTTTTTTTTAAAATGCCTTTCAGGTGTATATCCAACAGCTATTACATATTACGCCTGACAGAAAGATAATAAACCTGGAAAGGAGCGGTAAATTCTGGAAATTTCCAGAAGCTTACTGTGCTTCATTGAAATTCAAGATCCTGCCTTCCAGGAGGCATTTCTGTTTCATGAAATAAACCCTAAAAACATTAAGTAAAACCATGTTGTAACGATCATATACTGAGTAAACAAGGCACGCTCCCTCATAGGGATATTTACATCACTGCCACCTCAGTGTGTCTTCAATGCCTCCATGTTTCTTGGATGCATTTTGAAAACACTTGTATGTTTGAGCTAAATTTCAACACCTTACTGAGTTGATCGAAACCAAAATTAAAAAACAAACTTCAACTAGTGCGAATGATGTCTTATAAGAAAGTTACCTCCAAATGAATCCATGTGCAAAATATCATATATGTATATTTTCCCAATTTAAAAGTTCTGTGTAATTTTCAGAGATGTTAAAAAAGTCACTCTCTTTCAACATTACTGCAATCTTCTTTGATTTAGTATAATTTATACCGAATGATGTTTATGCGAAGGTTGGAATATGTAAAACATGATCTTGTGTGGGTTTGATTTTTGAACGCTCTTTAAATGTAGCCAATTTATGCCGACTGAAGATTTCTTTAAGCACTTAAATCTGCACAATCAGAGTATTGTTTAACTGGCAGCTGCACAGATTCATTTTATGACGACTAGACATGAACAACATATTGCGATGTAAGAAGTTATGAGACTACACCATGAATGGAATATTATTAATTATCAACAGCAGCAAGGAAGGTTTGGGATCTGGTAAAAAATTGTTTAAGACTTGATTTAATTAAGGTGAATTAGTTCTCCAAAATAGAGTGGACATATTTATTACCTAAACAGAACAATATTATACAAACAGAACAATATTTGGTGAATAGCTTAAGCAATTGTACGCGCATATATTTATGATTTTCATTTTGGTCTTTAGCTTCAAGAGACGCATTAACTTTAAACTGAATTATTTGCAATGTTTTGAATATTGAGCGTCAGTATGTTTGAATTCATGAATAAATCACAATGAAATTGGAATCAATGACGACAGAAACTGCACAGTAAAGTAAAAGTTCAAACAAGAAACAATATTAAAATATACAAACACCTGGCTGGAAATAGCAATTAGAATGAATCAATTGAAGTTTTCAATCAAGCTTTGAGGGTTTTGGAAATAAATACTAATTTGCTGTCCCTCATCAGGAAAACCTATTTGACTGAGAATTATCATGTACTAACTGTAAATATTTGTTTTATGTCCACTGAAATATAATACTAATTTCACAGAAGACAATGAAATGCTGAATGCATTGTGTGTGTGTGTGTGTGTGTGTGTGTGTGTTTATATAAGTGAGAGAAAGAAAGAGAGATTGAAATAGAGAGCATCATTAAACAGACAACATTTATCCTGTGAATTAAATGCATGCACAAGCATTCTCTCTCAAAAATAGTCAGGAGACAATATTATTCTTTCAATGGCATTTACCAAGTTATCTTATAAATAACCCCTTTTATACTTTGCTTTAAATGGTTTACTAATTGCCAATTTTTTTTAAAATTGTGAGGATTTTTTGTTTCCCGATGTGCAAGTGGCATCCAATTGTATTTTAAGATTGATTTCACCCAAAGGTATAAAGTACAATGGAGGCGAATGGATTTTGAGCAAAAATGAATTACTGCGAAGTTATGGAGCAACTTCACATTAGAAAGGAACACTTGGACCTATGTATTGCCTTTCAAGACAACTAGATGTCATGAAGTGTTTTACAGACAATTAAATATTTTTAAAGAGTAATTAGTGCTGTAATGCAAGACATACAGCAGACAATTTGTGCACAGAAAGCTTAATGTGATAATGACCAGATAATCTGCTTTAGTGATGTTGGTTGAGAGATAAATATTGAGCAGAATAATAAGGATAACTCCACTGCTTTGCTTTCAAATACTGTCATGGGATCTTTTACATTCACTTGAGTGCAGCCAGGTCACTATTTGATATCTGATTTGAAAGATAGTGTCTCAAAAACAAGTTTTCCCTTGTATACCCTACTGATGATGAGCCACTGTAGTCAAGCATCAACTCTGTTTTCTCTTCATGTGTGGCCAGATCAGCTGATTTCTCCAGCAATTACTGTTTTGTTTGTTTCATATCTCCAGCATCCACATTTGTTTGTTTTATCGATGTATATCCTTGGTACCGTGAAGGAACTTGCATTTCTGGTCACTTCTAAAGGATTTTTGATATATGTGAACAGGTGTCACAATAATGTTGTTGGTTTAGTTAAATTAGCTTTAGTCAATTTAGCTCAAATGAGTACAGTGAAACATTTATAAATCGCCAGTTACAGAGCCATCTTAGGTACAAAAGTAAAACTTGCTGGAAGAGCTCAGCAGGTCTGGCAGCATCTGTGAAGAAAAAATCAGAGTTAACATTTTGGACCATTGTCCCCTCCTCAGGGCTAATGGTGGCTGGGGAAATGCCGGCTTATATTCTTTATTGATTAATGTGATGAGGGTATCACTGACCAGACAGCATTTATTGCCCATCCCTAATTGCCCAGACACCAGTTAAGAATCAACCACATTGCTGTGGGTCTGGAGTCACATGTCGGCCAGACCAGGTAAGGATGTCTAGGCCCGAAACGTCAGCTTTTGTGCTCCTGAGATGCTGCTTGGCCTGCTGTGTTCATCCAGCCTCACATTTTATTATCTTGGAATTCTCCAGCATCTGCAGTTCCCATTATCTCTGATACTATTTTAACCTCACTGCGAAGCCTCTTCCAGGGATGCCTAACCTGAAGAAGTTACCCTCCTCCCTCCGGACCAACCTCAGGGAATCTCTCTCCCATTGCAAACTCTCCATCTTCGGTCCGCCTCCCCCTCTCTCCCTATTTATTCCAGCTCCCTCTCCCCCTCCCCCTCTCTGATGAAGGGTCTAGGCCCGAAACGTCAGCTTTTGTGCTCCTGAGATGCTGCTTGGCCTGCTGTGTTCATCCAGCCTCACATTTTATTATCTAGGTAAGGATGTCAGTTTCCTTCCCTAAAGGACATTAGTGAACCAGATGGGTTTTCCCTGACAATTGACAATGGATTCATGGTCATCATTAGATTCTTAATTCCATATATTCCTTAATTGAATTCAAATTCCACCATCTGCCATGGTGGGATTTGAACGCACATCCCCACAATGTTTTCTGGGTCTCTGGATTAACAGTCCAGTTATAATACTTCTAGGCCATCACCTTCCTATCGTCTGCAGAAAATAGGGTGGAGAATGGGGTAGGGAGTCTGAAGAGAGAGAAAAGCAGATGAATAGACAAAGGAGCTGATAACTCTGATCTTTTCTTCACAGATGCTGTCAGACATGCTGAGCTTTTCAAGCAACTTCTGTTTTTGTTCCTGATTTACAGCATTCACAATTCTTTCAGTTTTTATTAGCTACAAGTGTACCTAGGTACAATCCATACTATGCAGATATTACTAAAGCTTCAAATCTATGTAAGAGACAGCTGGTACTTCCAGATATGTCCAAATAAAATATTGTCCTACCTGGCTGTACGAATGTAATTTTCAATTCACTAACTACTGTACTGTGTGTTTGGTATGTGTTTCACTGTGTAAGAGAGTGTGATGAAGAAATAGAGCTGTTAATACTTTACAGCTTCATCAAAGGAGAAAAGAAATACATTCAAAACAGTAAACTCAATTGGCTGATTTCATAGGTGAGGCCAAATTGATTTCAATTAATACTATCCTTTTAATAAAACAACAATAAAGATAAATTATCTTTCACTATTGATGCAATATCATTATTTGATACTTCATTACATGCGCCACAATGTCTACACGTAATGTTGCTGCATTATATGAATCATAGACAACTTTTATTGACAACAATTAAGATTAGAAAATTACCTATTTTGTTTTTCCCCTTTTATTACGTTGTCAACTACAATATATCACATCTTGCAAATTATGACTGTACTGAAATTGGTTGGTGGAATCAATATATTTTGTGGCTATATTATTGTTTGATTACCATTGCTGGAAACTGAAACTGTTTTCCTTGAGCATATGGCATAGCCAGGTAATCATTGGGCCATGTGCACAAAATAAACTAGGTACTTACAAAATTGTCATGATAATCATACACCCAGTGTGAAATCTTATCTTTCTTATTTATTTTATCCAGCCACACTTTATTCTCATTTTGGAAAGCATATGAGAAATCAATACATTGTAATAATAAAACATTGACATTTTCATCATATTCCTAAAGATTACCAAACACACCTTTAAAATTAGGATAATGAAATGTGAGGCTGGATGAACACAGCAGGCCCAGCAGCATCTCAGGAGCACAAAAGCTGACGTTTCGGGCCTAAGCCATCCAGCCTCACATTTCATTATCTTGGATTCTCCAGCATCTGCAGTTCCCATTATCACTGATACAATTTTAACCTCACCTTTAAAATTATTATTTTACCAAAGTTCAATACATATTTTTTAAAAAAAAATGTTTGTTAAGAACAGCAGATTGATATTTTGTGAAGCTGTGCTGGTGATCCATAGTTCCATACATACAAGAGCTTTTGGAGAAAATTTGATCATTCCTTTGAATATTTTGTTGTATCTGTGTTTTCCACCCTCTAATGGTTGGCGCTAATTTAAAACTGTGCTTTGAATGAGCCTTAACAGTGTTGTGGGATATTTGCCAACTGGGACATAATAGCCAGGCCTGAGTCTGTCCTCACCCCAAACTCTATGTATGTTCACTTTCTAGCAGAGGTCTGTGACTAACAACATGACATGGCAACACTGACTGAGCCAAGGGACATTGAGACCACATCATAGTACTGCAATTGTCATATCGGTACGAAACAGGCTTGGAATTGCAGATCTACTTGATATACATGGTTCAGTGCAACAAAACTCAGCTACCTTATCTAGCTAATTCACCAAAGATAAATTTGTACACTCCCAAGGAAAAACATGAATGGGTCACATTTGTTGAAAAAATACTCTATAGTGCAGGTAGTTTAGCACTGAACAGTTACATTGGAATTGAATTATTTTGTGAAGATGTACAGGAAAAGCAGTTTTAACAAATGTATCAGTGTTTCAATGGCCTCTGGCCAAGCCAGATGCCTTTTGATCCATTAAGAGTGCGAGAACTTTGACATACTTTTGCATGCAGCAATTATTTACATGGATGCTGGACTTTTAAAAGCATAGTGTGGAACTGTACAGTAATGTGACTTCTACTGTGGATTTGCCAGTAGGCTTTAAAGTCACAAGATCATTATTGACAAAATTTGAGATTTCATACATTGGTGGGTATTGAGTGGCTGTGGAGAGTGGAGTTTAATAAAATTCCAACTGATTTTTCAGCTGTAAAAAGCTACTCCAAGATGTTATACCTACATGGGTTGGCATGTGCACTGTGTTGCAATGTGTGCGTATATTTTCCTATTGAAGGTAGCACGTCAGCTAATATTATATGTTCCTTTGAGCTAAAAGTCAACTTATAAAAGAATATATAGAGGATATGATAACATTTTCTTATGCTTTTTTTTAAATCTCAAAATCAACTGCTTGAAGTTTGGCACCTGTGGCAGCCTTGTGCCAGGGCTTTTCCTACAGATGGCCTTTACTTTTAGTTCTCTCTCCATCTTATTGTAGTTAGCTCCTCTCTAATGTCTAAGGCAGAATGCTGTGATTTCAAATTTAATTCAAACGCAAAAGCTTGGCTGCAACATTATTACAGCTTTGAACGAGTGTTGCATAGTCAGAGATATTTTGCATCACATGAGTTATGAAACCAGGTGAGACATTAAACAAAAGCCTTATTCACTTGTTTAAAATCTTTAGTTAAGTGTCAATGACGCCAAAATACCGATGAAGAAGAGTAAAAAGTACTCCTCATCACAGAGACATTCATCTCTGATGAAGGGTCTAGGCCCGAAACGTCAGCTTTTGCGTTCCTGAGATGCTGCTTGGCCTGCTGTGTTCATCCAGCTCCACACTTTGTTATCTTGGATTCTCCAGCATCTGCAGTTCCCATTATCACTAAGAAGTACTCCTGATGGTCTGTCCTGCAGTCAACTCAACCAAGAACCGTTCATCTAATTATTGTTTGTGGAATGTTGAACACAGAAAATGAATGAATTTTAGAATCTAAGTATTTATTTATTTGAAAAGGTGAACTGTTCAAATATTTAAAATTCTATTTGGAAGAACTCAAAAACATTGAGGGCTAAGCTAAAATCCCAAAGACAGAATGGAGAGTTCTATATTCCAGCCCACCAGAAAGGTTTTGCTCATTTAATAAAAGCCTTTTCACAATCTTGCTATATTGGGAAAAGTGCTTTAAAACTCAAACAAAACATACATCAAATTAGAATCATACCACGTACTCCTATTTATTGAGGATTTGGTTTTTGGTGAGTAGCAACATTAAATAGGATGCTGATAACCAGCTTCCTGTTTTAGTCTTTCTGCCCCCAGTATAGGTAAAACTTTATATTTCCAATATAAAACAACATGAGCTGTGGCAGATTTTTATTTTTATTTATATTTTTATTTATAGATTTTTATTTGCTTCTTTTTAATCCTTCAATGGAAGATTAGCAACTTAACCTTCAGAGTTTGTCAGCTCTTCATTAACATAATAGTTGAGGAAGACCATTCGTCTAATGTTAATTCAGCCATTCAGGAATCTGCTAAATCCTTCCCATTGGCATGTCCAGTTGTTTCTTAAATGATACTAGACTTTTTACTTTCATTGCTTTATCTGGATGTTTACTATACCTATTGATCACTTCTTTTGTTTGAAGTTGATAGCTAATTAGTTTGAACCTGTGTCCCATGTTCACACTCATAATTTTATTGGAAGCTATGTTCTGGATTTTTTAAAATTTGCTGAACTGGTTTAAGTATCTCCACAAAATAGCCTCAGTTACATTTTCCTGCGTTAAAACGTCCAATTTCTCTAGTCTTTCCTAATTACTAACTCATTAGACAGGTAGGCCTACTTGTTGCTGTTTTCTGCACCTCTTCCAATTCTTACAGATCTTCTCGGCAACAATAACTGGGCTGAATAATCCAGTTTCAGCCAGTTTCACTAAAGCACTGGGGACATAATCACCTCATTTTCTGATAATGTTTATTTGTTGTATTAAATTTGTTGATTGATGCTGTCCGACAGTTGAGTGTGTTTAGTAGCAAGTCTACTAAAATTAGTAGTTCTCAGAATTGGATTGTACCTGAATTTGGACCCAGTATAGCACACAGAATACAGATTGCACACTGTTGAGGCAGGACTGTACTGAATTGCTCTGCCAACCTTCTTTATTTATGCCTATTAAACAGGCACAGTCCTGATCCAATTCTTAGATTTGAGGTATATTTCAATGGTAACTTAATCATTTTGATATCTCATGAGTTAAGCATGCCCTGCCTACTTGTAGCATTTTCCATTTAGCTGCATTGTGCATAACATGCTATTCTGTCTACTTGCATTACTTGTCCAAGATATTCTATCATTTCTGAATCGGATTCTTAGATTCCACTATCCTCCTAGTTTGAAATCATCTTCAAATTTGACCACTTTACTCTAAACATCTAAATCTAGGTCATTTAAATGGGAAGCAGTAGTGTCCTGAACTCTGAGCCCTAAAGTGCCTCACTCAGTAGGTAAGAGTTATCAGCATTTTGGAGATGGCACAGATTTGGGACTCCTTATGAAATGGTAATGGAATGTACCAAGAGGGGAGCTTGATATCTTCTGCTATGACTGAACAATTCATGAGCGATTGATTATAATAACTGAGTGGTTAATTAATAGCCATGGCCTATACCAGATACAAACGCAGCGAACGGTCAACATTGTTTATTTGATGGTCTTCTCATATACCGAGAGAGGCCCACAGTATATAGGAAGACCACTGAGTAAACTCATGATACTCTTTCAGTGGTTTCCTGATGGGGGTAGGTCTTCCTTAATGGTCAAACCAAAACCAGAGAATCAATTGTCTCCCACAGCTCTGGGTTTGCTGGTGGAGTGTTTACCACTCTGATCACTACAGTCTGCCTGTCTGGAACGTGAATGTAACATGTTCACAGTCTCTTCCTCTCTTTGCAGCCTCAGCAGCAGTTGGCTCTATGAGTGACACTGTTATGGCTGCAAATGCTGCTGATCCTTCAATTAGGCCAGCACCTCTCATTGACAGACCTCTGTGCTGAACTGAATGAAATATTCTGCCGTAGATCCCACCACCTGTCCAAATGGAGTTGTATTTACTTTTGTTCCCAGCAGGGGAGCAACATTGGATTTGAGAATGTTCTGCTCAGCATTTCCCCCACTTGACACAGTTAATCTATGAAAATTCATTGTTTCCTATCCATCTGCCAACTTCTCGTGTATTGATAAGGCTTACTTTGAATCTCTGATGTATATGATTTTGTTTGGAACTTTGTATCAAGCCTTTTGGAAGTCATTAGTGCCTTCCATATTTCATTCCAGGTGTCACTTTCTCTTGGCTATGTTTAAATTTTAAACCAGCAGATTAACTCCGATTGGTGCATGAAGATGTTCTTTGAATTCATATACATTATGTCTGCTTCAATTTAGCAAAATAGATAACAACCATTTGCTGGTTAATTCCTCCATCTAAAACCCTAGCCATTCCAATCAACTGGCCTGGACTAAAATTCTTAAAAATCTTGGCAGTTAACTGTCAAACAGCATTAATGGGTATATTCTTCATGGAAATTACTCTATCAATCAGAAATTACTTGCCAACCGATCAGGATTTTCCGCTCATACATTATAAATGTTGGTTTTCTCCTTGAATTGGTTTTGCTACAAATTGCCCTGATGACTACATGATTAAAACTTTCAACAAAATGTATCTTTTTGCAGCAATACTCAATGTCTATCTTAATATTGTGATGTTACTTCATAGGATGTAAAAGTCATTGATGACACCAGTTTTTATTGTTTGTCCCCATTTTTCCTTCAGAAAGTGGTGATGAGCTGCTTTCTTGAACTGCTAAAATCCATCTGGTGTTGGTGCACTCATAGTGCTGTTAGGAAGTGAGTTCCAGGATTTTCATCCAATAACAGGGACGGAGCAATAATAGTGCTCCATATCAAGATGATGTGTATCTTCATTGCAGGGAATATTAGCAATCGGTGCTGTTTCCATCCAACTGCTGCCTCTGTCCTTCTAGTTAAGAGAACTCTTGGATTTGGAATGTGCTGTGGAAGGAGGCTTGGTAAGTCTCTGCATTGTAGCTAGTACATTGTACACAGCATTGCTATTATGCATCAGGGACAGAGAGAGTGAATGTCGAAGGTGATTTTTTTTTAATTCATTCACGGGATGAGGACATTGCTGGCCGGGCCATATCTATTATCCTTCCCTAATTGCCCATAGGGCAGTGAAAATTTAACCACATAGCTGTGGTTCTGGAGTCACATGTAGACTAGACCAGGTAAGGATGGCTGTTTCCTTCCCTCAGGAGATTAGTGAACCAGATGGAAATTTCCAACAATTGACAATGGATTCATGGTCATCATTAGATTCTTAATTCCAGATATTTATTGAATTCAAACTCCACCATCTGCCATGGTGGAGTTTAAACCCAGAACATCATCTGGGTCTCTGGAATAATAGCCCAACGATAATATCACTAGGCCATCACCTCCCCATAAATGGAGTGCCCATCAAGTGCTCTACAAAGATTTGTACATGTTGTTGAAGTCTCACTCATCCAGGCAAAAAGAACAACTTCCATCACATTCCTGACATGTACCCTGCAGATAGTGGACCGGTATTGGGGAATCAGGAAGCGGATTACCTGCCTCAGAATTTCCAGAACTGACATGCTTTTGTCATCAATGTATTTATATTGCTGCGCCTGTCGAAATTTCAATCAATGTTAAATACCAAATATTGTTGGTAATACCATAAGATGTTGATAGGAAATTGATAGTTTTGTTTTTGTTGTTGAATATGGTTATTTCCTGGTATATGTGTAGCATGAATGTTACTTACCACTTCTCAGCCCAAGCTTGGGTCTTGTCCAGGTCTTGTTGCATATAAACAAGGACTGCTTCAGTATCTGAGGAGTTGGGTATAGTGCAGAACACTGGGCAATTATCAGCAAACATCTCCACTTCTGACCTTAAGATGGAAGGAAATGCTTTATGCCAATACTGCCTGTTATACAGAGTACTAAGTATGACTCCAGCCAGAGCAGAGTTTTCCTCCAATTCCCTTGGATTTAAAACTTGCTCATGTTCCTTGATATCATACTTGGTCATATGCTACCTTGAAGTCATACCAATATACCATAAGACCATAAAATTAAGAAGCTGAAGTAGGCCATTTAACCAATCAGGTCTGCTCTACCTCTCAAAGAGATCATGGCTGATCTGATAATCCTCAACTTTACTATCTTGTCCTTTCTTCCTAATTCACTTACTGATTAAAAATCTATCTGTCTCAACCTTGAATATATGTAATAATCCAGTCTTGACAGCCCTCTACGATGAAAAATTCCACAGATACACTACCCATTGAGAAAAAATATTCTTCTTCATCTTGTCTTAAATGGGTGACCCCTTTAGATTATACCCTCTGGCTGTAAATTGTCTGCAAGGTGAAAAAACTTTTCATATCTACCTTATCAAGCTCCTAGGGATTGTATATGTTTCTATAAAGTCACCTCACCTTCTTCAAAAATTCAGTGAGCACAAGGCCAACCAACTCAATCTCTCCTCATAAAAAAAAACTCCATTACCAGAACTGACCTTAGTAAACCCTCAATGCCAGTACACATTTTCTTATGTCAAATGTCATACAACACCAGGTTATGGTCCAACGGATTTATTTAAAATCACAACTTTGCAGAGTGTAACTCTTTCATCAGGTGAAGATTTTACCTGATGAAGGCGTAGCGCTCTAAAAGCTTGTAATTTCAAATAAACCTGTTGTATTATACCTTAGTGTCTTTTGACATTTGACTTTTTCCACACCTGTCCAACATTGGCACCTCCATACCCTTCCTTAAACAAGGGAACCAATTCTGTGTTCCCAGTGCCTTCAGAAGCCATGTTAAAATTAAATAAAAAGATAAAAATAATTTGAAAAAGCCCATTCAATACATTTAAAATCCCTTGAGTATTTAATCCCCTATTAAAACAACATTTGTCTTCATAATCCTACATTAAAAACAGCTAATTCTTTTAGCACCCACTCTAACAATTACATGTTGGGCAAAGCAGTTGAGCACTAATGAGGCTGTAATGACAGTATTTAGGGTTATGGCAGTGAATAGCTATTGAAGTGCTAACAATTTGTTTTTGGCATTCACAAAGACACAAGTGGAGGAAATTTTTGGTTTCTTTAGTAAAAGTCATGCTATTTAAATACTTTGATTTTTTTCTAGTGAATTTACTCACGCTACACAAGCATTTACATCCACTTTCAAAAATTACAACTCACACACTCTGGAAGAAGGCCCTTGCTGCAGCTGTTTCTTTGAGCTCAGCACCAAGTTCAAATGGCCAGTGGCCCTGCTGAATTTGGGTCTCATTTATGTGTGGGTCACATCCCTCTACCTGATTCCACTACTAGCACAAATAAGACCTGTTACCCAAGACGGGGGCAGATCATCCAGATCCATATTCTGGTCCCCATTTTTAAAGGTCACAGGAGTTTCCATGATTTTGTGAACGTCAAGTGTCTGAAGTGAAACACAAAACCACAATCTCTGACTCTAAGGAAAAATTGAAGTTTATAGAATGAGGTGAAGCTTTCACTGCTCCAGAAGGAAGTATGAAAAGGGATCAATGATCTGAATAATCCGTGCTAATTTCATATTCCCTCTGTACAATCTGCTGAAGCTGAGCTTTGACAGAATTCTTGGTATACTACCTGTCAGGTGGAGAATATTTCATGGGGCTGGGAAGATTATAACAAGGTAAAAGAAAGTAACATGCAGTCCTGTCCAGAAGAAACATTTTTTAATGCTACAGAACATTTTAAATCAAATCAAAGTGAAAATATGGAAGGAATGCAGAGATGAGCCAAATAGTCATTAGAACCAAATGTGAAACAAGAGAAAGGTAGCAAACAGATTAAGCATGGCACTGTAAGTAAAAAGATAAGGAGCTAGGAATACAACAAGGAAAACATGGAATAATGCAAGTAAATAAAATATAAGTAAAATATAAATGATAATTGGGATGAATAATACCAAAAAGGAAAGTAATGATTGGAACTTATTTTAGTTGCAGCTGTTCGCTGATCCTTCCTCTGGAATTCCTCAGCAGTTTATCCATTGGAAATGAGTCCAATGTCTCCAATCGCAGATTGATGTCATATGTCCTTGGTCAGAGGCCTGGCTCGGTGCCAAAGGTTGATACATAAACAAAGTTCCACTAAAACGTTCAAGGCCGATCCAACAAGCTGTGACAGCTGGACTTAGAACCCTCTTTTACAATACACTGAAGCTTCACTTGTGGAGGACAATATTGCGGAGCTATGTTCTTCATCAGCTGATTGAAACAATCCAGAAATTGAATAGTCCACTTATTCAGCATTGTGCCTGCCTGCATTATTTTGATAAGAGTGTCTGTGCAGGAAGTACTTGTTTTTCCCTTCTTCATAAGGACAATTCAGTGCAGTATGGTTTCAGTCTTTAGAGGTTGTAAGCTAAGGGGTTAAATCATACAAATCAAATTACTCAGTTTGTAAAACAATGCCGTTTTTGGGCAAGACATTGTGAATAGCTTTACAAAACAGAAGTTGAATACAATTTGGTATCAGGAAGACATAGATGTACAGTTGAAGTTGTTGCTATCTTGGAATTACTCATTCCTTTATGTCAGAATCTACAGACCACATAAACAAATTAATATTATCACTTTCTGTGTTTGACAACATTTCAAAGATAAAGGTCCAGCTATTTTTAAGCCTTGTGGATGCAGTGGTATCTTTATTTCACAACTAAAATCAGGGACAAATATTCACTCTTTTGCACGCTTTTCAATTTAGTATGTCACTGTATGTTCAGTAATAGCATGATATAGAGGGAAAACTGCAAAGGTTGTTTTAATTTGCCTATTAACTGATCCTCCTTTAAGTGTCTCACTATTCTGTCCCATATTCATGCTTATTCCTTCAGCTACAAGGATAGAGCATTCAAGACTATTACCTTCTGCATGTCTAATATAAATGATGCCCATTATTGACTAGCAGTTGATAATAACTGAGATAACAAGGTGTAGAGCTGGATGAACACAGCAGGCCAAACAGCATCAGAGGAGCAGGAAGGCTGACATTTCGGGCCTAGACCCTTCGTCAGAAATGGGGGAGAAGAAGGGGATTCTGAAATAAATAGGGAGAGAGGGGAAGACAGATAGAAGATGGATAGGGGAGAAGATAGGTGGAGAGGAGACAGGCAGGTCAAAGAGGTGGGGTTGAAGCTGGTAAAGGTGAGTGTAGGTGGGGAGTTAGGGAGGGGATAGGTCAGCCCAGGGAGGACGGACAGATAAAGGGGGCGGGATAAGGTCATTATGTGGGAAATGGGAGTGTGGCTTGAGGATGGAGGAGGGGATAGGTGGGAGGAAGGACAGGTTAGGGAGGCCGGCATGAGCTGGGCTTGTTTTGGGATGCAGTTGGGGGAAGGGGAGATTTTGAAGCTTGTGAAGTCACATTGATACCATTGGGCTGCAGGGCTCCCAAACGGAATATGAGTTGCTGTTCCTGCAACCTTCGGGTGGCATCACTCCTCCTTCACAAGCTTCAAAGCCTCCCCTCCCCCTACCGCATCTCAAAACCAGCCCAGCTCGTCCTTGCCTCCCTAACCTGTCCATCCTTCCTCTTATCCCTTCATCTGTTTTGCCTCAGGCCATCATCCCCAACAATGAGACTATTGTTACTGTCAATCAGCTGCATTTGGATCAGTCATAATATTCACATGGCTAACTCAAGACTTCCAAAACGATCTCTCTATTCTGACCTTTGTAACAGGAAGCACTTAGCAGGTCCACATTATGACCTCAAAGCTTCTCTGAAAAAGTGCAATATCCTCATCAGATCATGGGAATCTCTTGCCCAAGTTAACCCAAGCTAGAGAAGAAGCATACATAAAGCTGCTAACCACCTCAAGAATATGCAATAGGCCCAGGAGAAGGCCAAGTGCAAATACCAGAAGGAGTGTATGAAAACCTGAGCTGCTCACCCCACGTCTCCTCAAAAGCCACCTGCTCCACCTATGACACAGTGCATGGATGCAGCATCAAACTGTTTTTTTTTGCCTCATGACCTGCAAATCTGGGCTGTACAAAAGCCATCCTCGGTTTCAAGGAACAGACTAACAAGAAGAAGCATATTGTCTCCTGAAGAAGTTTATATAAATGCTACAGTGAATGGTCTAAAGCTGTGCCTGTCTTGATAAATCGTTTATTTTTAGTTTTATTTCAGTAAACAACAGAGAGTCCATGTGGTGGTAATATAGCAAGTACACATAATTGTTTCAATTTCTACAGCATGCTGTTGTTTCACTAGATGTTGTGCAAAGGAATTACCCAGATAATTATGCACGTGAGATCCTGTTATGGAATGCACATTAGCATTGAATCTGTCGATATGTAGGGAATAACTCAACAGTTGGAACAGATAAGCTCAATTTTACTATAACTACAATTTGCTTAATTCCATAATTAATTGTTCTTTACAGAATATGGACAATTTATTGAATTTGTGCTTCTGCTGATGGTGTGTCCCACCAAGATTACACATTCAAATTTTAAGTAAACCATTTGATAGGAAACCCATGCTGACCAATTCTTGCGAATACTGACATGCTTTTTTTCCAACAAGCTGTTTGGAAAAAGGGAGTGCACAGGCAGAAAACATCTCTCATGTACGCAATGCACTACCACTGGGCTCTAAAGGTAGAAAATCAGATCAACCAGAAACTAAAATTCTAAGGGTATAGCAAGGAGAGAAAAAAATCAACAACTGAATTTACGTTTTTTGTTGAGATCTGACTTCAGAATCTGATTGGAAAGATTGGATTAACTAATATGAGGATGAGCCTCTGAGGTAGACTTTGATGTAACTGTGGCCTCAGTAGTTATATGCTAATACTCTATTAGAAAGCTGAAACCTGTACAGCACAGAGCATGCTGCTCTGCAGCCCTACCATCATGTGCAGCTAGTTAATAGACACTCTTTAAACTGACTGCACTTGGAGTATTATGAGTAGATCTGGGCATCAAACCTTAGAAAGGATATATTGACCTTGGAGGCATACAACATAGAATGATTCCTGGATTTCAGGGTCACGTTTGATGAGAGATTGTACAAATTGTTTTCTTGAGAATTTAGAAGACTAAGGGGGTGATCTGATTAAATTCTTCAATATATTAACCGGAAAATACATGCTAGGTAAAGATAAACTATTTCCACGAGTTGAAGATTCCAGAACTAGGAAGGAGAGTCTAAAAATTAAGGCCAGGCCATTCAGGGTAAATTTTAGGAAGCACTTCTAAACACAAAAGGTGGTAAATGTTTGGAACACTCTTCCAAAAATAACAGCGGATTCTAAATTAGTTGTTAATTTTATGTCTGAGATAGATTTTTGTTTGCAATGCAAAAGTATTAAGGGAAATGGGCCAAAGGCAGGCGTATGGAGTTAAATCACAGATCAGCCATGATCTCATTGAATGGCAGAATGGTCTCGAGGGACATTGCTATTTTTTTAAAACTGAACTGAGTTTTTGTGACTATTTGATGAAACCATTCTAGAACACTAAGTTGATCATATTTATGTTATTCCTACCTAATTATTTGTGACCTTGTTGTGTAGGAAGCAAACTCTGAAATTATCTCCCTAAAGGTCTCCATCTCTCTTCTGCTGTTTCCTGTTTTAAGATGCATCTTAATATCTATGAATTCGACCAAGTTTTTGACAACCTGCCCGAACACATGACTCACGGTCAAACCTTGCTTCATAATACTACTGTGAAGTGCACTGAGATGGTTAATCACATCAAAGGTGCCTTATAACTACAACCTGGAGTTGTGGTAATGCTTGCCTTTTAGAATCATTATAAATCACTAAGTTCTTGCCAAGATGATATTTCATAATAGAATCTGAAGTAGTACAGATAATAGGTTAAAATAAGTTAAAAATAGCATCCAAGGTTATAGTTCTATTGTTTAAAAGTTGAATAAAGATTGGCTGTTCTCAAATTTAGCAATATTAATTATTCATTAAGTAACTAGAGGTAAGTTTAACTATCCACGCTTCTGGACAGAAACCGAAAGAACTGCGGACGCTGGGAATCTAAAACCAAAACAGAAATAACTGGAAAATCTCAGGAGTCCTGGCAGCACCTGTGAAGAGAAAGCAGAGTTAACATTTCTGGTTCAGGGGCCCCATTTCAGAACTGAAGTTTTTTTTTATTTTTGCGCCGATTCCTCTAGTTCTACTCTTGTTAATGTATGTTCTGCGATCACTGTGCTCTGTTTATAAGCGCAGTTTTTTTTATGATTCCTTTTAGCTCATGCATATCATTTAACATAGTAACTAGGACAAGAATCAACCTCTTGTTTCCTGTTATTATATGTTTGAAAAAAAAATGTCTGCATTATTCATACCAATATTTCTCTCTCAGGCCTGCTGCAGCGCTCCAGTGAAGCTCAATGCAAGCTGGAGGGACACCTACACCTCATCTTTCAACTAGCTACCTTAAGGCTCAGCATTGAGTTGAACAATCTCAGAGCATGAACACCTTCTTCTTTGTTCATTCCCATCCCTACACCCCCAGGTCCTTTTTTGATGCAGGAACAACAAGCACTTTTTCAATGATTCACATTTCCTATTTGCACTCATCCAACATGTATTGCTCTCCTGGCTTATAATCAACGACCCTTTTGTCTGCTTCTCCTCTTTTCTGCTTCTCTGGGGCATCTCTATCTAATCAATTCACTCCCATTTCCCCACCACAGCTCCCCAGCCCCAAATTCATCATCAGCAGAAATACCACCAATTCCCAGCTGCTTTCGTTTCTGATGAAGGGTCACTGGACTTGATATGTTAATTATGTTTTTCTCTCCATAGATACTCCCAGGCCTGCTGAGTTTCTTCACTATTTTCTGTTTATGTTTTGAATCTTCAGGATCCACGGCTTTTTGTTTAAATCCATGTTACCTGCCCTTTTACCTTTAGCCATGATAACACAGAATGGAAAAATAGAATTGGGCATCATGCGCATGTTGTCCCTTTGAAGGAGCTGTCCAAATTCACACTATGCTCCTATTTTTCCCCAGCTATGCTGAAAATTAGTCCTTTTCAAACACAAAATAATTTGTCTTTTAAAGGGGCTGATCTGATTCTATCATCCATTCAGATATTGTGCTACAGATGACAACTCACTCTGTGAGATAATATATCCTGCTTTCTGTCTTATCCATTTGTCAATTGTTTTAAATCTATGGCATTTGGTTGTAAACCCACTTGCTAGAGAAAACAGTTTCTTCCTATTTCATCGGCTTTCATAAATTTGAATAACTCTATGAGGCTTCTCCTTGGTGTTTTCAGCTTCAAGGTCAAAAAGTTCAGCTTCTCCATTCCTTCTACATCACTGACTACCTTCATTCATGTTTTCATTCTGTTAACATCCTCCCTTAGGCCTTACAGTTCTTCCTAAAGTGTGATGACCTAAATTGCATACAAATAATTCTGTTGGTGCCTAGTCAGCAATTTATAAATATTGTTGCTAGCCTTCTGTGTTTTTGTATTCAACGTCCTGGTTTTATAATAGACTGCAGGAAATATCAGTGGGCTAGTCAAGTGGCTGGAATAAGAAAATGGTTCCAGCACAGAAGGAGACTATTCAGCTTGACATACTTGTGCACATTTGAAAAATAAATTGGCTATGCACTTTAATAACCTATGAGGCTACAGACCAAGAGCTAGAAAGTAAGATTTGCTGCTTAGCTACTTGTTAGCTTGTTGGGTTGGATACTATGCGTAAATTTCTGCATCTGTGTGATTTACAAACTCAAGTACCCCTTTTGTATTTTTCAGCTATTATTTGTCTGTGCCTTATCAACTTGCCCTGCCATCATTCAGAGTCAAATAAAGGTGCTTCCATACAAAGACCCCTCAAATTGTAACATATAGGTTAAACAACCACTCCATGCAGTTTCTTCAAATGCAAATCTCTTGACACATATCCACATTGCACCTACCACAAGTCTGCCTGTTTCACCAATTGTCTACATCCTCTCAACACTTGCCACAATTCTGGTCAATATTGTCACGTCAAATTTTGCATCATCTGCAAACAGTTAGTTTGTGGATCCTGTACCTGTTTATATAAAATTAAAAGAACTGATTCAAATACCAACTCCACAGCAAATATCTCTTCTGTCAGAACTTCTGAAGAAAAGCTATCAATCTGAAAGTTTAACTCTGTTTCTCTGTCGACAGTTATTGCTTCACTTGTTGAGCATATCCCGTTACTTATTTCAGTTTTCTAGCATCCGATGTATTATAATTTTAAGATTGTAAGATTTAGTTTTGTGCTTCTACTATGTCCATTTAAACTTCCTCCAGGAATATTGGATGGATCTCATTTTGGCCAGGCAACTTTGTTTAAGTTATCAACGCTGAATGATGCCATATTATTAATCAATAATGACTGAAACAGATGGACTACCTCCTTACCTTTTTGCTATGATTATGAACAAGGCTCAAATAAAGTATTGAATTGCACCTACTCCACAGGTCACAGCATTAAATAAAGATGTTTTTCCCAGTTACCAATTTGGCTAGTGAAATATCTCATCTGTATTAGATTTTAAAGTTAAAAATCTATCAATCTAGTTTGTTTAATTATAATTATTAGCTTATTATCAAAGCAAAACTTATTCAAAGAAGATATAATAACTGGTTAACAGTTTGTAAGGTGGAACTGTAAACATTTATCCCTCTAAATAACCAAACGTGTGTGTATGCGTATACACACACGCACACACAGACATACACACATAGACAGACAGACAGACACACACACACACACACACACACACACACACACACACACACACACACACACACACACACACACAAAGATTTTTTTTTAAATTTCCCTTTCTAGGTTTTTGGCTTATTGTTGAAGGCAAAAGGGATAAAGTATAGGATGTTTTGAAGTCTCTTGTTCTGATGTTCTGGCACATGTGAACAAGTCACTAATCATGCACAGCGATCTCTGGTGTCTTGGCAGACTTAGAATCACAGAATTGTAGGATCCCTATGGTGCAGAAAAATGTCATTTGGCCCATCAAGTATACAACAACCCTTCCTAGCATCCCACCCAGACACAGACCCCTGCCCTAACCACATAACCCCACATTTATCATAGATAACCTACATAATCTGTATTACCCTGGACACTATGCAGCAAGTTGGCATGGCTAATCCATCTGACGTGTATATCTTTGGACTGTGGGAGAAAACTGAAGCATCCAGTGGAAATGCATGCAGATAGGGGGAGAACTTGTAAACTCTACACAGACAGTCACCCAAGGCTAGAATCAAACTTGGGCCCTTGGCGCTGTAGTGCTAAACTTCTCAATATAAAGAAGATCTTTCAGAAGAACAAATAGGTTTCATCCTGAGATGAACAAGAAGCTTCTCTTCAGAATTATGAGGGATTAGTAAGGCAGTCCTTCCTCACAGGCTTCTTTCTCCCCAACTAATTCCAAAATAACAAAACACTACTCTTTCAATCCCAGTTCAAACAGCCCCAACCAGGGTCTGCAGCAAAGAAAGCAGTAATCACTAGCCACATGATTTTTAGGAAGCCTTAACAGAAAAAAATACTCTCCAATGTACTCAATGACCTATTTTAATTAAGCCACTTGAAACTTGAAATAAATCAATCTTTTTATAATTATTCAAAATGTAAATAATATGAACTTGAACATGAGGGGTCCAAATAGTAAATTTGCAGATGACACATAAATTGGCTGTGTAGTGTATGAGCGGAGGATAGCTGAGAGCTCCAGAATGGGTTGGGGGAATGGGCAGAAAAGGGGCAAATAGAAATCAACTCTGATAAGTGTGAGGTAATGTATTTAGGACGTCAAACAGTAAAAGGGAATACACAATTAATGTGAATATACTGAGGGGGATAGATGAAGTGAGAGAACTTGATGCTGCAAGTGCACAGATCCCTAAAAGTAGCAGTACAGATAAATAACATTGTAAAGAAGTCACATGGAATAGTGCCCTTCATTGGCAGAGGTATAGAATACTAAAGTAGGGGTATAATGATGAAACAGTATTAGACACTGGTAAGGCCACAGTTGGAGTATTGTGTGCATTTCCAGTCATCATATTACAGGAAGGACATAATTGCTCTGGAGACAGTACAAAGAAGATTTACTAGAATGTCTCAGATCCTAATGTCTTCTACGAGTAGAAACATTTTCTCCATGTCCTCGTTAGCCAGTATTCTGTAAGTTTCAATGAGATCCCCCCCCCTTCTCAACTCCATTGTGTACAGACTCAGAGTCCTCAACTATTCCTCATATGACAAGCCCTTCATCCCCAGAATCATTCTTGCAAACTTCCCCTTGCTCCCCCTCCAAGGCCAACAAATCTTTCCTTGGAACGGGGACTCAAAACTGTTCCCTATATTTCAAATGTGGCCTGACCAGAGCCTTATACAGCCTCAGCAGTACATCTTTGCTCTTGTATTCTAGCCCTCTTGACATGAATGTTAATATTTTATTTGTCTTGCTAACAGCCAACTGAACCCGCATGTTAACATTAAGATAATCTTCAACTAGGACTCTTAAGTCCCTTTGTGCTTCAAACTTCTGAAGCCTTTCTCTATTTAGAAAATAGTCAACATCTCTATTCTTCCAATCAAAGTGCATAACCTCACATTGACCCACAATGTATTCCATCTACTACTTCTTTGCCCACATTCCTAGCCTGTCCAACTCCTTCTAAAGCCTTCCAGCTTCCTCAACATTACTTGTCCCTCCACCATTCATTGTGTCAATTGAAAATTTAACGCTGATGCTCTCAGTTCCTTCGTCTAGATTGTTAATGCATGAGGTGAATAGTGTGGTCCCAACACTGACCCCTGTGAAACTCCTCTATGCACTCGGTGGCACCTTGATAAATACCTCTTTAATCCCACTCTCTGCCTTCTGTCAGTCAGCCAATCCTTTAGCTATGCCAGTACCTTGCACCCTGAAACCATGAGTTTCCATTGGCAAAAGTTACATTAAGGTTGGTGAGGGCAATATTTGGGCTGATGAGGATAAGGCCGTGCAGGTCCCTTCTGATGTTTGCTTCACATTCTGATACACATTCAATTTGTTTTTTATGTCTTTGAAAGGTTGACAATTCAGTCAATACTGGTATTAAATAGTCTTAATGTTGAATGTTATATTTATTTAGTTGTGTTAGTTTTGTCCAGTTTCGTAGAGGGTTTCTTATAGCAGGACTTAAGGGGATTTCTTGCCATGTCTCCAAAACTCATCACACTAACTACATACCCCACATTAATGACACTCCTCTGGTCTAATTCTAGCCCCCTTCTACCACTTACCATAGCCAGAACAATTTGCTCCTGTCGAGGTACCCCAGAATGGACCAACATTCCTGGCGTCAGGCCATCACACACCCTGTCAGGAACTGCCAGTCCAGAGCTAACCTGAACAATTCCTGGTATTTACCCCAGACATGGTAAAGAAGAGATGATTGGCACTCCACAGTCTGGGCAGGGATCGGGAGATCTTGGTGAATGGGGTGGTATAGAGGTGGAATGATCTTTTCTCCAGACCAGCAGTTCAGGCCATGATACCAGACAATGCCAAGTTGGCCTGATTGTGTCACCCTGATCAGTGCAGCCTCAGCCACTTGGAGGAATGCCCAGAAATTTTAGAAGAAAGTTAATGACCTTCTGCACTCAGCAAGCATAGGTGCTCATCTTCTCTCTGATACTTCGCACTCATTCTGAGTACTGTTCCTACCTCCTAACGAGGGTCATACTCTACTACTCTCACAATTGTATGTAGTAAATTTCCTCCCTCGCTATCAGCCACCCAGACACCACTAATCCTACATTTTTAAAGACTGCAAAGAAAAGTATAAGGAGAATTATTCACCTTCCTTTTGCAGATTAACTGGTAGACTGTAATATATTATACTTTGAGATTGTCGGGAGACTTTTGCAATAGTCAAGGTAAAGTTGACATTTCATTACCATCTTTATTACAACATTCCTGCAACACATGTTGCGCCTGTTATCATATTATCAGACTGCAATCAACAAGGGTTAAGTTGTAAAATGTATAACCTAGTTAGAGGTCTACAAGACTTGTGTGTGGTCCTGTTTTACGATTCAACTGTCGGTCTGCTGTTATTCGTTGTGACAGCTTCTCCTGATTGCAAAGTCTCCTGACTGTGTCAGTATCTCAAACAGCACTGAAAGGAGATAATGGCAGATGACTTCTGCATTATCTTTATCATCTCAGATACAAATTGGTGCACTGTCAAAAACTGAAACATAAATGCCATGACAGGAATTCTAAATAAAAAGCAAATCCTGGAAACCTGAGAGCTATACTGAAATTGTTAATTGTCTTTGACCCTATAACTCCAATTTCTTCCTACTATTTTACTTCTATCAATTCACACTTACTTGTGTATGCTTGTGAAAGTGAGGGATGCCACAAAAATAAAGCAAAGAATTATAGCTACTGGAGATCTGAAGCAAAAAGAGGAATTGCTTGGGAAACTCAGCAGGTCTGGCAGAATCTGTGGGGAAGAAGCAAAGTTAGAGTTTCAAGCCTGGTGAAGAGTCTGATGAAGAGTCACTGGACTTGAAACATTAATTGTGCTTTCTGCTTACAGATACTGCCAGAGCTGCTGAGTTTCTCAAGCAATTTCTATTTTTTGTATGAGGCATGTCATTCTGGGATTTGAAACTTCTCTAATTGAATCCCCATTCTCCTCTTGCTGCACCATCTCATCGCCACCCATCCTTTCACCCAGGTGCAGCAAAGGGTCAAAGTAGATTACAGTCTTATATCCTAGTAATAGTCACCTTGTGACAGATGAGTGTCCTTAACTATTATTAGGTCAATTCTAAGTAAGAATACTAATTTAATGCCAATTATGATTCATACAGTGGCAAAAGGGAAATAGAATTTTCATCCTAATAGTTTGAATTGAACTCAAAACTACAAGTCTGTTAGGACCATGTGACTTGCAGACCATACTGTGTCTACGTTTATACTTGGCAGCCAAGCTAAATGATGTGATGCTATGATACTAAGCTTAATAATGTTACAAATATTGAGTTCAATTTTTCTTTCCCATCGACACACAAAGTAGTTGCAGTCACACTGTTATCTGACAAGTAGCTTGATTTTGCATTGCTTAATTTCAAATCTTAGAATAGAATCCCTACAGAGTGGAAACAGACCATTCATCCCATGAGTCCATACTAGCCCCCCAATGAGCATCATACCCAGACCCTACCTTATCCCTGTAACTCTGCATTTGCCAAGGCTAACTCACCCAACCTGTACATCCCTGGACACCATGGGTAAACTGGCCTGGCTAATTCACCAAACCGGCTCATCCTTGGACTGTGGGAGGAAACTGGAGCACCCAGAGGAAAACCACACAGACACAGGAAGAATGTGCAAACGTACACACAGACAGTCGCCTGAGGGTGGAATCAAACCCAGGTTGCTGGTGCCGTGAGGCAGCAATGCTAACCACTTGGCCGTTGTGCTGCTCAAACCTGTTTGATAATATTTTACAAAACATCTTGGAATGTTTTCTAGATCGAAATTGCTGTATAAATAGTTTGTTTATTGATACTGCATACAACATTCAGAACTACAACTTGTTTGGGTTATTGTATTCTATTACCTATAAAGGAATGAGAGCTTATCAGTCTTGCATGTTATTTCAATGGCTTGTTACTACGGTGACACAGTGGCTCAGTGGTTAGCACTGTTGCCTCACACGGCCAAGGCTCTGGTTTCAATTCCAGCCTTGAGCAACTGTCTGCATTGAGTTTGCTCATTCTCCCTGTGTCTGCGTGGGTCTCCTCCCACAATGCAAAGATGTGCAGGTTAGGTGAATTGGCCATGCTAAATTGCCCATAGTGTCCAGGAATGTATAACTTTGTAAGTTCAGCATGAGAGATGCAGGACTACAGGAAAAGGATGAGGGATGAGTCTGGATGGGATGCTCTTCAGAGAATCAATGTGGACTTGTTGGGCCCAATAACCTGGTTCCACACTGTGGCAGTTCTACAAATGTTTCAAACTCTCAGCAGGATTTAATCTGAGCAATGGCTTTATACAGAATTGATGAAAGCACTTACCTACCTTCACTAAAATGAAGAAGCTTGTGGGCTGAAATGCCTTCATAGTCTGGCAGCACCTTATCCTATTCAAGATGATGGTGGAATGATGGCTGCTGATTGGAATATACCCAACAAGGGCCAGCAACCAGCAAGGGACTCAGGCCACAACTTGGTGAGTGTGGAATACATTTTCAGGCTAAGGAGTGGCAGGTGAGAATTGGAAAAAAGTATATGAGGTGGTTCTCAGAAGGCCATCTCTTTCCTGATGCCAGGTCCTTCAGTCAGGCACTGAGTGCATGATAATGTGGGATCCCTCTAGGACTCCTAAAGTAAACTTCCATTTCAGGCTCCCTGTATGGTGACTGCTCCACCTGCCATTCTCAACACCAGGAGAAGGGTTAGTGGGCAGAGGTAACAAGGTGATGATGTCCACACCTCCAGTCAGATCAAATCCCCATCCCATTTCCAACTTACCTCACCACACAGCATTAAATGACGCTCTACGTGTATCCAATTACTTCCTTTTCATCATATTTGTTTCGACAAATTTAAGTATTATAGCTATATTCACAAAGTCAGTACCTCCTCTCGAATGAGTGTGCACCTTTTGTTGAATAAAGCCTTTCTGAACGTAACTATTAATAATTGTGTTACTGCTCTCCAACTGAGCATAGCCATTCTTTTCATGATGAAACCATAATGCTAAATAACTTTACTGTTTAAACAATGTTGAAATGAATCTCGAAATCTAATTCAAAATGCTGGATGCTGTATAACTCTGCAGGATTTCTAAGAACAAGGATATCAGCGAGTTTCCTTCTTATTTAAGCTGAAGGAAGTAGTAAGGGAATGGAACGCTTTGCCTGCAATGGTAGTAGATTCGCCAAATTTAGGTACATTTAAGCCATCATTGGACAAGCATATGGACGTACATGGAATAGTGTAGGTTAGATGGGCTTGAGATCAGTATGACAGGTCAGCACAACATCGAGGGCCGAAGGGCCTGTACTGTGCTGTAATGTTCTATGTTCTATGTTCTATGAAACGCAATTAAAATTGCAGTTTCCAGTTGTTCAAAAATGATGACTATAAAAAGTTATTCCAAACTTTTCACAAGCTGATAAAGGTAAAGCTTTATATCAACTGAGAAAGATGTACTGAATTATTAACAAATATGGGAGAGCACATTTCAACCGTATTACATCAGAAGCCTCATACTACAAGGGAAATATGTACATCTGTTTAGCTGGTAATACAGTTGTTGTTCTCAGCAGCGATTATCAAACCCTGTTGGCCGCATTGCCTTTCATGTTCAAGGGGGAACAAACACAAATTCAGGTACAAGCAACCTTGCTTTGTTCCCATATGCAAACTTGCTTTTCTTGCTCTTTGGTAAAACAAATGCATATTCAGAGAAAATCATGCAAATTGCTGTGTATTTGCACACACAGTTCACTGTCATTTTTACGTTGCTGGCAGTGCAACTGACCTCAAAAGCTAACATTAACCCTTTTTCCCTTTGAATTCATCTTGTCTTCTGAACAAAAATGTTTATGTTTAAAAATTTATTCATGGGATGGCTACATTTATTACTCAAAGAGCAGTTAAGTATCAACCACACTAATATGGGTCTATAGTCACACGTGGCTCAGATCAGATTTCCTTTGCTAAGGAGGATTAATAAACCAGATGGGTTTTTGTGACAATTGTCAGTGATTACATGGTCACTATGAGTGAGCATTTTTTTAAAACATTGAACTTAAATGTCACCTTTGGCCCTGACTGGATTCAAATCTGTGTCCCAATAACATTATTTCACAGAGAGCAGGAATTGCAGATGCTGGAGAATCTGAGATAACAAGGTGTAGAGCTGGATGAACACAGCAGGCCAAGCAGCATCAGAGGAGCAGGAAATTTCTGAAGAAAGATCTAGGCCGAAAACATCAGCTTTCCTGCTCCTCTGATGCTAATAATCCAGAACACCAGGCTAATGTTATTGGCCTGCTGTGTTATCCCAATAATATTAGCCTGGTGTTCTGGATTATTAGCCCAGTGACATTACCATAATGTTGCTGCCGCACCCCACCCACCCCGCCCCCCCCCCCCTCCACCCCGCCATTTCCAGCATCATGGTGACATGTTAGGCACTGTAAAACAAGTTAGCTTCTCTTACTCAGTGACATTTATCTGCAGTTCCAAACAACAATCCTGTTTGCAGTCATGAAAATAATGTTCCATTTTAAGAGGCACAATTCATATTTGCCTTTGTGCTTGTCAGTCATTCTATCCATTTCTAATAGTAATGGGGAGAAGAAAGAAAGAATATCAATTTAGGCAAATACAAAATTGTCCATTGATATGTGGCAATAAAATTCTGAGCCTCTATTCATTTGAGCAGGTCAACCACAAGTTCAGTTTGTTATCTTTAGAAATATTAGCTGTAATTTTCTTCACTAGACTAAACTGTAACACGGTCAGCTGGGTGGAGCTCATAGAATATGAGTTCCCCAATTGGAGCTGTTAATCAGGTCCAATCGGGGGCCCATTCTGACAAATATAAACAGGAGTGTCACGGATTCTGCTCGCTCTGAGTGCTGGCTCTGGGGAAGTTGGATCAGTGTCAAGGATTTTCCACCCATTAATAAAGGGTGACTTGGTGATGAATTACAGGTCTCTCTGGAGTTACATCAAAACTACTGGGGCAGTAAAGGGAAAGAAATGCACAAACATACTCTACACTTGGAGTACTGTGTGCAGTTCTGGTCACCGAACTGTAGGACATTATTGTACATAAAGAGGGCGCAAAGGAGATTTCTCAGGATGTTGCCTGGGAGAGAGCATTTCAGCTCTGAAGAGAGGCTCAATAAGCTCAGACCTTTTCTTTGGAGCAGAGAAGGCTGAGGGGGGACCTGAAAGAGAAATACACCATGAGGGTCCTGGTCATTTTGTATAGCTGTTTGCCTTAATTAAAGGGCCAATAGTAAGATGGCATAATTTTAAAGTGAAAGGCAGGAGTTTTAAGGAGGATTTCAGTAAAAGCATTTTTGTGCAGAGTGACACGGATATGAAATGCATTGCCTGGGAGGATAGTTAAGGCAGGAAACCTCAAACAATTAATAAGTATTTGGATGAAAACTTGATGTATCATAGCATTCAAGGTGATTGGCCCAGTGTAGGAAAGTGGGACTAGTGTAGCTAAGCAGTATATTTTCAGTGGCCCAGACTCAATGGCCTGAAAATTTTCTTCTGTCCTGTGCTATTCTATGATTATATAAGCATTACCATTCTGATCATAAGGCACTGACTCTTCCTGGAAGTAGGCACAAAATAAATATAGATTCAAGAAGTTATGAATTCATCTATTCACAAAGACTCTGCTGGTCTTTCTCTTGAGCATGCAACAGTTTCTTAAACAGTTCCAAGATTTCAGCTCAATTTTTCTGTTTCAAGTCTATTTAAGGCAAAACGTCCTTATGTCCTTTATTAGCGTGCATCATTTTGTCTTGTATTTTACTCAAAGTTAAGTTTCTGATATGCTTCATCACCCCTTCTGATATACTTCCTCCTGAGTCTGACAGTCAAGTTTTCTTTGCTTTGTGGTCATGCCTTCACTCTCAAAGAGTGGAGATCAGTCTTGTAACTTCTCACTGAACTGCCTGCAGAGCTTCAAGGCCAAGTTTTAAATATCTTTCCAGGCCTGCTCAATTAAATGGAGAAAGTGCATCTCAAAAGTCATTGCAAAAAAATACTATTCTGGAGCATTAAAAGAAGATATTTCAAAGTTGTGTCAACCTTTACAGATGTACTGCACATGATTGAAGAATGATTGAAGGAATCAGCTTCTAGCATGAATGCCATGATGCATTTGCGTTGACGTCTTTATTCATAGGAAGGATGGAATGCATCAGCCGTGGTGGTTAATCAAGTGTATATTGGTTCTTATCAACAGCTTGTAAATTCAGGCTACTTTCTTAAGCAGTATTGAGGAAGTCTTCACCTTAGCCATTCGGTGTCTCAACAAAGTACAGTGAGGCTCTCTCCACTATTGGTCAGCAGGAAATTGTTTGTGAGAAATGAGAGGAAAACTGGGAAATGGGGGCTGTGGAATTAGGGATTCTGCCTGATTTATCTTCATTCCTGAGCCCTTACCCTTAGCAGCTCACACTTTTAGAGTTCTACATGCTACCTTATGTTCCTACAGGCAATTCAATCCAAAAAGACACTGGCAGCTGAATGAGGATATGAGGAACCTGAATCTAGCTCTGCTCAAGCCACTGGTTATGCAATGTATGTGAGCTGTAGATAAAGGAAAACAAAGGATTTATAATTTCGAAGGATGTTCACTCAGGTGTTTCGCAATGTTTTAAAATGACACATTTCTGTTTAATGCTTTACAGCCAAATACTTTATTTCAAGATTCCATTACCTTCTTTGCCAATTATTGGCTGCCATCTGCCAAATGACCTTTAAACATAATCAGCAGGCGTCTGTAAGAGGAATGAATTGTTGCTTCTGGGATTATTTCATGCTAGCATGTTAGATGATTGCAGTGACTGAAACGTGCCTGCATCAGTCCGTAGGAGTCAACCCTGACAGCTAAGTGTGCGATTGCAGGTGCATTCTCTACATAAGGTTTATTCTCCTCCTTTGCCTCCTGTTGCTCCTCTTTGGAAGATCAGTTTTGGAGGAGCCAAGAAACAGCAAGGGTCAGAAAACATTGGTGGGAGTTAATTATAGACACTCTACACTAAGGCAATGGTGTAGAGTAGAGTGTACATCAAGAAATTAGTGGTGCATGTAAAAAAGGTACAATAATCAAAGCGGAAACAAATTTAATGTAATGGTGTGCTGAGTGCCTTATGAAATGCATATATGTTAATTTTATAGACAAATCTGTTGGGGAAACTAGAAGAGAACAGATTATTTTATGTCCAATATTGTGCAGTGAGAAAGGCTTAATGAAGGGTGAAGTAAGTTAGAGTTCATGGACTAAAAATGGTTGTCATTGATACAAAATTGCTTGAGACACAGAAAACAGAGAGTAATAGTTAATAGGTATTTTTCAGACTAGGGAAGGGTTTGTAGTAAAGTTCCCCAGGGTGCAGTGTTGGGACCCTTACTTTAATTAACATATGTTAATAATCTAGATCCTGGTATTTAGGGCATTATTTCAAATTTACGACAATAAAAGTCTCAGAAGCATTGCTAATTGTAAGGAGGGTAGTGTGGAACCTCAAAAGAACATAGAAAATTGGTGGAGTGGTTGGCCATGTGGTAAATTAAGTTCAATGTAGACAAGTGCAGGGTGGAAAGATTATTTTCGTGGGAAGAACATAAAAGATACAACTATAAATGAGTGACAGGACCAGTCAGGCAGGGGGTATATTTGCATAAAACATTAAAGGTGACAGAACAAGTTGGAAGAGTAGTTAATAAAGTAGACAGTACCTTAGGCTTTATTAATAGGAGCATGGAGTATAAAAGCAAAGCGGTTATGTTGAATATATACAGTACACTGCTTCAGACTCAGCTGGAATCTTGCATCCAGTGCTGGGCACAGCACTCAAGCCTTTGGGGACAGTACAGAAAAGGCTTATGGGAGAGATTTCAAGGATGAAAACTTCCAGTTATGAAGAGAGGGTGCGGTGGCTCATGGTTATCACTGCTGCTTCACATCACCAGGGACCCACGTTTGATTCCAGCCTTGGGCAACTGTCTGTGTGGAATTTGCACATTCTCCATGTGCCTGCATGGGTTTCATCCGGGTGGTCTGGATTCCCTCCACAGACCAAAGATGTGCAGTTTAGGTATATTGGTCATGCTAAAATTTGACCATAGTGACTAGGGATGTGCAGGCTAGAGGTGTTAGCCAGGGGAATTGCAGGGTTATAGGGACAGGGTGGTGGCTGGGCCTGGGTATGATGCTCTTTGGAGGGTTGGTATGGACTCGATAGGCTGAACGGCCTGCTTCCACACTACAGAGATTTAGGGATCCTATGATTTAGGGACCGAAGAATAGTTAGGGTCTGAAATGCATAGCCAGGAAGTGTGGTGGAGGTAGAATTAAATGAGGCATTTAAAGTAGATTTAGATGGCTATTTAGAAAGAAACTCTGAACAAGATTAATAGGGAGGACAGGACAGCTTTTACAAAAAGTTGTTCCCTCATTTAGAGTGCTGGCATAAAAGTGATGGGCTGAAAGGACCCTTTGTGGATATTTTCCTAATCAACCTGTCCAGAGATGTTATGATACATCTCTGGAGCAGGTGGAACTTGAACCCGGGCTCCCCGGCTCTGAATTAGTGACACAACCTGAGCTTTTGAAATAAACACATTGTGAAAGAGCCTCTGGGGGTAAGTTGCCATAATAAGCTATAATTTTATATTGGCTCAAAATAATTTAATTAAATCAAAATGAGAGTTTAAAACTAAACAAAGCAAAGAAAATTGAAATATGGGAGGAGTTAGCCATGCTTGACTTGGCGAGTACATTGATGAGATATGATAGTAAACAAGCTTCAGAAAGCATCTAAAGAATAACTACAAAATGTGTTTCTTTAAGACACTAAACCATGGTGAACAATGAGTTACAATAATATTATGTCAAAGGAAAAGATTTATGATGTTGCCAAAGTGTACAGCAAAGCTGAGGATTAGGGAAATTTTAGATTTCAGCAACAGAGCACCAAGAATTGGATAAGTCAAATGTTCTGATCTCAGTCAAGATGAGTAATTTGTTTTTAGCATTCAAAAACTCAGGTAAGAATGAAATCACAGGATTCATGACTTAAAACAGAAAAGTTTACCGCACAAAAATCAAAGTACATGAATGACGACATCTTAAATAATAATTAACTTTAATGATATTAAAAATAAAGCAAATGTAGTACACTTTAAACCACAGTGGTTAACTCACCTTACCTTCCATAACCTGATGGTGATAGGGTGATAATGGTGTTCAAAACCCAGGCGAATACTCTGGAGGTGTGGGTTCAAATCCCACCATGACAGCTGGTGTGGTTTAAACTCAATTAGCATCTTTGGAATTTACTGGTAGTCTGTTGATAATGATTGAAACCTTTGCTAGTTGTTATAAAAGTCCATCTGATCATGACTACCCATTTAGGGAAGGACATCTGCTATTATAACAGGTCCAACCTCCATGTAAAAACCAAAAGAACTGTGGATGCTGTAAATCAGGAACAAAAACAAAGTTGCTGGAAAAGCTCAGCAGGTCTGGCAGCATCTGTGAAGGAAAAAGCAGAGTTAACATTTCGGAACCAGTGAGGAAGGGTCGCAGGACCCAAAACATTAACTTTGTTTTCTCCTCCACAGATGCTGCCAGAACTGCTGAGCTTTTCGAACAACTTTGCTTTTGTTCCAGCCTAGATGTGATTTCAGACCAACAAAAAAGTGGTTGACTCTTTAATACCATCTGGTATTTAAAAATGCCACACATATTTTTTGAAGTTGGTCAAAATTATTACAGAAAGTCAGCAAGGAATGAAATCAAACAAGCAACTCAGCATCAACACAGACACAGGAAATGACAACAGCGCATTTAGTCTTGTTGATCTTGTGAGGTCCTCCTTATTGTCATCTTTGGTCTTACGCCAAATTTTGTGAACTGTCCACACACTATTTGAGCAACAGCCTGACATAGTCTGAACCACAGAATCTTTAAAGAGAATGCCCTAGACATTGCCATCATCATCTGTGGTATGTACTGTGTCACCTGCACAGCTGACCCACCAGAGCACAGTGGTTAACAGTCATATATTGCCATACAGTCAGGCCTTAGCTGGGAGCCTTCAACCTTGTGTCCAGACCCATGAAGTTTCATGCTATCAGGTCAGACATGAACAAGAGCAAACAATTAGTGAGGAAAATAGCTTCTACTGAATGCTTATTTGTTGATCATTTTGCCTGATTAAAAGATAAATTTATCCCTGTTATATTGAGTTTAAATTAAATAAACAGCTGAATACTACACCTCCAAACCTAAATTTAACAAGTATAGTCTTACTTAAATTGTCATAAAATTGCCCTGGGGCTAGCTTATATAATAATGTTGATTGGGACTTCAATTTTTAAAATTTATGTGATTTTCACTTTTTACATTTTTGCAACAATGGCACAATGTTTTGCATTTCCCTCCCTTTTCATAAAAAAAGATTCATCTCCCTTCAGCCTCAATTCTCGATAACCTAATATTGTGCCCGTATTGTTAAGAGTTCAGCAAGATAAGGTGTTAGGAGAATTGTGATTATGAATTTGAGTCCTGCCAAACTGTCATATTAATTCAAGTGTGTGTTGCATTTTAAAATTATTTGAAATATATCCTTCACATGGCAAGTTTGAAGTATTAACACTAAAGTGTTTAAAATGATTTCCTTTCCCCTGACCTCCCTACATGTTTCAAATATTGGCAGATACATCATAGATCTTTGGTGGTGGAACAAATATGTAAATAGATTTATTGTTTTGTTGAGCATTCTTTTGATCAATGATTAGTAACAGTTCACTACACATTGTTTTAGGTTCAATCACATACAGTAAATGTGTATTCATATTTTCACTATCCCCATTAAACAATTTACATTTATATTGCAGCATTTATGTAACAGTGCAGACCATTTCATTAGAGTGTTATCAAATGAAAAGTTGATACTGAATTACTGAAGGATAGAGGAATAAAGTCGATTGTAAGGAGCACCTTGGAGGAGCAGAGAGAGGTAGAGAGATGGAGAATTTTAGAAATAGAGGATCTGGTTATGAATATTGGCGGGATGAAAATAGTCTATTTACAAAGGCCAGAATTTGGAGGAATGCAGAGAACCCAAAAAGTTTGAGGGCTGGACGAGGTTACAGAGGTTGGAAACGGCATGGCCATGGAAGAAGTTGTAAATAGGATGAAAACTTTAGAAGGTGTTCTAAACTTTAACTATACCAGCCTGGAAGCCATTGGCAGAAATTTACAGCCCTACCAGCATTTTAGAAGGAAGGGCACATAAAATAAATTTGCGTGGTTATCCATAGTGTTCCCATCCACTCACAGATTTATTGTTCATAACATGATAGTTGGGTAGGGCTTCCACTAGGCTAACTACTCTTAAGCATATGGGAGCCCTTAAATGGCCAATTAAGTGACAGTTAAGAGCCTGCTTCCACAAACATAACGTAGGCTGAGTAATGTAAGACAGGAAAGAGTGATAAGGCCATCGGAGTTCACCAAAGTTGAAGAAAGGTGTGAAGTTTGGGGTGAGGGGACATCTCTTTTAGAGATTGTTTTGGCTTTGTCCTTTTCATTCAAAGTGCAACTTCAAACCTTTGTGTCTCCTTTACTGGTCTCCTAAACCTGTGCACCCATGTTCTTTGCCTTCCCTCCCCTGAGGATGCCCATTGTGTCTCCTTCATGAATCCTTGTAATCCCTGTTTGCTGTCCATGACACTTCTTTGTTGAACTCCTCACAGTCCCAGGAGAGTTCATGATCCTCTTCTGACAAAACTCTTCTGAGATATGGAGATTCATTGTGACCTGGCATCATTCAAGGGAGTTTGGTTTATTTACAAAATTTTACCATTTGTCTGGTCTATTTATGAAATACTTGCTGATCTTATTTTTTTCAAACTTTGCCCTGCTCATTGGCATGTATCTTGGGTGCAATATTTTCAGTGCAATAAACACTTTAGGTTTTCTTAAGGTAAATAAAGTCCTGTCAGATAATGCTGGTGCCGCAATTACAATGTTTCAAAAATAAAATGCTGCTGAAGCATAGTTTCTAATACAGAAATGGTTTTTGCAACAAAACAGGAAACAACTGAATCTTAATACTGCCTGATAATATTCCTCCTCAGCCCTTCAATAACACTTAATTAATGAATTCTTCCTTCTCTTTCCATTTAGAAATTAAATTTGTGACACTTCGAATTTTTTGGGAGAAATTTTCTTCTACTATCTTTAAGAAATGCTGCGCTACTAGCAAATGAAAACGGGGAAACAGAGAACGACTAAATGTAAAGATGGGAATGTGTGCCATAATTAGAAGTGATAATGAAACTTTCACTGGTGAAAGTAGACTCTGGTAAGTGGCCTGTGTGGTGATAATAGAAGTCTGCTAATTGCTCAGGGAAAAAGAAAGGTTCATTAAAGCCTTACTTTTTTCACATTTTTCGCATCCCACTTAGAATTTGTCAATATCACATGCAGGTAAGACTGTACCTCACACTTACATTTAACAGCCTGATATAACCATATTCAGATAATTTACAACATGGTCTTGTGCCGTAACACAATTCGTTATTTCCGAAACATTTCCAGGTCTGCTTTCTCAAAGTATTAGATAATCGAGAACTGTTATGCATAGAAGCACATATTGTTGTTCCTCTATAAGACAATAACTTATCCCATGAAAAATAATTGACACCTAAGTACAATAAGAAGGTTAAGAAGTCAAAGTGGAATTATTTTCCTGTTTAAATTTGTTTCAATTATTTTCTGAAACCTGATTCTTTACTATGTTCAGGAAATATATTGATTCATCCAAGACCAGTAAAAATTTCCTTGTCTTTTCCACCCTTATATTCACTGGGCCCTTCATCATGTTGTGTGGTACCAGCAATGTGCAGAATGGGATAGATTTCAAACTATAATATGTTCGAGAAAATTATTAACAAATTACTTTCGGTGCTGGAGGTCTGAAATAAAAGCGGGGTAGTACTGGAGAAACACAGCAGGCCCAGCAGCATCAGTTCTCAAGAGAAATATTCTTGGACATGAAACATTAACTGTGTTTTTTCCTCCACAGAAGCTGCCAGTTTGAAGAGGAAAGGGAGGTGGGGGTAGGTGATAGTTCTCAAGCACAATGGAATCAAAGGGTTTTTTTTCAGGACAAAAGTGAGAACAATGGATTTAAAGGAGAGAGGAACAAGAACTGAAGATAATTGTTAACAACGTTGCCTAATATATGATTAGAAGGGAAATTGAATAATCAACAATTGATCAAAATAAGATACAAAAGGCAGGAGATGGTTCTCATAGATAAGATGAGCTCAAAGCAGGCATCAGATGGGATGAAAGAAAAACTAGAGAAAGAGGAAGCATTAGATTACTCTACTGTGTACTGCAAAGCACCAAGAGGAAAGGAAAGAAAAGGAAACATTTCCTTGTGAAACATTACTGTGGAGAAAAAAATGAAGACTAGAGAACAAAGAGAAATAAATTTTGATATTTTAAAAATAGTTCATGTTACAGCAAAGGAAATTCGGGTGTCTTTAAAGAATCTAAAGGTGGGATAATCATTGGGAACTGACCTAATGTATCCCAGAATGTTACGGGATGTAAGGGAGGAATTTGTGAGTCCCCTTGAAGGAATATTTGCATCACCTATAACTATGGGTGAGGTGCCGGATGGCTGGAGGGTGGCTAATGTTGCACCTTTCTTTAAGAAAAGTTGTAAGGAGAAACCAGGGGACTATAGACGGTTGAGTCTGACTTCAGTTGCAGATAAATTGTCAGAGATGATTATAAAAGAAAGGATTTCTGGATAGTTAGAGAAGCAAAAATCGATTAGGGCTAACAAGGTATAGAGCTGGATAAACACAGCAGGCCAAGTAGCATCAGAGGAGCAGGAAAGCTGACGTTTCAGACCTAGACCCTTTCTGAAGAGGGGTCCAGGCCCGAAATGTCAGCTTCCCTGCTCCTCTGATGCTGCTTGGCCAGCTGTGTTCATCCAGCTCTCCACCTTGTTATTCAAATTCTCGAGCATCTGCATTTCCAGATATCATTGATTAGGGATAGTCACCTCGGTTTTGTGCAAGGGGAATCATATCTCACAAACTTGATTGAGTTTTTTCAAGAGGTTACCAAGATGATTGATGAGGACAGAGAGGTAGACTTCAGTAAAGGCTTCAACAAGGTTCTGCATGGTAGATTAATTAGCAAAGTTAAGTCACATGGTGAGCTTGTCAGTTGGATACAAAATTGGCTTAACGGCAATGACAGAGTAGTAGAGGGGTTGCTTTTCGAGCTAGAAGCCTGCGACAAGTGGTGTTCCACAGGGATTGGTTCCGGATCCTCTTTTCTTTGTCATTTATATAAATGATTTGGATGAGAATATGGAAAGCGTGGTTATTAAAATTGGTGGCATAATAGACAATGAAGAAGGTTTACTAAAATTACAAAGGGATCTTGATCAAATGAATTGATGGTCTTAAAAATGGCAGAAGGAGTTCAATCTGGATAAATGTAAGGTATTGCATTTTGGTTCAACAAACAAGGGTAGGGCTTATAAAATTAATGGTAGGGTCTTGGTTCAGCGTTGTTGAACAGAGGAACCTAGGTACACAATTCTTTGAAGTTTGCATCACATTTAGGGTAATTAAAAAGGCATTTGGCATGCTTACCTTCATTGCTCAGGCCGTTGAGCGTCGGAGTTGGGAAGTAATGTTGAGGTTGTACAGGACATTCATGAGGCTTCTTCTAAAATGCTGCGTCCAGTTCAGGTTGACCTGTTATAGGAAGGAGATTATGCTGAGGATGTTGAGAAAAAATTTACCCGGATGTTGCTGGATATGGAAGGTTTGAGTTATAAAGAAAGGCAATATATAGACCGGGTCTTGTTTCACTGGAGCATAGGAGATTGGGAGGCGACTTTATAAAAGTTTATAAAACCATGAGGTATATAGATCAAGGTAATGATAGTTGGCTTTTCCCTAGGATGGGGGAATTCAAGAGTAGGGGGCACATTTTTGAGGTGAGAGGAGAGATTTAAAAAAGACATGAAGGGCATTTTTTTTACACAGAGGGTGGTTCAGATGTGGAATGAACTTTAGAAGAGAATCCATTCTGTGTGAAAACAGGCCATTTGGCCCAAGAAGTCTACACTGACCATCAGAGCATCCCCCACAACCCACCTGAACACTACAGGCAATTTAGCATGGCCTTTCCACCTAACCTGCACATCTTTGGACTGTGGGAGGATAACGGAGCGCCCAGGGTAATCCCACACAGACAGAGGGAGAATGTGCATACTCCACACATGCAGTGACCTGAGGGTGGAATCAAACCTGGGCCCCTGGCACTGTGAGGCAGCAGTGCTATCCACTGAGTCACCGTGTTAACCTGACTTCCTGAGGAAGTGGTGGATGTGGGTACAATTGCAACATTTAAAAGACATTTGGATAAGTACACAATTAGGAAAAGTCTGGAGGGATATGGTTCAGGTGCAGGCAGGTGAGATTAGTTTAGTCTGGAATTATATTCAGCATGGACTGGTTAGACCAAAGGGTCTATTTTTGTGATGTATGACTATATGTGCCCAAGTATGTGTGGAGTGAGAGTTATCTTGTTCAGTCACATGAATAAACTGCAAAGAAACTCAACCTGAGTTGAGGCCAAATTTGAATGAAGGCGCAGCCATCCACTCTACCATGAAAATGAAACTTTATTTATGGGAGAGTCTTTTAATCCTTGAAACTGTTGTTGCAATGCTAATATCTGAAATCGACCAACACTCTTGTATATTGCTGAAAAATGGCATATTGTATCAGTGTTTTCATCTTGTACTCTTCAGGACAATTTACAAGAATATCAATGTAAGGGATAAACCAACACCAATTTAACCACAGAGTGGTATCTATTCACTGGTTCATTACTCAGGACAATGCCTTGTCAAATGTTAAACAAATCTTGAAAGTTTTTACAGTTAATCATCATTAACTGATGCATTCTCTGTGACAATAACTCCATTAACCAGACTCTACATGCTAGCCAATCTGTAACCCCCTCTCTTACTGTATAAATATCTGTTTTCCCCTCAAATTGGTATTCTTGTGAATTATTCTGATGAGTGCCACTCAAAAACTTCTACAAAATGTTTTTTTTTTGGCAATACTCAAGTTCTGATCTTACAAATGATTTTTGTATATGATTAGTGGATCTCTCATGACATTTTATGACAACTTTAATGATGTCTTATTGTTTTATATTATTTGATACAATATGTCATGCTTACAGTCAGAAACAGGAGAAGTTATAATTGTGAACAAACAGATGGTGACCAACTAAATACATGTCTTGTTCTGTCTTTACAAAGGAGGGCACAACATTTCAAAAATGTTATGAAACACAGGGTCTAATGAGAGGGAGGAACTAAATGAAATCAAGATCCTAGAGAAACAGTGTTGGAGAAATTAGTAGGATTAAAGACCAATATTTCCCTAGGGCCCAATAATCTACATCCCAGAGGATTTAAGAAAGTGACCCTATAAACAGTGGATCCTTTGGTGGTCAACATTCAAGAATCTATAGACTCTGGAACAGTTCCTTTGAATTGGAAGGTAGTTATTGCAACCCCATTATGAACAGAGTTAGAGAGAAAACATGGAGTTACAGGCTGTTTAGCCTGATATCAATAGTGGAGAAACAGCTACAGCATATTATAAAAGATTAAATAAAGGAGCTCTCAGAAAATGTTGACAGGATCAAACAGTGGTGGCATGGATTTAGGAAAGGGAAATCATGACTGCCAAATCTACTGGAAATTTTTGAGAATGTAACTAATAGAGGTAATAAAGGAGAGCCATTGGATATGGTTTACTTGACCTTTCAGAAGACTTGCAATGAAGTTGCACATAAGATATTAAAGCTAAAGCTAAAGTAGCCTTTGTCCTACTGGACCAGAGGGATGCTCACTTATTAAAGACAGACAACTGGTGGTGGTTGAACTGGGGGATCAAATTAACATGCAAATTATTTGACATAGAATTTGGGGTACTATATAGACATGGAAAGAGAATTGATTGGCAGGCAGGAAACAAAGAGTAGAAATTCTTTACTCTCCATCTTCGGTCCGCCTCCCCCTCTCTCCCTATTTATTCCAGTTCCCTCCCCCCATCCCCCTCTCTGATGAAGGGTCTAGGCCCGAAACGTCAGCTTTTGTGCTCCTGAGATGCTGCTTGGCCTGCTGTGTTCATCCAGCCTCACATTTTATTATCTTGGAATTCTCCAGCATCTGCAGTTCCCATTATCTCAGTAGAAATACATAAGTCTTTTTCCAAGTGGTATGCAATGACAGGTGGCAAAGCACAAGGATTAGTTTTGGACTCCAGCTATTCACAAAATGTAGCAATGATTTAGATGATGGAAATAAATGTAATATGTCCATGTTTGCAGATGATACAGAGTTGGCTGGGTGGGTGAGCTCTAAGGAGGATTGGAGATGTCTCAGCATGATTTGAACAACATGATTGAGTTGGCAAATTCTAAACAGATGAATTATAATGTGGATAAAATGAAGTTATTTACTTTAGTAGGAAAGAACAGGAAGACAGATTATTAGCTAAATGGTGATAAATTAGGACAGAGGGAGGTGTGACAAGACCATGGTCGCCTTGTTTAATGCAAGATATTGTTTCACTGGAGGCAGGCCAGAGATAGTTCACTAGGATGACACCCACTATGGAAGCATTGAACAAAGGCTGGAACTTCACTCAATGGAGAGAAAAACAAAGTTAAGGTTTCGAGTCTGGCATAGTTTTTCTTTAGAACTTTTTTTTAGACAAGGGTAACCCTATTTTTAGAATGGGAGAATGAGGGTAGAAGGGCCACAGATGGGTCTGATATGGTTAAAAGGCCTATTGACCACGTTGGGGCAAATTGTCGGTTGAATATAAAAGAGGTCAAGTCAAAGGCACCCCAGTGGAAGGTGACATCATCAGATCAGATGCAATGGAGATGGAGTAGCTGCATGAATGGAATAGAGCCCATGCCAGAAGTAGAATGTAAGGAAATATATTCAAGGTAATGGTGGAGTCAGTGGATTTGATGGATATTGATGGACATCCTGTCCCCTAATATGGATCAGTGATGACAAGGAAGGGAAGAAGATGTTGAGATTGACCAGATGGCAGATGAGAATTGAAAGCAAAACTGACTTTCTATTGTCGCTCAAAAGAAGGAAGCAGCACCAATGATATTGATATATCTGCACAAGTGTTGAGGGTTGAGCCCCGAGTAGGACTGGAACAAGGATAGTTCATATACCACAAATAGACAGGCATTGCTGGGACCCACGTGAATGCCCATTGCCACACCTTTGACTTGGACAAAGTGAGACCAGTTAAAGGAGAAGTTGATCAAAGTGAAACCGAGCTCAGCCAGGTGAAGGAGGGTGGTGGTGGTGGACAGAATTCAGGCCTCTTTTTAAAGAAGAACTGGAGAGTCTTTAGCTTTTCTGGTAAGGGATTGACATGTAGAACAATTACATATCAATAGTAAAGATGAGGCTGCTGGGGCCTAGGAACTGGAAATTATGGCACCAATGTAAAGTGCAGGAGGAATCACAGATATAAATCAGAAGGGACTGAATAAGAAGGTGGGTTTGGGAAGTCGAGTCACGATAGGAAGAAATAAGTGGCTCAGGAACAGGCTAAAATAATGAGTTTGCCAGGGCAGTTCTGGTGGTGTTTGTCGATTTTGGAATGGAAGTGGAAGTTTAGGTTTGGAAGACTAAGTCATGGGAAGTTATAGTCCTGGAAGTAACAGCTTGATGTTCAATGGTGAGGTCATAACCTTGGGAAGAGAGGAGACAGCGTCTGAGAGTGACACTCAGCTTCTGCAAGGTAGAAATTGACATCAGGCAACAACAGCATCCTTCTTCTCAGAAAGTTTGATAACAAAGATAGGATTAGACTTGAGCTCCTGTTCCCAGAATGTTTGCCTTTATTCCAATTGGAATGGAGTACAAAAGTAGGGAAGTCTTGCTATAACTCTGCAAGACATTGCTGAGAACATGTCTAGACTACTTCATAAGTGTAACCATATTAAAGTGCAAAATACACTGAAACATAAATGTTGTTGTTAAGTTGAATCATGAATCATAAATGAAGCATCATGTGCTTTGGTAGTACTGGGAGACTGATCCATTTGTTTGGGAGCACTGGGATGGAGATAATGGATAGTGTAGGAAGTGAGGAATGTTGGGATCTAGAATCACTGGGGAGTTATTGTTTTTGAGAAATGTGGAAAAGATTTTAGAATTTGAGCTTCTTGGGAATCGTGTGTTGAATTAGGTGTATTGGAAATAATGAGAGAAGAGTCAGAGTTTATAACAGTCGTCAAATTGTAATAGCATTGTGTGTAATCATTGAGAAGCTGCTGAGTGTGGAAGCACTGGAAGAGAGATTTCAGAAGATTAAAAAACAATTAAAGGATTGCAAAGTGGTCTGTAGGAAGTCTGCAGGATGTCTGCATCACTTCAGTCCTCTGCCTGTTATCACGCCTAATCAAATTTTTAGGCACCACATTTTATCTGTCTGTTATCATGGAAAGTGATTTTTAAAAAAAACTATTAAAGGATTGCAAAGTGGTCTGTCGTACAATTCAGAGAAATGAAAGGTTGTAGAGATTGAAAGAATGTTGAACATGTTCTAAAGCTGACAGTATTGGTTGAGAGTTGTAAGATTTGAAAGTGGGGTTGGTTAGAAACATACTAAAAACATATAGGAAGGTCTAGAAAGCCTGGGGAGCCATGTGATAGCTGGTAGGTAAAATATGGTGCCTAAAAATTTGATTTGGCCTGAAATCAGGCAGGGGGTTGAAGTGCTGCAGGCAGAAACAAACCATGTTAATGTCACATCTCACTAATTTAAGACCAGCACTGAACCTGGCGCTGAACGGCTGCATTCTCATCGGTGGTCCCAAGAGCACATATGTCTAGCATGAGTTGCAGCTAGCCTGCATCTCTTAAAGACAACCTACACCTCTTAAAAAGAATGTGACTTAAGGCTGCAACAGCTGCTGGAAGTCTCCAAAATTGTTCCTGAGATGGAATAAAATGACCAACAAAGCAGTGAGTCAGATTGTGATAGCAATACAAGCCAAAAGAGAGGGCAAAAGATGTCAAGTTTTTGTACGAAACTAAGAACCTCGTCAGGAATACTTAGTTAAGGGATAGGAGTAGGGAGCCACAGAGACCAATTCAAGGAATCCGGCCATGAGCGCCTAGCTGCTGTGCTGCAAAAACTTCAGAGACCTCACCAGTGTAGTCCAAATTAATGTTACATATGTACATGGTATTTCTGAACCCTGACACCACGAACCTCACACGCTGCACAATGTATTACATTCAAATGCTCACCGATCAACATTCAAGACTTCTGTCTAGAATTCAGATGCTCTACCTCACTCACAAACATTGGCCAAAACTGCCAGCTTAACTCCACATCTTACATTTTCATTTTCTTCCAGCTATTCTGCTGTGACAGACACCAACATCCAATGCCTTGTAGCATTCTCAAAGACGTTCCTCCCTCTCCTTTGCAGGACAGGTTTGCACATAACAGCTGTGAATAACGGTTGAGCAGGTAGATCTGCATCTCTTTGCCCTCTAAAATAGCCAAGGGGAGATGCTGACAAAGCGTTAATATACTACTGCACTGGTTTTGTAATCCAGAGGTCCAAACTAACGTCCTGGTGGCACAGGTTAAAATTCCATCACAGTAGCTAGCGGAATTTAAATTTAAATAAAAAAATCTGGAATGTAAAGCTCATCTCAGTTATGGTGAGAATTGAAATCATTGTTGGTTAATTTTTTTAAAAATATCTGGTTCACTAATTCCCATTGAGGCAGAAAATTAGCCATTCCCACCCTGGTATGGCCTATATGTGACCTTCAGCTCCACAGTTATTATTTTGACTCGTAACTGCCCTCTAAAATAGTCCAGCAATTGGCTCATTTCAATGACAATTAAATTTGTTCAATAAATGCTGCCTTTACTAATGATGTTCACATTTCGTGAAATAAAATAGATTGTGGTAACAGCTAATGATCTGCCAGTGACTGAGAATATTTCAATCAGTGTTGCCTAGAACATCAAAGATTGCAGTTTGTTCATGTCTTGTGCACTTTGCCAAATCCCTCATTACTCTCATTCTGCTGTCTGGCAGGAGATTTAGAGGTAGATGTTGTTACCATGGATCCTTTGCTTTTCACCCACTACCCCTTGCCTTCCTCTTCTTCATTTTTGCTTTCAAATACACAAGAATTGTTAACTGGCCAGCGAGGGTAGTTACATCATGTACGGTGGGAATAAGAACAAGTGCCTGATAACGAATCATCATTACTTGATCTGATAGTCACACTGGACATACTTCAATGGGTACTCTAAGGATAGGGTCAGCATGTGTTGAGTGACCAAAAAGATAGCAGCATGCCAGCGCCATGAAGGCAAAGTTGTAGTTGATTATGCTGCAGTTGACTCAGATGTAGATTTCAATTGCATGGGCTATAAATGATGCTTGGTGCAAGCAAAGCTGACCTGCAGCAGGATATGTTGTCGTTGTCAAAGAGCATGAAGGAGCCTGGCTGTAACTTGGTAGAGGGCTTTGCACAGAGCTGGGAGCCTGTCCTTTCTATTGCGCTAGTAGTGCCCAACAGTACTTAGAGATCCAGGCATGATTCCATGTCTAGTTTTTGATGTCTCAGTGTCTATTATAGCACTGGGAGAATCCATCCAATATTTGTCTGCTGAGGTGGAAGTTCAGACGTAGTTCATGAGATCCGTATTTGTTAGTATTCAGACTTGATGTCAATACCGAATCAGCCATGCAGTCTTTCACAACCGTCCAGCAACAAAAATGCACCCCTACCTCTGTCCTTTCTATTCCTCCACCTCTTCTTCCTCCTTAGATGTTCTTTGCTGAAAACCTGGTGATGAGAGAAATGTGTTGATGACAGCCAGATTGTGTGCCATATGGCAGGCCACTACAAAATTTGAAGACGTGTTCCAGCAAGTATTATAGCTTTCACCTCAAGAACCCCAGACAGAAGAGCCATTTGAAATGCCAATGATTTGCTTCACAACATTTCAATATTAGCTTTACACAGGCTGCTGGTATTGTGTGGGCAATGGAGAGCATTCATGAACCATTTGCAGAGTTATGTAGACATTGTCACAAAGCAGGCAATCTCTGGTTTGCCATGCTGTATCAAATGTGGTGGCAATGGTTTCCTGGATCAAAATGAAAACACTGTGTCTATGTTAGATAGCAAACATTCATTGATATAATGCTTTATGTATGACTGCTTCAACTGCATATTATGGATACGGTACACCTTGCATTTCTAGTGCATCTCCGAATGAGGTGTGATGCCCATAGAGTCACATGCTCCCTGCAGCAAATCAAACCTCCTAATCTGGTAAGGTCTGGAGTCCACTCCTCCTGCATTTCTGTGGTTTGAGAATGGACTAAAACCTGGCACAGAAGGGATCTGTTACCTCCCTGATATAGCAATGCATAAAATATGAGATGTTGGCAATCAGCATCGACTAAAACCTAGATAGATACGTGTCCACAGAAATTGAAGGTCTAAGGGCCTTGAAAACCTTTGATGGTGCCTTTGCCCATTTCTGAGACAGCAGGCCTAATTGAAAGAGGTGGCAGATTTCAATTATCACATTCTGTTTCCTGGCCGACATAGAAGTGAGAGAAGTGCTCCCTGGATATGTTGGTGACCATAAGACCATAATACAAGTTTTCCATTCCACTGGGACTGTGATTTTAGAAGGTTTTATTACTTGTGTAATCACTGTCTCTGTAGCTATTTATTTAAATATCTAAGGATGCATCCCATCAGGTCCAGGGAACTTATCAGTCTTTAGCCCCATTAGCCAATCTAGACTTTTTCCTTTGGTATTATTTATTTATAATTTCCTTTTTTGAGTTACTTGATTTTGTTTTGTATTTTTGGAATGCTTATAAATGTCTTCTATTGTGTAGGTGATACAAATGTATTTATTTTACTCCTCTACAGTTTCCTGACCCCCCTTTATTATTTTCTCAAGCTGATTGTCTAAGGGGCCTATGTTCACTTTGCCCTCTCTCTTCCTTCTTATATACTAAAGAGGCTCTTGATCTCTACCTTAATACTACTTGTATGTTTACCCTCAAAACTTAAACTTTTTCTACTTTTTTGTCATTTTTGTTGGCTTTCAAAATTATTTCAATCCTCCAGACTACTATTAGCCTTTGCCATGTTTCATGCAATTTTTTTTTCCTTTCAATCTGTTGCTATCCTTGACTTTCCTAGCTAACTATGTTTGGCTTATCCCCTTCCTAGAATCCTCTTTCTCACTGGGGTTTATCTTTGATGTAAGTCATTAACAATTTTCTTAAATTTTTCCTCAACAGCTATTTGCTGGTTTCTCAATCCCAAACCCCAGTTCTGTTTCCTTTCCCCATCCACTCCAGCCAGTTCACCCTCATTTCTTTCTAAATAGCCTTATTTCAATTTATTACATTTGTTTCTGACCAAGTTCTTCCCATGCCATTACTCATGATAATTACTCCAGAGCCACTAAAGCCTTAAGACTGGGGAGGCTAGTCTGCAATTCAATTTATTAGAGAGATCCAAAGTGAGCCACAATAATGTCATGTTTGCTAGCCCTTCAGATCTAAATCTAGGAACTGCACAGCTTTGGTTCTAGCTGCCGGGTTCATCACATGTGGCTTTGCTGATAACAGGAGAGCAACATACTCCAGTTGATTCTATCAATTATTCATTTTTCCATGTTTGCTGGAAGGAATACAGTACAGGTGAGAGGAAAGTGGAACAAAGTATATGAGGAAGATTCTTCCTACAAGGCATTACCATCACCAACCTCACAACACTGATATTCCCATGGATATGCCATGATAATCTCACGGAGAAACAATACCATGTTGGAGAAAACTACGTACAATGAAATAAGCAACATTGGAGCTATGCTACTTGCCACTGATATTCAAAACCATTTACTTCAACAACAGTCAATTTTTGTGAGACCGACTTATTTCATGCACCCTCTATTGGAATTGGCAGAGTACCATGCAGGATATTGTCATGGAATGCTCCTGTTCCGTAAATATTAGATATTTCAACAAAAGTGGAAATTGTATTCAGTTCAGCATGGTTGTATGATAGCCATGTGTTTGAACCATGTAGCTTAATGATGAAGTTTAATGCAATAAAGTGGGAAGTGATATCTTTTTTGACAAGGAATGAAAAGAGGTTGTATTAAATAAGTGGTGCAAGTTTAAACATGGCAGAGGGGCAAGAAAGGTTGAGGTCATTACACAAATCCTTGAGGGTCTGAAAACTTTAAATTAATGTGCAGGATCCTCGACTTGACAGAAAAGTGTGGAGGCTTCTAAGGCAATGATATCATGCTAAACCTTTCTAAAGCACTGTCAGGCCTCAGTCAGAGTGTTTTAATGGTCAATACTCAACACCACATTTTTGGAAGGATGTCAAGGCACAGAAGGTGGTGGGAAGTATTTCGGCAGAATTACACCAGGGATGAGAACTTCAGTTTCATAGAAATTCCACAGAACTTGGAACTGTTCTCCTTACAAGAGAACAGGTCCAGGGAAATTTGAATAGTTGTGTTCCAGCAGCCATTTGTCAGGTTTTGAGAGAACAAGTAAGAAAAAAATGTTTTTTTTACTGGTAGTAGAGTCAGTAGCTAAGGAATACAGATTTAAGATAATTGAGAAAAGAATCAGAGGGATGTCCTTTTTTAACAAATAAATAACATTCCAAGAATACGAGAACAAGGAGGCTACACAGCTCTTTGAATCTGTGCCACCATGGCTGATCCAAAACCCCAAATTCACTCCCTGTCTGATTCCCATTTCTGTTGATTTATATTAAGTCCAAAAGTATATTGATCTCAGCCTCAAATATACTCCATGATTGAATTATTTTGCAGTGAGTTGCCATGGCCTGGAGAGCACTGTCTGAAAGGCACTTCACAGGAATATCATACAATTTTGTATAACTATAAATCCCTATAGACTTTCAAAAATATTTTTACAAAAGCAGAAAGTTGCCGGACTCAAAAATTCAGTCAGTTTCTGAGAATAATTAAAAGGACAGATGCTGGTATAAGTTTGGGATTATGTATATCACAAATTAGTTTCCAACCAAGAGAAAGCATACAGTTGGAAATCTGAAGGAGTTCATATTGCAATGGACCTTTCAGGGCATTGTTGTTTTAAAAATAAAAACATCCTACATCTGGTGAAATCTTGAAAAATGGTGAATTATTTAACTTTCCATCAATGCTTTTTGCATTTTTCATTCATTATTAATTTTTGCTGACTTCTGTTAGCAGTAACTTTCTATTCAAATTCAATTCAGGTAGGATGGAGGTGACATATTTTGATATAAAGAACATGGGAGACAGTATAAAATGAAGGATACTATTCTACTGGGTGTACAGGAGCAGAGACCTGGACAAATGGGTACAAAAGTCATTATAGGTGGCAGTCAAATACAGGTATTAATAAAACATTCAGTATTCTAAGCTTCATAAATAGGGACATAGAGTACGAGAATAGGGATATTATGGTGAATTTATATGAGAGATTGGTTAAAGCTTAGCTGGAGTATTGTGTACAGTTCTGGGCACCACATAGAAGGGATGTGAATGCATTACAGAGTGAGCAGAAGAATTTTACAAGAATGATTCCGGGTGTAAGACACTTCAATTATAAGGAAAGACTGGAGAATTTGGGATTGTTTTCCTTGGAGATAAAAAAGCCAAACGGAGAATAGAAGCTTTCAAAATCCTGAAGAGTGTGGCAGAACTGATAAGGAGAAGCTGTTCCTGCTCATACACAGATTGATAACTAGCTTAGGGAAGTGTGAAATTTTAAAGCATTTTGCAAAGGAAGTAAATGTGAGGTGTGGAAAAAAACTTTTTTCAAACGCAGATACTTAGTCCCTGGAATGCACTGTCTGGAAGTGTGGTGAAAGGAGGTTCAATTGATTCATTCAAAAGTGCATTGGATAATTACTGAAATAGAAACAATATGCAGGTTTGCGGGCAGAAAAGACAAGAGATTGTAGAAACAGCACAGACACATTAGGCTGAATGATCTCCTGGCATAACAATTCTGAGATTCCATTCTATTTTAATAGTTATTTCATTCATAAAGAAAAACATGTCTTGTGTTTTGTACTGAACCAACTCAAAGAGAATGGTATTTTAGGAAAAAATTACAGTTCAGCAAATTATTACAGCTGAGATAATTGTTAATCGTATTAGTTAGGCTCATTTGTAAAAACAGATCACAGAAAAGGTGAGACTTTGTACAATAGGGGACAAGATCTGCTTTGAGAACACTTATGAAACAAAGGGTGATTTGGTAAAAATAAAACAAATCAAAAAACTGGAATCATGGCAAGAATTCTGAGATCTATTTGCATTGAAAATCTTGGAGACCTAATTATTTTTATCAAGAAATAGAAGAATAATTGAGAAAGTTGCATTTTGTGGAAAATTTAATATCAGGTGCACATCTTAATTTTTTTGACCGCTAACTAAAAGCCTTGATTGTCCAGTTCAAATTGGGCATGAACACATTGTACATTCTCTACAAGGTCACTAAATATAATTTGGCAAGATGACAGGAATTTTTCCATGATGTGAAAATTCAACACAGCAGAAATTGACCTTCAACTTGCTTGCCACATAAGGTCAGAGGTAAAGTTCACATAGTTTACTCAGTATGAGCAATGTTCAACAGCAACAAAATCAGGCACGGGGATTGCAAGAGGAAATTACCCAAAGAATATTGCCTCCAATGCAGACAGCAAGACAACTTTGTATTCACTGTTAATTTGTGTTAAAATTACAGATTTGGGTTAGTGATGAGGGTGGTGTGGTGGTGATGCCAGTAGCTGAGTAATCCAGTACCGCACATTGCTGTTTTAGGGACATGGATTCAAATGCCAATGTGGCAAACAGAACTCACCTTCAATTTTTAAAAAATGAAATTTAAAAGATAGAATGGTGACCATGAAACCTATGCCATTTGTTTTAAAAGCCTATCAGATTCATCTATGTCCTTTCGGGAAGCAAATCTCCCTTTCTTGACTTGCCTGGTCTTCATGTGACTGCAGACATATAGCAACATGCTTGATTCTTAATTGCTGTTTGCAGTGGCCAGGCATGTCAGCAACTGTACCAAGCTAAAGTCTAAATAAAGGAATAAGATTGGACAGACTATATAAAACAACAAAAGTAAACCCAGCACCGTCAATGCTGAAAAGTCTTCCTTACCAAAATCTGGGGGCTTGTGCTAAAACCTGGAGACCTGTCCCACAGACTAGGCAATAGTTTGACAAGGCCATACTCATGCAATTGAACCACACAGAAAATGTCCCATATATTGCTGTCACCATCCCTGGGTCCTGTCCCACTGGCTGAAAGACCAACAAGATGCGTTGGCATAGTGGCATGTAGACAGGAATGAGTGCCTCGGGTCAAACATGGGCAGGAAATCTCCGGCTGATTATCATTTCCTGACCTCGCCCTTGACTGATATGTCAGCAATCCTCTATGTTGAACACAACTTGGAGGGAACACTTAGGGTGCTAAGGGTACAAAATATATTCTAATTAGGAGGACTTCAATGTCCATTAGCAAGCATGGCTCAGAATTGCTACTACTGTCCAAGCCAGTCAAGTTCTCAAGGACATAGCTCCAAGATTGTTTCTGTGGCAGATAGTGAGGGAACCACCAAGACAAAATAATCTCCTTAACTTCATCTTTACCAATCTACCTATTGGAGGTGTGTTCATCTGTAATATTTTTTATAGAATCCCTACATTGTGGAAACAGACCCTTCGGTCCGACAAGTCCACACCAACCCATAGAGCAGCCCACCCAGACCCATTCCCCTATAAACCCACCTAATCTAGACATCCTGAACACTATGGGCAATTTAGCCTAGCCAATTCACCTAGCCTACACATCTGTGGGAGGAAACCAGAGCACACAGAGGAAATGCACACAGACATGGGGAGAATGTGTAAACTCCACATGGACTGTTGCCCAAGGGTGGAATCGAACCCGGGTCCCTGATGCTGTGGGGCAGCACTGCTAGCCACTGAACCATCCAAAGGTGTGCAGGCTAGGTGAATTGGCTATGCTAAATTGCCCATAGTGTTCAGGGATGTGTAGATTAGGTGGGTTTATAGGGGAAGGGTCTGAGTGGGATGCACTGTGGGTTGATGTGGACTTGCTGGGCCAAAGGGCCTGTTTCCACATTGTAGGGATTCTATTAAAAAAAATTGTCAGTAGGAGTGATCAGTGCACAGTCAACATGGCCCTGTTTTCATGTTGAGACTACCCCCTATTGTGTTGTGTGGCACTGCCTCTATGTTAAGTGGAACAAACTTTGCACAGACCTAATAATGAAAGCCATGTATCCATGAGTTTCTGTGGACTATCAGCAATAGCTGAATTATATTCAACCACAAACTGTAACATCATTCACTGGCAAGTCTCCATTCTACCATTACCAACAAATTAAGAGATCAAGCCTGGTTTAATGAAAAGTGCAGGATGACATATCAAGAACAGCAGCTGGTATGACGGAAAATGAGATGTCAACCTGCTAAAGTAACAGCACATGACTATCTGCATGCCAAATAGCAGAAGTAACATGCAATAGTTAGGGCTAAACACTCCCACACCCAAACCATCTGGTCTCAGCTTTGCAATCCTTCCACATGTGAGCACGAATGGTGGACAACTAAACAATTAACGGAGGGTGAAGGCTTCACCTTGTACAGTGCTGAGGTAGAGATAGTCAGGAGCATCAAGTTCCTGAGAGTGATGATCACGAACAGTCTGTTCTGGTGCACCTAGGTCAGCATAATGGTCAAGAAAGCACAACATCGTTACGTCCTCGGGAGGCTAAGAAAATTTGACATGTCCACAAGGACTCTTACCAATTTTTAGAGATGCACCATAGAAAGCATTCTAGTTGGATGCATCACAGCATGGTTTTGTAAATGCTGTTCCCAAGACCGCAAGAAACTATGAAGAGTTGTGAACACAGCCCAGTCCACCACACAAACCAGCCTTCCATCCATTGACACCGCTTACACTTCCCGCTGTCTCGGGAAAGCAACCAGCATAACCAAGGATGGCTCCTTCCCTGATTATATTCTCTTCCACCCTATTCGTCGGGCAGAAGATATAAAAGTTTGTACACACATATGAATAGATTCAAAAACAGCTTCTTCCCTGCTGTTATTAGACTTCTAAATGGATTTCTCAAATTTTTGGTTTAAAATTGATCTCTCTCTGTGTGCACCTTCTCTGTAGCCATAACATTATATTCACCGTTCTGTTCCATTGCCCTAATACACTTTGTATGGTATGATCTGCCTGTTGTGCACCCAAATAAGACACACTAATGAATCAAATCATATCAAATCAAAACCCTTCCCCATCCTTAATGATGGGGATTCCAGAAGTGGACCGTGTTGAAGTATTTGCATCAATCTTCAGCCAGAAATGCCAAGTTGGTGATCGATCTCAGCTGCCTCCTATGGCCTGCAGTAAATACCAGTCTTTAGCCAATTCTGTTCACTCCACATGATGTAAAGAAATGGCAGATGACATTGTATACTGCAAAGGCTGTGAACCTTGGCAATATTCTGACAATAAAACTGAAGGCTTCTGCTGCAGAACTAAATGCACTCCTAGCCTAGCAGTTCAAGTACTGTTGCAACACTGGTCTCTACCCGTCAGTTTGGAAAACTGTCCATTTATGTCTTCCGCACAAAAATAAGCACAAATCCAACAGACCAGATTCAGTGCTGTCAGAAACAAAAACAGAAATTGCTGGAAAAGCTCAGCGGGTCTGGCAGCATCTGTGAAGAGAAATCAGAGTTAATGTTTTGAGTCCGGTGACCCTTCCTCAGAACATGCTTTCAGTGTACTTTTCAGCATTGAGGGGTATTGAGTACAAGAGTTGTTAGGCCATGTTGCAGTTGTATAGGACTTTGGTTCGGCCACATTTGGAGTACTGCGTGCAGTTCTGGCCATCACATTACCAAAAGGATGTGGATGCTTTGGAGAGGGTGCAGAGGAGGTTCACCAGGATGTTGGCTGGTTTGGAGGGTGCTAGCTATGAAGAGAGCTTGAGTAGATTAGGATTATTTCGTTAGAAAGACGGAGATTGAGGGGGGACCTGATTGAGGTCTACAAAATCATGAGGGGTATAGACAGGGTGGATAACAAGAAGTTTTTCCCAGAGTGGGGGACTCAATTACTAGGGGTCATGACTTCAAAGTGAGAGGAGGAAAATTTAAGGGAGATATGCATGAAACGTTCTTTACGCAGAGGGTGGTTTGTGCCTGGAACGTGTTGCCAGCAGAGGTGGTAGACACAGGCACGTTGGCGCCTTTTAAGATATAAGGTACCTGGATGGGCAGGGAGCAAATGGGCACAGGCCCTTAGAAAATAGATGACAGCTTAGACAGAGGATCTCGATTGGCGCAGGCTTGGATGGCCGAAGGGCCTGTTCCTGTGCTGTAATTTTCTTTGATCTTTGTTCTTTGTTCATTCGCAAAGTAATGGAAGTGGCAATAGACACTGCTATTGAGCAGCACTTACAAAGGAATAGGCCACTTATTGAAATTTTGTTTGAGTGAGACTGGGGCCACTTGGATCCTGACCTCACTACAGCCTTTGTACAAACATGTACAAATGAACTGAACTCCAGAGGTGAAACTTGTGTGACAGCCTTTGACAAAAGGCATCATTCAACTGAAATTTGCAACTAAGAACCCAAGTAATTTTGAAATCAATGGAAATCAGGAGAAGAATGCTGTTCTGGTTAGAGTCATACCTAACAAAAAGGAAGATGGATGTGGTTGTTGGAGGTCAATCCGGTGAAGAGTTGGATGATATCAAGGCTTGGGCAGCACATTGAGTGTAGGAGCTGGGAGCTTATGTTGTGGCTGTATAGGCCACTTTTGGAAAATTGCATTCAGTTCTGGTTTCTCTGCTATAGGAATGGTGTTGTGAAACATGAAAGGATTTTGAAAAGATTTACAAGGAAGTTGCCAGGGATGAAGGGTTTCAGCTGAATTTTCTGGGGCTGTTTTACTTGGAATGTCAGATGACAAGTGGTGATCTTATAGAAGTTTATAAAACTATGAGGGGCATGGATCAAGTGAATAGTCAAGGACTTTTCCCCAGTATAGGGAGTCCAGAACTAGAGGGCATACGTTTAAGGTGAGAGGGCAAAGATTTAAAGGGTATATGAGGGACAACTGTTTCATGCAGAGGGTGATACATGTATGGAATGAGCTGCCAGAGGAAGTGGCAGAGGCTGGTACAATTACGACATTTAAAAGGCATTTGGATGAGTATACGAATAGGAAGATTTTAGAAGGACATGGGCCAAATGTTGGCAAATGGAATTAGATTAAATTTGGGATACCTCCTTGGTATGGATGAGTTGGATGGAAGGTTCTGTTCCACGCTGTGCAGTTCTGTGACAGCATGACACAAAATAACAAGTAGCATTCATGCCACACAAATCCCAGGTAATGACCATTTCTAACAGCAGCATTACCATTGCTGAACCTGACACTATCCACATCCAACACTATCCAACAGCAACTCATATTCCGCCTGGGAACCCTGCAGCCATATGGTATCAATGTGGACTTCACCAGTTTCAAAATCTCCCCTTCCCCTACTGCATCCCTCAACCAGCCCAGTTCGTCCCCTCCCCCCACTGCACCACACAACCAGCCCAGCTCTTCCCCCCCACCCACTGCATCCCAAAACCAGTCCAACCTGTCTCTGCCTCCCTAACCGGTTCTTCCTCTCACCCATCCCTTCCTCCCACCCCAAGCCGCACCCCCCGCTACCTACTAACCTCATCCCACCTCCTTGACCTGTCCGTCTTCCCTGGACTGACCTATCCCCTCCCTACCTCCCCACCTACACTCTCTCCACCTATCTTCTTTACTCTCCATCTTCGGTCCGCCTCCCCCTCTCTCCCTATTTATTCCAGTTCCCTCCCCCCATCCCCCTCTCTGATGAAGGGTCTAGGCCCGAAACGTCAGCTTTTGTGCTCCTGAGATGCTGCTTGGCCTGCTGTGTTCATCCAGCCTCACATTTTATTATCTTGGAATCTCCAGCATCTGCAGTTCCCATTATCTCTGATACTATCCACATCCTGCGGTTTACCATTGACCAGAATCTGGAAAGAACGAGCCATGCGAATGCTATGGTTACAAGAGCAGGTTAGGAGCTAGGAATTTTGCAGTGAGTAACTCAACCCCTCTCTCTCCAGTGCCGGTTGACTGGACAGGACCACAAATCAGTAACAGGATGAAATTGTATGCAGTTGCTTTGATATGTACAGGTTTAACAACACACCAGAGGTTTGACACCATTCAGGACAAAGCAGCCCTGTTGATTGACCACACCATCCATCACCTTCAAAATTCACTTTCTCCAGAACTGATGTAGTGGCAGTGGTGTACAACAACTACAAGGCGCACTGTTGTAGCACACCGAGTCTCCCTTAACAGCAGATTACAAATCCTCGAGCTCTGTCATCCCGAATGAAGGGCAGCAGATGAATGGGGAATCCACTTGCTGAGTGTTCTCCTCTAAGTCACAAACCATAACATCTAAGAACTATATTATCATTCCTTCACTGTCACTGAGTCAAAATCCTAGAACTCTATGCCTAATTGCACCATGGATTTCCCTACATCCAAGGACAGCAATGGTTCGAGAAGGCAGCTCACCACCACCTTTTTGAATACAATTACGGATGAGCAATAATTGCTGGCCCAGCCAGTGATAGCAACATCCCATGAACAAACGATAAAAACGCTCTTAATCTGCTGTTGATAAACTGCATACATCTTCATTAGGATCAAAATCATGCAAGCCTAGCATCACATCCTTCACTGGTGCATTTTAACTCGAATAAGGCCTTTAACAGTTTGTCAAAGCAAGCGTCTGTAGAAAGGTGAATGAGTTATGGCATTCCAGAGCTGATAGACTACTCTAATGGTATCAAACAATGCAGAAGATGCCTTGAATAAGGAGGTGGGGAAACTGAGATAAATGATCCTTCCACATTTGGAGCAAAACTTGATAGACCCCATAAAAAAGCATGGGCAATGTAACACGTGATTAACTGACTCATGTTGTTTTCATCAGATGGTAAATATCTTCAAGCTTCCAGATAATTTGTCAAATTACTCCTTCAACATTCAACATGTTATGAAGATGATGCACAACTGAGCAGAAACCTCAAATAAACTGTTAACAACAGTGGAACCAAACACCATTGTTAACTAATATTATGATCGACACTTTGTGAACGTGGATGCAGCTTCACAATAGGTAACTGATCTAACTCAAACAATCTTCATATTTCATATGCCTTATCCCATTAACCTCACACATTGATCAACACAGCACACTTAATCACTCATCCTCCAAAAATTATTTTGCCAATCATGTATCATACTTAACGGTGCTGGCATCTCCAGACCTTCAGACACTAAATACCATTGCATGTCTGACTTCAAAATCTCACAATGCCTGCCATCCAACCTTGGCAGCCACAGTTGCCAAACAAATTGCATCACAATCACAGACACACTACTTCATCTCCTGTGGAATGGTATGACACAGAAGTGGAGGCAATAGGACCAAAACAATAGTAAACTGGTGGATTCCTGCCCTTGATCCCATAAAATATATTGTGCTCAAAGTATTGGAAACCATGACTAAGGTCATGGTTAGTAGTGAGCTAAAGCAAAAATATGGCGTTGTTCTTGTACCTAATCCTCTTTTCTACCCATCACATTCCCATTGTCTTTCAATTCTTTCTGGCTTACAATCTCCAGACAGTGTAAGTGTGCACCTTTTGCATACTGCCACTAAAATGACCCCACCACCACTCTCCTCCACAAAACCACCCTGTGTTATTCGCTTTCCAAGAACTGCTACCTGGCCAGGTAAAGATGGAAGAACAAGTGTTGGAGAAGTAAGAAGATACAAGAACTTAGAATCATAGAATCCCTATGGTGCAGATGGACATGATACAGCCCATTGAGTCTGCACTAATCCTCCAAAGAGCATCACGCCTGGACCCAGCCCCCACCCGATCCCTGTAACTCCACTTTTAATCGTGGCTGCACAACCTTGGCCATTACGGGACAATTTAGCATGGCCGATCCACTTAGCCTGCACATCTATGTCTGTGGGAGGAAACTGGAGCACACAGTAGAAACCCACACAGGCACAGGGAGAAATGCAAAGAGACAATCACCCAAGGTTGGAATCAAACCTGAGTCACTGGTGCTGTGAGGCAACAGTGCTAACCACTGTGCAACCATGTCACCCACTGGAGACCATCAACTCAGATCTTGACACTGAATATCATTTACAGTATAGTTTAGAGGCACAATCTGAATATGGAGAGACACGGGCACAAAACTCCTGCAGCTGGGGCAGCCAATAGGTAACACAAGTGACAACTTACTGGAAGTCACGGTCCTATACACGTTTTGCTACCGAGAATATAAATGTTGAGGAAACCTATGGAAGCAAGTTTATAGGTATGTACAATGAAAGGGTTGATGCAATGGCAGCCTGCCAGAGAGCCAGAGGTTGCTATAAAGGAGAATGAAGATGTCCAGCACCCACTTAGCATAAGGTTTGAAAAAGAGCCTGGAGCCCATTCTTACAATGTGAAAATGGTGGTGAATTCCTTTAGTGAACCAGTGGAAACCAAACACGGTGCAGCATCTGACAGCCAGTGCTATTGGTGCCCTTATTGTTCCAGGATAATACTGAAGCCATGAGGGAAAGAATAATTCCTGCCTCCAATTTGCTTTTTTTTCTGTTGAAATGGATAAATTTGTGAACCCTCCCCTTGGCTCCAACTCTCTGGCTGGCTATCATGCCCCCTCTCATCAGCACTTTCAAGAAGTGCAGTCAGCAATGTCTAGAAAATAGGTTAATGAGTATTTTGTGTAAAGCCAATTAATCAGCATCAGGTTACTGAAATGAGCAAATGAAAACTGTATGGACCAATGGTATTCATCATAACTGTGTGCACAGCTATCCGAATCACAGAGCGGACCAAAAAGTCATTTGAAACCATTTTTAAAATGTAAGTAAAAGGCATGCCTGCAGTCTCTGAATGTCTTTAATAATTGCTGTTCTATTCATCCTAAATATAATGTATTGATCTTGTCGATTTTGTAATGAGTAGTTGTTGCCGTAGGAGAAGCAACATTCACATTGCTGATCCCCTTGCTTTTTTTTTGCGTTTGTTTTGACTAACGACAACATGTCACAGGGTAGTTAAGTGATCAGAAACACGCTAACTTATTTGGATTAGCATCAACTTAATGAGCTTGACTTTGCTGCAGGTTTGGAAACCTATTTGTGATATTACAAACCTATCTGAAATTGTTAATTATCATCCACAGTGCATATCTTTCTAACACTGTTGTTTCTGAATATTGTTAAACCATCAGGAGCATTACTAGAAACTAGAAAAAAAATTGCAAAATTACAGTGACACAAACTACTCCATAAGGATTGTAATCTGACACTAAGAAAATAAATTGCTAATTTGGAATTATGTGAACTCACAATTTCAAGTGTTACGGAGGGGAGATGAAATAAAATGAACTGACAGTCACTCTAAAATCAACAACTAACAATTTATTTATCTAACTCTAACAGTTAATAAATTAATACAGCGACTAACAAACCAAACAATTCCTGCTTAACTTCTAATTATTCCCAAATAAAACAAAATTCTAATGGTATGCTGTTCCTATAGACATAAGTACTACTGATATATATCAAATTAATCAAAAAACTTAATCTCTCAAAATTAAAGCAAAATTAATCCCTTGAATTTAAGACTTCTGGAATGGTATTTTCCTACTCCACTGTCCTCCAGTCAGGAATATTAACTAAGAATGCCATGGCACAATTTTTTAGATGGTGCTTACTCTAAAAGCTTAGAGAATTCTGTGGCAGCCAATGATCCTTTCCTTTATCTCTGACAGCTCTTCTCTTGGCACATGACAGTTAACTCTCACACCAATTTTCAAATGCTCTCTTCTTTTATACCCTTGATGGCCTTTTGATTTCTTATAACGGGATTGATTGTAGGTTGTCAAAACCGCTGCGGTTCAATTTAATTTGGTTTTGATATATAGGGCCTGGTTTAAATTAATTGGATAAATTCAAAAACCTTTTGTCTTGGTAAAAATGCTGCTTTGATTACTAACAGTATAGCCTTTTGATATAATGTTTCAATTTCAACAGCTCTCTGTGCATCTGCTGCTGCCTGCAGCCTTTTTTCTAAATCTCCAAGCCTAAAAAATCATCACCTTTTAAAGCAACAGCACATTCCTCCACACTATCATTTTACAAACATCAAATCCTAATGTCCTGCCTTCCAATTCACAAGTACTATACACAATTTTCGCACCACCTCCCCATTTAAGAAAAAAATGAAACATCATGATGAAAAGATGGCTTCATTTATTTTTCTAGACCTTAATGCCATTATCACTAGATCCGTAGATCATTAATCTAGAGTTACACATTCCATACTAATTCTATATACATATAAAACACTGAACACTACTGTGTCTATCGTATATAAACATTTTCCTTCTAATCCTATGACAATGCATCTGCAATAAATTTTTGTGACCCACAAAACATACAATCTGTGTATTAAATATTTGTAACGTAAGACTCCAATACAATAGTCTGGTGTTCTTGCCTTTAAATTTTTCTAAAAATGTCAAAGCGTTGTGATTATTTAGTGTACACAACCTTCTCTGTTACAATGTTTGCAACACAAATATTAAATCGTTGTAAGGCCAGTACCAAACCCAATAATTCCTTTTTCAACAGTTGAATGTTTTCTCTGGTGGGTATTGAGTTCCTTTGAAAGATAGCCAATTGCCCTTTCAATTCCACAATCATCCATGTAACAACACAGCTCCAAACCCTACATCGCTTATGCCGTTAGTGACTTAAAAGGGTTTTAAGAAATTTGGCGTGGCTAAAACTGGTGCAGTGGCTAACAGTGCTTTTAAATTCTCAAATGCCTCCTGGCATTATTCTGTTCACCAAGCTTTGTGTTCTTCTTTAGTAAATCTGTCAGCGGTGCCTCCACACTAATAAACTTAGTTCAAACTTCCAGTAGAATCTATTCAGTCCCAAAAATCACAACACCGCTTTCTTCGAGGGTAGTCTTGGAAATTCCTTGATGTCCTTTGTCATCATGTTCCTCAATGTCATTCTTCCATGTCCAATGTTGTGTCCTAAGAACTTCACTTCGCAAATTCTGTCTTTGCCAACTTAATGACCAACTTAGTCCTCTCTCAAGAGCTCTGACAAATGCGCTATTTGGCCTGACCACAAATGACTAAAGATAACTAAGTCATCTACATGGTTGGCACTATTAGTCAATCCTGCTACAATCCTGATCATAAGTCTTTGAAAAGTGACTTGTGCATTGTTCATTCCAAAGGGCATTACTTTAAATTGGTATAGCAAATTTGAGATTACAAATGCAGAGACTTCTTTCGTTCTCTCCGACAAAGGCACTTGCCAGTAACTACGAATTAAGCCCAACTTAGTGCTGTGAATGGTTTGTCCAACATTTTCCTCACAGCCCTCCAACATTGAAATTGGGTGTGAGTCTGATTTAGTCACAGCATTAACCTTTCAATAATCTACTCCAAATTGTTGAGTGCTATTAAGTTTGGTAGCCAACACGTTCGGTGAACTCCACTCACTTTGACTTGGCTCAATGATGCCTTCTTGGAGCATCACTTCCACTTCCTTCTGTACTCATGCTGGTTTGAGAGTATTAAGACTGTAAGGGTGTTATTTTATCAGAACAACATTCCCTATGTCAACTTCATGTATTATATTATTAGTTCTCCCATTCTATTTCTGCATATGCTCTCATGATGCTGCAAGAAGCCTTTCAATTCAGCTCTCCACTCCTGAGACAGATACCTCACTACCCTATCTCATTCTATGAGGGCTTCCTCATTGTTTAATTTATTCTGAGGCACATTAAAATCTAAATCAGCTGGATGATTCCTCACTCATTTTTCTTGATGTACTGACAAGGAAGGTATTAATAGCTTATATTTACCTTCCAATTTTGGCAGGATTTTGCAGCAACGTATTGTAGAAATCTTCATTAACTACAACATCAGTTGAAGACTAAATATTTCTTGTAATAATACTATTTGACAATATGACAAACGTCGCAGCTGCTCTATCGTCACTGTTAAAAATGTAGGCGGAAAAGAAATTAAAGTTTTTTTTACTAGGCATAGGTTGACGCCAGCAATCTCTGGTAGAAGGCTACATTTTTCCATCTGATACCATTTTGTTCAACAATACAAACGAGCTAAAGTTGTGGGACTACATCAATTATGTTAAATGCACTTCCACAATCCCTTGACATTACATTAATGACAACTGAATTTGTATGATGTTACAAGGCAATTGAGCTGAACATTGCGCAAGGGGTCGCAGAACGTAAAAAATAAATAGATTTAGTACATAAAATCCAGCCTCTAATGTTTCTTTTCAATTCGGATACAATGAATGCTACAACCTGCTGGATACTAGAATACTTGGCAGAGTCATTTAAGGCATGAGGCATAGGTTCCTGCTCTTATCAGGTTTTACTTGTATATTCAGCACATAATATGCTAGAATGTTTGTAATGATTATTATCAGTCAGATTCTAACATCGAGCTGCAATGGTTGTTCTTGTTCTTAAAATGCATGCATTTACAATACATTAACAATGACTCCATCAACCAAGTGAGATTCAGTTTATTATTTATTGAATTAAAAATCAAAGTCAGGCTATGCAGTTTTCTAGTGTTGTAGCTAAAATTCCTAAATGGTGTAAGGTAATCCTTCACAGTGATAAGTACCGTAAGACTCAGTGGTTACTGAGTCAATCCATGTTTGGCACTTGACATGAATTGATAACCTGAGCTAATATGGTTTAGGGGCTACATTACTTGGAGAGGTGGAATTTTAGGACAGTGTTTCTAATATGTCTACCTTTTTGAACAGACAAGGACATCCCCAACTATTGTGTTCGTTCTGGTCCTCAACTGTTTCCAACCCTTTATTATGCATTTGCTCCCACCCCTTCCCTTATCTCATTTCACCCCCAACCAGAATCATAAAAGGATTCTTTTTTTCTGTCACTATCTATCCAACGCAACAGGACCAATTTTCAAAGGATCATCCTTCACCATTTCCATCACCTCAAGCATAATGCTAACCCACCAATAACATCTTCCCCTACCGTCTACCTTCCAAACCACCTTTCCCTTAAATCACAAGCGATGGAATATCTGCACTTTTATTTCATTTTTCTTCAGCTTATTTCTTATTTCCTCAGTATCAATGGCCTCCTTAACTCCTTAGAGATCAGGTGGTAACTGACTTTTACTTCTCTCAATTTAGTGTATTGTATGAACATTATACAATGGGGCCCCCACTATACTGAGGCACACAATATTTAGATTTTGTGGAATCTTTGCAGAACATCTCCATCCAGTCCACAGTGTGACGCTGAGATTCTAGTTGCTTGACACATTTATCAACAACTGCGTTCTCACACTCACATTTCTGTCATCATCTTCCTGAAGATAACCCCAGTACAAGTCAGAGGAATAGTGCATCAACTTTGATTCAGCTTTCTGAGCACAACATCAAATTCACCAAATTCAGACTATGAATTCTCTTCCAGTTTTGATTCTGTTTCTTTCTGGTGTGTGCCGGTTGAACCTCGTCTTTCCTTTGTAGCTTTTGGACAGGGATATTCATTATTCTGGCATTAAGACTCTGTGGGAATAAACAGGAGGGTGGCCAGCCTTCAGGCCTGCTCAGCCATTCAGTACAAGCATGGCTGATCATCCAATATGTTATATGTGTCATTTTTTATGTTATATGTCATATCATTCACTCTGTTCTCATTTTCTTTCCAAATCCTTTGATCCCTTTAGCACTGAGAACTATGTCTAATGTCTTTGTGAAAGTATTCAATGTTTTAACTTTAACTGCTTTCTATGGCAGAGAACTCCACAGGTCCACCACTCTCTGGGTAAAAACATTTCTTCTCATTCAGTCCTAAATGGCCTATCCCATATCCTTAAATTGCAGCTCCTCATTCTGGACTCCCCAAGAATATCCTTCCTGCATCAACCCTGATGATGTTTTATTAGTGTATAGGTTTCTATGAGATCCTCCCTCATCTTCTAATCTTCAGTGCATATATTCCTAAATGATCCAGTCTCTTCATTAGTCAGCCCTTCTATCATAGGAATCAGTCTGGTAAAACTTTGCACTCTGTCCATAACCAGAACATCCCTCCTCAAGTAAGGAGATCAAAACTGCACACAATAGTCTAGGTGTGGTCTCACCAAGGCCCTGTACAATTACATCAAGGCAACCCTGCTCCTAAGCTCGAATCCTCTCATCATGAAAGCCAACATACTATTTCTTCTTCACTACCTATACCTGAAAGCTTAGAGTTTTTCTTTGAATGATACAGAAATATGTTACGTTTTCATTTGCAAAAGTACTTATTGCAAAAAATCAAAGTAAGTTTCACTTCCTTTGCACATATGGCATTTTTCATTCATGGTTCATTAAAGACATTTTAATTACTTTATATAGGATCTAGATGATTAAAAGCATCAATATTTCCTGAAAAACTCACTGTGGCATCAATAGTAAATCTTGAAAGCTTGCCTATGAAATTAGAGATAATACTCTGGTAAATAAAATGCTTAGGATCATATATGAATTGACAGTGGAGCCTTAAGTATAAGACCCAAGATTTCTATCTTGCAGTTCCTTATATTTTTAATGTTTTATAATAGATTTTAGCATGAATGAGTGACAGAGAAAGCACTGCTCTAGTATATTGCATTTCATATTAATCATGTCTGGTCCTGACAATGAATATTTCACTGCAAGGTAAGATGTGATTCAATCACAGATTGAATGGAGGCAATCTATTTTTGCAATTATTAGACTGAAAATAAATTAGAGTAGCTCAAAAACAAGATACGTGCTGTTTAAATATGTTGTTTGAAATAATGGCACCAAAATTCCGATTGCAGTAATGGTGTTGCTAAGAGCAATGGAAGATGGAGGGTTAAAATTTTAATCACATAGGGCACAATTTTCAGCACATAAACATAAGGTGTGGCACCATTAACTGGCAGAATTGTGCAGCAATGTCAGTTATTTCCTGAAGGAAGGGAACATGTGAGAATTTAGATTATTTTGTCTAGCAGCTGCTGCCTGTACTGCAAAACTAGCACAGCAGCCGATGACAAGGGCATATGGAACTTGACACCTCTGTTGGCGTTGATCCAAAAGTACAGAATTTTTTCAAGGAAATGGCAACAACCAAAGGTATGTGTGTATATCCTTGTGAGTATGTATAAATATATTATACATGATATGTGCATAAGTATATACAAATAACATATATATTTCTAACAGAATAATGATGCAATTCAAACAGACTAAACTTATTTAAAGACCGAAACCTGAACTGAAATGCTTATCTTTTAAAAAAATTAAGAACTGGAAATATAAAACATATCATTAAACATAATATTGCAAAATCTGGAGTTTAAGGCCTCAAAACCTGGGATTCTGCAGGTCACCATTTGAGATGTTGATGATGTAATGGTTTATTTAACATCTAATTTGATATAAACCAAGAATGCCCGTATCTGTATGAACCAAATCAAAGCTATTTATTCTACCTCTTAACAAAAGTCAATCTCATTTATTTGCAATTTCGTAATTTCAAAAGTACATTGCTTCTGTTTTAATCTGTGGGGTAATTAGAACACATTTTGCCTCATAGTGAAAAATTCTTTGCCAACACACGCTTACTGAATGATGTTGAATGCAGTGTATTAAAGCAATCTATTCTCTGTCATTTATGAATGCTTACGTCTAGTATAAAATTAAACTACAAAGAACTGAAAAAAACAAAGTTGATATTCTTAGTCGTTAACCAATATTTCTAATACATTTTGTTTCTACTGTCTAGGTGGTCACATTTTATATTAAAGGCATATTTGAGTTATCAGTAATACAAGACTGATCAATCAACATATGCACACTTAAAAATGTTATATGTAGCTTGGTGCTATTTATGCCTGTGGATTGTATATAATTGTAAGAATGAATTAAGTTGGCTAATGATAAGGATATTTCAATCAAGCATGTATTAGTAATACTTTTAGTGGAGACATGTATTTTCTGTTTAATATGCCACTGAAAATTTGAATAGTGATCTGTTCCAATACGTTTCACCTGAGGAGATGAATTGGAACTGACATCAGATCTAGAGGCAGCAGGTCAGTGTCACTTTGGAAGAAATCACACGTTAATGGTCATATGTTCACAATGCAATACAACATAATTTACAATCATAATCCTATCCAATTTTAGTTTGGCAACATCAGAACCAAAATGTTTCCTTCATACATTTTTTTTCTCTCATTTTTCCACCTGATTCCTGCTCTTATATCTCCTTTCTTGAAGGTGTTAAATCATTGAGAAATACACTTGCCTTATTGTTAGGCTGTTTACATGGCTATTATTTATGTATAGATAATACTATGGCAACATCACACCTAAGTCTAGCTTATTCTTATTTAATATCCATGCTCATGGACTTCCAAGAAATTTTCCTCCACAGCCATATAAAAGTGAGTTGCACCAAGTCATGAAACCAGGGATGTTCAGGCTGATTTTAGGAAAGTTGCCATCAGCCCAATCGACATCTACTTCCTGAGCATACAGAAACTAGATGGTATGCTGAATATTTCCAGCATTTTCTCTTTTTATTACACAGAACAATTTAACACAGATTACCTTGTACAGTAGATTTAGTTATGAATCTATTGAAATCTGAACTGAAAGGTATAGGTCAAGCTTGGGGCGAATGGATTGTCTTCTTCGTTCAGTGGAGAGGACCTATTAAATGTGGAAGACACCAAGGAGAAGGAGAAAACCTAAGGCAATCATTGTGAATACACTGTGATCTAATCTACAAGATATAAGAATTGAGAAAAAAAAACAGTTTGCAACTTAGGAGGAAAGGACAATTGAAAGATAGCAAGAATAAATAACTGAATTATTATGCTAAAATAAAATGTTATGTGTTAACAGTGCATCCATTCTGCTTTGCGACAAACCAGGTGGGATTTCTTTTAAAAAAAACAAAATAAACACATGGAGTGTATTTCAATAAGCTTTGTTACTACATTGATTTGAGCCAAAGTTGGAATTTACTTCATTAAAAGTCTAAAACAGATCTCAAACATAGGATTAAAGCATAGTTAACGTTATCAGTTAATACTATCAACAACATACATTATTTAAAATTTTAATGCATTTATTCACATTCTTTCCCAAATATAGTAGCCATAATTTGTGCAGCTTAGCACCATGAAAAACAAATCCCAGGAAGCCTGAGGCATCACTAATTTTCAGTATCCAAGTTTCAGTAAAATTCCTTAACTCCTTGTAAATGTTATTTCCGAAACCAGAGTATTGTTTTAATTTTAAGATGACTGTTTTGAAAGCTGCTGCATTACAACCTTTGCATAGATTTAACTGGCAATTTATAGAAAACAGAAAAATTGGCAGAATAGGAGTTAGTATAGACCATTCAGCCTACTGACCCTGCTCAGCATTCAACATGATTGTGGCTAATCTTCTATCTCAATGCCATAATCTCATGCTTTCCCCACATCCTTCAACAACTACAGCTTCAAGAAATCTATCTATTTTATTCGTTAACACATTCAGTGCCCTGGCTTCCACAGCTTTCTGTGGCAGAGAATTCAACAGATTCACTACCCTAAATTGAAGAAATTTTTCCTCATTTCAGTCTAAATTGGCCTATCGAGTATCCTGAGAACATGATCAAGGGGAATCATAACTTTGGTTTGCACTCTGTCCAGTCTGTTAGAATGTTAAATGTTATGTAAGATGGCATCTTTTTCCAAACTGTAGTTGGTGAGATGGAGCTTTTCCCCTTGGCAGAGGGATCAATGACCATGGGGCATAGATTTAAAGTAAGAGGCAGGAGGTTAAGAGGGGATATACGAAAAAAGAAATTTCACTCAGAGGGTGGTTGGAATCTGGAATTCACTGTCTGTAAAAGTGGTCGAGGCAGAAACCCTAATAACAATGTAAGAAGTATTTAGATGTACACTTGCAATGCCAAGGCATACAAGGCTGAGTGCCAAGCGTTAGAAAATGGAACCAAAATAGTTAGGTGTTTGTTTTAGACCAACGCAGACTTAATAGACCAGAGGTCCCTTTTCAATATGACTCTATAAATCTCTCCTCATACAACAAACTTGCTATCCAACAGCTTTGATCTTATGTTTAAGTCTCTATCAACATTTCACAATCTATGGGCTCCCAAAGCACTTTATAACTAATGAGTTAATGTCAATGTACATTTGCCTTTCTTACACATGCAAATGCAACAACTAACATGGTGTAAAATTAATAATAAATTTGCAGATAGCCAGATCATCAATTTATAATGGTTGCAGGCCAATGTTATGAAACATCGCAATTCCTCCTCAATGCTCAGTGAATTCTTTACATTCACCTGAACAGGTATGGGACTGGATTTCCACTTTTAAATTTAGCAATTCAAGGATTCCCAAACCGATTTCAAGAAATTATGATTTTCAGGCATGCATTTCAAGAATATGAGTTGGCTTAGGCTGAGAACCCACACCTAACACTCCAGACCTGGATGAATCAATTGCTTGGCTCACAACACCTCAACAGGGGAAAATTCAAAAGGTCTTCCTCATGGCCTGACTCCCCAGGTATGCCCCTTCTTCCACCTCATATGGCCTGTCATGCCTCACAACAAGATTCGGAACATATACGCCAATTCACCCACTATAGGGGTGTAGAAGCAATGAATCACACAGCCAAGGCTGAACATGTCAAAAAAGCTTTTAAATGAGTAATTCATTTATAACTTTACATTGTTTTAAAAAGAATTCCACTAGTGTCAATCATATATTTTCTAATCAATCTCTTTAGAAATGTTAATCCCAGGTTCCTGGCTCAAAGGGAAGGACACAACCCTGCACCAAGACAGCCCATAATTGTCAATCATCAAGACTCTTCCAAGTTTAATTACCTGAAGTTTAAATGCCTGAAATGGGAGGACAGTTGAAACGAATTAATCTTGTATAAATAAACATTGTGAAAAGACTTCTTGTTGTGCAGTAATAGTGCCCCTTGCCTCTGAGCCAGTCCAACTTGCTCAAGAGGTATGCCCTAATTGAACAGGTTGATGAGGGAAAGTACCTAACCTAAGGAATTGCTGCTGTTCTGAGACTGAGATTATTGCCTAACAACAATAACTAAACATTATGAAATAGTTCTTGAGGTATAGTGGTAGTGTCCCTACCTCTGGGCCAGATAGCTTTGGTTCAAAGGCCACTTGCTTGAAAGCTCAGCCATCATATACTTAAACAGTTTGATTTAAAATAAAATCTAAAATGGAACATGCAATTAAGCATTATCAAAACAAAAAAAATTAACAATTTAAAACTCATGTGCATTCATTTGTACAACAAAAGTTCCATGCACATGCATTTAAAAAAATTTGTGAAATTAAGAGCGAAACATAAACAACCAGAGCTGTCAATTAAGTAGGGTTCAGATGTTTAAGTTCTCAGTTAAGAATATTTAATGTGATGGAAATTGTGGAAAATAAATTTAATTTTATATATTGTAAATTACGTTCTTGATTTTTGAATTAGAAACATTGAATCCCTACGTTGTGGGAGCAAGCTGTTCAGCCCATCAAATCTATACTGACCCTCAAAAGAGCACGACAACCAGACCCACCCTGCTACCCTATCCCTGTGATCTTGCATTTTCTATGGCTAATCCACTTAGCCTGCACTGCCCTGGGAACTATGGGAAGCTTACTATGGCGAAACCACCTTACCTGCACATCTTTGAACTGTGGGAGGAAACCGGAGGAAATGGAGAAAATTCACACAGTTAACCATTGAGTCACCATGCTGCCCCTGTAATGGAGGGCTCTGAAGTTAATAATCAACTTGCAATTGTATTTGTAGCCATGGTGATTAATTTTGAAATAGTTTTAAGGCCTGGCTCTAGAGTCAAAAGATTTTGCAATCATCTCAAATTGACTTTTATTTTTGATTGTTTTGAATCCCAGTAAGGCACATAATGGTACTCAAGGTTTATTTGAGAGCTCTGGATCTTGACACTTTTTTAAGCTTTAGGGAAACACCTGGAGATGAGAATAGGAAACTTTTAGTCTCACTTTTGACGTTGAGTTTTCTGCAGTTCTCTGAAGCCTAACAAACCTAAGGAGGCCATGCTTGACAAATCAGCTAGAATCCTTTGAGGAAATAATGAGCAGGTTAGGCCAAGGAGAACCCAATGGATGTTATCTACCAGGACTTCAAGAAGGCCTTTGACAAGGTGCCACACAGGAGGCTGCTTTGTAAGATAAGGGCCCATGGTGTTAGAGGCAAGGTACTAGGATGGATAGAAGATTGGCTGTCTGGCAGAAAGGAGAGAATGGGGTTAAAAGGCTCTTTCTCAGGATGGTAGTTCACAAGTGGTGTTCTGCAAGGGTCAGTGATAGGACCACAACTTTTCACTTTATATATTAATGATCTAGATTAGGGAACCGTGGGCATTCTGGCCCCACCCCCATCTCCTACCTACTAACTTCATCCCGCCCCATTGACCTGTCCATCCTCCCTGGCCTGGCCTATCTGCTCCCTAACTCCCCACCAACACTCACCTTTACTGGCTCTATCTCCGCCTCTTTGACCTGTCTGTCTCCTCTCCACCTATCTTCTCCTTTATCCATCTTCTATCTGCCTCCTCCTCTCTCCCTATTTATTTCAGAATCCCCTTCCCCTCCCCCATTTCCAAAGAAGGGTCCAAACCCAAAATGTCAGCCTTCCTGCTCCTCCTCCTGCTGTGTTCAACAACTCTACACCTGTTGTCTCATAATCTCCAGCATCAGCAGTTCCCACTATCTCTATAAAAGTGAAAGACTTTGGTTGCTGAAGAAAATCAACAAGCCTGGCTGCTTCTGTGGCAAGAGAAACAGAGATAATCTTTTGAGCCTGACAGAGGATGCTGGAGAAACTCATCAGTTATGGATCTGGCAATAACTGTGTAGAGAGAAACAGAGTTTGTGTTTCATGTCCGACATAGCTCTTCTTCAGAACTTAACTGGTTGAGCTTGTAATGGGCTCACTTAAACTTGCTAGACTTGACACACTTCCATAAACAGACATCTATTTTCAGCAAACAAGAAGGATATCATAGAATCATACAGTATAGAAGACGATCTCCAGCCTGTCAAGTCTGTACATTAAACATACGCTCATCCCACTTTAATGCATTTGACTCATAGTCTTATCATGACACCTTCAGATGATCATCCAAGTACTTTTTAAGGTTGTGAGATTACCCACCTCAATATAAATAGGTCAAATGGCCTCCTCTGTACTGTAAAATTCTATGATTTATTCTATGATTTTATGTTCAAACCTTGTGCCTTTCCTGAATTATTTAGGACTTTGTGGAATCTTTAGTTGCTCATCACTTTTCCTGTGGCAAAGTCATGGCCAATCACAGTTGAGCTGCAGTATAAATTGTTACGATTGTTTGAAATCTGGCATTGCCCTATTGCGTACAAGCCAAAATGCTTCAGCAACATCTCTCTTTTCAGCAACACTCAACTTCTTATTTGGCGATGGCCTGAATAGGATGCTTTCCAGTTTGCTGAAGGAAGTGAGAGTGTAAATTGTGGAACTTGATCCATAGTCTTCCAATTCTCCTTAGATGTGGTGATGGAGACAGAGTACTGAATAATTTCCAAAGTTATTGTTCTGTTTGAAAAAAGGGGAAAGGGATAGTCACACCAATTAGAGAAAAGTCATATAACATTGCTAATGAGGAAAAATTTACAGAAAATAATCTGGAACAAAATTATTTGGCATTTTGAAAAGTATGAGCATGAATTTATTAAAGGAAAACCTTGCTTCCCTCAATTCATTGAGATCTTCGATGTAGTTACAAAGAGAGTTAAGGAGAGTAGTGTAGTTGATATTGTGTATATAGATTTTCAAAGTTATTCAACAAAGCACAACATAGTAGGAGAAGCAAATAGGGAAGGCACCCCATCTCCCAATCAAGCTTAATACCTCCTGCCACCCAGACTTACCCTAAATGTTTTAATACTCACCTGACACTCTCGTCTCCTTGCACATGGCAACATCCCACCTGGCACTTTACCTACCTGACACCATCTCTAATTAGCAACTTTATACCTATCTTCGTGACACCCCATCCACCTGGCACTGACCCGCATGACACCCTATCTTTGCCCTTTAACCTCACACTTACCTTATGTATGCATCCTTTCACAGAAGCTGACAAAGTGTCTGTCTGATTCTGGGCCTCAAATCCCAGAAAATGGCAAATGGCTGCCATACAACTCTCCCAACTCTCTGACACTACAAGGGACCAGACAGAAATCTGCTGTCAGAAGTACAGAGCCCTTTCTAACTATGAAAAGAAAAAGCAAAGTGACAATCTGCATGTGATTTCAACTCCTTGAAAATTCCAACCCTTTGAACTTCTGCTATAATGGATGGTAACCCTCACCATTTGCGGAGATTTTCACATAGACTGCCCATTCCAGGTCAGTTTTATGTTGTAAATTTATTTTTCTTCAGTGATCCTGGCATGATGGCATTGTTGGTTGGGATAACATTTATTGCCCATTCCTAGTTACCCTTAAGAAGGTGGTGGTGAGCTGCCTTCCCAAGCTGTTGCTGTCCATTTGGGATAGGTACACCCACGATTTGCTTAGGGAGAGAGCTCCAGTATTTTGACCAGTGAAACTAAAGAAATAACAATATATTTCAAAGTGCAGATGGTGAGTAGGTTGGAGGGGAATGTGCAGTTGATGGAATTCCCATTTATCTGCTGCCTTTGTCCTTTTAGTTGATACTAATTGTGATTTAGAAGACACTGCAAAGGAGCTTTGGTGAACTTCTGCAGGCCGTCTTGTAAATGGTACACACCGCTACTATTGAGTATAGATTATGGAGGGAGTAAATGTTTTTGGATGAAGTACCGATAAAGCAAGCTGTTTTGACCTGGATGGTGTGAAGACTCTCAAGTGTTATTGAGCTGCATGCCTCCAGGGTCATGGTGGATGTTCTATCACACTCCTGACTTGTGCATTGTAGACGATGGCCAGTCTTCGGGGAGTCAAAAGGTGAGTTACCTGCTGTGGGATCACTAGCCTCTGACCTGTTTTTGTAGTCACCACATTTATATGACTAAACTAGTTTAGTTCAGTTTATGGTCTGTGGTAACTGCCAGGATATTGATACTGGAAGATTCAATGATGGCGTTTCCATTGAATGTTTAGGGTGATGGTTAGATTTTATCCTATTGAAAAATATCATTATCCTGTATTTGTATTGCATGAATATTACTTACCGTTTGACAGCCCAGTTGTCCTGGATATTGTCATATTTTGCAGCTTTTCAAGTCTTGATTCAGTATATGCAGAGTCACAAATATTGCTGAAACTTGGGCAATTATCAGTGAGCTTCCCAACATCGGACCTTATGATGGAGGGAAGAATTTTGATGAAGCAATTGAGATGGTTGTTCACAGGACACTACCCTGAGGAGCTCCTGCAGTGATGTCCTTGTGCTGAAATGTCTGAAGTCCAACAACCAGGGCATTTTCCTTCTGTGCTAAGTATGATTCCAACTGTCAGAGAGGTTTCCCCCAATTCTTATTTACACTTGTTTTGCCGGGATCCTTAATGCAACATTCAGTCAAATGCTCCCCTAATGTTTGGGCATTCAGTCTTTTACCTCATACTATTTTATCATGATCAAATCAAGCATAGACTTTTAATCTTAAAACCCTTCAACTAACATTAAAAAATTGCACTTTGTATTGATAGGAAAATATTAAATCTAAGCTGTGAAACTTTAAAATGGCAGTTAAAGTCACTTGAACTGAAAATAGCGACGTTAAATTGGAACTTGTAAAGTCTAAATAACATTACTGAAGGTCTTGATTGCGCCCTGAAAAGGTTACGTAAGGGTATTAAGTGGACATGAACATTCACCATCTAGAATGTGTGATTAGATCTTCAAATATCCCTGGGTTGAGCTTTCTTGACAACAAGTATTGCTGCAACAATGACTCAAATTCACAACTCATCATGGAAAGGGGAGATTGAAACTCCCTGTCTATACCAAAGCATAAGACTATAACATAAAATTAAACTGTTAAATCTGTTACAGTTATTTGAAAAGGAAATGTTGGACTAGTGGACACAGCAGTACACTGGCAAATCATTTTAAGACATGTGTACTAAGTGAGGAATCACCCATACCACATCGTCACCTTCCCCATTCACACTCCAACAGCCCAGTGGAATATATTGTATGTATTATCAAATGAATTATCTTTAAGCATCGAGCAAAACAAACACAATTTTTACATTGGATTACTGTATGTTATACAACAACAATGGAGAAAGTATTACCATTCCTAGCATAACTTATACTAAGGAGGCAAGTCCAAATTACTTTACCCAGCAACCAATTGTCTAACCATTCTGAAAAATAGGACATTCATCTTTAAAAGTATTCAAGACTGAAAGATACAGAAATGAGCAGATAGACAAAACTGTGCACTGGACTGAGAGTGCAGATTGGAAATACAAAGACAAATACATGGATATCAGCAGTGGTTGCTGTAATATACAACTCGCTGATCATAGATACTTACTGATAATGGTTTGTCATTGTGTTGGAACAGAAGCGGGCCCAGAACAGTGTATGCCACAAGAATCACGCACAAAGAGATGAAGTAGGAGCATTCTGAAGATGATGATTGTGTAGTGAGGTTAGCTGACAGCAACCATCTGAGGGGTGGCAGAGTGGCTCCGTGGTTAGGACTGCTGCCTTACAGTGCCAGGGATTTGGGTTCAATTCCATCCTCAAGTAACACACTGTGTGGAGTTTGCACCTTCTCCCCGTGTCTGTTTCTCTGGGTGTTCTGGTTTCTCCCACCATCTAAAGATGTGCAGGCTAGATGGATTGGCCATGCTAAATTGTCTGTAGTGTTCAGGGTATGTAGCTTAGGTAGGTTATAGGGGGATGGGTCTGGACGGATGCTCCAAGGGTTGGGGTGGGCTTGTTGAGCCAAAGGGCCTATTTCTGCACTGTAGGTATTCTATATAAAAAAACTGCAGCAAGTTATCAAACATGTGCAACAGAGAACAAAGCTTATCTCCCCAAAAGGGTGTATGATCAGAGGTCCAGCATGAGTTGCCAAGTCTCCAAAACCATCGCCTGAAGTTTTCAAAGGTATTCTTGTCAAGTCTGCTTTGGCTGTGAGTACAATGATTAAAAAGGCAACGTGTGCCTATGAACAACCATTTATATCTGTTTGGGATACATTGTAATCTTTAGAAAAAGAGACACATGGTATTATATTTCACAATCATGTCAATATAATTTTAAGAAACCTTCTCCAGATATTATCGCTGTATCATAGCATGTGACCTGAGAGTATAAAAGTCCCATACTGCAATTTAACCTGGATCACTTGAAGACTGATATGTATTGGAAACATGGTCTTCTGTTGCAATCTAATAGCTTAACGTTGACATGTCTAAGGAGTATAATGTGTGCATTTAGTTGTGGTAAACGTCTGTTGGATTTTTCAATAACACAATATCCGTGCCCAATTCTTATGTTACGGGGAATAGCAAAAGTATTGCTTCATTGGGAAAAATACCTTGAAAAATGTGACCTCGCGATGTCCCCATTGCACACTATCTGCCAGTGCTCACATATTAAAAAGCTCATCTTGTGAGAAGTCCTGGTTGTAAGTTTGTTTTTGCTACCAAAAACAGTAACATCCAGTAACATCAAGAAGAGCTCCTAACAATGTAAGGTCTTGCTCTCTCTCTCTCTCTCTCTCTCTCTCTCTCTCTCTCTCTCTCTTTTGCCCTCTCTCTCTGTCTGTCTGTCGTAGGTGATCAATCCTGATAGAACCAAGATCTTATAATACATGCAAATACAATCAAACTAACAAAAACCAGGGAAATAACTAAAATCAGGCCAGCCACAAAACATCATCAGAACATCAAGACCAATATCAGAATGGAAATTCCTTCACCTAAGAACTGTAACCATTTTAAAATTCCACTTCCTCACACTTTGCCTTGTTCTTGTATATCTGTTTGTGTGAATGCACACTGTAGAATTGAGGTTGGGTTTTTATCTTTTTTAAAAGTTTTATACCTACCTTGAATAAAAATGCAATAACCATTTAGTTTTGAGTAGCTGACAGGGAATTGTCTGGCATGTCTCTCATAGCTTTACCTGTACCCTTAGATTCTGGAAAAATCCCAAAGGATTGGAAAACTTTATAATACACTATACACTATACTTCATATAAAAAAGAAAAGGAGAGAAAAATAGGTAACTGTAAGTTAGTCAGCTTCCAATCTGTTACTGGGAAAATGGTAAAGCCTACTATAAAGGATGTAATAATAGACCATTTAGAAATTTAGAAATATGACCAAGTAGACTCAGCCTGTCTTCATTCAATGGAATCATTCATGACAAGTCGACTAGAATTCTTTCAAGAGGTAAGAAACAAGATCAATATCATGAAACAGTGAATGTAATATATGTGGATTTTCAGAAGGCACCTGATAGGGTGCAGCACATTAGCTACTTAATAGGACCCATGGTGTTGGATCAAAAAAAACTATAGATGCTGTAAATCAGGAACAAAAACAGAAGTTGCTGGAAAAGTTCAGCAGGTCAGATAGCATCTGGGAAGAAAAAATCAGAGTTAACATTTTGGGCCTAGTTTCTGAGGAAGGCTCACCGGACTCAAAATGTTAACTTTGATTTTTTGTCACAGTTGTTGGCAGACCTGATGAGCTTTTTCGGAAACTTCTGTTTCCATCCCATGGTATTGGAGTTAGTATATTTGCCTGGACAGAGGACTGACTAATTAATGTAAGATGGAAAGTTAGGATAACGGAGAAATTTTCAGGATGGCAATCTGTAACTACTGGAATGTCACAGGGTTCAGTGCTCGGATCACAATTATTTATGGTATGTTTGATTTAAATTAATGAGGAAAGTGAATGTACTTTAGCCAAGTTTGCAGATGAAACAAAAATTGTTAGGAAAGCAAGTAGTGAGGATGACACAGAGTCTGCAGACGGATATGGATAGGCTAAGCAAGTAGGCTTAAATTTAGTAGATGGAATAAAATGTGGGAAATAAAGGGGATGAATATTATTTAAATGGAGAAAAACAACAGACAGCTACAAAACTGAAGAATTTTTGCATGAATCACAAAGAGCCAGTATTCAACTTCAGCGGCTAATAGGGAAGGGAAATGGAATGATAATAATTTATTTCAAAATGAATGAAGTATATGAATACTATAAGTGTACAAGGCATTAGTCACATCACAGTCGAAATACTGTGGACAGTTTTGGAAACTTCATCTAAGAAAAGATCCTACAGTGTTGGAGGCAGATTAGAGAAATTTCACGAGACTGACAACTCGTATAGAGGGATCGTTTTCTGAGGAGAGGTTGAGTAGATTGGGCCTGTCCTCATTGGAGTGTAGAAGAATGACAGGCAGCCTTATTGAAACATATGAATTTATTAGGGGACATGACAGGGTGACGCAGCAAGGTTGTTTCCCCTTATGGGAGACTCTAGGACCAAGGTGCATAAGCTCAGTAGAGAACTTATTTTATTCACCCATGGACATCACTGGCTGGCCACCATTTATTGCTCTTGAGAAGATGGCGGTCATCTGACTCCTTGAAATGTTGCAGTCCACAAGCTTTAGGTTGACCCACATGTGGCCCTTATGGAGGGGATTCCAAGCTTGTGACCCAACAACACTGAAGCAGCAGTGTTATGTTTCTATGTCAGAATGGTGAAAGCCCTGGAGAAGAACTTACAGGTTCTTGTTCTTCAAGATGGAAGTATTTGTAGACTTGGAATGTGCTATCTCCAGTACTTTGGTGAATTTCTGCACAGTGCAGCTTGTAAATAGTACAGATCGCTGCTTGGGGGCACCAGTGGGGGAATGAATGAATGCTTAAGGATTAGGAGCCTATCAAGGAAGCAGCTTTATTCTGGATGGTTTCAAACTTCTTGAGCGTTATTGGAGCTGCACCCATCTAGGCAAGTGGGGAGAATTCCATCAAGATCCTGACTTGTGCCTTGTAGGTAGAGGACAGGCTTTGGAGAGTCTGGAGGTGAGTTACTTCCTACAGCATTCCTAACCCCTGACCTGCGCTTGTAGCCTCTGCATTCATATGGCGCATCCAATTAAGCTCTTGGTCAATGACAACACCCATGATGTTGATAGTGGATGTTTCAGTGATGGTAATGCCATTGAATGTCAAAGGGCAGTGGTTAGATTGTCTCTTATTGGAGAAGCTCAATGCCTGGTATTCATGAGACACCAGCATTACCACATTTCCAACCTTTTGTCCTTGATATTGTCCAGGTCTTGTTGCATTTGAACACAAACTGTGACAGTATCTGAGGAATTACAATTGGTGCTGAATCTTCTGCAATCATCAGTGAACATCTCCATTTCCGACCCTATGAGGGAAGGAAGGCCATTAATGAAACAGCGAAGATGGTCGGGCCTAAAACACCATCTTCAGTTTCTTCCTTATTGACCTTGCCTCTGTAGAATTCTTCACCACAGAGGGCTGCCAAGATTGTGTCATTAAGTATTTTAAAGGTTGGGATTGACAGGTTTTTAATCAGTAAGGGAATCAAGGGTTGTTGGAAAAGCAGGAAAGTGGAGTTGATGATTACTAGATCAGTTGTGATCTCATTGAATGGTGGAGCAGACTTGATGGGCTGAATAGCCTATTTCTCCTTCTATGTTTTATGGTAAGATATGGCTAAGCATTTATTGAATGGAAACTCACACTTTTTAAAAAACTGCAACTCTGTCATATGAACCTCAAGATTGGAAGATGAAGAATTTATTTACCCTTCCAGGCTTAATTGTAATAACTATCATGGATAAAACTCCTGGAGCTTCTTTGTCAACAACCCAGTGGGTGTATGTCACACCCCACTCCACCCCATGCCATTGTACTAGCCGACTCTACCCCAATCCCCATGAATTGCAATGATTGCTCAGTGGGGAGACAGCATGGTCTTGATTCTAATGACCTTCCTTAGTGTCACAAGTTACTCTGTAACTATGTTGGTGGTTCATAAATTAAGAATGAGCATATTGGGGGTTCAGATGGAAAACACAGATATTGTTAACCATCTCCCTAAATTCCTGATACTGTAATCCCAACAAAATGCAGATTTATGCCTGAACAACAATTTGTAAAATCTGCCTTTGGCTGTCAAATCAATAATGTCTTGGTCTCCAAAGGTAATTATCACAGCAGTACAATTTTTTTAATTACAAAAGCTGTAGCCAAGTTAACAGCTACAAACTGATGGACAGTATTTTCTACGTGCAAGTTTAACAATGAACAATGAAACTGACCAGCAAGTGAAGTTAAAACAGAATGATCATGTTTGGATGGGAAGAAAATTGAAAATAATCTTGAAACAGAAGTGATGGGGCTGTGTGGTCTGAGGTTGTACTCCAGTTTGCACATTCTTATGTTTTTATACCATACATTCAGAACATTTTACCACTAATTTATTCCAGAATTAAAATTTTAATATTCACTACTGGTGTGGATACTTGTAATCAATTGATCAAAACAACTAAGATTGAAATATCTCTAACCAGAAGTTGATAGCATTGTTGGTGAGCTCAGCAGTGTTCTTCAAATTGTTTTGACCTCACTGACTACAATAAAACAAAGATTAATTGGAAAAGAACAAGTGAGCAAATCGCCATTGGTATTGGAAATAAAAACAGACGTTCTGAAGTCTTTCGTGTTTACATAGCAGATGACTCTCAGCAGCAGGTCATATCCAGGGAAACTGGAGCTGTTTGAAATATCATGCAGAGCCCGCAAATGTAGGAATGTGCTTTGTGCTGCCAGGAGTGCCCCACATGTTCTGGATCAGCCAGCAATCGTGAGGCCTTGATAAATTTCATACATTTCTGAGCATGGAGTTTGACCCAAGTCTGGCTCTGTGCAAAGGGAACAGAACAAGCACAGTCTGCATTTTTCACCCCTACCTCATACAACCACTGTGCGGAATCTATCTGAAACATGCTGCATTTTTAAGTACTTATAAGAAATTAAAATCAATCTTTGGCCTAAGTGCCAAACTGAATACTTTAAAAATGTTTTTAACATTTCTGTTACAGATTCACTGTTCATTATTTAAAGATGGTTTTACTAAAAGAAGATATTTTTTATACATATAAACATCATGGTGGATACAAAACCCCTTCTAACCTTCTCCTATTTTTCCAAACATTCTGGCTTCTGTTACATAAGCTTGTATTGTGTATTTTCTAAGCTGCCTCAAAACTGTAAAACTGACAAATAATTAGAAATTTCTACACCAGGCATAACCACTAATATGAAGTTGTTTGAGCTTTGCTTTAATGCAACTGGTGTGCATTATGATTCAGGTATAAATTCATAGATCATAGAGTCCCTACAGTGTGGAAACAGGCCCTTCAGCCCAACATGTCCACACCAACCCTCACAGCATCCCACCCAGACCCATCCCCCTACAGTCCACCTAATCTAGGCAGCCCTGAATACTGCAGGCAATTTAGCATGGCCAATCCACTTGGCTTGCACGACATTGGACTGTGAGAGGAAACTGGAGCAGCTGGAGAAAACCCACACAGACATGGGAAGAATGTGCAAACTCTGCACAGACAGACACCCAAGGGTGGAATTGAACCCAAGTCCCTGGTGCTGTGAGGCAGCAGTGCTAACCAATCGTCCACTGTGCCGCCCCTGAATTGGAGTTGTTAACTTGTGGCATGAGATCACGTAAGTCTTACAACTGGGCCAATTCAAAAGAAGGCAGTTCGTGCGAAGTTTAAGAATCTGATAAAACGTGTAACTAACAATTGATTTCCAGTCTGCAGAACTTCATTGATATTGTTCACCCTGGCTGTAGAAAAACTGCACAAATGAGACTCCAATGCGGACATCTTTCACTAACCAGATATTGGTCTCAAACCTGAATCTGTAATATAATGGCATTATTAATATTTCTTAGATAAATCGTTTGGGATTACTCAAAGTCTACAAGTTAACCTAAGCCAGCTGAGACGTACTCTCAGTTGTGGAGGGAAACAACAATGGAAATAATTAAGCTTTAACCCCGATCTTAAACTTGTGAGGGAAGGAGAATTTGAAATATTGCACCTTGATTCAATAAAGGGAAGAGGGATAAGTTCAGTCATGTCAGTGGTGGGAAACTACAGGACACTATTGTCAAAAACAAAAACTAATTCTCTTTTGAAGATGTATGAATTAATAAAGGTACAGTCTGCGTGAATTCATTGTTGATTAACCTAACTAATCTCTTTGAAGAAGTGATAGAGAGGATTGATAAATGTGACAATGTATTTGTGCTTTATTTGTGCAGTGGAATTTGCTTCTCCCTGGTGTGGCAGGAGTAATGGCAAACCAGATAACTAAATAGGGTGAAAATAAAAAAAAGTTAGATACTTGATATTGAATAAACTTTGTCCAATTTACATTTCAAGTTTCATTTAACAATGGCAGAATCTTCCCCTTGAGTGGCAATTAGCTTATTTCCATGAATTTGCATCTCATTAAAACACCAACTTGCCTTGTTAAAATTGTACTTACATTTTCTCCTCCTTTAGTGAAAAAGCAGGTGGAGTTAAAACAGAATGGTATCTGGCAACTTTGCTCCTCAGCATCTGTTGCAGCTCTCTGAATGCCTGTGCTGCTCATCTACCTTCACTTTACAAGCAAGCACTTTTTTCTACAAATCTCTGCATAGCCCAGGCTATGATTCCGCACCACCATTCGTCCATGTTACTCAGATATTGGCACACTTTGTACCATACCACATCTTCATGATTGCTCTTCTACCAAGTCAGCTGACACTTCACAATTTCAAACATCTCCTCTCGATCCAGGACTTACATGCTTTTGCCAAGTTGCTTTGCATGCCAGGGCAGCTAAGTATCTTAAGGATCTAGACAGAATGAATTTGTACCGTCATGGACACTGGTATCTTATTGGTATTAGCTTGCATTCTTAGCTCTCACTGCCTTTCATAGAATCGACATCATCATCATTATCATCATTGTCATAGAATCATATAGAACCTGCAAGGTGTGGAGGCAAATCATTTGGACCTTTAAGTCCATACCAACCCTCCAAAGACCATCCAACCAAACCCACACACCCTACCCTACCCTATGTAACCATGTATTTCCCATGGCTAATCCAACTAGCCTGCACATCCCTGGAAACTAAGGGCAATTTAGTATGACCAACTCACCTAACCTGCACATCTTTGGACCTCAGTGCTTACTTGGAGACATGCAGCCACTGTGGATGGCATTGCCTTGTAACACACAAAGTCTTCATCACTGAATTTCAGGCTGGCAGCATCTTCAGTTTAGCTTGCACAGAGGGAGATGCAGGCTGTTGAAATTGGAGGGAAGCACCAAACAGTAAATATGTCAGTCAGACAGTGGATGTACGTGACACAGGGTTATGTCAATTTCAGATCTGTTGGATGTGCCAGCAGTTTCTGAAGAAACTACACTGCTTCAATCAAATGCCAATGTGTAAAATGTAAAGGGGGATGGCACTTCATGGATATTCGGCCATAGATGGAGAATAGTCGGTCAGGACATAGCACCATAATCAACCAAAGGGCTTGTCTAATTACAGTCAGTCAGACATTTGACCCTAAAAGAATTCAGTGATCTATGTCCTTGTAGTACGGGGACAGGGCCATCGTCAGCCCTGGAGGTCAAGTGTGAGCTGCCCAGGGTGACATAAAAGTCTCTTTGAACGTTACAGAGATTTTTTTAAAATGTATTCATTTTGTGGGATGTGGGCATTGCTGACCGGGCCAGTATTAATTGCCCATCCCGAGCTGCCCTTGAGAAGGTGGTGGTGAGCTGCCACTGCAGTCCACCGGCTGGGGTTTGACTCACAATACCATTAGGGAGCTAATTCCAGGATTTTCAGTGTTGTTGGGGCTACACTCATCCAGGCAAGTGAGTTACGGTCATTCGAGGTTTTGCTCAACAATGGTCAGGGGACTTATCAAAATGTAGTTCATGGTACACTTAGGAAAGCAAGCAACTCAGGACTGGGTATGAACTAACTCTTCAGAGGCCAGCATCCCATTAGCAATCACCCTTCATTTAAAAATGTACAGCCTTTGACAATAGCAGTGTGTCAGACATACAGAGCCTCAAATTCCTGGAATTACCTCCTTAATGGGATCTGGGAGTTATGTGGGCACATTAATATTGATGTAAGGGGGTTCAACCAAAATGGAAGAAGCAGCACCAGAAAAGGGAAAATGAAAAATGAGAGGAAATTGGTCACAGACAGAGCCTGCAAGTCATTCATACTAAGACCAACTTGAGACCTTACCTCATAGGATTGAAAATAAACTTTCCAGCATTCTAAAATGGCTGTCACCATTTGCAAAGTGCATGAAGTAAGTTACTTTTTTTCCTCTTAGAGTAACGAATTTTCTTTAGAGGCCTTCCTGGGCCAATTGCAGCAATAATGCCATTTTTAAAATAATTATATCTGGAAGACTTACCACATACAACTGAATGGTTTTTCTCATCACCAAATTACCTTCCACAACCATCACTAAATCTCGTGTGTTCGCTCATTGATTAGTATACATGTAAAACTCACTAAGGGCAATACAGACCCCAAAGGTGAGGAAGAAGTAGGTAGAGGGAAGGGGGCTAAATCAAAATGAAGTTGGAAGGGAAGATGAAGCTCTTTTACCCCTGTGGTTCCCACCTCTCTGTAAAGGGATTGAGAATAATTATGCCTTTATTCATTCAATAAAGCCAACCAACTGCCTTCAAGTTGCACTTGTTTGGATGGTCAGTAAGAATTCAGAGTTAAAATTATGTCTTCAAGCAATCATGAACATTGCATTTCTAATGATGGCAATGAATCCATAGCCAATTTTCAGGAAACCCCATCTGGTTCACTCATGTCCTTTAGGTAAGGAAACTGCCATCCTCACTTGGTCTGGCCTACATGTGGCTTCAGATGCACAACAATGTGGTTGACTCTGATCTGTCCTCTGGGCAATTAGGAATGGGCAATAAATGCTGCCTGGCCAGCAACGCCCTCATTCTGTTAATGGATTATGAAAAAATTGCACACAATGATTGTCTCCTTGTCATGTCAGATCAACAATTTTAATGATAATAAGGAAATTGAAAGCTTCACCAAAAGTTCCTATTTGTCAACCACATTGCATAGCATGTGCGGGAAGGCCACACATTGCAGCTGTCATATTCTCATAATGAAATGTACGTATGAAAGGAAATGTAGGGTTCTTGCGAGGAAGTGGAAATGACCTTATCTTTGTGCCAGGAGGTGTTCAAGAGGCATGTAATAATATCTCTGAATGGGCCAATTAGAAAATATCAGAAAGGACATGGACTTGGAGGGAGTGTTTGCTTTTTTAGGATGGGGATAGCTTCAAGGTGACTTGCAAACAAAAATCTACTCGCAGTGTAGAAAATATACTGTGGCTGGAAACTGTGTGATTCAAGAAGGTTACATTATTAAACCTTCTTACTGAGACATGACCATGCCCTCCTTGGAAAGTCTTCATGCTGATCTGTGTAAGGACATAATATTATGCTTAATTTTTCTGGATGCAAGGGATCAGGAATTATCTTATTGACAATCTTCACAGGTTATCTGCTCATAGGGGTCACATGGAGAACGTCTTCACTGGAGTCATGGTGGTCTTGATGAAACTCAGAAGGCAATGCAGAGGAAGAAAATGAGAAAATCTTTAACAGGCCCAGCATTAATGGTAACCGCCAGCAGCTGCTGCAATGTGTCTAGAGAAAGACGCAGCACGACTGAATCCATTTAGAAGCAGAAAGCAGGCAAATGATGAGGCCCACAATTTATAGGCCTCAGTTTAACTTTCTTTAACTGTCTGAAAGACAGGGCCGGTGATGATTAATAATGTCCCATGCCGTCATCTCTGAATTATCTCACCTGCTGGATGATGACTAGCACTCACAAGGACTGGGTGGGTAATCCCGGCTGGTGGATGTCAAGTTGCAGCTGCCCTGAATTTTTATATTAGTGGGCAAATGATGGCTTGTATGATGTGTCTCAAATCTCAAACGCACAAGTGCATTTGGGATGTTATTAATATATTTATCATCATCAGACAGCCCTTTGTACTCTTGCCTGTGACAAGAAGAGTCATGCAGTTCAGGCACTGAGATTCTCCACCATCACAGGCTTCCCCCATGAGGTGGGCAGTATCGACTGCATCCAGGTTGTTTCTCAAATCCTTATCACTGCCTTGCAATGTTTATGAAAGGTAAAAGCTTTAACTCCCTCAATGCTTTGATTTGATTTGTTGTAATAACATGTACCTAAGTACAGTGAAAAGTCTTGTTTTGTGAGCAGTACAGATAGATCACAGCAAACAAAGCCATACTGGTCATAGATTGCTTAGACAGAACAAAGCATACAAGGTTAAAAATTTCAAGTAATTTGTGGCAAATTGAGGCCAAATTTTAGAGGTCTGTGCCAGCTACCCTGGGAACTGCCATGACCTTTACATACTGGAGACCTCATGGGTGCCTGCTTCCTTCTAAGGTCATTGGCCCATACAAAGATGTCTGCTGGGAGACAAGGGGATACCCTTTCCGAACATGGCTGATGGCATCATCAAGACAGCCTTAGACTGATGCACAACAAAGATACAACGTAGTACATGCTTCAGCCAGGACCGAAATGGAACAGACCAAAAGCTTCCAGAGGATGAGGTTTTGATGCTTTGTACCACATTGATAGGGCCTTGCATTATACCCCAGATGAGGTGTCCCACATTATTGTGGCATATTGTGCCTTTCCAAAACTGGAGGGGTCAAAAACAGAGGGGATGAGTACAAAATCCTGAATCTTGGATGAATACAAAAAGAGGGATTAACAGTAATCTTCAACAGATTAAAATGATCCAGCTGTTCAAAACATCAAGGAGGAGGGAGGTCCAACAGTTTGGCAAAGCCTATGAGGCCAGAACCTTTTGCTACCTGCTTCCAGGATGAAAGAACCCTATGCTCAGACTAAGTACCACTGTTTCTGTTACTCATCTGGCAAGCCGCCCCTGCAGATTACAAATGAAACATAAATTTTGTTATTTTTGCAGTCCTTCACTGTTTGTGTTGCAAAGTAAATGCTTTGTTACCACATTATTTTACATGTGCTATCATCACATGAATCCACTTAAGTTTTTGTGCACACAACCTAACCTGCATAACAAGTAGAAAAACAGTAGCAGTGAAAAAGAGCTTTAATATTGCATAGTGCTCATGCAAGGTGGCTCATAAAGCTACCATAAGGATATAAAATCTGCGTGATGTGCAGTGCGCTGTCACCAGGTAGATACAAAAACTAAGGAAGCACCTTTCATAATCAGTAAATCTTTAATGTTTCAGAATGTGTGCAGACTATTGTGTTGCCGTGAAATGCTTGAACATCCTCCTTGACCTTGAGACAGCGCATTGTTCGGCTTTTCTCGGCAGACCACTCCACTGTGAAGACAATGGACACGTGAGCTACCCATTGTACATCTCCTCACCTTGAGTGTCAGTGTACTCCCTTGAAAAGCTCCTGCACAAAACAAACCTCTCCCTGTAGGGATGTGTGGGATTATCACTTATTCCATTCTGTCACCCATATAGTGAGTGTAATTATGGAATGAAGTGTGCAGGCTGGCCACCAACACATTCTGTAGACATTGCACTCGATTTCAGTGTTGTCCACAATAATGTGCCACACCTTGGTTGCAGTCCTCAATGTCACAATTCAAGGATCCCTGAAGTATAAGGCCATCTGCAGTCAAAGAGTGGGTAGCTTGCGAAGTTTGAAGAATCTGCTCATCTCTCACATGGATGTGGATTAAACGGGCCTAACAGTGAAAATTATACTACTGCAGACATTGTAACTGTGCAAGTGAGAATATATTAGTTATAGCGATGGTTATTTATAATGATTCTTTCACCCATGGGACCTATATGTCCTCAGAAACAAAACCAGAATTAGCTGGAAAAGTACAGCAGGTCTGGCAGCATCTGTGGAGAGAAATTAGAGTTAACATTTTGGGTCCAGTGACCCTTCCTCAGAACTGACACGCAACATATCTATCCTCAGAATGGTTTCTCTTCCTGTCTCTCCCACTATGTCCAGGCACAAACTGAACCTGGGCTAGAAAGCAAACCTGCTGTGTGATTTGCCTTGTTTTTTTGTAAGATTAGATTCCCTACAGTGTGGAAACAAGCCCTTCCGCCCAACAAGTCCACACTGCCCCTTGAAGCATCCCACCCAGACCCATCCGCCTATAACCCACACACCCCTGAACACTATGGGAAATTTTAGCATGGCCGATCTACCTAGCCTGCACATCTTTGGACTGTGGAAGGAAACCGGAGCACCCGGAGGAAGCCCGTACAGACACAGGAAGAACATGCAAACTCCGCCCAGACAGTCACCTGAGGCTGGAATTGAACCTGGGTCCCTGGCACTGTGAGGCTGCAGTGCTAACCACTGAGCCACCGTACCACCCTTGTTGATTTGAAACACTTGGGATTTCTTCATCAAGTGCTTTTGGGCCTATGTGACCCTGGTCCGTTGAGATACTACTGAGATGTTGATTCACACTTGCTGCTTGTCCTGTTGGAAGTTAGGAGGATAGGTGATGGGGCTGGATAGTTCTGAAGCGTTCGATTGGAAGATTCTGGGGTATGTCACCCTTCCTCCCTGTGGCTACCAGCTGGAACCACACTGCTTCCTTGAGGGGAAGGTGCAGCTGGAGTGAGGTCATATACTTCATCCTGACTCAGCTTGTGATTAATAATGGCCAACAATGGCTAAAGTTGTAGAATGCAGGTACAGGAGCAAATTTGGCAGGCGTTGAGTGTTCTGCTGGACCTGGGAGTGTAAAGGGAGCTGTTCCTTCTCCTTGAAGTCAGCCACATGTTCACATGCATAAGGAAGCACAGTATTGAGTCCATTGGAGGACTCCTCTACCATTTGTTCTACCTTACTAAAGCCTTCTGACCTTATTCTGTGCCTGCCTTTATAATTGACAAAATTATTAATGGATAATAAAAGAGGATTTCTTCTAACTGGGGAGGGCTGAGTCCAATCTCAATAAAATACCCATTGAGGTGAAAGTCTTTGTGTTGGTGGTGGGTGTAGCTTATAACCTTGCTGGCGCATCCTTTGAAGTTTCACTGGCTTCCTCCTCAGGGCTGGAGATGGAGTTTAGAGATCTGGCACTGGCCTCTTCTCTGCGTGGGCTCACTGGGTTCTACTAATGCCTGTATGAGATAGGAGATGAAATTAATAGAAGTATAAAGCTTTGCAGATCAAGAGAAAGTTAGTGTTTATGGTAACAGGAGGGCAGTACAGCTGTTCGGTAACCTATCAAGCTGTAGCAGAAATTTTGAGTAAAAGCTGAAGGATAGGAACTTAGTCCCCATATCTTCACAGAATACAGGTACTTCTTTTCTTATGATTTCTATCCGTCAGTCTAGGCTGACTTATCATCACTTAATTTCCCCTCTATGTTTGTTATTGGGTTTTGGGATTCATTGGTAAGGTCAGCACCTATTCTCTTTTCCTAATTGCCCTTGAACTGAATTATTGAATTTGGTCATCTGCATCATCCTCTCATTTGGGGTCTGACAAGCCCCTGCTACCTTCACATATGTGATGTATAAAACTCTTGGTAGCCTTAATTTCCAGTCTCACCTTGTCTATCTGGGCAACATGTTCAGCTGTGGTTTTAAATTCAGGAAAACCTTGTGAGACCAAATAATGTTTTAGCCCCACTTGTTGCAATTTAAATTGAAATCCTAATCAGAGAAGTACCATATTTTTCTGTGCAAAAGTATGGAGCCTTGGGTACTTCATTACTAAGGAAGGCCTTACTCCTGACCATAAGAAAATATGCTCAGTAAATGCATAACCCCAGACTAAGACAGAGAGGGAACATGGGATGTTTTAAATATTTTCCTTGATAGGCCAATGCCTCGAGGATAAATGTAGGTAGGTTATGCCAGTGTTGCATAAAACACCATCAAGGCTGTACCTAGAAAACAATGTCACCTCTGATCACAACAGAACAGAAAGGATACCTCTAACATAATGAAGACTTTTCTTTTTGGGATTCATAAGCATGATGTTAGAAATAGAGAACTTCAGTGATGAGGAAAACTTGGATGGCCTTAATGTGTTCTCTTTGGACAGGGAAGCTGAGGAGACATTTACTGAGATGAATTAAATTATGAGGACTATGGGATAAATGCATAGGAAGGACAATTTTGTTAGCAATAACGTCACTAAGAGGAGACAACAATATTAAGTTATTGGAGGAAAGATTAGAGAGACATTGAAGAGAAATAATTTCACCCAGAGTGGAGTAGAGGGCTCAAATTCACTACCTGAAAAATGCTAAAGGCAGACACTCTCAATACATTTAAAAAAAACACTTGGATATGCAGTTGAGATGTCATAGTCAAAGAGCTGCAAAGAACTGTAAGGTAGGACAGACAAGCTGCTCTTGTTTGTACAGATACAATGGGCAGAAAGGCCTAATCTCTTTCTGTTTTGTGAATCTCTCCATGGCCAGAATTTCAGCCCATGAGTCTCAGCTGGAATTATTTCCCCTTAAGGCAGAGGGAAACTCGACTGAAGTATTCAAAATTATGAATGGTTTTGTTAAGGAAATTTGGGAGAAACTATTTTCCTCTGCTAAATATGTTGATGACCAGACAGCATAAATTCAAAGAATCACAGGGGCAATCAATAAATGTCTTCTTACGCAAGGGTTTGGTAAGATCTGGAATGCATTACCTAAAAACATAGTGAGATCAGATTAATCAAAAACTTTTAAAAGACAATTGAACAGTGTAATCTGTAGCGTTTTAATGAAAATGCCAGGCGTGGAATTACATTGGACAACTGTTTCAAAGAGCTAATGCAAGCACAACAGTTTGAATGGCCGCTTTCATTGTTTTAATATTAAATACCACAATAAAAAATGCAGTGGACTCTGTTAAAGCGTTTCTGACCCATTTTAACATTCAATGATTTTGTAGTACAATTGTTTGACAAGGAATCAAGACATTTGTTTCATTGTAGCTTTGCTGAGCCTCAAAGCAGCAATTTTTTATCACTTAATGGAAAATTTATTGGCGTAATTTTTCAGTTAGTATTGTTGACTAGTTGTTTAGTGGAATCAAGGGTTATAGGGAACATGCAGGAAAGTGGATATGAAATGCCAGATCAGGCATGAATTGAATGATGGAGCATGCTGAAGGGGCTGAACAGCCTACTCTTAGTTCATATTTTTAATGGTTTATGTTCTTATATTTTAGGGATGCATTAGAAACAAAGGAGAAAAATTTGAACATTTTTTGTCACTAATTATTTTCAGATGAGTTACTTATGATAGTTAATAAAGTTCTTGTTACTTCTAATACTCTCTTCTACCTTATTCATAGCCGAATAAATTCATTTTATTTTCTCAATGCATTATGTTTCCGCCAAAAATGTCTGCTTTTATAAACATAGCAGGTTTGTCAGCTGCTCAGAAATCTCAGCAAATAAATGGTTAATGCACATTATTGCGAAGGGTATTTGAAAAAACAGATGACAGTCTTCAGTGAACTGTGAGGAAATAAAGTACACAACATGTGATAGAGTCATGACCCTGTGTTATTGCACATTTCTGGGCTGAACAGATATGGCTTGTCAGGTAATCTGTCATGCAGTGCAGTAGTGAACAGCAGTACAAGTCAGCTCAGACAGATTTGAAAATTACACAAATAGTAGGGTGGAAAGGTATAATTGAAAATGGCAAAAGACTAAACGGAAGACAGCTGAAATTGTTGCAGTGCCTTATTAAATGCAGTGGACTAGGAGACACGGCTTCAGTGTGTTAAATGGTTGCAGTCAGTGACTTTACACCAGAAGAAACCAATTAGAATGTCTTTGGGAACTGCGTGCAAGATATTAAATCATATGTACAGCTGCAAACAAGTTTTGACATCAGTCAAGAGGAAAATTTCAAATCAGTTATCAACACATGATTTCACAACGGCATGAGCAGTATATCTCCTAATACTGGCAATTTCAAGGTGAAATAGAATTATTGTTTTACTGATTTTTCATTTTGAAGCTTTGATTCTAAAAATATGACTGTTATCTTTGGTTGAAATTTTGCAGGGTACAGTGCATAAGTTAGAAATGTTTCATTTTCTTAAAATAAATATGTAAATCTATTATGCTTTTCACTATTAAATGATGATAATGTGATTTCTGTTGTAAGCTGCAATGTCACTTCTAAAAAGAATCAATGCACAGCTATCACTTTAAAAGTGAGAGGTGTTCTGTGGCTTTGGTATCATTAAAAATGTAATCGAGCCGCAGAGAAGATGTCCCATAAGGGATTCATTACCGGACATTCCTACGGCAAGTGCATGTAAAAGCCTCCACGTTCATTTCCAGCAAGTGTTAGCAGAGGCAAAACCCATTCTTTGAAGTCTAAGTGATGTCAAGGAGGTTCCATGAATGACCTTGAATTTGCTGAAGCAAAGCCAATTGTTGCTAATAGACCAAAGATATTCCCTGATGTTCAACTATAGATTATCTATCATCGAGACATGTAAGCACAAGCTCTCTATAATCCATTGCTTTCTGTGATGCGACGAGAAAAGAAAAGCTGCTCGGAGACAAATGCTGGAAGTTACTGCGTCATGCAAAAAATCATTGCAACTTCAACTTCTTGAGTTAGGTAGGGTTAAGAATCAAAAAAATTCCCCTTAGAAAGGATTAGTTGATTATGCCAAAAGAGGTATCTGAAGGTAAAGTTGAATTTGACAACAAATCTAGGAAAATTACACAATTTTTCATTGCTCAATGGTCTATAGGAATTTTTCTTCTAACCTGCTTAAGATGTTTGAAGATGGTTACATTCAATACACCATTTACTGTTACAGCCTAGTCTGCAACAAACTGTTAATTGATGCGATTAACAACATTCTTTACCCCTCCAAAATCACCTGATATTTTTTTTAAAAATTATCGGTTTTATTATACTGAAATGAAGTTCTTTCCTGAGACAGGTTTTAACACTTAATATTTTGGGTTCAGTGACCCTTCGTCAGAACTAGGCCCAAAACGTTAACTCTGCATTCTCTCCACAGATGCTGCCAGGCCTGCTGAGCTTTCGGGCAATTTCTGTTTTTATTTGTGATTAAAAAAATCAAGGCTCATTAAATGATAAGTTTGATTTACTAATATTCTGACACTAAATTAATTTTCTAATTAAGTGAAACCAGATCTAAAACAGGTTTAAATCAATGTGTTTCAAGGTAAAGTGCACTTTTTAAATCAAGGACAGAAACAAAATGGGATTTATTTGTTGGGCTTGTTGCCTTTTTAATTCGCTTTCTTTTAATCCATTAAAATATTCCATTCTGGTTTATTTGTTTGAAACTCACTTTTCTCTTTCTATCTGAATGGCTATCATTCCTTTTTTTTCATTGTGGTGTATGTATATGCATTTATTTTCTTTTTTTTTATTCATTTGTCGGAATGATCTTGCCAGTTGCAAGACCAGCATTTACTGCCCATTACTAATTGTCCAGAGGGCTGCTTAAGTTATAGAGTCATAGTGCTGTACAGAAGGAAAGCAGACTCTTCGGCCCAAATTGTCCAGGCTGACCAGAAATCCTAAATAAATCTGGTCCTATTTGCCAGCATTTGGCCTATATCCCTCTAAACCATTCTTGTTAATATTCCTAACCAGATGCCTTTTAAATGTTGTAATTGTACCAGCCTCCACCGCTTCCTCTTGCAGCTTATTCCATACGCACACCACCCTCTGCATGGAAGATTTGCCCCTTAGATCCCTTTTAAATCTTGCCCCCATCATCTTTAATCTATGCCATCTACTTTTGGACTCCCCCATCCCTGGCAAAAGGCCTTTTCTATTTACAATATCATTGTCCCTCGTGATTTTATAAATCTCTTTAAGGTCACTCCTCAGCCTCCAGCGCTTCAGAGAAAATAGCCCAAGCCTATTCAGCCTCTCCCTGTAGCTCAAAAGCTCCAACCCTGGCAAAATTCTTCTCAATAATTTCTGAACCATTTCAAGTTTTACAACATCTTTACAAGAGCAGGAAGACCAGAATTGCATGCATTATTCCAATAGTGGACTCACTAGTGTCCCACATAGCTGCAATGTGACCTCCCAACCCCAAACTCAATGCACTGACCAATAAAGACAAGCATACCAAATGCCTTCTTCATTATCCTGTCCACATGTGACTCCACTTTCAAGGAACTATGAACCCGCACTCCTAGGTCTCTTTGTTCAGCAACAGTCCCTAGGGCCTTACCAGTAAGTGTATAAGTCTTGACCTAATTTGCCTTTCTAAAACGCAGCACCTCACATTTATCTAAATTAAACTCCATCCGCCAAGCCTTGTTTCATTGGCCAATCTGATGAAGACCCTATTGTACTCTGAGGTAACCTTCTTTGCTGTCCACTACACCACCAATATTGGAGTCATCTGCAAACTTAATAACCGTATCTCCTATGTTCACATCCAAATCAGTTATATAAATGATAAAAAGCAGTGGACTCAGCACCAATCCTTGTGGCACACCACTGGTCACAGGCCTCGAGTCTGAAAAACAAACCACCATCACTAGCCTCTGACTGCTACCTTTGAGCGAGTTCTGTATTCAAATGTCTAGATCCCCCTGTATTCCATGTGATCTAAACTTACTAACAAATCTATCTTGAGCAATGTTATTGAACACCTTATTGAAGTCCAAATAGATCATATCCACCACTCTGCCCTCATTAATCCTCCCTGTTACCCATTCAAAAAATTCAGTTAAATTAGTGAGACACGATTTCCCATGCACAAAGCCGTGTTGACTATCCCTGATAACAAAGTGTGAAGTTGGATGAACACAGCAGGCCAAGCAGCATCTCAGGAGCACAAAAGCTGACGTTTCGGGCCTAGACCCTTCATCAGAGAGGAGTTGGGGAGAGGGTTCTGAAATAAATAGGGAGAGAAGGGGACGCGGACTGAAGATGGAGAGAAAAGAAGATAGGTGGAGAGGAGAGTATAGGTGGGGAGGTAGGGAGGGGATAGGTCAGTCCAGGGAAGACGGACAGGTCAAGGAGGCAGGATGAGGTTAGTAGGTAGGAAATGGAGGTGCGGCTTGGGGTGGGGGGAGGGGACAGGTGAGAGGAAGAACAGGTTAGGGAGGCGGGACAAGCTGAGGTGTTTTTGGGATACAGTGTGGGAAGGGGAGATTTTGAAGCTTGTGAAGTCCACATTGATACCATTGGGCTGCAGGTTTCCCAAGCGGAATATGAGTTGCTTTTCCTGCAACCTTCAGGTGGTATCATTGTAGCACTGCAGGAGGCCCATGATTGTCATGTAGTCTGAGGAATGGGAGGGGGAGTTAAAATGGTTCGCGACTGGGAGGTGCGGTTGTTTATTGTGAACCGAGCGTAGGTGCTCAGCAAAGCAGTCCCCAAGCCTCCGCTTGGTTTCCCCAATGTAGAGGAAGCCACACCGGGTACAGTGGATACAGTACACCACATTGGCAGATGTGCAGGTAAACATCTGCTTAATATGGAAAGTCATCTTGGGGCCTGGGATGGGAGTGAGGGAGGATGTGTGGGGGCAAGAGTAGCACTTCCTGCGGTTGCAGGGGAAGGTGCCGGGTGTGGTGGGGTGGGAGGGGAGTGTGGAGTGTACAAGGGAGTCACGGAGAGAGTGGTCTCTCCGGAAGGCAGACAAGGGTGGGGATGGAAAAATGTCTTGGGTAGTGGGGTCAGATTGTAGATGGCGGAAGTGTCGGAGGATGATGCGTTGTATCCGGAGGTTGGTGGGGTGGTATGTGAGGACGAGGGGGATCCTCTTAGGGCGGTTGTTGTGGGGACAGGGTGTGAGGGATGTGTTGCGGGAAGTGTGGGAGACACGGTCAAGGATGTTCTCGACCACTGCAGGGGGGAAGTTGCGTCCTTTAAGAACGTGGGCATCTGGGATGTGTGGGAGTGGAATGCCTAATCCTGGGAGCAGATGCGGCGGAGGCGAAGGAATTGGGAATAGGGGATGGAATTTTTGCAGGAGGATGGGTGGGAGGAAGTGTATTCTAGGAAGCTGTGGGAGTCGGTGGGCTTGAAATGGACATCAGTTTCTAGCTGGTTACCTGAGATGGAGACTGAGAGGTCCAGGAAGGTGAGGGATGTGTTGGAGATGGTCCAGGTGAACTTGAGGTTGGGGTGGAAGGTGTTGGTGAAGTGGATGAACCGTTCGAGCTCCTCTTGGGAGCAAGAGGCGGCGCCGATACAGTCATCAATGTAACGGTGGAAGAGGTGGGGTTTGGGGCCTGTGTAGGTGCGGAAGAGGGACTGTTCCACGTGACCTACAAAGAGGCAGGCATAGCTAGGGCCCATGCGGGTACCCATGGCCCACCCCCTTTGTCTGTAGGAAGTGGGAGGAAGTGAAAGAGAAGTTGTTGAGGGTGAGGACGAGTTCGGCTAGGCTATCCCTAATCAGTCCTTGTTTTTCCAAAATACATATAAGTCCTGACTTTCAGGATCACCTCCAACAACCTGCCCACCACCAATGCCAGTTTCACTGGTCTATAGTTCCCTGGCTTTTCCTCACCATCTTTCCTAAATAATGGCACCACACTAGCCAACCTTCAGTCTTTCAGCATCTCACCTGTGGCTATCGATGATACAAATATCTCAGCAAGGGGCCCAGCCATCACTTCCCTTGCTTCCCATTGATTTTTAGGGTACACCTAAACAGATCTCAGAGATTTGTCCACCTTTATGTGTTTTAAGATGCCCAGTATCTCCTCCTCTGTAATATGCACATTGTTCAAAATGTCACTAATAATTTTCCCATGTTCTCTCATCTTCCATGTCCTTCTCCACGATAAACACTGATGCAAAATATTCATTTAGTATCTCCCCCATTTCCTGCGGTTCCACAAATAGGTAGTCTTGCTGATCTTTATGGGTCTTTATTTTCTCCCTAATTACTCTTTTGTCCTTAACTGTCTTTGTATGATCCCTTTTGATCTCCATAACTCTATTTACCAAAGCTATCTCATATCCCCTTTTTGCCCTGCTGATTACCCTCTTAAGTACCAAATTGGCACATGTCTGCAGAAACGTCCTCAACGCTGATCACAATGGTTTAGAAGGCATGGTTCCAGTACTGTTAAATACAAGTAACAACTGTGTATTTGCCTTTACTCAGGCACTGGCTCCAGTCTCCATTTTTTCATCTTTGTATGCTGCACTACTGGAATCAAACCTTGCGGAACCCTTTGTCTTTGTACAGTTTCAACCTAAAATTTCCATGTCTATTGTTGTTTTCATTTTCATTTTTGCTTTTACTTTAGAAGGTTCATATTAGCTATTGGATGACTTCTTTGTTTGAAATCTATTTTGGTCAAGTCTGCTTTCAATTTCTAATTACCACAACTCTAAAACCTTTGGTACTTTTTGGCAGTAATTTTCAGATCCCTAATTTTCAAAAAGAAATTTAAGGAATTTCAATTCTCAAAAATCATCAGGTGTGCAGGGTGTTGAAGAACTTTATGCTCATTTCTAGGCTTTTGTGCAAGACAATTTTCCCAAGCATCAGAGAATCAAACATAATTGGGAAAATGATCAATAGCACACAGATCAGGCCAAACTGTTTGAAGATGGAGGAGGAATGGGGAAAGGCTTTCATCGTAAAGTCTGATATGTCCAGGGTGATTATGCAATAATTCTCCTCAATACTGTTAAAGATATCGGATGTCGGTGTGAGTTAAGATTGCTTATTAATAGGCGAATGCTGGGGGACTGGTAAATGTAGCAGTGTGTGTGAGTAGTGGTAGAGAGCATATGATATAATTTTAGAAGATGTTTTATTGACTTTGACCACTTGTATGTGATCATTTCACATCTTTTGACATCTGGACAAGGAACTTCAGTGCAAAATCATAAAACCATCATGTAATTCTTTGCTATGAGTCAATGTTCCCTAACACTTTACACAAATCTTTACACAGAGAGTGGTGGTCGTGTGGAATGCATTGCCAGTGGTAGTACTGGAGTCAGATACATTAGGGAAGTTTAAGAGACTCTTGGATAGGCACATGGATGATAGTAAAATGTAGTGTATGCACGGTGGTTTGATCCTAGAGCAGGATAGTCGGTTGGCACAGCATCATGGGCCAAAGGACCATACTATGTTGTACTATTCAATGTTGTATGTTCTATGTTCCAGCACTTCTAGAATGACTTCCAGCATGTGCTCCACCATTATGAACTGCCTTTTAGAATGTAAACTTGCTTTAAGTAATGCAGGCTGAGAACTTCGGTGAGATGTTGCAATTCATGTTGTATTCGGTACACAATGCCTTTACTGTGCATTAATGGTGAAGGGACTAGCAGTGTATGAAATCCCAAACAAGCATGCTTCTTTGTCCTGGATGCTGTTAAACATCTTGAGTGCTTTGCAAATTAACAATGTGTCATCACACTCCTGACTTGTGCCTTACAGATGATAAAACACTTGAGGGTTTTGGACATGAGGTATTCATCGCAGAATTTTACACATTTGAGCAGCTTTTGTAACCATAAGGAATGCTTGTTGACGCACTCAGTATACGGTCACAGTACACATATGCAGTGCCCTTGCCAATATGTGTTGTGATGTCATTTTGTCCCATTTATGCATACTTAATATGCTTATTTGGGTACTGACATATCTTTCATTGGCAGGATATTTCACAAAATGTACACATGCAGAACTTTCCACATGCACAAACTGACCCTTTCAGGGATGTCAGAAGACAAGTGCTGAATATGTACATTCCTCATCTAGTTCAGTTTCTGGTCAACTGTGACCCAAGGCTATTGATGGTAGGGAATTCAATGATGGTAAAGCCATCGCATGTCAAAAGGAGGTCATTATATTCTCACTTGTTAGATATGTTAGTTGTTTTGCATTTGGCTGGAAAGTTTACTACTTGTCACTTACCAACCAAGCCTGAATTCTGGCCATATCTTGATGCGGTACACATTCCTTTTCCTATCTGAGGAGGAATGAATGGAACTGAACAGCCATTAGTGAACATTTCCAAAACAGAGTGAAGGCTGTTATTGAGGCAGATAAAAATGATTGAACCTCAGACAGTACCCTGGTGAACTGCAGCGATTTCCTAGAGGTGAAGTTATTGGCCTCCAACAATTAGAACCATATTCCTTTGTGTTTGTTACGATTCCAACCGCAGGAGCTTAAAATTTCACTGGTTCTAAATAATTTCAATTTTACTTACTGTTATGCATTCTTTGTTTCAAATCTATTTGGGTTATGTCTATTTTCCATTCACTGAAATTAACTCTTTCAGACGGAAATCAACATCTTTGACTATTCCTTGTGCCTATTCATAACTAATCTGAATTTAATAAGCAAATGCAGCAACATTTGCAGAGGAGAAACAAAGTCAATCACAAAGCCATCTCCTATAGTTTCCATATTATCTTACTCCGATCCAATCAAACTACTTCATTTGTCTTCCCTGCCAATAAATACTTCTGAGAAACAGAAGTCTGACTTCCAGACTCTCAACCTTCTTTAAATCTATTTTCCACCATTGCAGTTGTTGATTTATTCAAACAGTCTGTTACTTCTAACTTTAATGACCCTGTTCTGTGTACAGTAATATCTTCATTGTCTCCTATACACAATGCCTTTCTCAGGCTATGCTCCACAGGTGCCACCTGCATACAACCATGTCCACAGATATTGGCATCTGGCGTGTCCCAGCCTCTAAGGGCTTCTCATGGCACATTTAGTCCACCCACAGTATACTTCTACACTTCAATTCTGCACCTTGAATTGCAAAGGTAGCTGTTATTGCAATGCTGCTGCAAGAATAATGTGTACTCAGGGAGTTATCTCTGGTTCATGGACTGGACCGGGCTGTTCATTTGTTGTCTGAGTGCTCACTCACTTTGATCCTACCTGGATGCTCACATTGCCCTGCGTTACACTGCCATATCTTGTTGCAACTTTCCCCTCAGCCAGATATTCTAGACTCAGCATATTGCTGCATTGCTGTGCGATACAGGGTCAAAGCCAGGAAGCTTATCATGGTTGTGAGCAGTCCTCAGTCAAGTCCAGGAGGACAGCTTTCACTCGGGGCACTCAGCATAGTCAGTCAAGGGCAGTCTCTGACAACAAGGCCAGGGCTTTGAAATGGTCAGTCAGCTACTTGGAGCAGTGAGAGCAAGGATGCTTCAGAGATAGTAGGAGCTGCAGATGCTGGACAATCTGAGATAACAAGGTATAGAGCTGGATGAACACAGCAGGCCAAGCAGCGTTGGAGGAGCAGGAAATGATCTTTTGGGCCTAGACCGTTCATTCTTCTATACTCCAATGAGTACACTCCAACCCTTTTTTAACCTTCACTCATTAAATAATCTCTCCCTACCAGGTATCATCCTAGTAAACCTTCTCTGAACTGCCTCCAATGAAATAATATCTCTCCTTAAGTAAGAGGACCAAAACTGTTCAAAATATCTTGTACAGTTGTAGTAAGATTTCCCTACTTTTATACTCTGAACCCCATGAAATAAAGGGCAATGTTCCAGTTTTTTTTTTCTGGAAACCAACATTCCATTAGTCTTCCGAATTACCTGCTGCATCTGCGGACTAATGTTATGTCCTTTTTGTACAAGTAGCTCCAACACTGTTTGTGGCACAGCTTTCTGCAGATTTTCTCCATTTACATGATAGTCTGTTCTTTCATTCGCCATTCCAAAATGCTGGAACAGTATAAGAAGTCAGTCAGACTACAACTAGAGTATTGTGTGCAGTTCTGGAATCCACATTATAGAATTGATGTGATTGCACTGGAGAGAGTGCAGAGAAGATTTACCAGGATGTTGTCTCAGCTGGAGATTTTAAGTTATAAAGACAGATTGAATAGACTGGGGTTGTTTTCCTTGCGCACTTAATTAACCTATCTGTATCTCTCTGTAAAATATTTGTGTTATTCTCAGAGCTTGCTTTTCCACCTATTTTGCAAATAAAATAGGTGCAAATTTGGCTATAGCACATTGCCAAGAAATCTTTCTCCATCTGGGCATAACTTTTTGACAGTCAGTAGGGGCACCAGACTCATATGCCACAAGTTGTCTTTCTTGTGTGATGATGACTGCCACAACCTCAGAGCCTGCACCCCCAAACAATGCCACTTCTTTGTTTGTGCCATTGAATGTCATCCTACACTGCTAAGCATTTCTCCAAATGGCTGAGGCTGAACAGACAAGGGTAGAAACCTCAGATAAGACTGGCATGTTACGGTGTTTTGGCCTGTACTTTGGTTCTGGGGAACACAACATCCTGTTCGAGCAGCAACCTGTCCAGCTGGACATCCAGGTCCCTGCATACAAAAGCAGTTGCTAAATTTCCATACCCTTCTCTGCCTTACGAAAATATCAGCTACCATACAGGGTAGCTCCGGACCAACAGTGTCTGTCTGGATATACAACTGGTTTTTGAAGGTGGCACCAGCAACAAGTATCCAGTGAATTTTGAGATATCCTGGCATTGGTGAGTTGTTCGAAGAATGCATTTTAAATGGGAATATAATTGGACAAGAGAGATGGTATGGGGTGGAATATGTAGGTAATCTTTGGTAAGATACCCGGTGAGGCTTCACAGTAAAGATCACTCCAAAAACCATGTGACACTTAGCTAAATAAAAACTAAGATTCGACCCATTGATAACACGTTTATAATCATGATTCATAATATTCATGAAATTCATGGAATTCAATCGGGATAAGGTGAGAGATGATACCGAAAACAAAAAATGCTGGAAATCATAGTGGGTCACGCAGCATTCATGGATGGAGATGAAGCTACCTTTTGAGTCTAGATGACTCTTCGGAGGATACTTTCCTTCATTAGCCAGAAATAAAGGTTAGGAATAGGGAGGTTATGCTGAAACTGTATAAAAAGTTAGTTAAGCCACAACTAGAGCATTGTGTGCAGTTCTGGAACCCACATTGTAGAATGGATGTGATTCCACTGGACAGGGTGCAGAGAAGATTACCAGGACGTTGTCTCAGTGGAGATTTTAAGTTATGAAGGGAGATTGAATAGTCTGGGGTTGTTTTCCTTGGAGTAGAGTAGACTGAGTGGACACATGATTGAGATGGATAAAATTATGAGGGATAGACAGGAAGAAACATTTCCTCTTGGTGGAGGGATCAATAACAAAAACATAGATTTAAGGTAAGAGTGGTAGAGGCAGAAGAACACACAAAGTATTTAGATGAGCATTTACAATGTCAAGGCATAGAAAGCTATTGGGCAAGTGCTGAAAAATGGGATTAGAATAGATATTTGGTTGTATTTGTCTGACATACACATGATGGGCTGAAGGGACTTTTTCCTGTGCTGTAGACTCTAGATTCATTGAGATGCACAATTGTTAACATACTCAGATTAAGAGCTGGCATAAAGCCAGCATATGGGTGGAGTTAATCACTAAACAGTAGCGATTAGCTCAAATGGGGGTGTAGTCAGGTTTATGGACTGGGGGAGCTTCCTGTATGATGCTTTTTAATCAACTGTATGATCATAGAAACTTGATTTGCAATGAGTGTAATTTGTGTTTGAAATCTGGTTTTGATTTTTTTTTGGTGAATTGCAGTGGTAAATAGACAATGCATATTAACAGAAACTCTTGTTTTAAAGAGCTGTAAAATTTGTCTTAGGCATCAGAATTATTGACAAGACTTCATTTGTTGCTTATTCTGCTGTTCCTCAGAAGATGCTGATGGGCCTACTCCTTAAAATAATGCATCTTTAGGATCATGGATTTCACATAATAGTGTAGGCAAGAAGCATTTAAAAAATGACCTCACAAATAAAAGTTCATGCCCAAAAACAGGCTGGTGTATGACATTAAGCGGAACTTGGAAAAGATGGTGCTGCAAATTCTCTGCTGCATAATAGCTGAGTAAGGCAATGATGTCCATACATGCTTATGAGTTGATGCAGTGCATTCAGTAGGCCTTAAAAACTGCAAAAATGTTACACAGTGATGGAAGGGTTCCTACTGAGTTGGTGATTGAAATGTCAGTCATGAAACCTAAGTCTATGATACGTAAACAACAAGTGTCAAGTATCCGGCAATACACTGATCATGTAGTCCTTTGTTTTTGTCTGAATATAATTCTATCTGAAGAACACTTCCAAAACATTTATTGGACAGCCACACATCGAAGTGTTTGGTTAATGATAAAAATAAATTACATAAAATGAATTCTGCTTTCTCACTATTAAAATTCAGATTGAAATTTAAAATGGTCAACTTGAAAAGGTGTTTACTTATTGGGAGATACAACGGTGTAATGGCAGTGTCTAAACTAGTAATTCAAACAGTCAGGTGAATGCTTTGGGACATGGATTCAAAATCACCACAATTGCTAATGGAATTTAAACTCAACTAATTAATGTGGAATATAGTTATATTCTGACCATAATGGCTGTCATCATTTCCAGTAGAAACCCAACTCATTCATTAACATTCTGTAGGGAAGGAAATTCACCATAATTACCCTGTCTGTTTTAAATGTGACTCCAGACTAACAACAACCCCCTCGAAGCCCATTCAGTTTAAGGATAGCTAGGGATGCGCAACAACTGCTAGCCTTGCCAGTAATGTCCAGATCCCATGAATGAATGAATGAAAGAAAAGTACACTGATCTATTCACAAAGGCCATAAGAAGCTTATGTTTTCCTAAACTGCTGAATCTTAGTACAAAGATCTGTCCAAACTAGTTGTTTTACACGATTAGAAAATGAGCTGCACAGTGACGCGCAATCAAGAATTTTCAAAGAACTAGACCCAATTTCTTTTATAGAATTATTGAATAAAAGCTGTCACTGGCTCAATATGGGGCTTCAGAATTCTGAAAAAATACTGACTAAATGTTATAATAAGAGAGGTGCTTACTTTGTTGCCATGGTGACTTGGTGATGCATATTTGGTCTATGTTTTACCTAAAAATGGTTTTCCTGTGGAGATAGATGCTTTAGTGAATACCTGTTTACATCCATAGAAAGGAATAAGAACGTTGTTTATTCTTGAAATTGCAAGAATGCACTGAAGACTTCGGATCCTAACATAGTGATGGCAGTGAAAATCAGTAAGTTAAACGATAAACATAATTAAAGTTCTTATGTTAGATGGTAATAAATTTCATATATGCAAATGGAATATTTGAATCTCTGATTATTTATGACCTTTGCTGAACTATGCAAAGATTGTATGTAAGCACATTTTATAAATGAATGTGTGGCACTTTATTCGTGAATATCTTTACTATCACAATATATTTACCAACTCTGTATCAAACTCCAATGATACATTTGGCAGTTTATTGGATGTGATGCTTCACAAATCTTTGTAACTCATCTACAAATTCATTACCTGCATTTTATTCACAAGTAGCTTGAACAAGCCAACATTCAGTAGCTTGGGAGATTTAACAATAGTCATTTTAAAAGCTCTTCACATCTCCATGACAATGCTTACCACCTTAAATCATTCATACCTATGTCCGAGCTCAAGCCTTCCATTCTTCTGATTCCCTTTACAGCAGTCTCTCTCTCTGATCTTCCTATAGTCACATAGCCTTATGTTCTCGAACTTCCCCTAAATCTCTCAACTTATTATACATCTGCTAAAAAAAATTAAAAATTTCCTTCTCTAACTTTGCCTTTAACCAGAACTTCAGCTTTTCAACTACATGGCTTAATACCCTATTCATCAGTTAGTTTTTACCATCAAGAAGTATGTCATTTTATCTTATTATGTGACTTAACGACGCTATAAAAGTGGAAATTCTTGTTGGTAAAATAAATCTATGGACATTAATGAGGGACCAGTTCGAAGGTCAGAGATAATTGTTAGCTAATCTAGCATTACACTGAAGCATTGTAAATGTATGAATCAGATATTGCTGTTCATTCATCGATGAAACACCTTCTCCTGATCCAGTAATGTTTTAGCTTTGTCAACACTGGAAATGATTTCATGGAATGCCATTGAGCCCATTTAATTCACTCCCGCCTCAGACACAAATAATCGCACCATATAGAATAATCAATGAAGAGAATGAATAACCACCAAGAAGACTACTAAGCAGGCAGAACTATGTGTAGTATTCTGATTCCTGAAAGTAATAATGAAAATATAAATGTAAAACTGTAATACTTAATAATACCGATATTGATCACCATGAATTATTTTTATGATTTCAAAAGCATGGGAAACAGAGCACATATTGAAGAAAATCACTTGTTCATACGTATCCTTATAGCTTTGCATTTCTGTTGTATGAGCTAATGATTTTTAAGGATTAACATATAAAACTGCATTAAGCTCCTATCTACCTGATAATATCATGTAAAATCCAATGGAGACAGATGTGTCATTATTGCCACTGGCATATTTTTGGATACCACCACCTCCACCTATACGTTGTATTCTGGTTTAGGTAGTATGCCAGCAATCCTCATGTCTCTGTTCTGAGCCTAATGTCATTTACTTACCAGTGATAGAGTCTAAACAGAAGAGGCTCTTGTCTTTCATAACCTGGTAGTTTACTACATGATAGCAATAGATACAGGTTACATTTACAAGGTACAATCATTCAGGACTCTTGGGAGCTGTACCGTGTACATCTACTCACTTTAAGTACTTATACAGCACTCAATTGTCCCTGTGTAAAGAATGGATGGAGGGTAATACACCACAAACACTTACTCCTTGAGAACAATTGCTTTATATAACATCTAGCTCCAAGCTTTGTTTCCCATAGTTAACCATTATGCGCTCATGTATGAAGCTATTTTTACATTTACCACTAACCCATCCAATACTACCCACACCACCCCAAAGGCTTTGATTTCAAAAATTTAGACAAATGCATGTTTCACAATTTTCTCAGCATGTTTGGAATTGGAAGAATAGTGGATGTTTTGTTTGAGTGCCATTGACCTGTATTCTAAAGGCTTTATAAATCAGTTCTCCACTGAGGGATCTTTTATCTCTTAGACAGCCTTCACAAAGCATATCACTTCTAGTACACTAAGTTGATGGTCTGTAATCTTAGCTAAAGTACCTTTAGCTTCCTTATTTTTTTTCACAGAGGATCTTTTCTGCACTATCTCAGATAATTGCACCACAAAATCTTTTACGGCACCTTTAATGACAACTGACTTGGATTTGGCTGGCATAAATGCTACTTGCCACTTTTCAAGCCAACCCTGATTGTTGACAATGCTTTGATGCATGCAGATACAGATTTTGTTATTGTCTGAACAAGTGTGAATAAAACTAAACAGTGTGCAGCAATCAGTAAACATTCCCATGTTGGAATGAAAGCCACTAATGAAGTAAATAAAGATATTTCAGCCTAGAACACAGATCTTGGGATCTCCTGCAGCAATGTTCTAGATCCAAAATACAAACGACAGTTATATACTTGAAGCTATATGGCCCAGATGAAATAACTCACAAGATTAAAGGAATGCTACATGTAATACCACAATGTAAAGATTGTCAGATAGTAGAGAATGCTTACGAATTCAAAACAAAAATAAATCACTCTTGAGCAGGAAGGCATATTTTGCCCTTTACTTTGTTCTAAAAGTCTCAGAATTTGAACAACAAAGAATAAATGCTCCTTTGACAAGGGGTAGTCTAAATTGTTTATAGAACTCGGAAAACTCAACACTGACTACAGCATCATGTTAAGTAAGGATGCTAAATCAACATACACATCCAAGAAGTTTCCATTTCCATTAATGAATCACAACTTGAGGTAAAGGCTAGAACGAGGGTTACTTACCTGATCAACAAAACCAAAAGAGATATGTTTGAAATCTATCCTACTTTGCAAGGCACTACAAGTGGAATAGATGGGATTGATTTCAAACATATGAATATACACATCAGGAGCATAAATAGATCATTCAGCCTCTTCAGCTTGCTCCCTCAGTGATTAAGATCATGGCTGATTTCCTTGTGTTTCAAATTCCACATTCCCATCTAAGCTTAACTCATGACTTCCCTGCATATCAAGAATCCATTCAGCTCTGTGTTAAATTTGCTCAATGACTCTCCCTCCATTATCTTCTGAGGCAGAGTGCTGCAAGTTGCAAAGCTCTTTGAGAGAAAAATGAAATTCTGCCATCCCTGTCCTGAAAAGGCAATTTCTAATTTCAAAACAGTGCCTTCTGGTTCTAGTCTTACCCACAGAGGTAACATCCTTTCTACATACATCTTATCAATATCATTTTGAATCTTATACACTTCAACCAAGTCACCCCCTACTCTTCCAAACTCCAATGGAAACAAGCCCAACTCTCCAACCCATCTTCATAAGAGAACCTGCTCATTCCAGATATGAACTGAGTAAACCTCCTTTGAACCATCTCTAATGCATTTATAACTTTCATCAAAAAAGACCAAAACTGCACACAGTATTTGGAATGTGATCTTGCCAATGCCCTGTATATCTGAACAAATCTAACGATTCAAAGCCAGGCATCTATTTTTGCCCATGAACAGCAGCAGAACTGTATTCCAACTCAATCTGAAACCGCATGATCAATTTGATTAAAAGTAGCATTAAGAGCCCAAGCAAAACTAGAGTCCATAAGAATCAGGGGGGAAATGCTCAGAAGATGGTTGTGGTTATTGGGGGAAATCAGCCATTTTGTCTCCAGAACAACCCTGCAGGAGATCTTCAGAGAAACATTCAATGTCCAACTACCTTCAGCCACTTCATCAATGACCTTCACTCTATTATAAGGTCAGAAATGGGTTGTTTGTTGATGGTGTGGTGGTCATGGATCTCAGAGGCAATTGAGGAGCTCATGGCTGACTGTAAAAATTGTCTGGGAAGAGACAGCCACTGATCTGCATTAATGTCCTTATCAAAGCAGAGGAACAAGTGAGAACCAACGGTCTGAAGTTTAACATACAGTTTTTCTTTATTGCTGTCATCGATTTCACATTGGACAGAAGTGTAAGTACGGTATACCACTGCAACAGAAGGGGTTTTCAGGGTCATGAATGAAATATGCCTCTGACATGTGATCCCTGGTGCGTTTGCATTAGCCAGGCATTCAATTAGAGTTTGCAAATGATTCTTTCAGCTATTTTGCAGCCTGTTTTGGATCTGAATATGTAACTAACTCACCTGACTACCCACAATCAAATTGCAGAAACTGGGCTTGGAATCCAGATTATTGAATCCCTTTTGAGGAAAATGCTGAATTTTACATAGTTAAGTTACTTGTTCACTCCACATCAGTTAGTACCGGAATTGCTGATGGGGAGGAATCTGAAGGCTCATGTTCCGAGCCTATTAAAGGTGTTGACTCCTCAGCTGAAAGGATAGGACTACAAAAATGTCTCTCTGAAGGAACAGTGTTGTCAGAAACACCAGCCTCTATTAGTATATACATGTATATCGCCATGCCTGACAATTCCCACATTTGGCCCAAGTAACAGTGTGGATAAGTAACATCAACAAGAATGGTATAGTGATTCAAATTTCAGTGGATTAGCAGTCATCTCATATTTTTCATACAGTTCATTCATTCTGCAACTGCAGAAATTGTCTCTTCGCAGAACAATCGTCCAATAAAGAGTATCGTGATGATAAAGATTTACAATCAAAGTTAAGATTAGAATCAAGGTAAATAGTCTTCAAGCCTTAATCTTCTAAATCCGCAGAGAATGTATTCTGGAAGAGCTGTGAAATCTCCAGATCATTTGGAGACTTGGAGGGAGGTGGCGTACTGATAAATAGAAATTCAAATGTACAAATCTGAACGATGGGGGAAGAACCCTCAACACTAAATTTAGTAATGTTGTACAGTCCTGGGTGGGCAAAGGAGGTACCTATTATGAAATCACAATGGAGACAGATTTTTCATCATTCTTACATGACAGTCTTTGCTCTTATATCCAGCTAGCCAATGTAAATTGTACCTACTTCTATCATGCACAAAGTGACATCATGTCAAAATAAATGCCTCTTTGCTTTACCGTTCATGGTGTTTCACCCTCTACCACCATTAAACAAATAGGCCCTCAGTCCTAGGATAGAGCGGATGATTAATAATATTTGAATTTAGATTTGATACGTTTCCATTCTAAGTTTCTGTTAACTTGTTGATTTTGTTACAGTATTCCACCAGGGCATGTGTAAAGATTGTACACTAAAAAGAAAGGAGAGGAGGATTTGTGGCGGCAATCTAACCATTAGCTCGTACTGTTGGTTCTGTAGCACTAACAACAAATTCCATATTCAGACCTGTATCCACTTTTTTCGGGAGATATTAACTTCCTTTGATACTTGTATTACTTTCCACTCTACAAACAGAAAGTTTAAATCACCAACCTAACATGAGGCTCAGTGATTTTATATCTGTGCCTTCTAGTTCATTAGAATCATAGAATCCCGAATGTGGAAGTAGCTCAATTGGCCCATTGAGTATGCCAAACCTCTGAACAGCACCCCATCCAATCCCACTCCACTCTATGCATTTCTCATGGCTAATCCACCGAGCCTGTACTTCCCTAAACGCTATAGGCAACTTAGCATGGCCAATCCATCTAAACTGCACATCTTTGGACTGTGGGAGGTAATTGGAGTACCCGGAGGAAACCCACACACATGTGGAAAGAATGTGCAAACTCCACACAATTACCTGGGGGTGCAATTGAACCTGGGTCCCTGGCACTGTGAAGCAGCAGTGCTAACCACTGTGCCAGCGTGCCACCCCACAATTTAAATGAAGTAACTTATTTGTTCACTATAATCCATGTTTTTCAAAGAATGATATACACATAGCCCCGTTTAAAATCTTAGGCCTTTCCAAAGTGCTTCTGATCTGATCAAGTACTACTGAAGTAACAAGTAATGTGGGAAGTTTTCAATGTTTTAAAGCCTGGGTTTTTGTGCTCTCAAACTACCAGTAAAGCAGTTTCAGTTTGTAACTTAAATCCTTGATAACCTTGTTTGTCTTTCTCTCAACACTTCCCCACCTCAACTCTTTTGAAGACATGGTAGCTTTTGTACAACAGTCAAAATGTGTGCTCACCAGTTATGGAAGGATTTAAATAATCTTATCATCAAATGATTTCCAGATGCATTCCAGTCTTTGAATCACATTGTAGAAAAATTTCAACTCACTGGTTGTTTCGCTCAACTGTTATTATGTTCTGGTGCTGCCTGTGATTGATTCCAATATGTCATTGCACCAGTTTCCTGTCCAAATGTATTGAATTCCTGTGGAAATCTAGGGCAGGTACAGGACACAAGGTGCACGGGTCTTGACGAACTAGTTTTTTAAACATGATAGAGGAATCAGTCTACAATAACATGAAGAGCACATCATTGTATCCTTTTTAGACAAAACTCTCTGGAGTCAGAAACCAAGGGCAGGAGTCCTTCTTATATTCAAGGTAATATCCCAAAAACATGCGATTAAATCAAAAACAAAATACTGAGATGCTGGAAATCTAAAATATAACACAGAATACTGGAAACACTTGGGCAGCGTCTTTGGAGAAAGAAAGAAGAATTAATGAGTGAATTATTGTGCCTTCCTCAATGACAAATTTAGACAACGGGACCATTTAGTCAGACGTGAGAGTCACGATCCAACCATTTCTGCTGCAATGAAGTCAATGGGGAGAGGTCTGAGGATGGCCTTCAGACGCTGCTACTAATTGAGATGCATAAATGTTAAATTAGTGTCAAAAATTGAGATGTGTTAGCTGTGAACACACACTCTGATTCATCTCCATGCATATTGTTGTGCACTAAGCCTGCCTCCTTGGGAAAGTGCCAGAAATCCTTTGGCGAGATGAACTGAACAGTGACATGATGTAATAATTGTACTATTTTTTTCCAAGATCCATTGCATTGGGAAATTCACCTTGGATATGATTTGAATTTTGAAAGGCCTCTATTTTTAAATTGCTGCAAAACAGTCTACATAACATATTTAACACAGTAAACAACCAATTACATTTTGCAGATGGACACGAGAGTCTGAATGGAAATAGAAAAGTAAGGACAAATTACACAAAGTTCCTGATGCAGGGAGGCTGCATCTGAAGGTTCATCTGCAAAAGGAAGAGAGAGGAGGAAACAGAACTTTTTTTTAATCCTCCAGCCCAATCAGGGTCTCTAGTTTTCCCTTTCTACCCATCTTCAGAGCAATAAGGAACCACTCAATTTTTTATCCTGAATTCACTGAGAATGAAGCAGAATTTTCACCTTCAACTTCTGAGAAGACTGAATTGCTGGAGGAGGCGAAGCAACAAAGTTCAAAATATATTAGGGCCATAGTGGTTGACGGTATTAAAAGGAAGAGAAGAACTTGCAGAAAGCAAGTGTCATGGGACCATAGGACAAGGATTTATTGCGGGTTAGAGTAGCCTATAGGTGTAGGGTATATTTAGCTGTGGAGAAATTTGTAAATAAAGAAAGGTGTTTTGAATTCAAGGTATGGCGATGTGGAGAACCAGAGGAGTTTGATATTTTTGGGGGTCCTGGATTGTTGGGATTAAGCACAAGATGTGGAACACTGCCACATTAGATGAATTAGAAATTGCATAGGATAGAACATTGATATTCAGTGAGAATTTGTTAAAATAGGTAAGGAACATTAAAGGGTGAGGTAAAGTTAGAGGCAACCAGTGCTGTAAAGATGGAAGTAAACAATCGTGTTACTGGGTATAATAAGAGGCAGAAATAGATGCCGACTCCTATGGCAAAGTTGGTTGTGGGGAGAGAGCTAATCAAATGGTATGGTGGCTTGTAGTGGTTCCACAGCCTTCCTGCTTCTACCTCACATAGTTCTGCAGTCAATGGAGGCCCTTAGGTAGGAAATTGCAGCCAATGAGTGTCTTAACTTGCAGCCATTGACAGCAGTGACAGCTCTCTTTGCTGGGAACATGACAAACAAACTCATGCAGAGTTGCTTACAGGTTTCCAGGTGTTAGTTTTTTGTTCAATGTCTCGGAGGAGGACATCTTACTCACCTGTGGCTTGAGATTCTGTGACAATGCTACATTTTGGGTGGGTGTCATACTGGCAACAGCTATTATATTGTCAGAGGTGCTGCTGTTCAATAGAGCTGCCAGCCTCCAATTCAAGGTGGGTGGGTTTTCTGTCCGCCATTCTCCAGTTAACTGTCTGATTAATCATGGGTTAGAGCAGCCGATAGATGTGGGGTTAATTAATCTGTGGAGAAATTTGTAAATGAAGAAAAAGATTTTGAATTCAAGTCGAGGTGGTGTGGAGAGTCAATGGATTTTGTACAGGAGTCCTTGACAATTGGGGTTAAGTGCAAGATATGGAACACTTGAACATTCAATGGATTAGAATGCGCATAGAGCAGAACATTGGCGTTTGGTAAGAATTTGATAATGTTGATAAGGATTGGCAAAGGGTGAGGTAAACTCAGAGGCAGCCAGCACTGCAAAGTCTGTAGGAGCAGTGAGTATTGCTGAAAAGAAGCAATTTGTGGTTCTCAATCATTTCCAAAGAATAAGCGAGGCACCCATTCACTCCATTGTATATTGCCACAGTGTTTGAAAATCAATTCTGGATCAAACAGATTATTAATGAATTGCGCTGGTAGAATATGGCTTAAAATGTCAGTATCCTTGAAATTTGTTTTCCTGCTGGCACAGAAAATGTTAAAACTCTCGTGTTGTAGGACATTTTTATTCAACAGTCCTATGAGACATATTTCCTCTGTCAGGTGTATTTGAATATTACCATTTGAAGTACTTAGTGGGGTTCCTTAGTGAAGCTTATTTGTCAAATTGACGAAAGAATACAGGCTGCAGCTTCCATCTCAGTCCCTGTAAACATACCTTTGTGTCTATACTTTTGTGCCTGCTTAAATATCTTAGTTATTTCCCTTTTCACATAACTTGTGTGAGCTGAACACGAAATCTTTTATCATTTTTCAGAGGCTGCTCCTAACTTCAATCACAATTTTACCAGAACTTATTTCAACATTAAGTGCCAATATTATCAGTGTCTGTCACCAAATAACTAGTCAAGAGCAAGTGGTTTAGTTAAATAATTCTCATATTAGATTGCATTAACGCAGATGTCTATAAATTTTTGTGATCCAGATTGAACTCAAAACAAGGAGTTGCCATTTTCAAAAACAGCTTTGTTTGTGCATTTAAAAGTACAAAGGAAACATTATTAGAATGGCAGTCTTCAAAATAAAACTTCCGAATGGTAAAGGCAATGATGAGATCATTGTGTTTGCACTGGCTGGACATGAGCACCTCAGAGCTGGTAATGGCCACAGTGTTTGCCAGAATGATGTTATTGCTATATTGATGTTAAGTTTGCTACAGTTTAATTGTTACTTTTGAACCAAAAGTATCATCATTGCATTTCCATGGATTAGGGGGTTTGATTTTAATGTCACATAGAAATGGGCTTGTCCGGTAATAGATTGGTTCCCAGTGAACATGACTACGGAACACAAAACTACTTTTGACTCACAGTTTAATAATAGTGCACTCAGTTGCATGAAGCAACTCTGAAACCGTGCTGGTGCTACAGTGCCTTCACATGTAGACAGATTCATAAACAGATTCCTATGAGTAATCTGGTTCAAAGTTCACTTTAGCATACATCAGTTTGAGAGTTAAAAGTGCTAGCTTGTAGTTCATACTATCATTCTTTAGGTATGTACATTATTTATTGTTACATTGCACATTACAGGAAGCCTTATTGGTGTTATTCCTCAATGATGCTAGGTTTATTGTTAATGATATAACATTATTGAGGCATTATGGTAATATATGTTAATGCTAGCTTAGAAGCAATTTTCTTCCCGTTTAAGAAATACAAACCAAGAAACCATCCATCTGTGTCTTAGAACTTAAACAAGAGGGAAATTTTGTTATACACGACATATTTTTGCTTCCTTTGATATTATAGGTCTCCATCATAAGCAAAACATTCTTACTAAAGAAGCTAAACAGTGCATTTGGCATGGCTTATTTATTGAAAATAAATTATGTAGTTCAGATTGTATCCAAATTTCATGGTTGTAATATATTTGTATTGGTACTTCATTAAACGTCATTAATTTACATCATTAAAATGAACAAATTTCATAACCACATTGTAACATTAAAATGTTATTTTCTGCTTGATTTACATTAACTGTTAACTCTGTCTCTGATACTTATGACAGAGAATTACATTATGAGCTTTAATTAGTGAGCTACAACTGAATAACCATTAATACACTGTAGACAAAACCTTCCATGTTTTAAAAAATTTTAAAAAACTGACAAACTTCTTTTTTCTTCTTGAACAAATCCAACTTAGCAAGCAAAGTTACCTTATGTCAACCCACAAGTTTTAATGTATTAGCTACTAAATATAGTTTGCTGCTGCAAGACAGAATAATTTTCTGTTAAAAGTAAAACATTACTTTCTCGCATATGAAAGTAATTTAATTGGCAAAAAGAAATGATTTTTGGATAAGACTTGTGATTTCATTTTTCCATCTGAACCCTGTTCATGCTTACTTGGGCAGTATTCCTATTTCTCTTGCCATAACTGACAAAGGTCTGACTGTTAGTGATACCTCCCATGGCTAAATTTACCCCGGAGTGACAGAGGCAGGTGGACCAGGGCGACCAACCACTTGTGCAAAGCATCATGCAACTATAGGTCAACATTGAAAGGGGAAAAAGACTCTGTCTTCTGTGTGGAAACAGACCGAAGCAAGCTCATCCCGAAGAGGGGGGGTTTCTCTTCAAAGCCAGCTGGTCTGGCTTTTTCTTCAGGATTTGTTTTCTACCTGCAGTGTTTGATCATCCAAGCCTGCAGCAGGTGCTGCAGAGCGAAGGAAAGAGGACATCGGTGAGTTTTTGGACCAAAAAGTAACAAAACATCAAAAATCGCATGTTAAAACTCCGTTGCTGTGTTGACATAGAAATTTTGCCTCAGAGCAAAGAAAATTGTAAGAACAACTTAATAAATGAAACGTTATTAAGTTGTTCTTTAAAGCTTTGTTGTATAAGACTTGTTATTGTGGTCCAGCAAAGTACAAATACATTTTGAGGGTGCTGTCTATTGCCCTACATGGTGAACAAAGGAGTCTGGAAATCTGTTGACAATACTTCAAAGTTAAACTAGCAAATACTACATTTAAGACAAAATGTCTAGTTAAAAATAACTTCTTGATGTGCTGGTAAGGATCTACTATATTGTACTAGTTATTATTGATTGTGTTTTCTTTTGAAGCATCTGGTTAAATCTCACTTTTCTACTTATTAGCACACTCAATCAAGCTATAGGGCAAATTATCTTAAATATTAATGCATGTTATACAGTAACTGATAAAAAGGTTTTATTCTATAAAATCATAAAGTCTCCTTATGCTACTCCTGTTAATATTTTGATAACTGGTGAAGTCAGGCAAGTGTTTTAAATGCCCAACTTTTCACAAACAAGTATTTAATACTATAAATCTTTATTGAATATAATTTCTATAAGTGCAAGCTTTCAGTTTCACAGTTAAATCAGTTGTGTCAGATGTCAACATGGCTAGATATTGATATTAGTATGTGATCTGAGTAAATCCAACAGCTAGATACCATAGCAGTATAGTAAAGCTTGTGTTTTGCTGTTTTTATCAAAACACGTTTTTCATGTATTGGTAAAAAGTATTAATTTCATTAAATGGCAACTGTTGAACTATCACCAGTGAATTGTTTAAATCAGTCCTATATAGTTTGAATTCCAAAAAGCGGTTGACATAATCTTGACTTTGAGATACATAATTTAAAGCTGTCCTCGAGGTCATTCTTCTAATGTCGGTTTCAGCAACACCCAGTTCTGCAGATTCACTGCAAATTAGAAATTGATGTTTCATTGCATTACATTGGAAGAGGGATCAATAAGTAGGCTACAGTTGAAATTTAGTAGCAATTTGAAATGAATACATTTAATTGTTTGAATGAAACCATCATTGAGATTAGAATGCAAATACCCGCATCTTACACAGACTTTAACTTTGCTTGCAAGATCAATAACTGAAGTAGCAGATCGAAAAATGATTGGATGGTGAACAGATTCATAACAGACTGGATTTTTTTCAACCTTGGCCAATCAAATTGATAGTGAAGTCGCACGAAGTATTCCAACCTCCTTATTGATTTCTTTAGACTAAATCTGAATCTAACGTTTCACATCAAAAATTGATGTTACAACTCTTAATACTAAATGAGAAATCAGAAATGAATCTTTTACAGAAATGAATGTGATTGGTTTTATTATTTGGATAGGCATATGATTATTTATACAGGTATTTACTTCGATTCGATCTGATTTTATCATGTGATTTTGAGTTTGGTTACAAAGTAGCCAAATTATGAGATAACTTCATGGTTAATAATATATATAATAGCAATAAGCAATATCAAAGGCAGGTTTGCAAACATATTTGATCTCCCACACACATACTTAATTACAGGGTTATACAGTACCATTATAAATGTGGGGCTTTTTTTATTTGAGTGTGTTTCCACATGAGAATTTGATAACTTAATACAAGAGTGTTCCAGAGGGTCTATTTGTTTTGGTTTCCGTATAAAAACAGTTAGAATTGCAAAAATGGTATTCCCACTGGGTGGTAGTGCTGGATTCAGTGTTAATGGGAAAGGGTGTACCGGTGGAGTACACTCCCAGCAACTCTGGAAAATTCCCATTGTTGGGCAATTTAGTCAGATTTGACTAAGTTAGCCACTACATGACATCGGTGTTTGGTATGGTGAAATATTTTCAGAAACATGATAAAATTGGAGAATAACTTTTCTGTGGAGTTTACATTTGAATAAGTACTAATTGACTTCCATAATTTGGATTTTGCCTCACCTTATGATGCATTCTATCATGTTGCACTTGATTTTCTTTTTCTCCAGGTCAGTCAGTGGCAAATGCATATGTCATTTGCCCTTCTTATATTTGTTTCCAGCTTCCCTAGTTTAGCTATTTGATATGCAAAGATCTAAAGAGACAGGCATCCTGTATCGATGTATGGTAGGCATTTTTTTCGGAAGGTTATATAATGAGTAACTGATAACCTTTCATACCAGGATAGGAATTTAAATAATTATTTTTCACTTCTTTAGACATGTTGTTAAAGCTATAACCCAGTTAACAGTCTTGCAGATTAATTTCTTGCTTAGGCCCGAAATTTAAAATGGATCTCTAATTTACCCATCAAAGTGACATTAACCCCCTCATAGTGACAAGCAATATTTAGTAACTCCCACAAGCGCGTTTCTCTTTCTCTATATATATGTAATTAAATACTGCTATCATTTTGAAAAGTTCTAGTTATCTTGTTACGACCGCTATTGTTTTAAATGAAATTTGTTGAGCTTTAAGAAATAAACTATTTTCTTGCCATATATCGTACTATTCTGTTTACCCCTATTTATAAATCTGACGTGCCACATACAAGCATGTGGACGATCGCTGAATCTTGTGCCAAATGGAAATGTATTTCACAAAAAGCAAACGAGTAAATCAAGTTGAGTGGAGGTTTAGAAAAAGCAGCGACATGCTTTCCAGCACCGTTTCGTGTTTGATGTGGATTACCAAATTTCGTGATTGGTGTTTGTGGGGAGCTTTTACCTTGTCCCTTAGATTTCCAGGACGATGACGTTGGGATTGAGTCAAAACTTCCGCAATTTTATTTTTGCTTCCAGATAACTAATGTTGACATAGCCTGGCTCAAATAAAGTTGTGAAAGATTAAAATAGATTTTGAAAATGAAGATTTTTCTCAGGGGGGTTTTCAACGACTTCTACGCCTCCCCTTCCCGGTACGTCACCTTGACGCGCTCTTTTTGATCATTAGGGTGGTAAGAGAGAGCCTAATGCATTAAAATAGAATCTGCCCTGCACATATATTAAAAGTAACAGTTTTGTTGTGATTGATCGGCTTTAAGTGATGTCGTTGCTGCCACTGTGGTGTGGTGGTAGCGATCCGAACAGAGCAGCATCTCCAGCTTCCACTTCTTGCACAACTTGTGTTGATTGACAGCTCCGTCCGCGCGCTGACAGCCCGCCCGAGCAATGACGTCACTGGGGTGCTTGAGGGCTAGGGGGAGGGGAGATGAATCCGGGCTACGGCACCAGGGAGGGACGATTGGGCCGGCGCTGAATGTTGGTCAACCTTCAAAAAGATGAAACCACGCCATTTAGTGTGCCGCTTCAAACTTTATTGCCGGCTGCATTGGCATCTTTATTAATATGTCCATATCCAATATATTACATTCCAACAATTGAACACGTAATTCCTATGCTGGACCAAAAAAACCGAATAACGCTTTACCATTGACAACCGAAGCCTGTTTACATTTTTTTATAATTTTCCAAAGCAGGAAAATGCACATAGGTAAATTAATAATAGAATCAATTCCATAACGGGGCACAGACATCACGGTACTTGGCCACTTGCCCGCCCGCCTTGGTAGAAGAACTACCGCAGGACTCTTTGTGAGTTGGGCAGCGGATGGTTACGCAGCCTTCTCCTGGGCGCTGTGAGGCGGAAACGCCGTGGATGGGAGTACCCATGCGCAGGCGCGCGTCCGCCCGCCCGCCCACACACGCTCGTCCGCGCTGGCGAGCGCGCGCGTGTTTGTGACGTTCGTTTTCCGACGCGAGCGAGCGCAGCGACGGCCCCGCCTCCTCTCGCTAGAGCTGCTCCTCCGCTAAATATAGAAGCAGATACACACAGACAGGGAGACTGACTAAGCCGAGCAGGGCTTTCTCTCTCTCTTTCTCTTTCTTTCTCTCACGGCGAAATGGCTCTATCTACAGTTCTCTATATGTCAGTTTTTTAAAGTATTGTCTTTGTTTTAAAAAAATACATACAAATCTCAGTCCTCAAAGTAGATTTGCCTTCATCTCACTGGTCAGTAAAAATAGAAACTTATTTTCTCCAAAAAAAACACAGCAGCGCAGTTTTAATGACTAGACTATATCTGTAATTGTTTAATGCTTCAAGCTATATGGCAAGCAAATTACGGCCTGTGCATGTTGCTCTGCTTTAAATTGTCTGGCTCCCTCTCTCCTCCTCCTTAAAACTTACGCTGTACAAATCCGAGGAGGGAATTAAATGTTAATACTCTCTGTCATTGTTTCAGCCGTGGTTTTGTTTAATCTTTAATGTTCACATGGCCCGTAAACGTGTTGTTGTGGTGGTGAATGATGACGAGCCTTGCGCCGGCTGATGTGTTTGTAACATGGTCGATTTTCTGCTCTGCTTTTAACCCAAGGTGTCAAAGAAGTTGGGGCTTTTAAAGTAACTTTAATTCGTCTTCAAGAGGGGAAAAATTGAGGTCGAGAACGCAGCATCGTCGAGGTTTATGCGGTAAGTGATTTTTCAATTCTACTGTGCGTATACTTTTCCTCTGTTACTGTGTTCTGTTTTGACATGTGCGGTCCGTGTGAAAGTACAGAAATCACAGTGACTAAAATGGAGTTAGCGTGCAATATACCTAAGTGATACCAAGGCGACAATGGACAATGGCTCTTTTTCACTTTTAATTAACCGTTTTTATACTTGGTGTTTCCACTAATATCGTTGCACGATGCGATTAATATTTCGGGTGGGTTCCCTTCCGTCGTGATGAAAGTGGCAGTAAATATCATTTGCTAGAATTGGTTCAGTTTTGAAATAGTATTGTAGACAGCTCTGATACACAAATTTGATCAGTTAGTGTACTGAGACTTCAAGTACTGAGACTTGCTCTCACTCATTACTGAATAATGAAATTGCAATGACAGCATACTGTACATAAAATCTGACTTTCGTATGTTATAGTTTAATATTTGATAGTTTGTAGTGATGTGTCGGTGACAGTTGACTCTGAAAGTGGACACACGATGCTGTGCATACTTTCCGTGCATTCAGCGAGTGACTTTCATTCTGCATTTCTTCTTATGCGAGGAGGGTCATGTTACTTGAATTATGTTGGAACTGTGGCTGTGGTTGTTTATTTGCGATTTCCTCAACTTTACCATTACGACCAATTTTTATCTGTGGTGATTTGCACTTCCTGTGTTGATGCTATCCAGAGAATTTGAAGTCTACCCCATCTGAGAGGAGCTGCTTGTTTTAATTTCCAAATAGCTGTTCGGTATAACAGGATTGTTTTAACATGGGCCGGAGTCTTGGCGCAGTCGGAAACATTCAGACAGTGGAATGTGTAGAACTGCTTTCCAAGTTAGACTGCTGCGCATTATACTGAACCATGTGAAGTCTCAATGTCTCTTCGTGCACCTACATCCCAACTGATCGTCATAGACAACCATACCTCCATTTAGTAACTCTTTCTGCAAGTCAAGGATAATCTTATATCTCATCGCCATAGCAATCCCTTATTTTCAAGTTTCTTCCTAATCTAAGCTCATTTTTTAGACTTTGATACATTTCCATTCATTTGGTTTATCGATGTATTCTTTAAGTTTTCTTCAGTTTTATAGATGCCCTATCATCCCATTCCATCTTTATTTTCTAATCTTTCTAAGCTGTGCGAAGTGCTCACAAAATTTCAGGCAGTTAATTGCAACAGTGTAGAAGCATTTTGTGTTGATCTAAATCAGACTGAAGAACAGTGGCTTGGTTCTGGATTCGTGACAGCACTAGAACAATGACAAAAATACGTTTAACTGGGATAAAACTCGAAATTGTAATGTGTTTGGTATCATTTTCCCATGTGAAAAGGCATTTTATAAGCTTAATGAGGCTATGGGAATTATACTGTAGGAGGGGGCAGTTATTCACTGTCTTCCGTCCCTGTAGATTTTTAATGTATCATACTAATGGCTGTAATACATTACATTGTACGCCAAGTTACAGAAATAGTGCCAACGTGCTGTCAGACAAGGTCATGCTCAATATTACATTATCAAAACAAAATATGACAAATCTCTTACAATGTAGACATGGAGGCGATGAATACCTATTATGCAGAGTAAATGAAAGTTAGTGTGTTATATCAAGGTGAAAAGGAGTGCAGTCAGCTTGTTTATCCGACGATGAGAATCAGTCCTGGTTAGTCATGTGTTGTATAGGAGTTAGTATGTTTTCTGTCTTGTCTGGTAGCACGGTATTTGTTTTAGGAAAATGAAGATTTGATCCTGCCCCTTTTTTTTCAAGAATGAAACTGATAATCCATAAAACTGGTTTAGGATTGTGGGAGGATAATGGTCCTTTAACCTCTTCTTCCCTGCGCTGAATGGTCTAAAGTAATGTGAAGTGATTTTGTTCTAAATCAGCAGCAAATTTTCGAGAGTTCAGAGTTTTATCAGCGGGGTCCATCGAGAGGGGTCGATCAACTAAGTTGAAACCCGAGTACAGCACGTTAATCAGGTCCAGAGCAGGGAGATAGTAATTTAGCGGCCAAGGTTCAATCGCGTGCACACCTTCTGTTTGGAGAAGATTTTAATCACGGGAAAGTGAGTGAAACTCCGTCAGCAATTAGCTTATATTTTGTGGCCAGATATTTAATGTTGATTTGCGTTTCTCCAATTCTTTTTGATTTTCAGTTGCGAGTTAGTTATAAACTTCACTGCTCTCCACGGTCTTGACATAGGCATTACAAACTCTTGCAACCAGTTGTCAATATTAAGTGTTTTTTTTCGTGTTTAGGCGTAGTTGAGGTCGCGTTGTTTGTAAGATGAAACCTGTTACTTTGTGATGTCTGATATGTAGTGTTGTTGATTACACCCGAAATGTTTTGACCTTGTAATGTGTGCTTCGTGTTCTCTATTTGACGTTAACATAAATGAACAAGATATTGGCCCTTTGCACTTCTTCTGAGAGATTGACATTAGCGTATTGCAGTAGTCTACTTTCTTTTTTTCAAAACCTTCAACTTTTTTTTGGAGAGGGAATTGACCGTGTAATACGCGCGTGCTCCCATCTAGTTTAGAAACGCCCACTGCAAATCATTCCAATATTTGAGTAAAACACACACACATATATATATATATATATCAGAAAAATCTTTTTACATTCAGTGACCAAAATCCGAAATGCACAAATACTATGACTCGTCAGAATATTGGCTAAAAGCCAACATTTGGTTTTACATGTAATTTGACTAGGTGGAGTGAGCATTTTGTCATGACAAACTTGAAGAATTATTCCTTGGCGCTCCTGCTGGTTTTGAGGTTACTTCTATTTCCTGGTGTCTCTGAGTACATAGGTGAGCAGAAGCCCTGGCATGCCAGCCTGGGAAATGACTACTACAGTTTGTTTTTGCTGGCAGCATTTGTTGGGTAGAGGAACATCGCAAAGTGAAGATGTTAACATGGAGGAGAGGAAATGCAATTTCTGTTTGTTCAGTGAAGCATCTTCAAGATTATCTGTGCATACGTTCAGGCAACTTAACTGTTTTAAAAATAATATTTTAACAGCTCTTGGTTTGTTTTGCCACATTTTGCTGTTACTTTCAGATACTTCTTATTTTAAAAGCAACTTTTGCATACTAACTCTCATGATGTTTCCTCTCTTTACTATCTTAATTTGCACCCAAATTATCTTTGATTTGATTCTCCTCACACCCATCACTCACTCTCCCAGATTCTACCTGTGACTGTACATTAAAGACTTTCTGGATTGTTCATACAGTGGTGTTCATGGTACAGAAGAAAACCATATGGGTTCAAACAACTTCTCCTTGTTTGGTTAACTCATTAAAAAAAACCTTTATTTCATTTAAGGCCAACAAAAAAGAACATTGAACACATGTACCCAGCAGACAAATGTTGTTTAGAGTTAATCAAGAAAGGAATTCACTAAATCATATAGAACAAGCATGCATATGTATGTATGTGATCTTTTTTGATATTAGCTATGGACTATGGTTCTATGGACTTGAATGTTGTACACAATGTTTTCTTCTTTGGGAACATTGTGGTGAAAGATTATTTTAGTTGTAGTAGGTAAATATTTTGATCACAATCTAAACTAAAATTAGAACAAAAATGGATTTTCATGCATTTTTTAAAAGCCTGGCAATGTAGAACAATGGTAGGATCCTTGATTACAATTTTTGTTTTATCAGTACAAAAATAAGTGAGCGGGTAACCACAAAGCATGACTAGATAAAAAAGATGCTGCATATTGTTTGATGTGACAGTGTAATTTAGTATCAAGGTTCATAGAGCACTATTGACATACGCTTAATGCTTAGTTTTTTTATGTAGTTCAAGAGCTTTCAACATTCATAAAATAATTTCTAAACATTTCGAAATTATTTTATGAATGTGACAATACTTCCAAACATCAATTAAATTTTGTTTTAACTGATTATTTTGAAGAAACAAAAACAACATAAAAGAAAAGGTTAGTACGCAGCATAATCTCAAGTGCACTGGGCATGGACTATTATGTTTTTGTGATGCAGCAGTTATATCTAGACTATATTTTTTTTGTTGAGTGAGGTAGGATATCCTTAATAATTGCTTATAGCTTCTGTAGGATTAAATCCTAATCTGTTGTGGCCTAAGGCAAATTTATAACGTGGACATGTGATTAGAGATATATTCATTAGTACTTTAATCTTGTAGTCACACAGGCATTTGCACAATGGACGGCAAACATTCAGTGTGGCTGTCATCTTCAAGAAATCAGACAGGCTTTCACAGGCAATTCATGAAAAACCAGCAGTGACAACAGAGTTTTATGTATCGCACAAAGAAAGGATTAGGCAGTTCACGTGTCATCCTGATTGGCCAGAGACCAGAGCCGATTGCTGGGGTATGGCAAGACACACTCCAGTTTCAATTGATTATCATGTGAGGAGACAGTATCCCTGCTGGTTGGCCTACATAGTTTGTAATCTAAAACTGCTAAAATCAAATCTGAGCTGTACCTTCTGCAGTTTGATCCAGCTATTTTTCTAAACTTGATGCTTAATAGGATGCAGAATTTTCTCATGTCATATCATTCCAAATTGTTCTGTGAAGAAAACTGATGTGTTGAAAATCTTTGAAATACGTTATCCAAAGTAGTCAATTGCGATGCATATTTAAACATTCGAATTTCAAGCTATATTGTAACATGTGTTAAAACAATTGAAATTAATTGCATGGATTATTTTATTTGAAATAGAGTTATATCTGTGTGTGAAGAAGGATATTCATGTGAATGCCAGCATAATTCCATTAAAGATTTATGGCAGATGCATTTGTACAACATTATGTTGGAGCAGTGCTATCTATATATGTTATGTTAGATGAATGCTGGAAAGCAGAATTACATACTATTTCATTCTGACTTCAGCATAAACAAACCATTTTGCATGAATTGACATAAACACAAAACTGCTCTTTACATGGTACGTAGAAACAAAATTGGTATTTTAGTGCAGCTTAAAATAAAAATTATATGTACGATCTCAGGAAACACTTAGAACAAACTCAAGATTTAGCAGAATCATTCAGAGACATGTTGTACGTGTAAGTTGTGATTTGTACTGCGCATCATAGAAAAACATGGTGTTGCATGACAGTTTTGAAGCTTCATTTTATTTTTAACATTTTCAAAGATATTTTAGTTTTGCATGTTTACTCTAACAATAGCATTTTCATGTAGCGGTACAAAATATAATGCTTTCTCCAATTATTACAATTTATTTTTATTTGTATTATGGTCTCTGTACATACAGTTATTTAAGTTTTGGAGTTTAAATTGAATCTTCATATTTTCAATGGGTTATTTGTTGGTATGGGAAATTTAAAATGATTAACATTTCACATATGTTCTTTGTCAGTATTTATTCAAGTATTTAGAACGTCATTGCATATTGTAATTCCCCAAACTGATGTTAATAATAATTTGCTGTCTTGTCTGTGATTAGCTTTAATTGTGATTATTCATAAATGATCTGTAGAATTAAAATTTCAGATGGAAAATATGATTAATGTCTCATTTGACTCTCCATTTGATAAATGATCATTGCAGTTTTGAATTTCAGAAAGTATATTGTCCTGTACATGGTTGTACTGGTGATTGTCATTTATACATGTGTTTCAACTCCCTAACAAAGATTACAAACTTCACCGCAACAATTTGGACGCAAACTTTGACATTACAATAGCGTATACTTTTCTCTAAAACATTGCAACACTCATTAAAAAAATAGAATTTAGCAATTAAGAAGGAATTGTCACTTTTTTGATGTTTACAATTGATGTGAAGACGTATTCTTTCGTTAAACTATCAAAACATAACATACTTACAGCATAAATTTCCAATTTATTTTTATCAAGTATTTTTAATATCGTTTTTCAATGGAGAATAAGTACCATTTGTGTCAGAGAGTTGAAAATTCTGTGACTTTTGAACTGAACAGACAACTTACTTTGTTGAGGTGAACTACTGTTGTTTATCTTTGTAGGTTTTGTTGTTTTCTTCTCCCTCCATATCGGCCTCCTTGAGCTATTTGTGCCAAAGTTGAATGATATTAGTTGAAATCCATCACCCAAGGTGTCTCAGGCTAGTAGCCATTTGCAAAAAGGAGACAGTGCATTATTAAAAAAATCAATTTAGTAAAATGAATGACATGAGGAATTTATCTTTATGGACACGATTCACTTGTTTTAAAATACTGTAAAGGAAGAAAGATCGAAATTTCTCATCTGATTTTTCACATTTCAAAACTCTTCACTGCAGATATCCCCACTTCTGTTCCGGATAGTGCTTTAACGTTTTTCACACCCACCTGAGCAAAGAGAGAAACTCTCAGTTTAACATGTCATTCAAGATACAGCATCTCCTGCAGTACAGCACTCCCTCAGAATTGCACTAGAAAGTCAGCCTTTATTTTTGTATTCAGTCCTTAGAACTGAATTTAAATCTGTATCCTTATGACTCAGGGGCAACTGTGCTATCAACTAAGTTGCAGTGTAAAGTGTTCTGGTTCTGTGTCAGCTAGACTAAGTATTGGCTCTTTCTTTTCTGAGTCAGAACTTGTATTTGAATTGGAACTACAAAGAAAAATAGAATAACCGATTTTGTAAATTTAGTTTCTATTTTAATATTTTGGCATGAGCTACATGCAATAAAAGGAAGGGTTAATGCATTGAAATTGTGCACAGCCTTGTAGCATCCTCTGAAGCCATTGTTAGAAAGTGTTCCAGAAGCAAGCTAAATGTTTGAAACATTACTGCATTGCATGTATGATGTACTCTCTTTGTACAAATTAGCACAGTGACTGATTTAGTTCCCTCTAACTTTGCTATTTGTGGCCAGCTTGTTGCATTGTGTGCTGCCTTTAAGATTGATGGCATGTGCATGCACCTTTAAAAGGAACATCTCTCATGCATAGACTGTTAATTTCTGTGTGACACATTCCCGATTGCTGTGCATCTGCCCATCCATGTTGTTCGCCTCCACTATGAGGAGTTCATAATGCATATGTCTTTGCCGAATAGCCACATCTGCACGTATTTGACAATGCTACTATCAGGCACAGAAACTCTAACTGATTTTTTTCTTTTCTTAATCTGACACCAACACCAATCTTAGCGCCTCAGCTTAGCAATCGTAGCCAATGTTGCCCCACATTTCAATCAAGTCTGTATGGACTACAGGTCAAATCTGGGACTTCCATCTGTATGGTGTATGACTTCCATCTGGTGATTGACTTTTACACAATAAATTTGAATGCTGTTATGCAATGTTTTATATGAGAATCATAGAATACCATTTGGCCCATTACGTTGGCGCCAATTCCCTGTAAGAGTAACACAACTAGTACAATTACTCTGACCTTTTCCTGCCGTGCTGCAATTTCATTTTTCTTCAGGTGCTTATGCAATTCCTTTTGGAAAGCCAAGTTTGAATCTGTCTTCACCACATTCTTTTAGGAAGGGCTTTTCAAATTTTAGCTATTTGCTGTGTAACGGGTATAAGAATGCAATCGTACAGAAACTGGCTAAGCCATAAAGACTTATAATTATTATCCCACTTAAAGGTGAAGGAGGCTTATCAATCACAGGCCTTTATCTCCCTATCATTGCTTATATAAAAAATGTCATTATTGATAACTAGTTTAGTTTAAAATTGACACATTTGACAATGAATATAAGACTATAAAAACATAGGAAATAGCAGGAGGAATACCATTCAGCATCTCAAGCTTGCCCTGCCATTCAACAAGATCAAGGCTGATCTGTACTACGCCTCAAATTTCTTTCACGTCATCTCAGCATAGCCGTCAACTCCCTGATATTTCAAACATCTATCAGCTGTATCTACTGCTGTTTGCTGGTTTTCGTATGAAATCCAGTCAGACTGGGTGTAACAAAACAAAAATGCTTAAATGGTGCTTTTGTAGAATTCTTTATATTTGTAGATTCAAACGCTCATTTTTATCTTGCTGAACTACTATATGCTTATTAGATAAAATGGAGAAAGGTTAAGAACTCTAAGGTCTAAACCACATTCTAATTTTTCAAAATAATTTGAATGCAAATTATAAGGCACAAACTGTATTGCCCCGACAAATATGTATGAATAATATATAAATTATGTGCGCAGTTTTCGCAGAAGTACCAAATTCAAAGAGTACAGCACTTCTATCTTGTAACCTAGCTCCTAATCATATCACTTTAGCAGTTATTTTTCATTTAGATTTTGAGGAGTGTTCTGGTGACTGACTTTTACACAATAAATTTGAATGCTTTAAGCAATGTTTTATATGAGAATCATAGAATACCATTGGTGCCAATTCCCTGTAAGAGTGTAACAACTAGTACAATTACTCCAACCTTTGTCTGCGGTGCTGTAGTTTCATTTTTCTTCAGGTGCTTACCCAATTCCTTTTGGAAAGCTAAGTTTGAATCTGTCTCCACCACATTCTTTTAGGAAGTGCTTTACAAATTTTAGTTATTTGCTGTGTAAAAGATATAAGAATGCAATTTCCAAGTACTCATTTCCAGATATTAAAAAAAAAGCCAGACAGTAAACATAGAAGAAGACATCATATTTCTAAAACAGCATAATAACACAGCAATCTAGTGATTTTTAGGATCTCCTATATCTTGCGTAACAAAAGTTAGAAACATTTAGGAGCCCTGTTTTAATTTTGAAAATGGATGGATGTTGAATGATTTAAAATCTCATTCCAAGTCTGAATTTACTAATCTTTTAACAGACTTCTGTTCTACTATTCAATTTGACTATTTCTAATCAATGTCAAGCTCATTGCACATCAAGTAGTTCATTTGTTTTTGGCTCTTTCTTACGATAGCCAATTTCTCCATTTTAAGAGCCACCAAATTTGAGATTAATAGTTTGGCCCTGGTGAATTTATCAAATGATAGGATTGCAGTGTTTTATAGTGTTTCATTCTGGTTAATATTAGACAGTAGTATATTACCAGTTAACTATATTTTAGATGCAAAATGTCTCCACACCCACATCCATTTTATAAATCTTTTCAATGGTAAAAGTAATTTTAACAATATTATTACACAATGAAAACTTTATTAGGGTAATGTTCCTTGTTTTATCTTTTCCACCATTAAAAATGCTTATCTACTAATTGTTTAAATAGACCAGTTTACTATGACTATTGGCCAGCTACTGAATGCCAGGGCATAGTTTATATAAATGCCTTTTTATGGTTTTCTTTACCCTTGTTTTTGGTCATTTGCTTTCCTTCATCAAGGGTCTTTTCTATTTACAACCAAAAGAGCAAGCATGCAACCTGGACTCTGCCAATTCTGCTCTTAATCTTGCTGCTAAGGAGTGTGAGCGAATGGAGTGCAAATGTGTTCTTTCTGATTATCCCTACTTCTCTCCTTGTGGAAAGTCCATCCTGGGAGTGATTGCGACTTCAGCATGTGTAAACTGATGCTTAATTTTGATGTCTCATTGTGCTGCCTTCCATTAATGATGAATGCCTGTATAATGTGATACAGTAGCGTTGTGGCTATGATACTGGACTGACATAAAAATTATGTGTTGAAATTCACATGGTAAGTGTAAATTTGGATTAAGTATGATGTTTCACCAGAACAAATAAAATAAACATTGAAAGCTGATGGCAGGTCATAAAATTTCTGTTGATTCACTAATGAGAAGAGAATTTGCACCCCACCTGTTTTGAGCTCTCATGACTCTAGTAGCTGGTTCTGAAGTGTAAGTAAACAATAATACTTCAAAAAGTCTATCATTGTTTGGCAGGGCAATCAAGTTATTCTGAAAATAATAAATGTCAAAGCTGTTATAGTAAAACAAACCAAACAAACAAAAAAATATACCAGCTGAATAGACTGCCATGTACAACTGAATATGTATAAAATTTATAATATTTCATTAATGACTTTTTATGAAAAACCGTTTCCTTTTTTGATATACTGTGCCCAATTAAACTGTTGTTATTGAAAGTCTACTTCACAAAGGCAGTAAGTTTTGAATGTATATTTTTAAAAATGGTACCATATATTGTAAGTATGGTATAAAAGTACAATGTATTGCAGCCTTTGACAATAATTTGCACTGTGCACTTTTCAAATAATTTCACTACATAAATGTACACTGACTTAAAGTCATGGGCATGAAGTTACTATCCAATGCTCTGGATGAGTGAGGTTTCAGATGATAGCGTTAACTGTGGTTTAAAATATGAACCGTTTGTAATAGTGTGAAATGAAGCATTCTGTCATTCTATGTAATCTACACAAATTCAACTATTTTTAAGAACTTGTATTGCTGTCAGAGATTATTTAATTGTTTATAAATTGTATATGAATAAATGCACAAAAATTTGTGACCTATATGAACAGAATGATAAATTGTTGTTGAACTTTTTTGTGTTAACTGAATAATTGCAGTGTATTTGTGTTTTATACTATTAATATTCATTATGTATAACTGACTAGAAAGAAGAATGCATTTTATGCAAAAGGGAATCAGTTTTCAAAATCAATTAGTTTGTGTTAATTAGACACTTGAACTACTAACCTAAATTCTTGTGCAATGTGTATGCTTTCTGTGTAATAATAATTTTGCAGCAGATGCTTTGCTTATTCTTCAGAACAGAAGAATGGCTGAATGCTAATTTTGTTTCATTGTACAAATTCAATTTCTTATGACTCCAAAAAAGGTAATCGCAGGCATGATTTATTGACATTTACTTCAAAACTATTAAACAATGAGGAGCTCCAGGCTAAAGGATTGCACATGTTGTACTGAAATGCTCAAGATGTTATGAATAGGTACCTGGTACGTAAGATTTCAAATAGTAAAGAAGTAAATCATCTCTGCATAAATATGATATGAGAATTAAAATATGCTATAAGCACTCAGTAGATTAGACAGCATCTGTAGTGAGAAACAACTGGAAAAAGAGTTAATGTTTCAGATCAAGATGGCACGGTGGCTCAGTGCTTAGCACTGCTACTTCACAGTGCCAGAGACCTGGGTCCAAGTCCAGACTTGGGTGACTGTCTGTCTGTGTGGAGTTTGCCCATTCTCCCTGTGTCTATGTGGTTTTCCTCCGGGTGCTCTGGTTTCCTTTCATAGTCCAAAGATGTGCACGTGAGGTGGATTGGCCATGCTAAACTGCCTGTAGTGTCTAGGGATGTGCAGGTTACGTGGATAGCCATGGGAAATGCAAGGTTACAGGGACAGCGTCGGTGGCGGGGGAGGGACGGGGGTGCTGGTGAGATGCCTTTCAGAGGGTTGGTGTGGACTCGCTGGACCGAATGATCTGCTACCACACTGTAAGGATTCTGAGTTAGTTCTGAAAGTTCATCTCAACCTGAAACATTAAACAGTTGCTGCTTGACCTGAGTATCTGCAGCATTTTCTGTTTCCATGTCATAGCTTAAAATAAGTATTGAACAATAGTGGATTCTGCATAATAGTATTTTCTTAATGAGTGAACAGATGTTTCTTGATCTAAAATGACCTGTTGTCTATGTATTGTATTTACTCAGTAAATTTGTGCATAAATTGGGGGCAGTTGGTTAGCTTGGCTGGCTAGATGACTAAAGTGACATATAGAATAAAGCCAGTAGTGCCAATTCAGTCCTCATACCAAATGTGGTAGTTTATGGAGGCCTGCCTCTTTGCCTTACCCTACACTTGTGGTATATATAACCCATTGTCTTTCTCTAATGAACAGAGATGCCTATAGTCCTTCGACTATGCTTCCTTAACATGCAATATATATTGATGAATGTAGACAGTATTTAAGGAAGCAGAAAATTTCCTGTCAGTCTATTTCCATTCAAATAAAATGTTCATATTTTTCCTTTGCTCACCTCTAATTGGATTGAATAATGACCTTCCACACAAGCTGAACTATATCCAAACTGCAATATTGCTGTTTTCCTCTACCAACTCAATGATAAATTGGAATATTGATATTTTCTTGTGAGGAAAACAGTCCAACATGAGTGAAGCTAACTCTATTAAACCAGATTCAAGATCAACTCAAATTTAAGCTTGACCCATCCTAGTTCTAACATTGAATTATCGATGCAAACAGATGTGATAGTATTGCGTGTGTAGTGAACATATGTGATTTGCCTGTAGATTCTCATAATCACGTCTTATGTAGGGATTACAGTGTAAACCCACTGACTTCTAAACGGCTCTCCAGGCATACGCATTTTTCAGATGTGCTTGGGCTGTTGATACTTTCAGTTCCTAAAAGGATCTTTAGTTTCTTAGGATCAGTTATTATTCATAATATAATAATCCATATAATAATATTTCTTATTGTTTGCATTTAATTCAGCTTTAAAGCTGATATATTTTAGGTTATGTTTCAAAGATGTGACTTCTTGCAAGATCATTTAGCAAGATTAACTTCAATACTTATGAGTATATTGGCAGTCATATGTAGTAATGGAGGTGTATCAAGAAATTAACCCTTTAGGAAATTGAATGCTTTCCTCTGTACCAATCAGAAGAATAATGTAACAGATATGAAGAAGTTTCAGTAACCATTTTGTTCTTTGTAATATTAGTTCATCATCTTTTTAGTCATACATTCACAAAGGCTGTTTTTTAAATGAATAAGATTGTATGTAGAATAGATTAATTTGATAAAACATGTTGCAAACATTAAAATGTTCAACTTTCAAATCTTTCATGCTGTTTGAAAGTGTTATACTATAAAGTGCACAGTGGCTCAGTGCTGCCTCACAGCACCAGGGACCAGGGTTTGATTCCAGCCTTGGGTGACTGTATGTGCGGAGTTTGCACGTTCTGCCCGTGTCTGCGTGGATTTCCTCCAGGTGCTCTGGTTTCCTCCCAAAGTCCAAAGATGTGCAGGCCAGATGAATTGGCCATGCGAAATTGTCCATAGTGTTCAGGAATGTATAGATTAGGTGGGTTATAGGGAGATGGGTCTGGGTAGCTCTGAAGGTTGGTGTGGATTTGTTGGGCCAAAGGGCCTGTTTCGACACTGTTGAGATTCAATGAAAGCTGACTTGTTAAACCTGTAACAACCTATATTCGATTTTGCGATTTTTGTTGATATGTTTTGCAGTGATTTTTATTTTCAAAACACGTGAAAGATATATCTGAGGACTAGTTTAATAAGACTACATAGTGTTTTGTAGCATCTGTTATGTAACAGAAGGGCATTCCAACTTGTGGATTTGTTTATTTAGAACTTGGTATGAATAAATTCTTTGTGAATACATGTTAATAAAACACCAAACTGAACTGCCATCCGACAAAATCCTTCATTGTTTTTAGTCACATGAAGACATATTTAGCAATGAGACAAATGTATTTAAATTACTTTCAGCACTCTTGGTAAGACTTTAACTCTGTCTTTGTTAAGCAGTAAAAAAAATTGATGGCAGTTTAAACACAAGACTGAATGTGAAACGAGAATGGAAGTGCATTGGTTTTTTTTAAAATTACTTTCTGTCAGAACTCTGGAAATACTGGAGCGCATTTAATGTAAACAAGAGGAGAGCTGGACAAGGGGGGAGTTGGGAAGCTAAGGAGAGCTCCTTGTTGTTTTATTTTGGGAATGCCCACTGAATTATGTGCCAGGAAGACATTTAACTCAGCCTTGATGGGCCTTCCCCAGATTCAAGGAAGAGAGTTGAAAGGTTGGCAGCTGTGTATTGTTTGGCAGCACCACCAGTGAGGCATTTTTTCTTCCAGTGTCACAGCCACTTAAGGTCTAGGATTGCCTTGGACCCAGTCAGAAATGAGTGATGGTGGGATGGATTCATGGGGAATAGATAAGTATGAAGGGGGTTCTAGGAAAGAGCAGGGCATTAGTTCTCAGGCCTTTCCTGATGTTGTATTCCTCATTCTGGTAGTGCAGTGCCTTTGAATAAAGGAAATCATCCCGAAAGTCAGACTGCAAGCAAATATACCAATGTATATTTCTCCTGCTTTCTGACTTGTAGCCCCCTGCCTGCCCCTGAGTCAATTCACCACTTGAATTTGGAGCAGGACAGGAAGTTCATTCATGAATCACAGGATCATGGAATTGTTCTGGTGCAGGAGGAGGCCATTTGGCTTATCGTGTCTGCAGTAGCACTCTGACTTTTGCAGATTTTACCAGAAATTAGCTCTGTCAGTTTCTAGGAGTTTCATGGAGGGTTTCTCTCTTTGAGGCCTAGCGACGTTTCTTGTGCTGTACTCCACAACTTTCCTTTATGAGCTGTAGACTATGTGGAAATGTGGTGCCCTGCTGAAGCTATCTTCTGCTTGCCAGCAGCTGAGGTACTTGCCACAGCCAGGCCTCTTGGGATTCCTGGTGCCAACATCGTAATTAAAATGCAGTCATGCATCCAGGTCAAATGCTCTGTTTGGAATGCCCTAGCATGGTTATGATTCCACTTTGCTAACAGGACCCTTGAAGATGGGGTGGTGCAGAGGAGAGCTATCCTCTTTCCCCAGGATTGCCAGAGAAGAGCACAGCACCAGGCCTTGCTGGCTCAGTGCTGTTTTCAAAATCTGAAGAAGCGCCCATCAATACTACAAGAATCTTAATGACACTGTCCATTCTGTGAGGGTAAGTGCCATCTTTGTTTTGCCATCTCACACTCATTGTAACCCTGCTATTGCAGAGATCTCCTACCAACGCTCATGCTCTGCCACACTCCCTATTATATACAACATTTTCCCTTGCTCATTCTCACTCACCCAAACATACCATACCACAAACCTTGCATGCCTCGAAATTACCTACTCACTCACTTGGGACACCACATCACTTTTCTCCCCATTTTGCACCTACACCAACAACTGCACCAGCCACTTTCATCTCATTCAATCACTGTTTTTGCCTCATTTCAGCGAAAAATGGTCAACATTATAGCAGAGAGAACTTAGACAGGTGATGGGATGCTTAACATCCATCTCCCCACTCCCTACGAGGAAGCAATCCTTGTCTTAGTAGGAGGGGATAGAAACCACTCATGGTGATGGTGAAATTTCCATGTTCCAGTAAGCAAGGAAAATTTGTTTCGAAGTATTGTGTTGCTCTCCTGTTATGGCTGCTGTGAATACCTTGTTAACATGCTCAAATGTAAACACCCATCTTACAACTCATTATGTCTTCTGTCTCCTGCAGGTAGCAATGGCATCTGCAGGGTCACTGCCCTCAAGCGAACAGCCCTGCAAGACATCTCATCCGACATGTCTGAGGAAGAAGATTTGATCACTCAGTGGATGCACCAGCAAGGCTGCCTCCTGCACTTGCCACAAACTTAGATACTAACACCTTTATATTATTTTAGTTAGCTGAGAGTTGGGAACACATGCTGGTGAGCACATCACTGCCACATTTCTGCAACTTGTCATGAGACAAAAATCCCAGGTCACTGGCACTCAGAGGACTGCAATAAACCAGACACCTGCTCAGCCATGGACAGGAGATGAGCTTATCCTGTCAGCCATTAACAACTTCCACCAAATGCACAGGCAGTCATGTGAGCATTGAACTGGCTTATTGGAGGCACTGGGCAAACAGATTCAGTTGGTATACCTCATTGGCATTTGTATTATGCTACATCTGGCATGTGAGCGTATAGATGCCATGGAAAGAGCCAGCTCTGGCATGTTCAGTATCTGCTGGATGCATGCACAGACCTGTACTCTCAACAATCCAGCAAGGCAATGCAATGTGGGTGGGGGAGCTGAGTGGGAGGACTTTGACCTGACCTCCCTGATGGCTTCTCTTCACAAGGAGACAGGGTAGTGCTAGTAGGTGCCACATACAGCCTCCCCAGCAGTCTCTTCTTAGGATACTGTAGACGAAGTTGAGCTCTCTATACCTTCACGCTGCATGCCACAACTGAGCCTTGTGTGGGAATTAAAGTCCAAGGAGGATGAAGTTGCATCTGGGAAGGACATATTCATCATCTCTGGACCTTGAAGCCATAAAAATCCCCAGGGTCACCTGCCCAAAATTCAAAGCACAAAATATTCCACAATAGGGTAGGCTTTCCCCACCTCCCCTGGAGACCTGAGACTGTACGTAGGCATAGGAAAAGGTGAAGGGAAAAGCAGACCTTGCAAGGGCAAATGAGTGACATGGGAGACACTTCATTCTGGATGCATAATCATTTTTTTAAACATATTTTCACTTTCACTCACGGACCGTTGATGATTAAATGCCATTTTAGCTGCAACAGCGAGCATGAAGATAGAGAGGCTAGTCATCTTTAGCTGTCCTTTCCATAATACCCATACCAGCTTGAAACATCATTCTGATTGAATGAGGGAACATCACGTCGTCAAGTCTTTCATTAATTTGTAACAGCAGATTATACAGCAGATGCTGTCATCAGCAGCATCAAGATGTTCACAATCAGTATGAGATGATGTCATGCACCCCAGTTTCAATGAATGAAGGTGTTCACAAAGAAGCTGTGTCTGTATTCATTTGGCTGAACCTGCTGCACTCAAGGATGGTGAAAGTGCTGTTTCACCTGAAGAACATCCGCATCTTTTTCCTGTGCACAATGCTGCAGCTCTCACTTATCCTCATCGTCATTCTGTAGCCTCAGATTTTTATCTAGTTGTTTGGAGCAGAGGATGAAGTGCCATCCTCTGTAAGGACAATACAGCTATGAAGCCCCAGCCAGGACCGCCATAGAAACCTGATGTCAACAGACTGGTCTCGGACCTGTGTTGGCCCCATTGGAATGGGCTTTGCTTTGGGGGTACATTGGATAGCGTCATGTGGCTTTCTGGCCTCCCATCTCTGGACAGACTACAGTATTACAACTGCTGTCTCATCTGTCCAGCATTCATGCAAGATGAGTGACTGTGACTGTCCTGCACCTTTGTTGAATCATGAAGGTATCTATACCATCTCCACAGCAGGGATCAATTCCACAACAGCTGCAGGTTGATGCTGGTCCTTGACTTATGGAAGTATGTAGCACACTCTAGTGCAGGACAATCACAACCATACCTTATAAATTTGGTAGAATTTTTCAAGGATGTGACCAAGTGTGTGGAAGAGGGTATTTCGATTGATGTAGTTCATACTGATTTCAGCAAAGCCTTTGACAACATCCTTCATCGGAGACCGATAAAGAAGATAAACGTATCAGTGATAATGGGAACTGCAGATGCTGGAGAATCCGAGATAATGAAGTGTGAAGCTGAATGAACACAGCAGGCCAAGCAGCATCTCAGGAGCACTCTGATGAAGGGTCTAGGCCCGAAACGTCAGCTTTTGTGCTCCTGAGATACTGCTTGGCCTGCTGTGTTCATCCAGCTTCACACTTTATTAACTTATTTTCTAAGAAGATAAACGTACATGGGATTCAGAATAACTTTGCAAGTTGGATCCAAAATTGGCTAAGTGATAGGAGACAAAGGGTGATGATAGAAGGTTGCTTGTGTTCTTGAAGGCTGGTGTCCAGTGACATACCACGGTTATCAATGCTGGGTTCTTTAGTGTTTGATATATATTTAATCAATATAGATGAGAATATGGTGGGGGATGAGAAGTAAGTTTGCAGATGGTACGAAGATTGGCTGGGTGGTTGACAGTGAAGAAGGTGGTCTTACATTACAGGAGGATATAGACAGATTGGGCAGGTGGAGTTTAACCCTTAAAAGTCTGAGATGATGCATTTTGACTACTCTCTCATCCTAATACTTTTTCCAATGACATGTCAGACACGAGGAAGAATCTTGAAGTGCTTGCCCGCCGGTCCATGAGCATGGCAGGACAGGTTAACAGGGTCTTTAAGAAGGCATATGGGACACTTTTTTAACTTTATCAGTTGTCGCACAGATTATAAGAGCAGGGAGGCTATTTTGGAGTTGTACAGGTCTTTGGTCGGGATCTGGAGGACAGTTCTGATCCCTACAATATAAGAAGGAATTACACTGGAGGTGGTGTAGGGGAGATTCATCAGGATGTTGCCTGTGATGGAGCACTTTTAGGTATGGAGAGAGGCTGGATAAGCTTGTGCTATTTTCCTTAGAGCATAGAGTGCTGACGAGGGACCTGAAAGAGACGTATAAAAATTATGAGAGGCAGGAACAGGACGGATGCAAAGCAGCTACTCACTTTGTTGAAGGGTAAACAACAAGGGGGCATAATTTTAAAGTGAAAGTCTACAGGTTTAGAGGGGATTTGATGAAAACATTTTCTCTCAGAGGTTGGTGGGAATTTGGAATGCATTGGAGGGTAGTTGAAGCTTCACACTTTTAAAAGGTACTTGGATGAGCGCTTGAAATGTCGCAACAGTCAAGGTTATGGTCTAAGTGCTGGAAAGTAGAGTTAGTGTAGTTTCAGACCAGTTTTTCAGGGCAAACACGATGGGCCAAAGGGCCTGTTCTGTACAACAAGATTCTATGACTGGGACTGTATTCAGTATAGTTTAGATGAATGAGAAGAGATTTGATTGCAATGTGTAAAATTCGGACTAGATGCACAGATTATGGTTGCCCCTGGTTGGGTGCTCTAGAACTGGGAGCCACATGTGGAGTGGGCCATTGTGGACTGAGATGCGGAAACATCTGTTCACTCAGCATGGTCACCCTGTGAAATTCACTACCACAGAAGGCTGTGGAGGCCAGGTCACTATACTCAAGAGAGAGTAAATTTTTTTTAGATATTAAAGGTATTGACCAGGTTTGGAGGAAAAACAGGCTTATGATGTTGATAGATTAGCTATGATCATATTGAAGGTGGTGTAGGCTCATTGGGCTGAATGGCCTATTGGTCCTAGTTTCTCTGAGATGCATACTTACCTTGCATGTAAGCTGAACTGCCAGTAGCATTACAGTAAAAGATGTCAATGTGCTTCAAAGTGTTGCAGTGGGCTAAATAGACTCTTCCGTACTATATGATTCTACGACTCAATGTAGCATTGAACTGTTAATTGTATTGTAAGTGGGTTAGACTGTGCAGTGAGGCTCATATATATCCAGTGCCAATCTGTGTGGATGGAGTTGCAGGCTGTCGCTGCCCGTGTGCACCTGAGATTTTAATAACTGCTGTTCACAATGGAGGACCAGAGGAGGAAATGGCAAGCTGGAATCGCCAAAAACGCAGCCTGACTTTCACGTTAACAAATGTTGTTGCCAAGTTTCTGGCTGGCAAATGGGAGAATAGGAAAATGCTTAATGATGAAGTAAATTAGATACTAGGATACGAGAATGCAAATAGGCTTCTCGTCATTCACTAGCCCACATCGTTCAGGGGCTGGGTAAAATCTGCCCTCTGCGTCTCTGCATCACTGACTTAACCAGAGAAAGGCAGGTGGGCAACAAGGTCCTACACCTGCCACACTCTGGCTTCCTTGTGACCAAATTCATCACAAACCACTCATTAAATTCTGCCCTGAGAGTAGGTTTTTAGGGGACACTTTTTATCTACTGTTGTCGAGAATCATAGAATCTTTGCAGCATGGAAGCAGGCCATTTGGCCCATTGAGTCCACAATAACCCTCTGAAGAGCATCCCATTCAGACCCCCCCCACCCCCCACCTTTCATCCTATCCCTGCATTTCCCGCCCTAGACACTACGGGCAATTTAGCACAGTCAGTCCACCTCACCCGCACATCTTTGGAGCAGACAAACCCACACAGACATGGGGAGATTGTGCAAACTCCACACAGCCAGTTGCCTGAGGCTGGAACTGAACCTAGGTCCCTGGCACCATGAGGCTGCAGTGCTAACCAGCCTGCCACTGTGTAAACAAAACTTTTTACTTCTTGTTTGCATTATTGGGAATAGTGAAGCAAGCACTGTAACCAGCCTTATTAAAGGATTAATAAAAAATGATGTACAGTAAAAATAATTATCAATTACTTCAGATCAAAGCTTATTTTAAAACAAACTAATTTGGCTTTTTTGGTGTTTTGCCTCTGTTTTTGGAAAAATCTTTCCTTTGTTATTTAATAGTGCAAATTTCTAAAGAATATGACGCCGATATCATAACTACAAAATGTATATTTTACATAGATGGCCTAGTTCACCATACTGTAATCTGTCAGACAAGATGTGCTGTATTCCAGAATGGAATCTGTGCAGTAGCCAAAATAATCTTGGAATGCTGTTCCTTCCAACCACTTCTGGTCATTATCATTTCTTGGAGGGGGCGATGGAATAAAGCCACTGATATAACCAGTGGGTTTTTATTTTGTTGGATTTTGTTTGTTAGTGATTCTAGAGTGTTTTCAAGGCCTATTTACTTTTCACTGAAGAAAAGGATTTACAGCTAAATACAATACAGAAAACTAGATTGAATATTGTTTATCATCGCTTATTCTACATTTTTATTTTTATTTCTACTCATGCCACAAGGATAACCTATTCATAATGGCAAAATGCATCTAGGGCTGTCAACAGAATATTTCTGGGTTAGTGTCCAATCTTTTTGTCATCCAAAATTTTTATTCTACAGGCTGTGCACTGGTATTTTCAGGAGCCACTCAAAGAAAGGGTTATGCAGATCTCACTGTTTAGAAGATGTAGTGGATGTTGTAATCCTTATTTTACAGTTATATTCAACATTGTAAATGATTAGCTTGTACATGACATGGTAACTTCTGTCTGACACAAAACATTAAATGTGAAAATCTATGTTTTACATTTCAAAACAAAAGGCTGTAGTCTATTCCAATTTGTGATTCATCTATCTTGCTATTGGCTTAAGGGTAAAAGAAGTTTCACTTTCACACTTGTGAAGCCAAGATGTGGAGGTGCTGATGTTGGACAGAGATGGATAAAGTCAGAAGTCACACCATACCAGGTTATAGTCCAATAGGCTTATTTAAAGTCACAAGCCTTCAGAGCGCTGTTCCTTCACCAGACGAAAAAGCAGCACTCTGAAAGATTGTGTTTTCAAGTAGATGTGTTGAATGATAACCTAGTGTTGTCTGACTTCTGACACTGTCACAATGGCAAAGAACATATCATTTCACTGTCTGCATTTTTGATTACAGATTAAAATGGAAAAGATTGTTTTTAAAAACAAAGACTGTGCAAGGAAATGCAGCATTTTAAAGAAACAAGTTACTAATGAAGGGTCTAGGCCCGAAACGTCAGCTTTTGTGCTCCTGAGATGCTGCTGGGCCTGCTGTGTTCATCCAGCCTCACATTTTATGATCTTATTATTACTAATCTCATTGTGTTGTGTTTGCAGTACTGCTTTGCTCAAGCAGTAGAGAGAGGAGGTTTATAGATGTCACGGGGTGTCCACGCATACCGAGAATTGACTGGCAACAATGTACTGATTAGTTTATGTAATTGTGACCAGCTGTGGATGCTGAAGGTCACCAGCCTGATGACAACTTTGGTTTCGGGTAGCTGAACAGCTCATGGATGTGAAAGTTATAAGGAGTTTCCATCATAAGAGATAACAAAGTGTGGAGCTGGATGAACACAGCAGGCCAAGCATCATCTTAGGAGCACAAAAGCTGACGTTTCGGGCCTAGACCCTTCATCAGAAAAGGGGGATGGGGAGAGGGAACTGGAATAAATAGGGAGAGAGGGGGAGGCGGACTGAAGATGGATAGAGGAGAAGATAGGTGGAGAGGAGAGTGTGGGTGGGGAGGTAGGGAGGGGATAGGTCAGTCCGAGGAGGACGGACAGGTCAAGGGCCCAGATGAGGTTAGTAGGTAGGAAATGGAGGTGCATCTTGAGGTGGGAGGAGGGGACAGGTGAGAAGAAGAACAGGTTAGGCAGGTGGGGACGAGCTGGGCTGGTTTTGGGATGCAGTGGGGGGAGGGGAGATTTTGAAGCTGGTGAAGTCCACATTGATACCATTGGGCTGCAGGGTTCCCAAGCGGAATATGAGTTGCTGTTCCTGCAACCTTCGGGTGGCATCATTATGGCACTGCAGGAGGCCCAGGATGGACATGTCGTCTAGGGAACGGGTGGGGGCGTTGAAATGGTTCGCAACTGGGAGGTGCAGTTGTTTATTGTGAATTGAGTGTAGGTGTTCTGCACAGCGCACCCAAGCCTCCGCTTGGTTTCCCCAATGTAGAGGAAGTCACACCGTGTACAGAGGATGCAGTATACCACATTGGTGGATGTACAGGTGAACATCTGCTTGATGTGGAAAGTCACCTTGGGGCCTGGGATGGGGGTGAGGGAGGAAATGTGGTGGCTGGTGTAGCACTTCCTGCGGTTGCAGGGGAAGGTGCCGGGTGTGGTGGGGTTGGAGGGGAGTATGGAGGGAACAAGGGAGTCACGGAGAGAGTGGTCTCTCCGGAAGGCAGACAAAGGTAGGGATGGAAAAATGTCTTTGGTGGTGGGGTCAGTTTGTAGATGGCGGAAGTTTCGGAGAATGATGCGTTGTATCTGCAGGTTGATGGAGGGATATGTGAGAACTAGGGCGATTCTCTTTTGGCGGTTGTTGCAGGGGCAGGGTGTGAGGGATGAGGTGTGAGAAATGCGGGAGACATGGTGGAGGGGGGAAGTTGCAGTCCTTGAAGAACAAGGACATTTGGGATGTACGGGAATGGAATGCCTCATCCTGGGAGCAGATGCAGCAGAGGCAAAGGAATTGGGAATTTGGGATGGAATTTTTGCAGGAAGGTGGGTGGGAGGAAGTGTATTCTAGATAGCTGTGGGAGTCAGTGGGCTTGAAATGGATAGCAGTTTCTAGGTGGTTGCTTGAGATGGAGACAGAGAGGTCCAGGAAGGTGAGGGATATGTTGGAGATGGTCCAGGTGAATTTAAGGTTGCAGTGGAAGGTGTTGGTGAAGTGGATGAACTGTTCGAGCTCCTCTTGGGAGCATGAGGTGGACCCGATACAGTCATCAATGTAACGGAGGAAGAGGTGGGGGATAGGGCCACTGTACGTGCGAAAGAGGGAATGTTCCACATAAACTACAAGGGGGCAGGCACAACTAGGGCCTATGCGGGTACCCATGGCCACTCCCTTTGTCTGTAGGAAGTGGGAGGAATCGAAAGGGAAGTTATTGAGAATGAGGATGAGTTCGGCTAGGTAGACGAGGGTGTCAGTGGAGGGGGACTGGTCGGGTCTGCGGGACAGGAAGAAACGGAGGGCCTTGAGGCCATCTGCATGGGGAATACAGGTCTATAGGGACTGGACGTCCATGGTGAAAATGAGGTGTTGGGGTCCGGGGAATTGGAAGTTTTGGAGGAGGTGGAGGGCGTGGGTGGTTTCATGGATGTAGGTAGGGAGTCCCAGGACAAAGGGGGAGAAATTGGAGTCCAGATAGGTGGAGATGAATGTGGTGGGGCAGGAGCAGGCAGACTGCTGGAAAGACAGGTCATGCATCTCTGTCTTTGCAGTACAAATACCTGAAGTCTGAAGAAAGTCAGTTTATCTTCTACCAATTGCTGCAAGTTGCAACCTTTAAGCCATGACTGACTTTGTAGCCATTATAGGAATTGCCTTGTGCCTCCTGCAATGAAGTGAAAGAACTTGGAAAAGAAAAGAAAGCTCTGGCAAGCCAAAAGCACAGTTTGGTCAACCCGAAAGACTGGCGCTGTTGAACTGTTTCACAATTTTTCTTTCAGCCCATAAAACCATTTTTTTTCTTCTTGTTTGTTCATATCTGTCTGTTTGTATGTATGTAGTGATTTTAGGAAGAGTGTTGGAGTTTTAATTGTAGAGCCATGAGTTCATCGTTTATAGCTGTCTACTTGTGCTAAAAGTTTACATGTGATAAATAGTAATTCTTAAGTACAGGAACCTGCTCAACGTTTTCTGTTTTGACCAGGCAGGTAAACTGGAGACTTTATGCGCATTGCTTAAATCATTAACTTTTGTGGCAACCCTAGTAGTGGTTTTGAGAAACATTACACTTTGCCAAATGGATCATAACACACTCTACTGAAAATTAATTTTACAATCTATGAAATAGAAATAAGAAAAAAATCTGACAAGAAATATGATGTGTACTGTTGGCAGTAAAATTGGTATGAACATTTGAAAATGGATTGGCTTTTTTGGCCTTTCCATCATACTAATAAATGTACAGTCTCACAGGCAGGGTTGTCCCCAAAAAATTACTACTTGATTTTCAGAAGTCAAAACAAAATGATCTGAAATCATTGAATGATTATCATTAATGTTCCAATGTTTCTTGCAAATTCTGCATAATAGTTTTAACTATTTTTGATTTTCTCAGAATATTTCATTTGTGTAAATGATTTTCAAGTAGATTGATTTGCTTTGGCGGGCAGCACAGTGCCCCAGTGATTAGCAGTGCTGCCTCACAGGTCCAGGGACCAAGTTTGATTCCAGCCCCTGGTGACTCTCTGTATAGAGTTTGCACTTTCTCCCTATGTCTACAAGGGTTCCCTCCCACAGACAAAAGATGTGCAGGTTAGGTGAATTGGATTAACCATGGAAAATGCAAGGGTTACAGGGATTGGGTAGTGGGGTGAATCGAGGTGTTTGCTCTTCGGAGGGCCGGTATGAAGTTAGTGGGCTGACTGGTTTGCTCCCATACTGTAGGGGTTCTAATCTATGATCTTTGTATGTTATGTGACAACATGGTAGTAATATGATCCAGGTAAAAGTAAGGATATGGATTTAGTTATGTTAATGTGATTTCTATATCAATTCGGACATTCAGTTTTCATAACTTTATTGAGTGTGAATAGTAATTAATCAAATAATTACAGTGAATCTGATTTCAGATATTTGAAAAGATTTTGAATCAATTAAAGTCTATCTCAGAGGCAGAATTGTGATTCTTCATGTAGATTTTGCATAAAACTTCATTTAATATGTAATTTCAGTGCTGGGATGTATACAAGATTTCACTATATTACATTTACGCAATTTTTTTAACATGAAAAATATGGCTGTATTGCCACTACATAAGTAAGAAACAGAGTTTAAATATTAGTAGCTAGTTTCCACGTTTGATAATAAATTTGTGGTATAAAGTGTTGGCTTTCAGTACAGCAGTAACTAAGATTTTTGTATAATCAGAATAAAGCAATAGAATGAAAATTAAATTTAATCGGAATGCTAAGCATATATCTATGTATATGATATGTTGAACCAGAAAAGATGAGAAAGTATTTTACTGTCATCTGGCTCTTTCCCAGCAGATGTATGCAATTTGCTCTGCTGTCACTAACAGGGCTTACTTTGTGAAAAGAACATGTCAGAACATGCCGTTGTGTTTGCTGTTAGTAGCTTTCAAAATGGTGACCGGAGTTGATTATGAGGTGGCCTACTTTCAGTGTCTTCACATTGTAAAATAATTGATTACACTTTAAGATAGCTTTTCCTTTCTTTTATCCTGATAACCTCTTCCTAATTTGGCAGGCATGACATACCCTTTTCCTGCCTGGAAGACAAATGTTCAAGGCAGTCAAATTCTCTGTGCTAACCTAATCAGTGTTGCCCCTCTTTCATTCAGTGATCTAGAATTCAACTTTTCATTTTGGTTCCCAATCTTATTGACATTGTTAATGACTCCATGTGCTCAGGAACTGTTCTACTTCTATTCACAGTCCCAATGTTCACAAAGACAAATGTGCTCATCCAGTCTCTTTGAAGATCTTCCCTTCCAGGATCATCTTCCTGCTGCACAATCATTAAATGTATGATCTCTACCCCTGCACCAACACTGAGACCATCTTTCAAAACTCCACTCTCACTTTATGTTGTTTCTGTCCTGTTGACTTGATAAGACTGCTCAAATCAAATTCTCGAGTTGGCCTTGTCTGTGATTATGGTGCATTTGCTTTTTTTTTGCCCTTCTCTGTCTGTTTGCATCATTTGACAAAGAAGTATCATTGTATGGTTCTGTTCCACTTCAATATATCCGAAAATAATTAGCTTACCAAGTGCAATAGTTCCACATCTTGGCCCATTAAGATCTGTTCTGGAGACTTGTAAGTATCATCTTTGGTCTCTTTTGCCTTGCTGACACGCAGTCCCTTAGTAACAGTGACTAAGAGAAGGGATTATCAAGCCATAGAGGTGTACAGCATAGAAAATGGCACTTTGGCCAATCAAATTTGTGCTGGTCAAGAGCAAACACCTCATCATTTAAGAGATAACAGGATCTGCAGATGCTGGAAAATCTGAAATAACAAGGTGTAGAGCTGGATGAACACAGCAGTCCAAGTAGCATCAGAGGAGCTGGAAAGCTGATGTTTTGGGCCCGAAACGCGTGTTCATCTAGATCACCACCTTGCTGCCTCATCATTTAAGTTGGGTCTGTCCAACCTGAACTCACCACCACTTCCTTTGACTTCCAACAATTACCTCTTGTGCTAACGGATTTTCAATGTGAGGCCAAGACAATATTTTCTCCAACCAAATTTTGGAAAAATTTTTTATTACTTTAGATCCTGCCACGAAGTCTGTTCCTTTATCTCTGGCTCCATTGCCCTCTTTGACAGCCTGCTTAGACCAAACGCATATTATCCCATTTGACTCAGAATTCCACATTTGTGACAGTGCTTACTTTTACTTATGCTATAATGTTCACCTCACCTCAACTCAATCCGCAAGCTGCTGGCTTGCATATGCACAATACTCTGAACCTCTGCAAAATTTTTCATGCCTAGCTCCTGTTGTTCTGTAAACATAAACTTGCTCAAATTCAATTGCCAGATATCTGCCCCTGCTACAAGTCTTGCTCAAACAGTACTCTGCAGACTTGTGTCAGCTCCCTGACCTCCACTGCCTTGAAGTTAAGAACCTTAAGGACTCTTAAGCCTCTTCACAGTCTTACTCTAGTCTAAACTATCTCTGCTATCTTCTCTAGCTTTACATCCCTTTCAATAATCTTCCTTTTAACTTGTGTTTTATTTCTTTTACTCTTCCCTGTCTTTTATCTCAGTAGCTTGGCTTTACTCTCCAGAATTCCCTCATTAAATCAATTCTTTCTTGACTTTAAAAACATTTTGAAGTCGCCTGTTTTTAACCAAATTATAAGTCATTCCATCTGATTCTCTAACCATAGCTCATTTCTCTTTGTTAAGCATTTTACCTATTTTATTTATTCTTCCTCATCTTCAGCAAAACAGTAGGGGCATTTTCCATGCTAAAGGCAGTTGAAGGGCAATTAGAAGGGTAACTAGAAACAGAGATAAGCAACAGTGTCACCTTAAGGAAACAATTGCAGTTTCTAGGTTGGTCACTCTAACTCATTGCATATAGAGGACATTGAATTTGGTATAGGGAGGTAACCACTGAAAGCCTTTAGCTTTTTTCATGAAATGAAACTCTACCTACCAAACGATTTTTCAATTAACAACTTAAATTTAACAAATGGTGGAAGCAGGTTACTTAGAAGTTTTGAACTTGTCGTGTCTTGTTTTGGTAACTGAGTGCTTAAACAGCAATGTTAATCTTGCCATGAAGATTCAGATTGATTCTTTAATTTTTATTTCGAAGGACAGACACTTAAATCTGATTGCATTCTTTAATTAAAGTTTCCAAAAGCCATCTATATAGGCCCAGATTTTTTGAGAGCCAGACAGTTAGTTATTATTCCAGGATAGAATGGAGCTGTGCCTGGGTGCCCTGCAGAATCTTTATCCTATTAGACTTTGAATGAAATGGAGGTTTCTGCTGGGCAATTCCTTTGCATTTGGACTCTATGAAAGTTTCCATAAGTTGGAAAAGTTGGAAGGTTCTGCAGAAATTAAACAAATAATTACTCAAAAAAGTTGGACTATTAAATATATAGTCAAACTCCTGTCCTTTTTGAACCCACTCACCCATTCTCCCGCTCTGGACCTGATTTGCTTCTGTCCCATCCCTGGATCCAGTCCCCTCCTTCCCTGGTCTGAATAGAAGTCTGCAACTCCCTCTTCATGGCCCAACAACCAGTGCCCTCATCCCTCTCTTACCCCCAAACCCTCCAATCAGGACTCAACATTCATCTTGCTCCGCAACAAGCTGGACCCAGTGTCACTCATCCACCCTGGCCTACCTTATCTGTATCAATTACCTGGCCCCTTCTTCACCATGCATCCTCACATTCCACCTACATGGCATCCTACTGAGCTGACACCTGATCCACACCATGTAATCCCTGCCCACTTGGTACCCTATCCCATCTGGCATCTCATAACCCATCCACCTAATACACTACCCTCTGAAACCCTGCCCTTATTCACCTATCCGGCATTCCCTCTGTCATTCTATACATGGTACCTATCCTTTATTCACAGTATCCCACCCATGTGCACCCTACCACCTACACCATACTTCTAAGAACATGGCACCCAACCCCGACCCCATCTGGAACCCATTCCATGTGGCACTCTACCCTGACACTTTCCTTACGTACTTACCGTTTAGTAACAGCTATCAAAGTCCCTAACTGTTATTCTGGGCCTTTACGTTTCAGAATATGGCACCTGACTGCTATTAGAAAGTGTGTGTGGCTTCTTAAAACTTGTGAAGGGTGAAATAGGACAAACCTTTTCTTTTAAACATTAAACCAGCAAACAAAAATTGAAAGCAAAACTCTGCATTGCAAGAGAACTGTCAGAATTGAAGTACCACTCAGCCCTGATCAGAATCTCCTGTCAGAAATCTGCTTGTGATTGCCACTTCTTGGAACGTCCAATAGATAATTGCTATGATATGTTCAATCATTATTTTAAAACAGTAACCATGCAGTTATGAATCTTTGTCACGCATTGCCTTGCAGTGGAAAAGACCCTAAAATATAGTGCTTTGTTAGAATCTGTTTCTAGGTTACTATGATACACCAGGGTGTTGCATGTATGAATGGAAAGCTGCCTTCCACAGAACTTTAAAATTGTTAAAAATAAAACCTGTGTATCCAGATAACATATTTGGAGTGAAGTATCTGATTGGATGGGATTCTGTCTGTTGGCCCATTGGTTTGTGTATAGCAACGTCATTTGTTTTGTCTTTGGCAACTTTGGGGTTAGATCCTGTAAAAGAGTAGTCATACAATTCACACCAGTTAATTTGCAGCCTATTTATAGAATAACCCTTGTTCTTTGTAGATTGTCAGCAGAAATGACTGGTTAAAAGTAGCATTTTATTTTGCCTAGGGAAGTTATCAAAATTCAATGTTCAATCATGTGAATTGCATTATGGTGAACTGTTTTAATGTTTAGTAATGGTTTCAATTCTATTACACTGTAAGAGCATCCTGATGATTTAACATAAACCCCGAACACTTTGTGACATTGAGCCTTTCAAACCAAGAACATCACATGTTTAATTAAACACCCTAGTAACATTCACTTTCTGGGCTCAAACGTGGTTAAGATGTCACAATATTGACATGGTACAGTATCTGTGGAACCATCCTGAAGTAAGCATGTGTCATTAGTTTACGGAGAGGATTAAAAAGAGGAAATTGATTAAGGTTTCAAGGATAGTAGGAACTGCCGATGCAGGAGAATCTGAGATAACTTCTGTCAGCTTTCCTGTTTCTCTGATGCTGCTTGGCCTGCTATGTTCATCCAGCTCTACACCTTGTTGTCCCATAATTAATTATTGTGTACTGTTTGCACAGGAAAAGTTTAAAACTTTTCAAACTTTAGAGCACTTGTTCTTGCAACTTACATAGCCTGAAAATGTTACATCAAATAATTCTTAGATTTGAGGTAGACAAATAGCATAGCTTTCATCATTTATAAAATTCACACCCAGGCTTCAAGCTTACTTGAGGATTGGTTGCCCATTTCAGAAATGGCCTGATTTCCCTTAGTTTTTGTAATGCTACTCGTACACCTGAGTTAACGGGCAAACAGGCAATTTCAAAAGATATTCCATGTAGGTGTCTCAGATGTAAAAATATCAAAAGGGAATTAGATGGTTATTTGAAAAGGAGGAATGTGCAGAGTTACACGGAGAAGGTGGGAGAATGGTCTAAGTGAGCTGCTTAGTTAGGGAGCAAAGACACAATGTGCTGAATCAGTGTCAGTGGGAGGTGGCATAGTGGTAATGGCACTGACATCCAGAATCTAGAAGTTCAGATTAATTCTGAGGGCATTTGTTCAGATCCCACCTTGGCAAATGGTGGATTTTAAATTCAATGAAAATAAATCAAATGAAAGGCCAGTCTAATGATGACTATGTAACTACTGTCAATTGTCATGAAGATCCCCTCCCATTCACTAATCCCTCCATCTGAAAGGAAATCTGCTGCCCTTAGTCTCGTCGACATGTGATTCCCAACCCACAGCAGTGTTGACTCTTAATTGTCCTATTGGCAATTGGAGATGGGCACTAAATGCTGTCCTAGTTATCAATACCCACATCCAATGAAGAATTTTTTCAAAAAAACTGCAATTCTGCAAATTAATTAAAACAGGCTGAAAGGTTTACTGAATCAGACCTGTTTGAGAAGCTTACAACTTTTTCTGTTCAAACAATAAGTAACAACGTTTTTCTGATCACTTTTTTCTCTTCATAAGCCAATGACAGATGCTTTATTTAGTGTTCCATTGTTGATGTCAGCCATGAGCACACTGAGACTAAAAGTTGAATGCTGCTAGGTTTTTGCTCAAACCTTCCATTTTGTTGGTCATTTTCTTTACTCCTGTTTGTTGACAAGGATAGAAGCCTATTGAGTTTTTGACAGTGGATAGTAGCATCATGAAACATTTTAATTTTTCCCTGATTTCACATTTGACAAAGTTAGCATGTCAACTCTTCAGGGCATGTGTTAACTTAGGCTCAATGTTCTAGAAATGCCAAATGCTGACTTTACCTTTTTTTATTTCAGTGAAACAGAAGCATGGTACTATCATAGTAAGTTAAATGAACAAATAAATGTTTATTACCCCCACCAAAGTGCTGTTGTGGTAAGGTGTTTCCTAAAAATAATTTGATGCACATATTGTAAGATGATCAGGTTATTAGCTTAGCATTTGGAACTACACCTATCTCTCCAAACTCTCAATTGTGAAATGATACTTAAGATTTTTTTTCTAACAAATATCCTTAAAATATTAATGTTATGAAGTACAGAAAACATTGTGAAACTGGTTGTTTAATGCAATTTGTAACCAAAACCAGTGAAGGGAGAAATAAGGACTTTTTTAATATCAAAAAATAATATCTTGAACCAGCAAACTAAACTACAAAGCAAAGTCTAGAACACTTAATCACTATGGACTTTAGGAAATCTGTTTTAATACTAAATACTTCCTTATCAGTAATGATTGGTCAGGTGCTAAGACATATCTTGTAATTTTGGAAACTTGAGTTATTAATTGTGTGTTGATGATATTGGGGAAAATATCTTATCACTAGCTGTAAATGTCAATAGATCTACTTCAAGCAGTCTTTAGCAGCAGTTTTGCAACCGCTAACTTTGAAGAATGTTTGCCCTTGAAATGGTTGTCAGAAGAACAATGCCATAAAAGAGCCACAAAAATTTTAGCATAATACACATTGTATTATGGAACAAAAATTTTACAAAACACAATTAATGTTCTTTAACATCAGAAATCTAAAATGTCTAATTAAGATATATTGCAATTTAGTGCTAAGTCTGTTTACTACTAACTGATTAAAATAGTAAAACTTAAAAAAATTAAGAATTAAATGCACACTCAAACTACACTCCACATTTTCCATCGGTGATTTTATAAAGCAGCAAACAGTAAACATACTTCGACAACAAACTTAACTAGAAGTATATTCAAAACTATCTAGAATTGTACATTAAGGCAGAGAAAAATGTGTAGGTCCACTGTGTAGGTTAATTTTCCAACTTTTGTTTAGAGAGTATTTACTCTGCAAATATTTGTCTGGTATCAGTAGTTATAGTTTTTTTTACAGACAGTCACAGCCTTATAGATACTGCCTGGCTCCAGTTTCAATATTCAGCAGTGTTGTGTATGCATGCATGCTTATATGGATGCACAGTGCTTTGCTTTTAGCTATTAAATTTTAATATTTTCAGAGCATGCTGGGAATGCCTGCTTTCAGAACATTTAGAGCAACTCAGAGTAAGTTTATAAAATTCCCAGGAGGTCCCTGAGCAATTTTTAAACCTGGTTTGACACAGCTCTGGAGTTATACCTCCAGCATCATCAAACCTGAGAAGCACGAGACTGAATCAGATTCAGGTTCAGCTATGCTGCAAATTGTCATTTTTACATCACAGCAAATTGAAAATTACAAAAGCAGCAGTGTAATTGTGCTCGTAATGTAGGTCATGAAAAAAGAACATCGGTTCATGACCAATGCAGTGAGGTTGTAGTTAAAGCGCAGATTGTATTCGTGGGATAATCCATTAACAATGCATATCTGTGTGTGCAAAATCTTGGTTCTGCTTCAGTTGGAATACCATTTTATTTCTCTCGTCATGTTGTCAAGCGTTTGGAAGTGTGCAGAGGAGGGCAACAACTTAATCCCCAGTCTAAAACAGCTTATTTAACCTGATAAGCTCAAATATCTTGATTTATATATTTTAAAAACAAAGTAGATGTGGGTCTTTTGTGTGGAACTGACAGCTTATTTGCAAAATTAAGGACCCACTTTAAAAACCATTTTACTAATTAGTTGCTGCACAAACCTTTGGGCATTAATTGCCAACTTAAGTGCCTCAATTGATGGCAGGACAGGAACTCTCTCCGTGGGTCTTCCCACAACAGACATTTTAGAGGTAGAAGGAGGAAGTTGGCAATGTCACCACTCATCACCCTTCCACCCGATTAAATGCCCATCATCACCAGTTTCATCATGATAGAGGGAAGAACATTCTGGCCTACAGCTTTATAGGACAAGCTAGATGGATTGTTGCTTTTATTTTCATGTTTAACATGTTCTGCAGTAGTTTATAGGGTATGTAACTGTATAAATGCTTTCTGTAATTGCACATATTTTATTAAGAAGCTTTTGTTGTGTGTCGTCTGTTTGTTGGACCAGTAGCTGGCCCTGAAATAAATTGCTGAAGGTTAGCACGATAAAGGTTATTTAAAAACAAGTATTTTGTTTAATGTGGCACAAGGAGCAGAGGTGCTTTCCAAACTTTACACTAAAATTGCAGGCTGCTGTCAGACACTGTTTCATCCACCATCCTGTCTTCTCCCCTGCGCACTCACTGAGGTTCAGCACCATGGTTGCCCCTGGTTAACTTGTAGTTTGTCAGGGGTGTGAGTGGGGAAGGAGGGATTTTGTCCGTGGATTTGGATTTGTCTGTAAAGTGGGGTGTTGTTGGAATGTTTGAACATCTTGTTGATTTATAGGCCTGTGCTTCTCGTTGCAGCCTTTGATATTGGCAACCTCCTCAGCATACGTTGCTGTTGCCTGGGCATTTGTGATCTGACAGAACATCTGCCATGTTCTGATAATGTGGCAGGCCAAGTCTGATCATGTCTTGTACCTCAGTTCAGCCATAGCAGTTATGCTGTCACTGGTTCATTCTGGTGTTCTGGCTCAGTATACCAGCAAATTTCATTAATAAAACTCAGGTATTTTATGAATACCTTGTGATTATGTTCAATCAATTATTGTCAAATATCATTTAGTGACTGAACTATATATTTGCTTATAATTTGTTTTGTAGAGTTGAGTTCTGCTGTGGCTGTACAATACAGTCATATCTGCAATATTCGTCTTCAGTGCACTAGGCTGTGTCGTACATGAGAGTCAGTGACGTGGGTGCAAGCTACATAACAGGAAGGTGAAGGCTTTGTGGTACTATTGCTGGACTGTTAATCTAGAAACACAGATAATGTTCTGGGGTCCTGGGTTCGAATGCTGCCAATGGCAGATGGTGGAAATTGAATTCAATAAAGTAAATGAAATTGTTGATTTTTGGGGAAAAATCCATCTGGTTCACGAATGTCCTTTGGGGAAGGAAACTGCCATCTTTACCTGGTCTGGCCTACATGTGACTCCAGACCTACAGCAATGTGGTTGACTCTTAACTGCCCTCTGGGCAATTAGGGATGGACAATAAATGCTGTCTAGCCAGCAAAGCCCTCATCCTGTGAACCGATAAAGAATTGCCTAACCCTAACCTTTGACATTCTGACACAAAATTAATGCTTTATGGAATTTTCTTTCTTTGAGTCTAATATTGTTCCCCAGCCTTGGAAGTAGTTCCAAGAACACCAGTATTTCAGTAAACGATGTACTAACATTTTTTGATTAAAAGCTATTTGTAAAAAGAAACATGAACTAACAGGGAAATTTCCTTCATAATAGCAAAATTTGTGGTTTTGCAACTTTCTCCTCTCTTGCAGAGACCAAAGATTCTCCAATAACCTATTTCATAAAGGTTGCCCTGTGGTATTACAGGATTAAGGGGTCTATTCAGCTCCATTGTATTTCTGTCCTCTAGGTGTTAGAATGGGTGAACATGTAATTCAGAAGGATGAAGAGCTACATTTTGGTAGAAATATGAGAAGAGGCAATGTAAAATGAAAGATACATTTATAAGGGAGGTACAGAAGCAGAGGGACCGGAAGTATATGTGGCACAAATCATTAAAGATAATAAGGCAGGTTGAGAAAGCAATTAGTAAGGCATATCAATAGAATACAAAAGCAAGGAAGATATATTGACTATTTATGATCTATTAGTTTGACCTCAGCTGGAGCATTTTGATCAATTCTGGGCAACACACAAAATGTACATGCGGCATGAGAACAGATGCCAGAAACATTATTGGGAACCATACCATAGATGAGGGACTTCAGTTATCTTGACAAATTAGTCAAGCTGGAGCTATTCCGCTTAGAAAAGAAAAGGTTGAGTGGAGATTTAATGGAGACACTTTGAAATCCTGAGTGTTTCCTTTGGCGATAAAGTCAAGATTCACAGGACATTGGTTTAAGGTGACTGGAAAAGAACTAAGGCTTACATTAGGAAAGCTTTTATGAGCGGTGAGCTGGTGAAATCTGGAGTGCATTGTTTCAGACTGTGGTGGAGACAAATTTAACTGTAGCTTCCAGAAAAAAGATTATTGATTATGTGAAGACAAAGAAAAGGGAGTCAGACCAGCTAAATCTCTCTTGCAGAGTGCTGGCATGGACATGACAGGCCAAATGGCATCCTTCTGTACTGTAACCATTTTACAATACTATGAATGTTTCCTTCAGCAATCCAAAACTAATCCTGTATTGTACTCTTTACCCCTGTGTTGGTTGCATTCATTCACGTTCTTCCACAAGGCTTCTGCCTCAACCGTTCCCACTGACAAAGCATTTAATGGTCCAATAACTTTCTGTACAACAGTTTTTTTTTCTCCTAACCTCTCTCTTCATTTGCAATGACATTTTTAAAAATGATGATCTCCACCTACACAGATTGCCTTTGCTCTTGCCCTGTCCATCAAATGCCTCCATAATTTAAAAGACCCCTCTTAGATATTGCTGTAGTTTGCTCTGCTCCAATGGAAGCTTTCTTTATATTTTAAATCTCTTTAGTATATTAATGGTTTTCCATCACTGGCATCATCCTGTATTAGTATTGCTTCTATTGTAAGGTTCCCAGGAATGCATTCAACACTCATAACTACTGCCTAATAAATATATTGTACATTTTTTCTCTGTCTAGTATTGAATTCTATTCTCTTATTTATAAAATCAGTTTTATTTTTTCAGGCTTTAACAAACAGCTCTCACATTTGCACAGGATTATCTATGTCAGTGCCTGAGACCCAGCTGTTAATCCACCTCTTCGACTTGTTTTTTAAATCAAATATGTACTCAAAAAAAGATTACCTCACATTTATCCCCTTTAAATTGCTTCACCTATATGTTTTCCCATTCCAAATAATACTAATGCATTCCTGGGGATATTCAGAGACATCTCATAGCTTGCCAAATGGAAGTGAAATATTACTACAGAAGATGGTGGTCAAGGAGGAAGATGAGAAAAAATAGTGGGGAAAACTGAGAAAGAAAATGGCTTCAATGAGAATTTTCATGGTAGGAAGAAAGCTAACAAGATGAAACAGTTTTGAGAAAGCATCACCAAACACAGAGCATTATATTTGAATGATCATCCTCCGATTTTTGAGTGGAAAGGAAGCAGCAGTTTGACGTTCGAGGAACACAGGATTTAGACCATGACATAAATTCAGGAAAGATTGTTCAGAAAATATCAAATAAGTTAAGGATAAGAATTCTGACACTAGTTTGTTCAGATTTGGGATGCAATTTGAAATTGACAGATCAGGGATAGCTAGACTGCAGGTGTACTCTGAGGAATGCATATGCCAAAGAAAGCATTAGAGAGGAATCAATCATTGACCAGAAACTCAACTGGACTCACCACACAAATACAGTGCTATAAGAGCAGATCAGAAGTTAGGAATACTGCAGCAAGTAACACACCTCCTGACTCCTCAAAGCCTGGCCACAATCTGAGGTATAAGTCAGGAGCATGATGGATAACTTACCTGGATAAATGCAGCCCCAACAACACTCAAGAAGCTTGACACTACCCAGGACAAAGCAGCCTGCTTGATTGGCACTACATCCTCAAACATCTACACCTTCTTCCACAAATGCTTAGTAGCAGCAGTATGTATGATCTACAAGACACACTGCAGAAATTCATGAAAGATCTTCAGGCAGCCCCTTCCAAACCCGCAACCACTTCCATCAAGAAGAACAAGGGCAGCAGATATATGGGAAAACCACCACCTCCAAGGTCCCCTCCGAGCCACTCACCATCCGGACTTGGAAATATATCACCATTCCTTCACTGTTGTTGGGTCAAAATCCTGGAATTCCCTCCCTAATGGCATCGTGGGTCATCCCACAGCAGGTGGACTGCAGTGGTTCAAGAAGGCAGTTCAACACCACCTTCTCAAGGGCAGCTGGGGACAGGCAATAACTACTGGCCAGTCAGTGACACCCACATCCCACAAATGAATAAAGTTGACAAAGATATAAATTAGCTTTGTCACCAAAGGGGAAATGAATGGATAATTTTGTAGACATTTTACAATTAAAATGTTTTAAAGTGTGCAATAGCATCTCATCCCTGTCTGTCAGAAGTTCTGAGGGAGCCCCTTTTTCTGCTTTCATTTGATCTTCTCTCATTCAAAAGACCGTAGTGGCCACTGCAGTAATTTAACTTACAGGGATGTCCAAACATGTACAGTTGTCAATTTTATCTGGAGTTCAGGGTTGAATTGTAATATACTTTTATCTCCTAATGTGGAGGAGAACTGCATTTAAAATGCACACTTAATAGTTAAGTAACCTTGCATACTTTTAGAACTGTTTAATGAGTTGCAAGTATCAAAAATTGACGCAAATAACTAACAGGAAAATGAGGAATTCTTCTCATAGTAATGGAGTCATAAGCATTGAGATGGACTTTTTGTCCAACTAGTCCATGTTTTGCAAACTAAACTAATTCGACTTGCATGAGTTTGGCCCATGTCCCCCCCCCCCAACATTTCTTATTCATGTACCTATCAAAGTGCCTTTCCTTCTTCTATCATATCATGTGGCCGTTCATTCCACATACAAATTATCCTCTGTGTTTAAAAAAAGTTGCCCCTCAGGCCCCTTTTAAATCTTTCTCCTCTCACCTTAAAAATATGCCCCCTGGTTTTGAACTCTCCAACTTAGGGAAAGGCCTTTGCTATTTATCATACCTACGCCTGTCATAATTTTATAAACCTTCAATAGGTCATCCCTCGGCCTCCTATGCTCCAGTGAAAAAGGTCCTGGCCTATCCTTGTGACTCAAACCCACCAGTCCTAGCAATGTCCTGGTAAATATTTTCTGAACCCTCTCCAATTACTTAATCTGAACTATCAACATTTTTCTCCCCCAACACCCTACACACCAGCACCAATCCTCCATTTGTAGCATAAATGCTGCTTCCTCCACACTTCACTTCAGCTCTGAAGAGTCACCTAGACTTGGAATGTTTTCTTGCTGGCCCTCCATGTATGCTTTCTGACACGCTGTGATCTTCAGTATTTGTTGTTTTCAATTTAATAATATCCTTCCGATAACAGGTTGACCAGAACTGTACATGGTACTTCAAAAGTGGCCTTGCCAATGTCCTGCAAACCTCAACATGAGCGCCCCACCCCCTGTACTCAATGATCTGAGCAAAGAGGGCAAGTATATTGCAGTAGACTGTTTGCAGGTAAAGGGATGACTGGCAAGTAGGAGTCTTTCTTAAGAGATATAATGAGAATCCAGAGGCAATGTGTTCCTGTTAAAGTGAAGACTAAGGCTGGCAAGAGTAGGGAACAGTAGATGAATAAAGATATTGAGGCTCTGGTCAAGTATAAAATGTGCTGTATTTTCAGTACAGTCAACTGGGATCTAATGAGTCTCTTGAATATTATGAGGGGTGTTGGAGCATTCTTAAGAGGGAAATCAGGAGGACGTAAAGGCAGGTAAAGTTGAAGATAATCCAAAGAGATTCTACAAGCACATTAATAGCAAAAGAGCAAGAGGGAGAGAATAGGGCCCCTTAAAGATCAACAAGGTCATGTATGTATGTCTGGAATTGCAGGAGATGGGAGAGATACTAATGAATATTTTGTCAGTTTTTGCTGTGGAGAAAGGAATGGAGGCCAGGGAACTCAGGGAAATAAAACAGTACACATTACAAAGGAGGAGGTGCTGGAAGTCTTTAAAAACATTCAGGTGAATAAATCTCTGGGACCTGATAAAGTGAATCCCAGGACATTTGTGGGAAGTTAGCAAAGAAATGTGGGGGTCCTGGCAGAGATATTTGCATTTTCTACAGCTGCAAGTAAGCTGCTAGAGGACTGGAGGGTGCCTAATGTTGTGTCTTTAAATAAAGAAAGGCTGAAAGGAAAAGCCTAGTAAGTATTGAACTGAGAGTCTGGTATCAGTGGTCAGTAGGTTGTTGGAGAGAATTCTGAGAGAAAGTGATCAAAAGACTGAAAGTGTAGTGTAGTGAAAGTGTAGTGGACAGCGAAGAAGGTTACCTCTGAGTACAACAGGACCCTGAACAGTTGGGCCTATGGACTGAGGAGTGGCAGATGGATTTTAACTTAGATAAATGTGAGGTGCTGTATTTTGAAAAGGCAAATCAGGGCGGCACGTATACGCTTAATGGTAAGTTCCCACAGAGTGTTGCTGAACAAAGAGACCTTGGAGTTTGGGCTCATGGTTCCTTGAAAGTGGAGTCACAGGTAGATAGGACAGTGAAGAAGACATTTGATATGCTTGCTTTTATTGGTCAGTGCATTGAGTATAGGAGTTGGGAGGTCGTACTGTGGCTGTACAGGACACATTGGTTAGGCCACTAGTGGAATACAGTGTTCAGTTCTGGCTTTCCTGCTATAGAAAGGATGTTGTGAAACTAGAATGGGATCAGAAAAGATTTACAAGGGTGTTTCCAGGGTTGGAGGGTTTGAGCTGTAAGGAGAGACTGAATAGGCTGGAGCAATTTTTCCTGGAGTGTCGGAGACTGAGGGATGGCTTTATAAGACTTTGTTTATAAAATCATGAGCGGTAAGGATAGGGCAAATAGACAAGGCCTTTTCCCTGGGGTGGGGGAGAGTTCAACACTGGAGTGCATTGGTTTGAGGTGAGAGAGGATAGATTTAAAAGGAACCTAAGGGGTAACATTTTTCATGCATGGGATAGTGTATGTATGGAATAAGCTAGCAGAGAAAGTGGTAGAGGCTGGTACAATTACATTTGAAAGACTTCTGGAGGGTAAATGAATAGGAAGGTTTCAGAGGGATATGGGCCAAATGCTGGCAAATAGAACTAGATTAATTTATGACGTGTGGTCAGTATGGATGAGTTGGACCGAAGGGTCGTCTTCTGAGCTGCGTATCTCCGTGACCCTAGCACTCAATAATCACTTGTAGTGCGTGAATTCACATGCCTTTTCCTTAGTGGGGCACAGTTGAGGTTATATAAAAATTTCAGATGCATGCAAACTGTGTGGATTTGAAAATGGGAATTGAGATCTTAATTAGGAATTGTATTGATGGTGCATTAACCTGTGAATCTGACCTGAAATGGTAATTTTTTGTTGTTTTTGAGTAGCACTCTCACCCAAAATGAAATTTGAATTTGTTTATCATTCTCTCTCTGTTTTATTCTGCTGTGGACATTTGATTCAGTTTTGATATCCCTTTCTGAATGTTTTGCAAAATATTTTTCCTTTTTTGTTATTTTCTTGACCTCATACCCTGGCAATGCCTCTATCATCTAAAATGTTCTTTGTATATTGTTTCTTAACTTGGTGACCATGGAAAGTTGGCTGAGTGACTGTTCTAAATTTCTAACAGTAGTTTACAAGGTTGTAATTTAAACTTTAATTATATTTTCAACAACCTCTTTGGACAGACTATTGATACTATTGTTACTGTTACTGCAGGTAAGAGTTGCAACTAGACCTCTTAGCCCAGAGGTACAGACACTATCACCACATCACAAGAGCCCTGGCCTAAGTTGCATCCATAATTGAGATAACAAGATATAGAGCTGGATGAACACATCATAAGAGCAGGAAGGCTGACATTTCTGGCCTAGACCCTTCTTCAGAA